>NW_024042261.1:23397440-24070773 GCF_014851395.1 Micropterus salmoides | reverse complement strand
GGTTGACTCTCAGCAGGATTGAATGTTGTGCTTCTCCCAGTGGTGGTCACTACAACAGTTTAGAGAGTACAGCAGATAACTGCTTGACAGGAAAAAATAGTGGAACTTCACAGGAACAGGTGGACTGTGATATATTTTAAACACAGCTGTGTTAGTAGGGAGGCAAACAATAAAACATAAAATAAAACATATTCTTCCATATTTGGCATTCAGCACATTCCCACCTCTTGAAGTTTTGCTCATTTAAAGCCTCATTGGGGACAAGGTTGTATAATAACAACCAGGCTTAGTTTAGCTTATAATACTAACAAACGCATTGTTGGCTCAGATGGAAAAAAAGGACGGAGTGAAGATTGGGCCAGCTCTATAAAGCAGGCATTTATTTGGATTATGTGTATAAAATAAATGGAAACGCTTTACATGTTAAACATTAACCAGATGAAAACTTGTACACTAGAGGAAAAACAAAATACTGATTGTGAAAAGCAGAGATGACAACATGTGGACAGAACAAACTCTTCACAGTAATTGGCCCATTATTACTAAGAGGGGAAGTCTAATGTGTGGTTAGTCAGAGCAGCCAGCCTGGTGACTAAACAAAAGCCTATGAATCATTTTAGATGAAAATTTCAGATTTATGAACAAAACTTTCCAATATCCGAGTCAGTGTGGTTTCCCAACCAACATTATTTGATAATATTATGAATAATCCATTAAATCACATCCATTTTCACACACCTACGTTTACGTGCATGCACACAACTACACACAAACAAAGACACACATACGTGCACAGGCACACATTGTCGTTCACTAAAGATGGTCTGACTCTAAATGGCTTCTCCATTATTGAGTTTGGATGGGACAGCCGATCTCTGTGTAGACGTTAATGGCATTAGATGCTTCCTGAGCCAATAAACACACCGGTGCCAAGCCTAAGAGATAGAACAAAACACAGAGTGGAAAGAAATATCAAAGAATGCCACTGAGATACAGAAAAGTAGCCATAAAGACACAGAACATAGGTTAGATTTCCTAATGCTGAAATCTCAGAAAATAAATTGACAAAAAAACATGCACAAACCTTAATATATGTGATTTGACGTATCAACATTAAAAAGAGACTGTTGACTTTATTATAACCCTGTTACAGATGACATTTACCTGTGTGGGCAGTCATTTCGCTTTGGCCTTTTCGTGCTATTTCCAGCACCAGAACCTTTTGAACAGGAAGCAAGACAGACTAATATCTAGTATGTGTCTGCCTGACAGATTGGAATCGCAGCTCTATGATGAACTAAGACTGACCATGCATATACAGTGTAAATCAGGGAAGTAATTAATTTATTAATTCATATATGGCATGAAGTTCACATTACACATTTGTAAAGCAACAGTAAACAAATTAAATCCCTCTTGTCTGGGAGAAATGCTTAAGCATTATTTTGTCCCCACAGAATAACAATTTCTCATTGCACCGATAAATTGGATTTAAGTTGTATTATCCACTTACTACAGTAAAATGCAAATGCTCTCTTTGCGAGTTCAGTCTAAGCTGCCCCTGCCTGCCAACCAGACTTAGAACATGCAGGCCAAGAAGTGCAACAATTTATAGAGAGTTTGACAAAAAGCAGCATTAACTTAATAATGTGATCGGCTAGGGGGGTTGGTAGCAGAGGCTTCTGCATCTAATTCATCTAATATAATGATTTAATGCTCTCAGTTTCCACAGAAACAGGTTCATTTATGAAGAAAATGCATGACATGTTTTCTCCAGAGCAGTTGAGGCAATAGGGAGGGAAATTTGCCAATCTCAGTTTCTATTAGTACTGTGCAGGTGAAAACTATTATCATCAGGGAAACTGCATGACTAAGCCTGTATCCGCTCTACGGGGGAAACATCTCTCTGTACCATAAACCGTTGAGCTAAACTGCACCACACTCATAAATATCAGAGGACAACCAAATGATTTTATCTCTTGAGCTCGCTGGACCACAAAATAGGATGGGGGACACAAAATGTCCAAGCCGTGCTATGGATTTTAAAGTATCATAGGAGCAAGCTCATGTTGTCTGTGTCAGTTTTACTCAGTCAAACTCTTACTATGAAACTCTTTCTTTTTTACGCTTGCAGGGGAATTTCTAACCAAGAAAGTGACAGAAAACCAACGTAACAATGAATGTCATAGACACACCAACGACATCCACAAACTTAACAGAGTGTGTTCAAATCGGCGAGAGTGTCATCAGTGACCTTCTGATGTCTGTTTACATCTTGGCTTTTATCTTTGGTTTGATCTTCAATGTGCTGACCCTGGGCCCAATTTGGCAACAAGTGCAGCGGCAAAATGTTCTGGGTATCTTCCTGCTAAGCCTGTCCATCTCTGACATGCTTTTCCTCTTCACCATGCCCCTCTGGATCAATTATTACCGGCAGGACCACACCTGGAAGCTAGGTGTTATCTCCTGCAAGTTAGCTGGCTTCTTCTACTACTCCAACATGTACATCAGCGTCTACCTCCTCTGCAGTATCTCCGTGGACCGCTGCCTGGTGGTCACCTATCCACTCCGCTCCAAGACGCACCGTACATCGTGTTATGCCTGGATACAGTGCGCTACTGTTTATGTTGTGGTGATGGCGATGCACATCATCCTACTGGTCAATGACAATCTCAAAGATACCCATGATGACCGTTGTTATGAGACTTATCCCATGGAGAAGCCTGTCGCCTTGTTCAACCTTCTCAGAGTGGGAATTGGCTTCCTGCTGCCCCTACTGGTCTTAGCAGTGAGCTACTGGAGGGTACTGGCCACTGTGGGTCAGAGTCCCGGCCTGAGTGCCCAGGCTAAAAGGAAGGTCCGCCTGCTGTCCTTTGGGGTGATTGGGATCTTCTCAATTTGCTTTGCTCCATATCACATTATCCTGCTCATACGCTCACTGGTCTTCTATGCACATTCTCAAGAAAGTTACTGCAAGTTTGAACAACAAATACACTTTTACTTCTCATGTACGCTGGCACTGTCCAGTCTGAACTGCGTAGTGGACCCTGTGTTGTATGTGCTAGTCAGTAACGGAGTCCAGGAGGAGCTGAAACTGTGCTGGAAGAGGCATCGAACGACACAGACAGACAGAAACTGTGCCCTAACTGAATTCACAGGAAAGTCTAATAATTTAATATGAACTAAGCTGTATGTGGGTGGACCAGTGCACCTGTGTATTTGTATGCATATCTATTTATAAATAGACTCATGTCTTCAAAGTTAAAGAGTAATTGGCAGAATTATTCACATTCCATAATTAACCATCCATGTTCAGACAATCGGACATCCTTTGAGAGAAGCACATTTTCGCCTTTGTCTGTTTCCCCCCTTATATCCTGCATTGTAGAGGAGGGGGTTGAATTACATGCATCTCAAAGCTCTGTAATTGGATTGCACTTCCAGGCTTTGCTCTCCCAAGAGTTCTTCAGTGGCAGCCACTTCTGTTTTGTGGTTGGACACTGCTGGAGTTTAAGAGCCCTTGTATTTTCCCTCCAATCTATCCAAGGATATTGTGATTGTTATGTGCGACCCTGATATAGCTGCAATAGGTGCATTAACTCTAAAGTATGACATAAAACCATTCATTAGTGTGGCTGTGTGTCCAGTGTCTGACTGTAAGTGAAACATGTTGAATGTAATCCAAATAAACCAGTGGTTTGAACAGGTGCTTGGGTTTCAGGTTGTTTAGTTTGTTGCAGTAATGAAATATGTGATGATCAATTTTGCACTTTATACATATATGAGTAGTAAGAAGCACATACATCCAAGCACTCTGCCATTACCGTCGCATATAAAGGTAATCATAAATCCAGCACAGCTGTATGCGGCACATGTGTGGGCAAAGGTTACAATCAGGAGACCTGTATGTGTGTGAGAGAGAGAGAGAGAGAGAGAGAGAGAGAGACATAAAGAGAGTTGAAGTTTTGAAGGTGTATTGACAATGTATCTAATCGACAATAGACAGGTAGGCAGACAGGTAAATGATGAAAGAAAGAAACAGAAACAAAGAGCTTTCTGTTTATTAAGGCTGTTTTATACTTTTCTATTATTCATACAGTGGCTTGCTCACGCATCAATAGAGCTCTTTGTAGGGAACATCGATCACTAGCTAAGCACTTGGCATATGACCAGCATGAACCCTCAGGTTGTCAGGGTTTGCACGACCAGTTCTCTTTCTTTAAAGGTCTATACTAATGAGTCCTTGGTCTTTACATGGTATACAGAAACCCTGTGTCATAAAAAAAACAGCTCATATACCACTAAAATATTTTGCCTAATATGCTTAAGTGGAAACATAATTGCTGCCTGAAATATTTTCAATGGCAATGTTTTTTCCAGTCCATGAGTGGAAACGAATTAACTATGTTGAGAGTGAACATTTTGCTGACATGTTTTTGCGGCTTTGCAGATACTTCCATTAAAATGCCACTCTATTATGCTGATAAAAACGCATGCCATAACTTTCCTTCAAAACACATTTGGAAATGTGTTGTATGTGATTGTTTATAGGGACACACACACATTTAGTGTTGCTCTGTTAAATACTGGGATATGGATAAGGCTGGTGATATTCTATATTTTTCTTAATTTCAAAAAGTCAGATAAAAAGACTAAAACTAATGAACTGATCCTACATACAAGTATTGTCTGTGTAGTCAGAGTCTGATATAGCTCATTCCTCTGTGCTATATACCTCTATTGTTGTCCAGAAACTATTAATAAACATCATCATGAGCCACACAGTTGTACTGAGTAACATGTTCCTTAATTATGATGAACACTGGTTTATTTTCAGTTAGTTCGACAAAAGGCAAACCGTGTTGCTGGAATTACTCATTAGAGCATCACATGTGTTAATACCTGGATGCAAATAGTCTGAATAACAAACTCCTGCAAAATTTACCCATGTTTGAGTAAAATTAAACTCTAGTTTGAGCCCTTTCGAGATGTACATCTTCAGTAGAAATTAATGGGCCACAGACAGTTTGAGTAGTTGCAAAGTAGTGACTGATGGTCTTGTTGACAAAAATAGAATGTCAGTCTTTTAAGACAACCCAAGACTGGGGAGGTTTCATATGCCCCAGCAGATTCAGGTTTTTCAAAAGATAGCTCGGCTTAGGACCATATGGAAATTCCTCATTTGTGTGAATTCACGAAAGGTTCTCAAAAGATGTCCTTCCCTTACTCTATTATTTCACCTCAATACTCTTACCAGTCAATGGCAATTTGAAGAAGCACTAATTGAAAAAGTGACTATATAAATGTTAGAAAGAAGTCAAGTCTATTACTCAAAACTGCAGTCCACCCCGTGGCATTTGGCTCAAGACATTACACATCCATTTTCTCTACACTCAGCTCATACAGCAGTTTTAATGAGCTAACTCATGCTGTAGCTGGACTCCTTGGGAAAGCAATATGGTTTCATTGATTATCTGTTCTGACTCATAGCCTCATAATGAGTGTTGGTCTAAATGCATTATATAGACAAGCTATTCTTAGACTGTATTAGCATCAGGTCGAGTATTGTTGCACATACACAAAACAGCACTCAGTAGAATTTTTTTCCTTGGTGGTGGTAACTTCCTCTGAACAATCACTGCTAATCAGTTAATATTTCTATTAAACTGCTTCTCTCCTGCTGCTCCCTGTGTTATTAAGTGTATTTTAATGAAACAGCTAGTCTTTATAATCAACATCACAACAACAACATATAAAACAGAGATGTATGTTTTTGAAAATGAACCTTACTTTCTCTTTTTAATTATTATTTTATGGCCTCTCTCTTAAAGGTTGTAAAGTTTGCAGCAGTTTGAAGTTTGTTTAGGTAGCAAGTTCCAAGACTTTGCTCCTTCCTGAAAGAAATTTTGCAAAATAAAACTTTACAGTTACCTCTTGAAGCTTCTCTGTTGGATCTGCTGCTGCTCTGTAGTCTCTTAATGTACTTACAAAGAGGCTGAAGAGCAAGTCCATTTAAACATTTAAATACAAGCTTTACATGATGAAAATCACTAAAGTTTGCAAAACTTAAAACAGCTCAGCCATAATAATAACGTTCAGTATTCAATTTTGATTGTCACTGTCAGAGTTCTACTATTGATGCTGTAGTTTGCATTGGTGTAGAACTGCACTGCGACCTCTGTAATAAACATACACTCACCAGCACTTTTGCCTTCAGAACTGCCTTAATTCTTCATGGCATACTTTCAACAAGGTGTTGGAAACATTCTCAGAGACTTTTGTCCATATTAATTTGATAGCATCACGCTTGCAGATTTGTTGGGTGCACATTCATAATGCAAATCTCCCGTTCCACCACATCCCAAAGGTGCTCTATTGGATTGAGATCTGATGAATTAGGAGGCCACACCACCAGCCTGAACCGTTATATAAGCAGGATGGATCCCTGCTTTCATGTTGTTTGCGCATGAATTCTGACCTACCATCTGAATGTTGCAGCTGAAATCGAGACTCATCAGACCAGGCTTCGTTTTGTTTCAATTTTTCAAAATTGTCCAATTTTGTGAGCCTGTGTGAATTGTAGCCTCAGTTTCCTGTTCTTAGCTGACAGGAGTGGCACCCGGAGTGATCTTCTGCAGCTGTAAGCCATCAGCTTCAAGGTTCAATGTGTTGTCTATTCATAGATGGTTTTCTGCATACCTTGGTTGTAACAAGTGGTTATTTGAGTTACGGTTGCCTTTCTGTCATCTCGAAACAGTCTGCCCATTCTCCTCTGACATTAAGGCATTTTCGTCCACACAACTGCCATTCACTGGATAGTTTCTCTTTTTCGGACCATTCTAAAAATCCCAGTGGACCGGCAGTTTCTGAAATACTCAGACCAGCCTGTCTGGCACCAACAACCATGCCACGTTCAAAGTCACTTAAATCCCCTTTCTTCAGCAAGTTGTCTTGACCATGTCTACATGCCTAAATGCATTGAATTGCTGCCATGTGATTGGTTGATTAGCTACAGTATTTGTGTTAACAAGCAATTGAACAGCTGTGGTTGGTGAGTCTATAGTTGTATTAACACATTTTGGAGACTTTTAACAAAAACTGCCCATTATAAACTGTGATGAAATATGTAGAAAAGCTATTGTGGAATAAAAGGTAGAATATGTGGAAAAGCTGTTGTGTATACCAAAAACTGGCCAGGGAGTGTATAATTTATTTGCACTACCCATCTGCAGGATTTGCTTGTGAATGTAATACTGTTTTGCACTCTGTGTCAAACGCTAAAGCTTTTAATTTGTGTATGACAAACACCACATCCTGTTGTATTTTTCCTCACTGACTAGCTCAAATACACATAAAATAAGTTTTGTAGAGTACATTAGTGTCCAATTACCCACTTATATTGTTCAAGTATATTTGTAATACACTGCTTGACAGGATTAGCAGTGCTCTTCACTGTTACAGCATTACATTTACATTTACTCATTTGGCAGACGCTTTTATCCAAAGCAACTTACATTTGAAGAACAACATACAAGCATCATCAGAGCATCACATACAGATCTACAACTGACAATACATACTAGTAAGAGCAGCAATAAATACTAGTAAGAGCTCATAGTACATATCACATCAATGGGGTAAATACCTAGGGAAGGAAGTACGAGTTAACAAAAAGTGCAATCAAAACAAAAAAGTGCAATCAATACAAGATAATTGTAGGGGATAGAAGAAGAAGAGCACAGGAAGTGCATGTTAGAGGTTAGGAGTTAGAGGTGTTAGAAGAGGAAGAACCAGATTTGCGGTTTCACCGCACAAGCTGGAAGACCTGCTAGGAGGGCATTGCAATAGTCGAGGCGAGAGATAACCATGGCATGACCAAAACGGCATGACCGAGAGACAGCAGCAACATGGTCTGAAAAGGACAGCTGGTCATCAATCATGACATCCAAGTTTCTCACCACCTTAGTTGGAGTGATGGTTTAAGAGTCATTTGTAGTATGATGTTATGGTGGATAGATTGCTTAGCTGGAATGACCAAGAGTTCAGTCTTAGAGAGGTTTAGTTGAAGGTGGCAAGCCTTCATCCATGCAGATATGTCCGAGAGACAGTCTGTGATCCGCGCCAAGACGGTGGGATCGTCTGGCGGGAAGGACAGGTAGAGTTGCGTATCGTAGCGTAGCAGTGGTAAGAGAAGCCGTTGTGTAATTATTAAACATTACTCAGGGGCCAGAGACCCTGAGGGAACTGAATCTCCGGTGGTTCCCTTTTTTTCGAGGTATGAATTAATATTCCCATAATATTAATTTCAGAAGTTTATTAAAAATCATACAATATAGACATATTGACAAATAGTGCAGTGATCAGAGTGCAAAGGATGCAAGAGTAAACTATTATTCTCATTATGTACATTTGATGATATACAGGTACACATACACATACATGCATACATGTACACATGTACACAGTGTGATGGAGCATAGTGCAAAGGATGCTGGAAAAAATAAATAAGACCTATGACCTTATGACCCGAGGTAGGTGTATTGGTATACAGTATATACAATATGACATAGTATGAACAGCACTGAAATAGAGAATGGTGAATAAATAAATAATAAGCGGTAACCAGTAAACAGGTGGCTGATTAGAGACAGAGTTACTGGGTTATTACACAGGAATTGTTCCTGACACTGTCAGAAATCAGCTGTTCATCAGAGTGATGGCTTGTGGGAAGAAACTGCTTCTGTGTCTGTTGGTTTTGGCGTACAGTGCTCTTTAGCACCTACCAGAGGGGAGGAGCTGGACCAGGTTGTGTCCGGGGTGAGATGGATCTGCAGTGATGTTTCCTGCCTGTTTCCTGACTCTGGAAATGTATGTGTAAGTCCTGAATGGAGGGCAGGTTGGCACCGATGGTTTTTTCTGCAGTCCTGACTGTCTGTTGTAGTCTGCTCCTGTCCTTTTTGGTGGCAGATCCAAACCAGACAGTGATGGAGGTGCAGAGAACAGACTGGATGATGGTTGTGTAGAACTGGATCAGCAGGTCCTTAGGCAGGTTGAGCTTCCTGAGCTGAGCAGGAAGTACATCCTCTGCTTGATCAACTGACCAGGTGGAGGCTGGCACAGTGAGCTGGGTGAGTCTGGTGCTGAGGATGTCCGGGATGATGGTGTTGAATGCCGTGCTGAAGTCCACAAACAGGATCCTTGCATATGTCCCTGGAGAGTCGAGGTGTTGCAGGATGTAATGCAGACCCAAGTTGACAGCATCATCCACAGACCTGTTAGCCCTGTAGGCAAACTGCAGGGGGTCCAGCAGGGGGCCTGTAATGTCCTTCAGGTGGGCCAACACCAGTCTTTCAAAGGACTTCATGACTAAAGATGTCAGGGCGACGGGCCTGTAGTCATTTAGTCCCGAGATAGAGGTTTTTTTTGGGATGACTGTGGAGCGTTTGAAGCAGGAGGGAACTTCACACAGCTCCAGTGATCTGTTGAAGATCTGAGTGAAGATGGGGCCAGCTGGTCCGCACAGATTTTCAGGCACGATAGTGAGACATCGTCAGGTCCAGGAGCCTTCCTGATCTTCTGCCTTTGGAGGAGGTGGCTCATGTCCTCATCACAGATCTTGAGTGCAGGTGAGAGATCAGAGGGGAAAGGTGACTGTTTGAAGATGGTGTTGGAGTGGGGGAGAGGGGTGACTCTGGGCTTTTCAAACCTACAGTAGAAACCATTCAGCTCGTCTGCCAGTTGTTGAGTACCAGCAGTGTTGGGGGATGGTCTCTTGTAGTTTGTGAGTGTCTGCACTGACGCAGGGTTGTTGGCTGCAAAGCTGTTATTGAGCCTTTCAGCATAGCACCTCTTTGAAGCTTTGATCTCTTTAGTCAGCGTGTTCCTGGCCTAGTTGTACAAGACTCTGTCCCCGCTTCTTAAGGCCTCCTCTTTGGTCTGACGAAGCTGCTTGAGTTTCACTGGGAACCAGGGTTTTTGGTTATTGTATGTAAGGTTTTAATTCGGCACACACATGTCCTCACAAAAACTGAAGATGTCACAGTGTCAGTTAGTTCGTCCAGGTCAGTGGCTGCAGGCTCAAAAACACTCCAGTCAGTGCAGTCAAAGCAGGCCTGTAACTCCAGCTTTGACTCATTGGTCCATCTTTTCACAGTCTTTACAACAGGTTTAGCAGATTTCAGTTTTTGCCTGTGTGTCGGGAGAAGATGAACCAGACAGTGATCAGAGAGTCCTAAGGCTGCATGTGGGAACAGAGCGATAGGCGTCCTTTAATGTTGTGTAGCAGTGGTCCAGTGTCCCTGGTGGGACTCTTAATATGCTGTCTGTACTTTGGAAGTTCATGGTTGAGGTTTGCTTTGTTAAAGTCCCCAAGAACAATGAGCATGGAGTCTGGGTGTTTTTTCTCCACATTAGTTATCTGGTCATGATTTCTTCAACACTGTGACATCTGTGCACCAACCTTCGTTTATATAGAAACAGAGTCTGCCTCCCCGTGATTTTCCCATGAGCTCCCTTTCGCGATCCGCGTGGATGAGATTAAATCCCGGTAGGTGAAGTGCGCTGTCCGGGATGCGCTCGGTGAGCCAGGATTCGGTGAAACAGAGGACAGCAGATCTGTTAGTTAACAAAAGTCCACTAGTTGCTAGGCTGGTTTCTGCAGTGTAAAAGCTATTACTAGCTTAAGCTAATAATAGTGACCAGCAAGTTGTAGCAGTTATCATCTTGGCTCGAGCTGAACAAAACATCATAGCCTGGCTGAGATAATGTTTGAGCTTTTAAGAAGGGGCAGGGGCGCCTCTGTAAAGGAAAGGGTGCGCTGGTGTTTATAACACCAGGCAAAATGAGTGTCATTGTGAAACAGCATGTAGCACAATAACCATTTGATCTCAATTAACTTGTTTTCATAATCGTTGAAAGCCAAAATCTAAATCCACAATGCCGCAATTTATAACAGTTAGACCGCAGTAAACCACAAAGTCCATTGAATCTGCTTGTGTTGCTTTACGGCTGCGCTGCATTTGCTGGAGCCATTCTAGTCTATGCCTCCATCAGATGCTGAAATGCTCCCTGTGGGAAATACAGCCTGCAGACAACAGAACAAAACGGGTCACAGAAGAAGAAGAAAGTAGTAGAAGCAGCAAATTAACAAGTCAGTAACATGGGGCAGGCTGCACGCTCCACTGCTGAAACACTTCCAGTGATGCCGAGAAGAGGTCAGAACAAAACTGCGGCACAGCTGTTACACGGCACAGTATTTACAAATCACGGTGCAGTATTTACAAATCACTCCATATTTGCTTTTTACCGTTACATTCTTACATTCTCAAAACTTTGAGATAATACTGGTGGTACACAGGATAGTAATATGGGTAGTGTTAGCTGGTGAAGTAATGTGGAAAGCCATAAGGTAAGGAAAGCTCAGGGCAGCCGTGGTATTTTGGTGCACTCTGTTTGTTTTGTTTACGTTTGTTAACTTTGCATTCTGCTGTGATACCCAGAGCTCTTTCACCAGAGAAGAGCTCATAAACATCAGGGGAACAACACCAGCGGATTTAATTCCGACTTTTCTCATGTCATCAGTGGAATTATTGGACATTCCGGTCAAGGCTTCACTTTCCGCTGTTCACGTGGTGAGACACCGAAGGAGAGGTAGGAGGTCCGGTACACTGGTGCGACCACGCCGAAGAGGACACCGCTATCGGGAATATTTCTCTCCAATGTGCGCTCACTTTGCAATAAACTGGACGAACTTCGGCTACTGGTGGGGAAAAACAGAGATCTATTTTCTTTATCTTCTATTTTGTGCTTCACGGAGACATGGCTGTGTGGATCAATACCAGACTGCAGCTGACTGGCTTCCAACTGTCCAGCAAAACAAAAGGTGGAGGTGTCTGTTTTTACATTAACAGTGGCTGGTGTAATGATGTGACTCATGTGATTCAGCAACACTGTTCTCATGACCTGGAATATTTACTGATACACTGTAAACCATTCTACTCTCCCCACGAGTTTGCTACCTACTTTCTTCTTTGTGTTTACTTCGCACCGCAGGCCAATGTGCACGACGCACAGCGCACGCTGGCTGACCAGATACTGTGAGTAGAGCGAACCTTCCTGGACTCCTTAGTTATTGTTCTTAGTGACTTTAACAAAGGAAACCTCAGTCATGAACTCCCCAATACAGACAGTTCATAAAGTGTCCAACCAGAGAGGGGAACACTCTGGATCACTACTACACTACATTAAGCAGTGCCTATCACACCGTACCTCAAGCTCCACTGGGTCACTCTGACCATGTCATGGTTCACTTGATTCTTGCTTACAGGCAAAAGCTAAAACTGTGTAAACCTGTAGTGAGGACATCAATGCAGTGGACCAGTGAAGCTGTAGAGAACCTCGAGGCGTGTTTGGACTGCACTGACTGGGATGTTTTCAGGACTGCTACCACCAACCTGGATTAGTATACAGAGGCTGTGACGTCCTACATCAGCTTCTGTGAGGACAGCTGCATTCCAACACGGACCAGGATGAGTTATAAAAAGGACAAACCCTGGTTCACAGCTAAGCTCAGACAGCTAAGATTGGAAAAGGAAGAGGCATTTAGGAGTGGAGACCGGGCCAGGTTTAAGGAGTCAAAGTACAGGTGTAGCAAGGTGTTGCAAGATGTTAAACAGTTGTACGCAGAGAGATTACAGCACCAGTTCTCAAGAAATGACTTCTTCTGTCTGGAGAGGCTTCAGACAGATCACCAGCTACAAACCTAAATCCCCCCACTCCATGAACGACTCACAACTTGCCAATGAGTTGAACCAGTTTTACTGTCGTTTTGAAAGACAATGGGACAGACCTGACACCATTACCCGTCACACCACTGATCGGCCACAGTCCACCATCTCATCCTCCACCTCCTCCCCCTCTCTTACCATCCTGGAGAGGGAAGTCAACAGACTGTCAAGGCAGAAACCTTGCAAAGCAGCTGGGTCGGACTCTGTCTCCCCATCCACCCTGAAGCATTGCGCCAATCAGCTGTCACCGGTGTTCACAAACATTTTTAACACCTCACTGGAGACATGCCATGTGCCAGCCTGCTTCAAAGCCTCCACCATCGTGCCTGACTCCACCTGCAGATGGATCACAGACTTCCTGATGGACAGGAAGCAGCATGTTAAGCTGGGAAAAGATCTCTCTGACTCCAGGACCCTCAGCACTGGTTCCCCTCAGGGCTGCGTTCTTTCCTCTCTGCTCTTCTCCCTGTACACCAACAGCTGCACCTCCAGTCACCGGTCAGTCAAGCTCCTGAAGTTTGCGGATGACACCACCCTCATTAGGCTCATCTCAGGTGGGGATGAGTCCTCCTACTGGTAGGAGATTGACCATCTGGTGACCTGGTGCAGCCAGAACTGTCTGGAGCTCAATGCTCTGAAGACACTTTTGCACATACTTGTCAGTATTGTATTATAGTATTATTGTATTTTTTGTATACTTGTACATTTTTTGATCTCCTTTTTAATTTTTTTTATATATTTCTATTTAAGTTAATTTCTACTGTAAGCAACAATTTATACCAAGGCAAATTCCTTGTATGTGAAAATGTACTTGGCAATAAACCTGATTCTGATTCTGATAAAGCTGTAGTATTTTGAACAGGATAATGTTAGCAACTGATCGGCTTTAGCTGGCAAGCTAATGTAACCTAACTTGAGCCAACTAAAGCACATGCTTTGCAGTAATGTTACTTCACCTGTCCAGTAGGGTGAAAGCCAACTCTGTGTCGGTTTTGTCAGTTTCAAAACAAATCGAAGATCTCTCTCTGTGACTCAAGCCTTTCTGATGTTGATTGTGTTTTCACCCGACATCAATTTGACTCACGTTTAGCCAGATGGGCTTCACAAATAACTTTATTTCTTTTTTTTATTCATACGTAGAATTTGTGTTGGATTGTTATGCTGGGGTGTTAATGGACTGCATTTCGTTAGCTGCGGCTGTAGTCGGCAAGAGGCTCGGGAGCACGCAGCTAGAACCTGACCAGAATAGTGGCTGTTCCAAGCAACAGAGAAAACGGGCATGTGATTAATTTTAAGTGAAATTACAGTTACGTTGACAAATTGGTGGTAAAAAAAATATTTATTAAAACAACGCAAGGCAAGGCAAGTTTATTTGTATAGCACATTTCAACAGCAAAGTAATTCAAAGTGCTTTACATAAAACATAAAAGCAACAGGGAAATATAAAAAAGCAACATAGGGAAATTGAAAAAATACACATTAAAAAATAATAAAAGTTACAGTGCAGTGTACAATCAGGGTTAAAAGAGTTAAATGGAAAATAAAAACAGTCTGAGGGGTTGAGCAAATAATTGAGTTACAATTAACATTTAATCTACTCTCTCTAGCCAGTCTGTACTCGGGTCCATAGCAGTCTTTGGGTCCACTGAAACTCCAAAAACCCTCGGACACTACAGAGAAACCAGGACATGTCGCAGGCCACTTTGATCCAGTTATACTCCGGACCCACCTGCAGCGACCACTATGTTTAGCGCTCCTAGTGGCAGTGACCAGTGGTCTGTGTGGCAGCGACCACAATCTTTAGCGCCCTTAGTGGTAGCGACCAGTGGTCTGTGTGGCAGCGACCAGACCGCAGAATTGGCTACAACTGTTGCGGTGGCAGCCCGGCTGACGGTGAGTGCCCTGTTTTTAACTCCTTTTTCTCCGCATCCTATTTTCTCCTGTGTCTCCTCCCCTCTCCTTCTGTGTGTGCTCTCCCTCTCTCCGCTCCGGAGCCCGGCTGACTACCCACAGCTGTCTATCATCAACCTCCACCTCCGACCGCCACACCTGCCAGCTATCAGCCTCATCTCTACCAGTATTTCAACCCCGGCTCTCCACTCCATCCCCGCTTGATTGTCGCCGCTCCAGACTTGGTGCCACTGCTACATTCAAGCTTTTTATGATCTTGTTCACATCTTACTTCTCCATCTCCTATCTCATTGAACTAACCCTGTCTGTTTCCCCCACCAGGTCCACTCACCTCTGTCTCCCATTCGGTCAGCTGGGCTCACCTACCTGCCTTCCCCTCTTGCATCGCCTCCACGGCTCTCCCTGGTTCCCCCTTCGCTCCTCGCCTGACCGCCAGCTACCACATCCTTTCCTGCCTCTCGTTACTTCATCTAAGAGACTTCTTCAGTTTTGAATGACTGGTAGAGAAACTCAGCTATTTAACGTCTGTGGGGTCGTTGCCAAGACACAATTTTGTGTTTATGGGAACGTGACGAGACGAGATTTCAACACTTTAAGAAATTATCTATGCTGAATTATATGAAAAATTTGAGCATTAAACACACCAATTCCTGCATTCTGGTGAATATTTTTTTTAAAACAATTTCTGCTTTTTCTGCATCAATTTATGGTGAAAATGTTTTTATGGCTTTTTTTGTAGAGTGAAGCTGAAGACAGCGCCTGGTGTAAAGTTCTTATAACAGCAGCATTACACTCAATTGGGTCATTAATGTGAAATCTGCCTAAGTAAAGAATTTTGGTTAGCTTTATGTATTTCTGTGCTTTTCTCACTCCAGGGCTCCAATTTGAATATTTTAAAGAGGTCATATTATGCTTTCTGTCCCTCTCCTTTATTGAGTTATATCCCTTTTTTGTGCATGAAAAAGTCCAGCCCAAAGGGAGTTCCCATCTCCCATAGAAAACACAGTTCTGAACTGACTGAAAACAGCTTGTTTGTAGTCCAGCCTTTTCCCTTTGTTCTCTGTGACGTCACAGCAAAATGCGGGTCAAAATGTTCTCCTAGCAAATAGTATGACACACCCTCAAAAACACCAGTGGAAAAACAGTGAGCACACAGTGATAAGAGGTCCGCCTGCTGCCTCTCCTCTCCCTTCCAAACATTAGCTAACCCTCCAGGCAGTTAATGGACATAAAGTTGTTACTGTGATGTAGAGTAGTGCAAGTTAAAACATTATGGATTAAAGATATTTTGTTACAAATTAATAACTCACCACTCTGAAACTCTTGCTCCAGTATAGGTTGCTAAGCTCCTAGGGGAACATGAACAGCTGAACCGCCCTGTTTACCTGCTTCTCAGGCCCACACTACTCTGCTTCTGATTGGCTAGTAGTCCTTGACTGTGCATGTGCAACTCCAACAAAGATCTTGTAGAGGTAAGATGCATCACTCCATAGCTAAAATGGAGCATTCAACATACATGGTGAAAAGAGGAGCTGCAGTAATGTGCAGTCTGACAAAAATATGTTGTTTTTTGAAAATGAAACCATGTAAACCTGTTCTGGTAAAACCCCTAAATAAGATTTTGAACCTGAAAATGGGCATAATATGACCTTTTTAAATCAAAATTTCACAACATTTGTGGGGGTTGTTTGCGCATGCCACCAATCTGATCTCATCAGTTAAGATGAAGCAAATTAGCTGGGTTTTTGACTTTACACTCTTGATTAATAATACCTTGGGATGTCTTTCTTCCCCTGAACTTTAACTTTAATAGCTACTCCTTTAGTCATACTGACGATTTCAGATGGGCTTTAACTGTGGATCGACACTCTGTGTGACATTATTGCATTGGAGGGAGCCTTTCAAACTGACCTCCCTTCTTAAAAACAAAACTATAACTCTTGCAGACCCTTATAGAAAAAGCATCAGAGGGAAAATCAAATTGAGTAGAGCTGAAAGTAGTCTCAAGGTTCACTTAAAGAGAAAAGTCAGGGCAACCCAGCTGCCGAGCAACAGGCAGCAAAGTAATCTGATTGTTAAAAGGTGACAGTTTGCATCAGCAGTATTGGCTGGGGAGCTGGGGCTTATTAGCTTGCACTAAAGCTACATTGAGTATTTTTGCTGCTGCCAGCTGGCTGACCAAAAAAATGGTGTTTTGGCATTTTTGAATGGGCTGGGTTTGTTGATGGACAATCTGCCCTGCACAATGATTATGAATGAATGTGTGATGTAGAAAAATATATATCCCTTTTATCATAACCAGCAATAATAATAAAACTGTAGAAGTCTGAATATTGAATTGAATGCTGCTTAAATGTAATTTAGATCACATTAGCCAGTGTCTTTTAACACGAAGCATGTTCAAAAATGGACTTGATAGCCAGGCTCTGACAAACAATGAAAGCATAAATCACACGAAATGAACGACAGGGGAGACAGCACAGTGATGCTTATGGGTGACTTTATTGTTCATGCTCTGAATACTAAGTTGATCATTGTGTCTATCTTATTTTCCAGACAGAGCCAAAGAGTCTTTGTTCATCAGGTAACACCTTTATGCATTTGGTATTGATTATATTTTACAAACAGAAGTGCAGCACTGCTGTACATATTGATCTTTTCCATCCAGGTCCACACAAACTGTGCACACCACATGTATGCACAAACACAAATGTATTTGTCTATGTGCACAGATGACACAAAGTTAGACTGTGGATCCAAATAACAGAGAATGAATACTACATAATAACATTAAAAATAACATGTGTATTTCAACACAAAAAATCGAATATAATGTTGGTAAATCAAGAAGGACATAACTGCTTTTAAGAATACAATTTTGAAGAACAGACAGTCAGTACAAGGGATGAAATAAAACAGCCACATTGTGTCTTTTGCACATCCTCTTCTTGGTCTTTAAACCATGTCTTGTGAGAAGAGTTCAATGTCCGGTCATCTCCCCAAAGTCAAGCGTCTACTGTTAAATCAGGCCCTGGTCTCAGCCTCTAGCAAGTCTGTTTCAGAGCCCCTCAGCCTGAGGGTCTGTTTATGCCCATGCTGGCCTTTTTAGAGCTGCATGATCTGCTTAACGTCTATGTCAGCAGCTTGGCCATCCAAGAAAAATACAGGGATCCCAGTGGATGCCTTAATCGTCTTCATCATTATACTAAACTACAGTCTGGTCGGGATCTGCTTCTTGCCTGTTTGTCATAAATGGCCTTGTTTAGTGCTGCCTATGGTGACACTGTACATGTGAGAACCAACTGTCTTGAAGCCACAAAAAGAAATGGGAGGAATCTTGTTTGTATGGATGTTGAGCAGTTATCTTATTTTCTGGACACCTCAGACATTAACATAGAGATGCAGGTGTTAGCTTGTGGGTAAGGACAGGGCTCTGCATATCAGGAGCTGCTACAGTGGTTGTATCATAGCAGTCGGAAATCAGCTCCTGGACGTTGCTCTCTCCACCATCCCACTCTGACGATTGCGACAAGGACAGAGGTAGCCTTTTAAGTGCATGCGCACCTTGCTGTGCAGTGAGGCATAGATGAAGGGGTTGTAACACGCAGAGCTCATAGCCACTAAATGACAGCAGACTTGTAAGACATTTATGTAGCGCTTCCCCATGATCTGGAAGTCTGGATCCAGGTCCAGCAACAGATTCAGCACCTACACAGTGACATGGACAAACTTGTGTTATAGCCCTGGTTGTATTTAATTGAGCTGAATCTGTATTAATTCTTAAAAATACACTTAACTTAAATCCAACTTTTCTTCTTGCACATTTTGACACCCTTCAATAATCACAACAAATGGCATACTTGCAACACCTGCAGCCCAGTAGGACTGGCAAATGTATCTGCAATTTGCATAAGAAAATCACTTATGAAATGTCATGCTGCCACCATTTGTGATCTGTGTGTAGGCAGTTCTCGCAGAATGCTTTTGGTGTAACGGCGCCCCAGGTCTGTGCAAACCTACCGCAATGTAAACCCTGCCCTATTATTCCAGTAATATGATGATCTGAGGTTTTTGTATGGCTCACTGTGGACATAATATTGGTTTTGTAGACACAATTACCTGATGATGAGATCCTGTGGTTAATGATGTATAAAACTGAATCATCTCATGGACAGTTAAAGCTTCACTCTTTTTTCATCACTTCACTGCTTTCTAATTTATGATTTGCTAACAGATACCAACAAGAGTGTAAACTTGATCTCCCTTACAAGTCTAACTCACAAATCAAGATCTTCCTCAAATTCAAACTCAGATAAGGAGTAAAGAAGAAGGATATTCAAGCTAAGAATGCCTCACAGTTTAGTTTTACTGTAAGACTCACCTGCAGGGGCATCCAACACAGAGCGAAGGCCAGCACTGAGGCCACCAGCAGAGAGAAAGTCCTCTTCCTCCTTTGGCTCCAGCGCTGTTGGCTATTGTATGGCTCTCCAGGTACTGAATAGCGTCTTAGGCTGACAGTGATGGCACAGTAGGATATGCTGACCGACAGCAGCGGGATCATATAGGAGGCTATGAGAATGAAGAAGGAGTACAGCAGCCGCAGATTGCCACTATTTGGCCAGAATTCCTCACACACTACCAGGTTGATGCCACTGGGTCGCAGGTCCAGATAGCGCGTGTAGAGAGACGGAGGTGCGGCCAGGGCCAGAGATAAAAGCCACACACCCAGAGTCACTGCACCACAACCCCAAGCAGAGATCCTCCTCCGTACTGGGTGAGCTGAAACAGAATGTGAACAATTTCAGACATAGCATAGCCAACAGCCCCAAATCAGTATATTATTTCACACATTAAAGCCACCATGTTTGAAATGTGTATAGTATTATAGCGTCTTTCAATGAATAATAAAATTAGTGCAATCTGTTGATTTCAGCCCATTCATCTCAGTATCTCCTGGTTGGATTTGAGGGTTGACTAATCAGCATGCATTGCTGTCTACCACTGTGTCCTTTTTACACCCACACCATATGGCTCGAGAGAAACTAATTTTCAAATCCTAGAAGAAGAAGAAGAAGTAGAACAAGTAAAAATTATATTAAGTCCCATACCTACAACAATGTAGCGGTCCACAGCAATGGCAGTGAGTGAAAGCACTGATGCAAACACTGTGGCACACTGCAGCAAGGGGACCAGGTGGCAGAGTGGTCTCCCAAAAGCCCAGCCATGGCTGTCAAAGGCATAAGACACAGTCAGTGGGACACAACTCAAACACATCAGCAGGTCTCCAGCTGCTAAGTTACCAATGAAAAAGTTGGTGGCGTTATGGAGTTTCTTGTCAGCCAAGATGCAAGCCAAGAGGAAAGAGTTTCCAACACCAGCCACGGCCACTATGAGGCAGTAGAGAGGCAGGAAGAGAGGTTTGAAGCGTAGAAGAAGCTCCATGCCTATAAACATGTCCAGGGGGTCACTGTGGTTGAGTCCTTGGCTTTGGGTGCCATTTAGTTTCTCTAGTCCTGTTTCATGGCTGGTGTTGCCGGTCACACTGAAAACCTCTTCCATGAGGATATCCATGGCTCTGGAGGACAACCTTAAAGTAAGGGAGAGCACCATCAACAATAATCGACAAGTGAAGATTTCAGAAATGTCAGTGACACTTGATCTATCAGTATTCATAGTTATATATTATATATTTTTTCGTTTATTCCAGTTGATTTTTCAGTAGCTCAAAAAATAAAAATGAAAAAATGAAAAGTGAGTAAGTGGCTTTTTAGAGACTTTTCTGGAGACCAGGACAACAAAGTGAAAGTAAAATGGCAATTTGGCTGTGTGTCTCCCGAATCTCCCATAATTTGGGGACTTTGGGGGATGTAAACAAGAAGTATAATGTTGTCAAAGAGTCATTTAGTTAGTGGGCTTCAAGTTGAGCTCTGTATTTAGCAACAAGTCCTCCAACCTAAACGACAACATAGGTCGTTTTTACCAACTACCAAATTACTCGAGTGTATCCTACAGTAGCGCCCCTACCGGGGACGTTTGTCCATGTGTTGCAAAACGACAATTTCGAACTCCCCAACCGGACCTACGTTACGTAAATCACGTGACTTATCTTCCCATGACATAAACACATGGAGACCGCAGCGACACAAAGGAGGTGAACCCAGCAGATCAGCCGTGAGGCAGGTATACAATCACCACTGACTTAGGTTTAGGCACACACCCCTGTGAAGGTTAGGATAAGGGGGGCTATGTGGGACTGTCAATGCCTATAAGACTAATTAGCTAAATAGTTAGCTAGCTAGCTAATGCTATGAAGCTAATGTAGCTAACGCTACTTAACTGTATTAAAAAACAAATCATTGTTTCACACGCGAACCAGTGTGCAACATTATGGCTATTTATAGTACATGACCGTCTTTGTCATGTGTTTGCGTTGTACGGCCACTACAGGTCACTGCCACAATGAACATGAGTCATAATTTGTGTGGCTAAAACGACCTATAATTTTCTGTGGAGGACATGTTCAGTTTTAGGCAAAAAAAAACGGTAACATTTTCTATGAAGGTCAGCGCTATAATGACTTATGCATATATTTATAACACGATATAATGCGTCCATAAGACATTATAACAGTTGTTATAATCACTTAAAAACATGCATTATACGCTATAGCAAAGTCATAACGTATTATGACCTTTTGATTTAATATTTTATAACTAATAGTAATACCAGTTTATATCAATGTGCGGCAAGAATCTCCGACCATGTTCCATAACACATTATAACCACCGACTCTGCCTCGTTATGAATACTCTTTAGTCAAGATTTACAATTAGTGATATAAAATGGAATAATAGCTTATAGTAATGTTTAAAGTTATATAGCATGTCTTTGTTTGCTTTAAGTAAAGTGTTAAAATATCTACCCCTGTATAATATATTACAGGTGGAATAATACCATATGAACTAATTATAAGACCTTATAACACTAATTGTTTGTAAGTAAAGTGACACACATTTTGCGCAGGAAAACACTCGCTTTATGAACAATCTGTTTGAATTTTGAACATTTTGCAGTATAGCACAAAAACACAACATAATTACATCAAGAAAACTCGTTGTCAGGGTGGTGAAAGATCGCTCAAGAGAAGACCTGTTGCTGGCCAACATCATGTAAGAAGAGGCTCAGATGTTGTCACAGATGAATGGCGAGCCTATGGACAGGCCCTAACAGATGCAGTGGACCACTTCACAAAACGTAGCCTATTAAAAGACATAATTGAAATGGGAATTGGGAATACTGAAATGACTCGATTTGCTATCAGAATGTGATCCATTCGGTCGGTAACATTTGAAAAGGCTACACAGAGGCACATATAGAATTTTACCCCCATTCACATTAGCAGAGTGCTAAACCGGAAGTTAGCCTGCTCGTCTAGCAAAAGTCAACACAGTGGACGCTGTAGCGCTACTGCCGACTAGCGTTTGGGGGTGTAATTGCAGAATGACGGACAGACCTACGCAGAAGTATAAATGCATTGTTATAGTTTAGTCTGCTCTGTATTCTGTGTCTTAGCTCCTCGTTCTGTGTCTCGGTTTATGTCTTGGTGTTTTGGGTTCTGTCCTGTGTCCATTATCAGTTGTATAGTCTGTTGTGTTTTGGGGTTCGCTCATGTCCGTCTCTGTCTGTCACTCATGTCTGTCTTCTTGATGCCTTAGTTTCCAGTTCAGTGTTTTGCTTCGCTTCGGTCTGTTTTCCTTGTTGGTGTTAGTTCAGTGGGGATGTGTCTGCTTGTGTCTTTATTCATTTATATTTATTTCTCTGATCTGTTATGACACAGGTTACTGAACACATGTCTATTCCCTCCAGTATCCCTCTGCCTGACTGTCTCTCTGTTCTTCCCTCTGTTCTCTCTCTGCCTGCCTCGTTAGCCTCATGTCTGTCACCTGTGTTGCTCCCGCCCTGCTTGTTATCCCTGGTATATAGGTGTGGTCTTTCTGTTCAGCCCTTGTCCGGTCATTGTTCATGTTACCTCCCCAGTCTGTCGTGTGTATACTCTCTGCCTTCCTGTAACCAGCCTTGCTTGTCTTGTCACCCTGTACCTTTGGATTTCTGTTAGGAACTACCTTTGTTTTGGACTCTATCAGCCACTCAGTCAGTAAGTGTGCTCGCCTTCTGTTTGTTCTAATAAATCACCTCGGTTCACTGCACCTCCTCTACCTTGCGTCCTGCATTTGGGTCCTCCAACCTGCCCAACTCAGCCACCCACCGTAACATGCATGGCTACGTGCGTATGGGCCTTTAGCTATCAGCAGTTCCTCTTTGCAATGTACCCATAGATGAACAGACAGCTTTCATTGGATTACTTATTTGATCCAAAATCATAATACCTCACAGATTGTTTTTGGTGTTACAAGAACACATGTATTATATGTAGACAATATTATTGTGAGACAATGAAACAATGCTTTATCTTCGCAGGAATTTTGTTGAATCATATTTCATTATCTTTATGCAGCTGCAGTGATCTGGTTTATTTTGTCTTGTTCCAAGATGAATCTCATGTAGAATTTTATTTTTCTGAAACTCTTCTGGGAAAAGATTAAATACTTTCAGGTGGATTTTTATGTGTGAAGAAAAACGAGCTGAGGTTGAGAATAAATGACTTGAGAAACGTTTTACTGACTAGTCTAGGGAGTCATCTACGATGATGGACAACTGTTTGCACGCCAGTGCCTTGTATCATGCATTGGAACATTATGTTCCCTGGTGCCTTTACTATTCTACTACTCAAATTGCTGTTAAATCCCATTTTTGGCTGTAGTTGCCCCCTAGTGCAGCATGTAGATACAAGGTAAGAGTCCACACCATAAAAATATCTTGAAGAGGGAAAATCACAGTGAACTCTAAAACCTATTATTATAAAACTGATTTGGTCTGAAGGCTATGTAGTATATAAAATGTCAGCACAGTTTTGTTCTCAGAACTTTAAACACTAAAAATATCTTGTTCTGTAATTGTCATGGCTAGATTATCAGGCATTATGTTTTTAATTATAAAGCAAATTGTCTGTTTCAAGTTGTCACTCTCAATTTACTCTGCTTTAATAATGACTACAAACTTCTCTAGACATCTCAAGATGCCAGAACTGATTTGAGGACATTTGACAAAAGATTTAATTTGATTCAGAGAGATAATAATTGTAGTACTACTTTACTACTGCTCCTATTATAACTCTGAGTATAATGCAGAACAAAAAGTGATTTTTATATTAAAACAAAAAATACATTGTTGGTACATTCTGGTAAAATCTGATGGGCTACTGACTTACATCATGCCAGCAACATAAAAAATACCTATAATTTAAACTAGCTGCCAGACAGTAAAATAATATTTCCACTCTATGTCAGGAAAAGCACATGTGTGTTAAATAACTAATAACTAATAATAGCTGTATTCTATGTAGGTGAGCTAGTTCCGGGGCATTGGTGTTATCTTAGAAGATGTGCAGATCATGATTTCATCTAGCTAAAATGTGCACTTCTGGTGCTGCCCTCTTCTTGACTTAAAAAAAAAAAGTATATTAGCTCTGTCTTTGACAGCACAATTACAGAGTGGGATCTTCTCTGTCCACCACCTGTAAACCTAATTCTCATACAGGGTTGGAGCACATTAAGTTTGTGGCCTTTTAGCTTTGGCGGTTTATACTGAAAACACCACATCTCCTCCATCCTGCATCCAAATAAATCACTGCCTGCACTTAAAACGATTTCTGACCTTTATCTACAGATCAGGTTTTCCCTCAATATATATTTTGGTGGCTGAACTAGATTTTCTCTCACCTAAAGGATTTGCTGTCTTTTCCTTTAAAGGTCTGTGTGAAAATACAGTTGAAAGTACAAATTGACACAATTTCAAGTCTATCAAGGTACTGGAAGTTCTATAGATTAAAAAGAGACTAAGTAAGCTCTTGAATGCTGTTTTGCAGCTAGCTCTTAACTGTTAGATGTAGCAGCTTTCCAAAATCACATGGACAAGACAAGACCACAACCCTAACCCCCCCTCGTCGATCAGT
Source organism: Micropterus salmoides (assembly GCF_014851395.1). NCBI lineage: Eukaryota > Metazoa > Chordata > Actinopteri > Centrarchiformes > Centrarchidae > Micropterus > Micropterus salmoides. Next base: position 24,046,005 of record NW_024042261.1, on the reverse strand, counting down.
TCTTAATCTGTCGGAAAAAGATTGTTTCCTGGTGTGATTTATGATGTGCTGAATTGGCCTACTGCTTTAAGTACATACTGTAATGGAGGTCCATACCATGTGGTATTTCTGAATGAGTAGGCTACTAGATGTGCCACTGAATGCTTAAAGTGATTCTCTGAAATGAAACATTGTAAAACTCTGGTGGAAATTTCACTTTCCACTGTTCTATTTACTGTCTTTACTGTCTGTGAAGAAGGACTACCAACTTTCCCCATGCATCTTCACCTGGATCATTAAAGTGTGTTAGTGTGTTATGATTTAGTGCAACAAACTTTTGACAAGCTAAGAACAGAAAATGCCACACACTCCACATCCCTCATTATGGAGACCCGACCCATTTACAGGGAATCACTCCTCTGCCTGTTGTTACAGTAAACCTGACCAAATGCCACGTACCCAGTTCCAGCCACTTAGTCCACTAAGGACTGAAAGGCTTCCAGGGGGCCAGACATGCCAGCTAGGGTATGGCCTTTAAACAACAGCATAAACACAATGTCAGCTTCCCCTGCTGTGTTTTGCATGAAGAAATATCCAGGGGGCCAACACTGGGAAATCATGGTTTGTTTTATATTGTGTTCCTCATTAACATTCAGAAAGACATATTATAAATAATAAATATTGCTGGTTATTCAGTAAAGCAACTAAGCAATTGTATTTGAAAGCACTTTCATCTGATAGCTAATTGCAATGCTACTTGAAACTGTATGACTGTGATAAGTGTTTTTTAATGATTTAGTTATTGGCAGTTCACATTTGAACACAGAATATAAGCAGTTAGTTGGCATTCTGACCAAAAAAAGACCTGCATTACAACCCCCCATGGGCAGCATTGGTTGGGGTGTGTTGCTTCATGCATTATGTGATTTGCCAACGCAGCCCCTTTCCAAATGAGGTCACATTGCATTGTGAAAACGTCTCAAGAGAAATATTTGAAAGTGACACAAATGATACAGCAAAAATTACTTATTGCACTTGTATATGATATGTGTACACAGAGGAAAGCCTTACTACTATTATTCTTAGCATGGATATTTGTTACCAAATCACCTGTTAGATCCCGAGTTACCCCTGTTCAGGAGGTACTGAACCAGCTCTCCATCTTAAAGGGTCCGATCCTCTAGGCCTACGGGTATTACCCTCTTCGGTATAACTGAGGACTGTTAGCTTCTAACTAGTATTGTAGTACTGGTCTATAGGACCGGTCTTAAGACTACTTTTTGATGGTTTTGGTCTCGTCTCGGACACATGCGCATTTGTACTCGATCTTGTCTCGGTCTTGGACATTGAGGACTCGGGATTTTATTTCAAGACCATACCTTTGGGAATATCAATAAATTGCCTTTGCATTGTCTGATTTATTTGTTAACTTCCAAACTTTGACTGGATGTAAAACTTGCTTCAAATTCAACCGATAACCCTAATTAAAATGTGGATCTTTCAAGTAAATTTAAGAAGTAGGCCTACCTATGATCTCATTCCACATTTTATTGTATGTCATGTAATGTGGGGAACTGGTCTTGGTCTTGACTTGGTCTCACCCTCCCTCGGTTTTGGTCTTGTCTCGGTCTCGATAAACTCTCGTCTTGGTCTTGACTTGGTCTCGGTTTTGACACTACTTCTAACTGCCTTCTTCCAAACGCCTACCCTGCTCACTCTGAAATGGCACCTGACTGAATAGCCCTAGAGCCAAATACCACCTCTGCCATACCCGTTTACGACAGCTCTCTTCTCATTGATCTGTGCACTTGGTATGGTTGCTAGGATTGAATTTAGTGGCCAGGAAAATAGGCCCCAAGCATAAGTTAATTTCTTTGGCTAGAGCAACCTATTAGAACCTTAAAGATGTTAAACACACCTTACCTATTGAATTACTACCTTAGTGAAGACATAAATCTGAGCTTGAGTGATTTAGATGTCTTCTTTTTGGAGAGAAAGGGAGGGGAAGGAGTTGTCCTGGCCGTAGAATCCTTCCTCCGCTGCGGAGCTGTTGACTCTTGTAGAAACTTGAGGCCCTCAAAATGTCTCTAAAAGTCTTCAGTCCATGTTGCAGTTAAACGAGAGAAACTTCAGAGTCCAATGATTCTTCTGGTGGTTTGGCCATGGTTCTCCTCTGTAGCTCGATCTCTTGAAGTCCACTAAAGAAAACTCTTAAGTATTCTCTTGTTGTTTGCTGTTCAAATCCCCAAATCTTGTCTTAGGCTCTTGGTCCCGTGCGGTGATGATTCTGCTCCGAGTCCGATGCCTCTGAGATCTCCCGAGGAATGACACCGATCTATGTCTGACTCTTCTTTATATATTTTCTCTTCAAGTTGTCTTTGGGTGTAATTGTGCGTGTGTGTCGGGGTCAGGATATGTCTATGTTGACTCATGACTCATAGTCTTCACCAAAACTTAGTGACCTTTTGCATACCTTTACCCTAATTCTCCTTACTTTGACTTTGACTTTTTACAATCAGAAGATCAATTTTATTTATTCATATTCAATATCAATGAGATATCCTGATTTTCAATCATCATCACATCATGTGTTAATACCAAATCTCTTTCTTTTAGTCATTATTCACTATATTGCTTATAGCATTCTTAAGCACTGTATTTTGCAGATGGAAATATGTTGCACTTCCCATTTCTCACTCACTGTTGTTACTAAAGGGAGAAAAGCTCCAGTTTTCTTCTTTTCGATTTGATAGAAAGAGCGTTGGGATCTCAACTTACTTGACACGCCCTTATATGGGGACTTATTAGCTTGCCAGCAACACAAACAAATTTGTTTAAATATGAATTAGGTTCATAGGTTCACCACGCGGTCATTAAGCTTATAATTATTAACTTATCTTGCGTTCTCCACACAGTAGGTTTTGTCTGGGACAGAGGACGTCTCTTAGCCTACTTAGATATTTAGTCCACAGATCTGCCACACACATCATATTGAGCAACACACAATGGAAGATCTTCAATATCAGCCTAATATCATTTCACACATAGGCTTTTCGTGGTGTTAGTTCTAGTGGGTGACTTACTATTCAACAAGCTATTAAACAAGCTACCAAACAACTGTTTCAGTTTCATTATAAATTTCATTCAAATTTAGTTTAGACAGAAAAGGTCAATAAGTGAGTGCTCAATTGTAAAAATAATAATAAATAATCCTCCTTTGTCTGTGACATATTCTTCAGAAATTGAAACAGTAGTCAAAGCTGTAATGTATCTGGTAAGATATGATTGATATGACATGATATTTTTGCTCAGAACCATGCGCGTCGCCCCGGAAAAAATAGTCCACGCTGAGTCTCTATATAAGTCACAAAGCCTGTGTGGCTGCTCTAATCTGTTAACATGGATGTGAAAACAAGATGTTCTGCAATGCTCAAGCGCTGTTCAAGTAGGCGGTGAACAGCGAAACACTTCTGAAAATAAATGCAACACAATCTACAAACAAATAATGACCCTCATGCACAGACAAATCACTATGAATTCATTTAAATTCTGGTTGTCAAGAACAAGTCACTGATTTCTATTTGTGAATCATAAAGAGTTTGTTTGCGGATTTTAAATCTTTTTGTAGATCGTATTTTATATTTGTATGTCATGAAGAGTCTGTTTGTTATCTATTTTTTAGGTCTTGTTTTGTGTTTAGAAATTGTAATATGCATTTTTGACTCATAGTCTCTTCATTTTCAATGATTACGGCATTGTTCTGTCACCACAGCAAACAATAGTGCCAAAATTCTGAAAACAAATGTGACACAATCTATAAACAGAACATGAAATTCACCTGCAAACAAATCACTTTACATTCATTCAAATTCTGGTTTTCAAGTACAAGTCACTGATTTCTATTTGTGAACCATGATGTGTTTATTTGTAGATTTTTAATCTTTTTGTATATCATGCTTTATATTTGTGGATCATGAAGAGTCTGTTTGAGGATTTTGTATCTATTTGTAGATCGTGTTTTACATTTGCGGATCATGAGGACTTTGTTTGTGGATTTTTAATCTGTTTGTAGATTGTGTTATGTGTTTACAAGTTGTAATATCTGATTGTGACTTTTAGTCTGTCCATTTTCAATGTTTTTGGCACCGATTTACCTCCATAAATCCATTCAATAGTTGTTGAGATATTTCAGCCACACACCACATTGGTGGACTGATTCATCAGGGGTGACATTGGCATCTTTTTTAGCCATTTTTAGCCAAAAAAAATGATGCTTGTAGGGCAAGATTGACCACTCACTGGTTTAATGAGTATGAAAATGTGAATCATATGCTATGGCCTTTCCAGTCACCAGTGGCCTGACATATAAACAATGTGTATGCACAAAAACCGTGAGTCCGCCTTGTCCCACACATAAACTGCTTTTTATAAAGGAAGAATGTGTGGTGAGAATGTGTGTATGAGTGAAATGGTAAGGTGTACGTGAAATGTAAGGTGAGGGACATAGTCTTATAGTTACATATTGTTTAGACTAATCTACACAGCGTTTTTACACGCACATTTATAAACTTAATTTTAAATCATTAATGAGTGATGAATTTTGTCATACTTTTTATTTATATTCAAGCCCTTATTACCCTGTGTCAGTGATCATTTAATTTTATCCTGAATTGTGAAGCACTTTGTGAAGTCTGTTTCGATAAACATTATAAAGTAATCATCATCCTTCTAGCATTTAATAATCATGGATCAGATATGATGTACTGATGGTTTACAGGCACATGCGATGAATTAATGGTATGGGCACTATAAATAGCCACAGCCGTGCACAATTGTTGCACGTAATGGCAGATGTTCTGCTGCTGTTGGAGAACCTCGCAGATGCAACACAATTGGTGAAATTGCACTGCAACTTTGTCACTCTTCTCATTGACCGGTCTAATGAGAGGTGGGGGTATCTACAGAATACTCATAACTATCTACATGCAAATGGATGTTTAATGGCATTTTTACATCGAGGCATGACTAACTTAAGGAGTGGTTTTGGCTCATGCATGTGCGGCCAGTTCCACAATGATTGCGATTTAAACAGAATCAGTTATACATGCTGCTTTATAATAAATTATAATTATAATTTATTGTGGTGGCTGTGGCTCAGGAGGAAGAGCGGGTTGACCATTAATCGGAAGGTTGGGAGTTCAATCCCGGCTCCCCCAGGCTGCATGTTGAAGGGTCCTGTTTGAGCACTTAGGCTCAGTGTGTGAATGATGAATGCAAATGTAGTATATTAAAGCACTTTGAGTGGTTGAAAAGACTAGAAAGGTGCTATACAAGTATGGAGCATTTACATTTAAATCTGATGAAAAGAATGTCAGTGCACATTTCTGTCTTGTGTGTTCATACAGTTTTAGATGCGGCAGTTTTATGCATCTGGCCCCAGCTCTCAATCAAACTGAAGTGGAGACTTTAGACCAACATGTTAGACAATGAAAGGGTCAGGTTATACCTATTAAAAAGGTCACCAACATAGCTTAAAGGAAAGCATGATTTGTGTGTCTCATTTTATCAATACAATGGAGTAATGTCTACTAATCCAGTGAGCTTAATTATTCTCTAAAAGCAGGGTTGTTATCCCAATTAAACTCTTTTAGCCCACTAAGTAGCTGCCACAGAATGCTGAAGTTTATCAAAACTGAAACAATCGCTGATAGTTATTGTTTTTAGATGTACAGTTTTAAATCATGTTGAACAGTCTTTTCTGCATAAAGTCTGGGTTGAGATAGGCTGAGAAAGTACAGAGTTTTTCATTCCCATCACTATTTGAATAAATGACTCAGTTGATAAAATCTTTAGCAGATGGATCCACTCCAGTGACTCAATATGTGTAGCACATCATTGCAATCAGTTTGAAGGGCATGTTAAAAAAATGTTCTATGGCCAATTCAAAACGTGTTGGTAATCATTACTTGCTCAGTTGCGCTCTCCACTTTAGGGCTAGCATTGTTCAGTGGCAGACTGCATTGTGTCTTTGATTTCTAATTTCTTTTGCACGTGTCCATAATCAACAGCAGGAATATGTTTTATGATTCCATCTGGTATCATGCTGTGTTATCTGACAGCTTGGAAGAAACCCACCCTTGCCTGGTAACGCTGTTGCCATGGTCTTTGTGGAAACCATCCAGACCCTGCAGCTAATTTGTGAGGCGTGATGAGAATTGAGAACCCTCAAAATGCAAAACAGGAAGGACGACTCCTGACGAGTCTCACTCACACTATTTTGTCTCCTCTTTTCCCATCTTCCTTTACATCCACTTTTTTTGCTCTCTCTGGCTCCACTGAAATTTCCTAACCTAAGCCCTTTATATAAATTATGCATCTCTATCAATGTCAATGTATCAATCTGCTGCGGCATCCAAAGCCAGCTGTAGGCAGAGTCTGGACAAATAAGTAACTTAAATGGGGTCAAAGTTTATTATATGCAATTCTAATGAGATGAGTTAATGGTGTACCTCATTATTTGAATTGAGAGTGTAGGAGCCCTGCTCCTTTTGACTCTGCATTATTGCCACACAAAATGTATGATGGTTTTAGCGCAGTTTGTGCTCGCTTAAACTTTTTTATCACTCTACATGTCATCTCCACTACACACATATACTGTATGAATTGTAATATTAAAGTCTGAACCTGATAGTGGGGGCTTTACAGGCGTTTTTAAGTCAGTACACTGAAATTTGACACCACAGCGAGAATGTTTTTCCTAGTCTGCAGGGCGAATGATCAAGTGCTGGCCAAATGTTATTATCTCCTGCTGACCCTTTCATTAAGAGAGGTCAAAGCCCCTCTAATAGTGTCGGCTCTGCCAGGGAACAATCACAATTTAATATGTACACATTTGGACTAGTGCAGGGGATGGAAAAATCAACACTTAATGTTTTTTTTTAAGGTTATCTGTGTTAGGTTGAATGCCAGTTAGCAGAATTTATTGACTCCAAAAGTGTTTCCCACTGGTCAAGATCTTTTTTGTGGTTGTTGTTGCTGAAGAGTATAGTGTTGTACATTTGTACGTTACCTTATGGATCGTAAAGGAATACTTGCCAGCCTAGTTTTCTTACAAAACTTATGAACACAGTGCTGTTCATCAACTCTGTAATTCTGGCGGTGCTCCCCTTCCTTCTGGAGTCATTTATGCTAACAGGATGCACACAGATGCTTAGTGCCTCAGGAATTTTTTCCTATTGAAATTAACTACAAAAACACGCTTTAAAAACCTAGACAACTTGTAACTGGATTTTGGCAGGGGATGCTTTTCTTGTTAAATAAATATATGACAACAAAATTTTGTTTTGCTTTATTAAATATACTCAAAACACAAGAGCAATAAGTTTGTAAAATTACTGCCTCTTATTCTGTTGCTCGTCACTTAGACTTAGAAAACGTGGGGAGTGGGTGTAAATTGTGGGTGTGCTACCTAAATACATTCAATATCTGGGAGATACTACACTGTGAATGTTCCTGTCCTATCCATGTTAGTTAGCTTAATTCTGTAATTGCTGTTTCCCATACAATATTAAATATGAATTGAATGAATGAATATATGTTGTGAAATGTACTTAAATCTAATACCTCAATAACTGCATATGTTTTATTTTAATACAAAATAGAGCAGTACCACATATTTGTAATATATATGCACATGTCATACACATGAACACGTAACACATATGAAGTACTAAACTACCCCACAGCATGCAAAACATACGTATGAGAAAGATGTCTGATGCACCTGCAGTTTTGTCAAAGATGCTTTTGCCTCTTTAGTGCTCTGCTTTTGGGCTAATGCTCCCTTAAAAACTGACATATAATAGTGCCGAGTGCCAGACCTCCTTCAAAGCCAACAAATGCTGAAAACTGACCTTTGTTAAAAAGAATTTATGGCAGCGTCTTAAATTATTTTGTCCAGCCCCTGAATTTTTTGAATATAAAATGCTTGTATAAAATTATACTTCAATATACTTGAATCATCAACCTGAAATAGTAAATGATTACAAATAAAACTTCTAATTAGACAATTATGCAAATGTACTTAAATTGCACTTCTCAATTATAAGCAATGAAAACAAGTGTATAGAACATTTGTGGAAACGTGGCTGTAATGATGCTATGTTTGTGTGTGTGTGTGTCCTTATTTGTGTGAAGGCATATTTGTAAATGTCAATGCATGCAGTGAATCAGCAGATAGAGACCTGAGCATCTTACCTGTACAGATGTTTAAAATTCGAGCTACTGACAATATTCCTGTACAATGTTCAGCAAATGAGCTTATTTTCGTCTCTTTTCTGTGTTGGCTTTTCTTCAATCCTTTTTTCTTTTTAGTTACAAATCCTAAATATCTAGTTAGAAATTCTTTCCTGCAGCTGATAAGCCCACAGTGATAAGAGTCTGGCAGGGAGACGGTGTTGTCTCACTCAGCACTGAGTGAGAGTGGCAGAGGGAGGGAGAAAGAAAAAGGACCCACATAACCCCTCTCTTTCAAATCTTCATAGAGGGTGCCCCCTCCCACCTTATTATCATTTTATTTTGTCTGCATCCACACACATTAAGCCTTGGCATACACACACAAAAGTCCACACTTGTATGGGTCCTTTGCAACATGCTGTGAAGACCTGTGCAGCAACCTATTACTTGCTCTCGAGGGAGAGGGCAACCTATTCTGTTTGCTTTATTTGCAGCATGAAAGCCTTGATTGCCTGCAGATTCTTCTCAACTTGAAGAGGAATGAGAGAGAAAATGAGCAAGAGTGTGAAAAAGGGTAAGGAGGAGGATGAAAATGTAAGTTTATTGCATTGCAGTAAATATGAAAAAAAATGCAGATGCATTCCCAAATCAGTGAGGAGGAAACAAAGGAAGACAACAGCTCAAATACACTTACTGCCACTGCATTAATTACCAGTTAATAAGAAAAAAATATATCCAGTTATCTTTACTTTCTTTATGTCAGCACAACACACAATATCTACAAGCACAGTTAAAACACAAACATGAGGCTGTGAGTCTGTCTGCACTACACAGCGCTTTTAATGTAATGCGCTGTCACTCCTCTACCAGTTTATCTTTGTTCTGCCCTTTGTAATGTAATGCCTTCTCAGGGGAACCCCTGCTGACACATCGACAGCAGCTACTATGAAAGCGCCATCAAATAATGTTCAGATACTTTTTCCTCAGCTACTCCTTCATCTCTCTCCCTCTCTGGTAAAGGCTGCTCCTTATCACTATTGTTGGACGCGTGATGAGGATCTGACACTTGAGCTCAGAAATCTGCTCCACAGGTTCTCTCCATCCATTTTAGACATCAATTGGGGGACCAATTCAATACAAAAAGAGCACGTCAATAGAACACACTATCCTGGCAAACCCATCAGAGCCGTAAAAAGACACATTGATAGGGGAAAGCAGTGTACATGGATTGCTATATTTCAGATAACTTCTGTGTGGCAGGTCTTTGTGTAGGAGCCTGAAAGAAAACTGTTTGATTGGCTTTTTCTCGCCACTGTGGAAAGCTTGAAAAGAAAAGAGGACTGAAAAAGCAACGATATTCAGGAGGAGGTTTTCAGCTGCATGTCTTAAAGATGACTGACAAAAACAACATCAAAAGTACATAAATACAGGTTTGGTTTAGTGACAAGCATCAAATTACAAACATTGCATCCTTTAAGCAACAACAGTTTTGCCAACCCCTAGCTGTTTGATATGTGCTTATGCATTACGTTCTAAACTAATGTCTGGCCCCTTGGACTGAATAATAATTGCGGTTGCCTCTGCTGTCTACTGATGTGTGAGTAAGCTTTTAACATTCAGGTACTGAGGTACAAGTCTACATTAATAGCCTTGTTATCAGCGTGTCACAGGTATCTGTGTAACTGAATGATTGAGGTGTCTTTAAAATTACTGCAACTTTTATGTTGAATGTGTGTGTAAGTGTATGTAATGTATGTGTGTGTGTGTATACACACACAGTGAACTTCACAAGTCTTAATGATTTTGGCTTAGGGACATCTAGATGTTTGTAATTATGAAAATGTGCAACTTCTGAGCTCTGTAGAAAAAAGGTTTGTGATTTGAAAATAGCACACATAAGGTGATATGCCAATTTGTTTCCCCTGGCTCCAAGTGGACAAAATATATGTTATCATAAGTTTAATTAAATATCCTGCATTAAAACTCAAAGTTCTGCCATTTGTTTGTGAAACTATTGATAATTGTACTTCTTTGGTCTTTGAACAAATAGTGTGCTCTAAATCAAATCATCAAGATTAGAGGAAAAATTACTTTTTAGTGGAGTGGAACACCTCATAAACATCTGAAATGTGACTAAATATTGATTTTTTTTGTCTCGAGACAAAAAGGTTGTGAATTACTGTATTAATCTTTGACTAATACATAAGCTTATTTTAGCATTAAATAAATAAAATAACCATATTATTTCACGGTATGTAGAAATTTTGAAGATGATTACCACTGAACTCTCTGTAGCAGCACAGCATGTATGCCTCACTAAATGTCACAGACTGATTTTGATTCAGATGTCCCTTAAGGACACCTTTAGTAACAAACAGTCACGGCAGATTAGCTTGGCTTCACATCCCATCTCGGCTGTGACCTCCATATTTCTGTATGTAGACGAGCCACCGTCCAGGAGGGAAATGCGTGGTTGAAGCAAAAGCAGAGAAGAGTTTTTAATGTAGAGTAGAAACAGAGGATTACTCTATTGATTTCAGACAGTATATGCATGAGACACAAAAACAATGTATGATTTTGTATGGGTGAAAGAGAACAAATAGAGGAATATTTAAAAGATGTTAAAACAAGTGAGCTTTACAAGAGAACAATATTCGGTATCAGTTTATCTTGATTTCATGTTGAATGATGCCACCATCATTATAACAACCTAGTGATGTGAAAATACACAGCTCGTCTGTCCTTACTTGCCTCTCAAGGACATTTTCACACTTACATCTTTTTTTCCTCAAGGAAACCACAAGGACGACTCAAATGGCTGATTCATTTACAGTGTGGCTTTTAACTGCCTATATGGTAAGTATGGCAGCAGAGTATTCAATTCACTTTTATTTATATAGCGCCAAATCACAACAACAGTTATCTCACAGCGCTTTTCATAAAAGAGCAGGTCTAGACCGTACTCTATGATGTTATTTACAGAAGCCCAACAGTTCCCACCAAGAGCAAGCACTAGGCGACAGAGGCAAGGAAAAACTTCCTTTTAAGAGGCAGAAACCTCGAGCAGAACCATGGCTCAGGGTGGGATCTGCCTCGACCGGTTGGGGTGAGAGGGATGGAAGGAGAGAGAGAGGGGGAGGGAGGCAACCTGGGAGCGCAGTGCTCTGGTGGGGTAGTAAGGTACTATGAGCTCTTTAAGATAAGATGGTGCCTGACCATTAAGAGCTTTGTAGGTAAGAAGAATGATTTTAAATTCTATTCTGGATTTTACTGGAAGCCAATGCAAAGAAGCTAAGACAGGAGAAATATGATCTCTTTTCCTGGTTCCTGTCAGAACACGTGCTGCAGCATTCTGGATCAGCTGAAGAGTCTTAACGGACACTTTCGAGCAGCCTGATAATAAATAATAATTGCAGTAATCCAGCCTAGAAGTAACAAATGCATGGACTAGTTTTTCTGCATCATTTTTAGACAGGATGTTCCTGATTTTCAATATTACGTAGGTGAAAAAAGGCGGTCCTTGAAATTTGCTTAATGTGAGACTTAAACGACATGTCCTGATCAAAGATAACTCTAAGATTCCTCACGGTGGTGCTGGAGGCCAGGGCGATCCCATCAAGGGAAACTATATCTTTAGATAATGCGTCACAGAGGTGCTTAGGCCCCAGAACAATAACTTCAGTTTTATCTGAGTTTAACATTAGAAAATTACAGGTCATCCAGGTTTTAACATCCTGTAGGCACATTTGAAGTTTAGCTAACTGATGAGTTTCATCTGGTTTGATCGATAGATATAACTGAGTATCATCTGCATAACAATGAAAGCTTATGGAATATTTCCTGATAATATTGCCTAAAGGAAGCATATATAAAGTGAAGAGGATTGGTCCGAGGACAGATCCTTGAGGAACTCCATGACTAACTTTGGCATGCATGGAGGACTCATCGTTAACATGTACAAACTGAAATCGATCTGATAAATAGGACTTAAACCAGCTTAGAGCGGTTCCTTTAATGCCAATGAAATGTTCCAGTCTCTGCAATAGGATCTGATGGTCAATGGTATCAAATGCAACACTAAGATCTAATAAAACCAGTACAGAGACAAGTCCTTTGTCTGATGCAATAAGGAGGTCGTTAGTAATTTTCACCAGTGCTGTCTCTGTGCTATGATGAGCTCTAAATCCTGACTGAAAATCCTCAAATAAACTATTGCTCTGTAGAAAGTCACACAGCTGTTTAGCAACTGCTTTCTCCAGGATCTTAGAGAGAAATGGAAGGTTAGATATAGGTCTATAGTTGGCTAAAACATCCGGATCAAGTTTGGGCTTTTTCAGAAGAGGTTTAATTACAGCTACTTTAAAGTACTGTGGTACATAGCCTGTTGATAAAGATAGATTGATCATATCTAGTATAGAAGTGCTGACTAAGGGTAAAACATCTTTAAGCAACCTAGTCGGGATGGGGTCTAAGAGGCAGGTTGATGGTTTAGATGAAGAAATTATTGAAGTTAGTTGGTAAAGATTGAGGGAAGCAAAACAGTCTAAACATATATCTGGTTCTACAGCTGTTTCTAAGGTTCCTGAGTTAAGAGATAAGTTGGTGCCAGTTAATGGCAGGTCTTGGTGAATTTTGTCTCTAATAGCTAGAATTTTATCATTAAAGAAGCTCATGAAGTCATAACTACTGAGAGCTATGGGAATATTTGGCTCAATAGAGCTGTGACTCTCTGTCAGCCTGGCTACAGTGCTGAAAAGAAACCTGGGGTTGTTCCTATTTTCCTCTATTAATGATGAGTAGTACGCTGCTCTGGCATTACGGAGGGCCTTCCTATAAGTTTTAAGACTATCTTGCCAAATTAAACGAGAATTTTCCACTTTGGTGGAACGCCAATTCCTCTCAAGTTTCCGCGATATTTGCTTTAATTTGCGAGTTTCAGTATTATACCGTGGAGCTAACCGTCTTTGTTTTAGTATTTTCTTTTTTAGAGGGGCTACAGAGTCTAGTGTCATTCGCAGCGAGCCTGCAGCGCTATCAACAAGATGATCGATATGGGAGGGACTGAAACTAGCATAGGAGTCCTCCGTTACTTTGTGACTTGATAATGAATTTAGAGCTGAGGGAATCGCATCCTTAAATTTAGCTACAGCACTATCAGACAGACATCTTGTATAGAAATTTTTGCCAAAGAGGGATTCTGTGGTAACACTATTAAATGTTCAATTTCAATACCATACACCAAAACAAGGTCGAGGGTGTGGTTAAAACAGTGAGCCGGTTCATGAACACTCTGAGACAAGCCAATGGAATCTAACAGAGAGATAAACGCAGTACTAGCGCTGTCATTCTCAACATCCACATGAATATTAAAATCCCCTACAATAATAACTTTGTCCGTTTTAAGGACTAAAGTTGACAAAAACTCTGCAAATTCAGATAAAAATTCAGAATATGGGCGAGGTGTCGGTACACTATAACGAAGAGAATTGGTTGCAGTGATTTCCAACTAGGCTGTGAAAGACTAAGAACAAGGCTTTCAAATGAGTTATAGTTTACACACACCGAGCCTAGGCTTTTGTCACAACCAAAAGAACAAAATATCATCAGTTTCTCTATACTGGCCCCACCTTTAAAGTCACATAAGAACGTCTTCCATGCTCCATTACCAGCTTTCATGACATACACATTTTCTGTGTACTGTGACTAACATACCCATATATGTTTGTGAATAATTTTCAAATATATATGTGCCCCGGTGTTGTTTGACTGTACCAAATGGGAATGTTTGCTCCTCATTCTGTAGTTTATGGACTATAAATTAATGCTGATGCCTGCTGCTCAGTTTTGTCCAACAAGTCAGTGAGCCAACGGGGAGACCGAATGAGCAGTGACCTGCAGACAAAATGAGCAGGGCATAGTTAGATTGTGTTTGACAACTATTGTGGTTTCAAATGCTTCTGTTAGCTCATGCACTATTTACTGTTGTTTGTTCTTGTCTGGTATGGCCAGCAGCATAATGGGAGATCTCAGATTTACAGGAGTACCATCCATTGCAGATACTTTATACATTGGCCCTGACCTTTTAGAGTGTATGCGCTGCTGCTGGTGGAATGTATCAATTTTAGACGCATAGGCTATATCACATCTGGGAAAGCTCTGTAAAGACTTTATTTTTTATTATTCACTTCAGTAGACTTGTGACTCACACTGCTACAAGCCGAACTGTCAATTGTTTCTTATTAAAACAATTGCATTATATCATGTTGAAATACATAATTGTAGTGGTTCTGTATATTTTGCACCCTTACTGTACAAACAGTGCATACTTTACATTGCGAGTGACAATTTGCTTGGAAAAAAGATCTTTTTGAATGAGTTTTTGTTTCTACCTTTCAGGCAGCTGTTGGTTTCCATTTATTTCAGTTTGTAATGAAAATCAACTGGAAGGTACTTCTTGTATATCTTGCTATTCTGAGGCTGATAGATGCTATTGTGTAATCAGTCAGTCTGTTCACTTCCACTTGCCAGACTAAAAAGGTTAACGCTTTGTAGGTGTATGTGGTGAAAGTTGTTGGCTGGCTATTAGCGACAGTGTCGGGTGAAAACCTGTCAGGGCTATCAACACCTTCAAAGATATTGGGCCTGATATTGATGTCGCTTTTGAACCAATTTGAGGTGTCAGAGTGACCGTATGCAGTACTACTTCAAATCTTTTTAAATTATTGACAAATAGGGCAGCACAAATCCAATATCATTCACAAGCAGACCTCTAAAGGAGGAACTGAAAGTCCCAGTCTGAAAAAAAAACTACAGCAATATTTTGATCATTTAATAAACATTTTAGTTTGTTGTACATCTATGAAGATCTCTTTTCCCTTTGTCTTCACTCTTGAAGGGAGTCATTTTAAGTGCTCTTTACTGCAGACTGTCACGCTGCAACTCAAATTACAGATTAAACAGAATTAAATTGCTTTGTGGTCCATAGTGTACACTCAGTGCCACTTTCATTATATATGTGAGTACATCTTGTGTCTCTTTGTGTGAGGCAATAAAAATGAGTCCAGGGAGCTGCCAGAAATGCATAAATATCAGTATTTACTTACCAGATAGATAAAAAGTGTGCCTGTATGTCATGGTGATGTTTGTGCCCTCTCCCTCTTCAGCCTCACTCTCCCTGCACGACATTTATGACTGGAACTTGTTGCAGAGTGACAAATATTCTCGTATTTGAAAAATAATTTAAAAAACAGCTTTGCTGCTTTCACTTTTGTTGCTACTGCTGGAAAGGATGATTGTGTGCTGTGTTTTCCTCTGTATTGCTTTGCAGCAGTGCAGCTATCAAATCATGGACTACCCAGAAACAAAAAAAATACCAACAAAAACTAACCATTATAATATTCATGAAGATAGGATTATTGGAGGACTGTAACAGTGTTATTAGACTGCACTGATTTTAGTAAGGCGAATAAAACTGGCAGCTGAGTATAGATGTAATGAGTGTAAATAAGTAGTCTTTAGGATTTTTGTCTAGGTTCTGAATAGGAGGATACCTGATCTTAACTACACTTCTATTTTTCCATTCTATTTTTATTATTTTCTTTAATTATAACTTTGTGTAATCTATGTTAATTGTCATTTATATATTTTGTACTTTTTGTATGTTAATACATTATTGAGAAATTAAGATACAGACTAATGATTTTGCGCCTCTTTATTATATGAGGGAAACCTGGCCAAGAAAAAGACCCCACAGCATCATGGGAAGTCTCCCTGTAGTCTAGGCCTACAGAGATGTAAAATAATAGTGATGGTGAGATGAGGAGAAAGATGTCAGTTATTGTACTCGCACTCTAGAGCTAAACATACAGTATATGGTATTTATTCAGTGGCCTGTAGACATTCTCTGATCTTTTGCATGAAATATTGTTACAAAGTAGAAGTGAAGGAAGGGATATCAAATTACTAATGACAAGAAGTGCTGCAGTCACCGACATCACAGATGCTCAGGGGATGGGTACCAAATATCTTCTGAGCAGTTTTACATTTTTTGCCAGGATGCAGTGGTCAACACTGAAACCACTTTTTCAAAACTCTTCACACAGTCTGCATTACCAACATGCATCTTGACCAAACATTTAATTTCACCTTCAAAAGTCACTCAAACCACCAAAAAATAAACTGGGAACAATTCTCACTCAGAAAACACACTGTCTCTCATAACAACCTGACCTAAAAAGACACTAACAACTGGGAGCACTACGTAAATGATAAACTTTTATCTTTGAAGTACGAATAAAATCACTATTTCATTGTACACTGCAGTTTTTCTCAGTTGCTTTTGAACATTTCTCAGATCTCATTTCAGAATTTAAATTTTCAAAACTACTTGTTCACCCTCCACATCATCTAGTCATTTGTGCATGTCGTAATAGCAATTTCTCATTCTTTTGAATGAATTGCAAATATTTTTTGAAATTGCCTGCTGTTTCCTACATTATCAGTTGCTTATGTCATGTTGATGACAGTGGATTATACTGGTTCTCCGTTGAATAGTTAGACCCCTCAAAACATCTAGGCATAAGTTAATTTCATAAATCACTACTTGCATAATGGCTGAACACGTTGTCATAATCTGTCAAGCATATTTTCTATACATGTCTATTAGATATTCTTTTTGTAAATGTATCCTAAATTGATGAATATATCCATTGTGATGTGGATTAGAATCAGTGGCCTGACAGATAGCAATGTCAGCCTTAGGGGTGTTTACATTTCTTGCAGTATTTTCTAATGTTTTCCACTGTGCTATGCAGTGCTGTAAAACCTTTCTTGTGGTTTTCTTTTCTGCGTCACACTGACATGCTTTGTCAACAAATTACAGTAAAAACAGTAAAGGCACAAATGTGAATATTGTCCAATCTCTTGTAATGTATAATTTTGTGCTGTTGAAATTGAGACATGCCATAGAGAAAACGTGTAACCTTGTGTATTTTCATTGTCATCAAAAGTTTATCCATAGTTTACATCAGAAAACGCTTCCAGAGTACACTGTTATATTGACAACATGAACATTTTGACTAACTTCTTCATAAACAATGACACAAGGACTTGTCATTCTGATGGGACTGATATGTTCAATGATAATTTCTTTTTGAGAGATAATCTAAGAATTTTGAGCAAGTCATGGGCTTTTGCATGTAATCCACTGTGTACAAATGCACTGACAGTTTTGCAAATGTTACAGTGACTGAGAAAAACTATAACAATAACATATTTTCACTTTATTGACTTTACTAAACTATATGTAGCAAGAATTAAAGTTTTTTTTCGATTGCTAAACGACAGTGAGCACAACTGGAGCTACATGTGCAAAACTCTAACTACAGTCTGCACTACCAACAGTCACCTGAGCTAAACTTCACTTCACCTGCAAAACTCATTCCAAGCAACACAACTCTTAACAGATGGCTCAAAACAGGCTCAGTGCAGCAAACACTATGCACAGCCCTCACAGAGATAACACACACTGTCACTCAGTCTGCACAGCAGCAGTTCATGTGGACAAAACTCTAGTTCATTTTTCATTGCTTGAACACAGTTTTAAAAACTCTACACACTTATCCCATGACCTTAACCACAACCTGCACAACACTGTGGATTTATAGCACTTTGTTCAAATGCTAACACACTGCTGTCAAAACTGTGAACCACACATTCAAAACATAATAGATTTCAGCCTTGTGCCTTTCAAACACTGCTGATTGCAATTTCAGCTGAAAGGCTAAGCAGGTGTGTTGTTTTGGACTTGTTAGTGAACACACACACACACACACACACACACACACACACACACACACACACACACACACACACACACATACATACACATATATATATATATATGTGTGTATGTATGTATGTATGTATATATATATATATATATATGTAGAGCTCAGAAAGACTAATTTTGGAAATGGAACAAGGAAGACGGGTTCGTGGAGGGAGACAAAGAAGACAAAGAGCTGTTATTTCAGATGAAATAAAAGCTACACTTATACACCATGTCGTGAACTATGGTCTCTCATTGAGAGAGGCAGGGTTGAGGGTGCAACCCAATCTGCAAAGATCCACAGTGGCATCTGTAATGCGAATTTTCCATCATACAAACAGGTGAGAGTGACATCCTTATAGTAAATGAAAACATTACAGGAATTTATTTTGTATTGCAATTATAGAATATTTACACAGATATATATTACAGTAAGTTTGACTGTAAAATATATTTTTACAACAGGACCGAAAGGAAGCTCTGGAAACACCACATTCATTTGTATTTATCGATGAAGTTGGATTTAACCTTGCCAAAACATGGTGCAGAGGAAGGAATGTTATAGGTCAAAGGGCCACTGTGGAGGTTCCAGGCCAAAGGGGGGGAAATATCACCATGTGTGCTGCAATGGCCAATGATGTTTTGCTTCTCAACACACCACTCCTTGGCTCATACAACACAGAAAGGCTTATAGCTTTCCTAGAACAGCTCTATGCTCAGCTAGTGCCAGCAGAACAGGGGGAGCCAGTAAGAAACCCCCAAGTTTTTGTCATAGTTTGCGATAACGTTGCTTTTCACCACTCTGCAGCTGTCACAGATTGGTATGCAGCACATCGCAGATTTATGGTTTTGTACCTGCCTGCATATTCACCCTTCCTCAACCCCATAGAGGTGGAAAGTGTTTGAGCACCACCCACATGACCAAATGTCTCTTTTGGAAGCCATGCGTGCCGGATGTGAGGACACGAGTCCAGAGGACTGCCAGGGATGGATAAGGCACTCCAGAAGGTTCTTCCCCGGGTGCATGGCAAGAGAGAAAATTAGATGTGATGTTGATGAAAACCTGTGGCCTGATGCTAGAGAGAGGCAGGATTAGCCCTCAATTATTTGTTCGAATTACAGTATGTACTTTTAGTTTCTATCTTTTTTTTTCTCATTACTGTAATTCCATAAATTACTACAGACTATTGAAGCAAACTACTAATTTTCATTTACCTTAAGGATTTATGTTCTAAAAATTTTAATAAATCATGTGAAAGAATGTCACTCTTTTCTTTTGAAGAAAATATTACTTTGTATGAAGTCACTGAAATTGTTCAAACTGTAAAGATGAAAAGTTTGTATTTTCTGTATTGGTGTTTGATGCTAGTGTTTTTACTCTCTGTGTGTTCTGAGTGACAGTGTGTGTTATCTCTGTGAGGGCTGTGCATAGTGTTTGGCTGCACTGAGCCTGTTTTGAGCCATGTGTTAAGAGTTGTGTTGCTTGGAATGAGTTTTGCAGGTGAACTGTTTAGCTCAGGTGACTGTTGGTAGTGCAGACTATAGTTAGAGTTTGCACATGTAGCTCCAGTTGTGCTCACTGTCGTTTAGCAATCGAAAAAAACTGTAATCAGAAATGCACTCAGTAATTTACTTTTACAATAATACCACATTCAGAACACTACACACATTTCTCTATGCACTTAAATGTAAACATAAACTGTACGTAAATGTTCTGCTAAGATTTTCCATATATCTGTCTTGCTACTGCAATAATACAGGATATTTGCAATCACTCTGTTTTGAATGTGTTTTTAACAGTTTTATGACACCGTGTGTTAACATTTGAAAAATGTGCTGGATATATAGTGTTTTCCTGGTGGTTATGTAGTAATGAGAGTTCATGGATTTTGGAGAAAGTTGTCATTGAATGCATTTTGTGTGAAAGCAATGAAAAATTATTCAGTTTGGTCCACATACATTTCTCTTTCACTGACTGTGTAAAGAGTTTTGACAATTTCACTTCAGTTTTGACCAGTGCAGGTTAGCAATTGAAAAAAACTTTAGTTACATATATCCTTGTGTATTGTCTGTAGCTTTACTTCCTGTTTTTATTTTGTAATTGTAGTGATTTGTGTTTTTATCTAGCTTTGTTTCCTGTCTACTTGATTCTTATGTGCCTCATCCTTGATTAGTTTTTTTTCAATTGCTAAGATGCAGTGGTCACAACTGAAGCCACTTTTTCAAAACTCTTCACACAGTCTGCATTACCAACATGCATCTTGGCCAAACAGTTAATCTGACCTCCAAAAGTCACTCAAACCACCAAAACACTTCGACTCAAAATAGACTCGTTCAACCAAAACACTGGCAACAATTCTCATTTAGAAAGATACAGTTCACTCATAACACACTGACCTACAAAACACTCAGGGAGCATTACATAAATGAAAAACTTTTATCTTTGAAGCGTGAGCGAATACAATAACAATAACATATTTTCACTTTGATGGTACAGTATATGTACAAGAATGCTGCAGCAATTTGCTTCAATATCCTTTATTTGTTCTATATCTGTGGATAGTATTGTAAACTGTGAAAAATTTTACTGTAAGTTGAAACAAACAGCAAACCATCATTGGACAGTTGCACACATTGTGATGTTATCTATGAGTTCTCTCAATTCACATTTCTCAATGGTACAGTGTACAACTGCTTCGTCCTTATTTTATGTTTCTCTGCCTTCTAAGATTTTCTACTTATTTCAATCTGGTCACTGCAGAAATGCAGTACATTTACCATCAATCTGTTTTGAATGTGTTTTTAACAGTTTTGGACACAGTGTGTTAGCATTTGAAAATTGTGCTGCAGATAGACAGTGTTTTGCAAGTGGTGAAGTAGTTATGAGAAAAGAGTTCATGAATTTTGGAGAAAGGGGTCATTGAATGCATTTTGTGTGAAAGCAATGAAAAATGATTCACAGTTTGGTCCACATACACTTCTGTTGCGCTGACTGTGTGAAGAGTTTTGTCAGTGTGACTTCAGTTTTGACCAACGCAGGTTAGCAATTGAAAAAAACTGTAAGTGCCCTGCCCGCGTGTGTGTGTGTGTGTGTGTGTGTGTGTGTGGCCCTGTATATATTGCCCTCAGTTGTGTTCAGTCCTTGTGGTGTCATTGTCTGATGTTGAGTGTTCTGCCTTGTGCTCTGTTTCCCTTGGATTTCTGGATTGTTCCATTGTGTTTGGAATACCTTGCCTTTTGTTGGCTTTAACCAAAGTTTTTTTAGGCTCTAAAGTGTCTCTGATTTAACTGTTTTTGTTCATCTTAAATTGCATCCTCCTCGTCAGTGTCTGCAATTTGCAACAGCTACTGCACTCTGATACATACTGTAAATCACTGTTATAAGCAAGGCTATGTGGGGGGAAAAGATAAGATAAAACATTTGATGTGTAGATTCTGACATATTTATTATTTCTGCCCTTATCTAAATTACAACACATTCATATTTCTTTTGAATGACAAATGTTTAAAAAGCAAACAACCTATATTTTACTGTTTTTTTAATCATTGGTTGGTTTTGAATGCATGGTAATACCTTAAAATGTTTCACATTTTCTTGTCAGATCAGAAAGCAGTGGAGAAAACTAAAATAAAACTAGTATAATATGGAGGAATATTATATAAAAGCATATTTTACACAAAAGACATTATCTTACTAAGGAAACGATAAAAAGAAAAGGCAAATAACAAAACCAAATCAGTTATCATTATCAGTGTGATGTCATTGAATGGTCCATTTGATTCACCTTCTGTTCATCATTACAATTATCATCAACATCTTTGATAATTGTGAAATTCTTCTAATCCAGATAAAACCTGAACTTGATCAATAAAATGTCATATGATCAAAACAGCACACAGCACAGGGCAGCCCTTATTTCAGCACTGTCCAGTGACAACCTCGTTCAGGCTGTACAATGCCTCCTCCTTAGTGATCTTCTTCCATTCCTCAGGAATCTTTGCTGGCTCCTGCTTGTATTCCTTTGCAAATCTCTCATTGAACCTCGCCAGCACATACCTGTAAATTAAAGAACATTTGCATATAAAAATGCATATACTGTACATAACAAATGTTATGTAAGAGACACATTTAACCAATTACAATTATAATAATTAAGCCTAAATAATCCTCACTATACCTCCAGTAAAGATCAGGCATCTGGCTGTTTGGGTCGTCAGGGGAGATGCTCCAGTCTGGGTAGAGTAAATGGAGGACCCTGCATGCCACAGACATGTTGTGCATGTCCTTGCTCTGGTCTGGGTTGCCCTTGGTCATGCTTTCAGCGCAACTGATACAGGAAAGAGAGTCCGAGTCATGGGGGAACACGCCTTTGGGCCTGTGGAGCAGAGCCCGGTGAACCTCGTGCCCCATCTCCTCTAACTCACAGGGGGCTCTGCAGAGAGGACACTGCTTGTCACAGCCTCTCACTCTGTTGAAGAGGGATTCCTGGGGCTGAATTGGAAGGCACTGAAAAAGTTGGGTGATATCCCCATTTTGGGAGAACTCCTTAGCTAGTTCCAACCGCATGGCAGCCAGTAACTCCATTAAACATGTGATAAAGCGATCCCATTCAGTGGTGATATCAAACAGAGGCCCATCCAAAGCGGCTTTGGTGACATCCACACCTCCATCTCTTTCTAAAGTGAGGCACACTCTCTCCAACAGTGGCTTTGCATCGCTCAATAGTCCATTGGTACCTTCTGCCGTTTGGCTCACTGCTGCCGCAATCTTTCCTATAATTTCTCCAAGCCTCTGTTGCCTCCATTTTCCCAAGTTGTTTGATTCAGAGATGTGAGCCACCACTGTTTCTTGGATCTTCCTCAGTCTGAAGTTGTCATAGTGAAGCAAATATTCCAGGAAGCTTTCAAAGCAGTCTTCTTTTATCAGCTCTTCCAGCAACCTTAGGTGGAAGGCACGTGGGGACTGATACTGCAGAGCTTTACTTTGGATCTCTTCTACAATATGCATCCCCAGTGGTCTGTAGATGTAGTCCAACACCGTAGGTTTGATGATCATTGAGGTGAATGCTTGAGCCACCCTCTGGCACTGGTCTCTCTTCCTGAACTGGTAGATAAACTCAGCCAAGTACATACTCTTGGTTGCAGTGAGACATGTCAAAAGCTCTCTGTCTTTGGCATAGCGGTCATGTAGTTTTTGGAAGTCCTGGCAAGCAGCCCTGCAGAGATAAACCTTCAGATCAACTTCAAAAGCTGATCTTATTTCCATAGGTTTTTCTTTCAAAGCATTTTCAACATTTTCTAACAGTTTTGTAATGTAGCTGTCAGAGAAATCTGCTGGTGAGCTATATTTATCTGCTACAAACTGATTGTATTCATCTATGATTCTGCATGCTACCTGTTGAGCTTCTAACTTGTTTGGTCTGTTGTTCTCTTCAAACATATGTTTTAATCTGCTGCGGTATCCGAAGTGCTCATCATTAACTTGGAAGCTAGATGTCTGGTTTTGGCCGAGGACTTCAAGTTTTGTTATATGTTTCTGGAGCCCGCGGATGATTAGATTCTCTTTTAGAATATTTGTCACTCTTGTAGTAATATCATCTGTTTCTGAAGGCCTGAAGTCAAAGTTTGACAATGTCTTACTCCACACACTCTCAAACTCCTCTTCTAGTTCTGTATCTTCAAAGAGAACCTTAGTTGACCTGCTGTTCTCTATCAGTGCAGGTAGCTTAGATTCCTGTTCTTTTTTCAGTAATGTCTCAAATTTTTTCAGCTGCGTGGAATAACAATGGCTCTCGTTGACTGTCTCCATCCTTTGTATTATCTCTTCAGTTACTTGTTCCTGGAGGTCATCCATATTGCTCATTATGAATGTCTTCATTTTAAGAAGGTCCTCTTTCATCAAATAGGCCTCTGCTTTTGACCTCAGTTTGTCCACCTGTGTTTTGACTTCTTCTCTGACTTCATCCTTGAACTCACTTGGAAGGTCATTTTGGATTGCAGCATCTAAACCCTTTGCCTTTGTGGCTAAGATTTTCTCTGTTACCCCCATAAGCCATCTTTCCATGTGTTCCAGGAAACTATCCTCCCACTGGGAAAGTTCTGTGCAAAATAAAGAGAACGCTAAAGCTTTGTCAGTATTTTGCAGACCAATGGAGAATGATTCTGCTGTCACTGCATCCCAAACAGCAATCAAACGACTCATAAATTCGGGCAGACCTGTGGCTTTGGACTTAGCTGCACACCTTTTCAATGCCCCAAATAAGTTTTGCTTAAGGTTTAACACAGCCTTACTATACTGCGAACCAACTGGTTCAGAGAGAGACATATTGTACCAAGGTCCTTTGACAAAGTTTGTGGTCTTTCCATAATGGTTATCAGAATTGTTAGTTCCTCTGTACCCAGTCTCAGTCTGAAGCATCTCATATACACGGCTCAACTGTGTGGCTTGTAATATGCTGTTTATTCCTTCATCCTGGGCCAGGACTTGGCAAATGGGGATGGAGCCACATTCTTTGATGCGTAGGAGAGCATTGACTATGACAGTGAAGTTACTTTCAAACTCGCTACCCGCATGTGAAGAGATGTTCTGCATTAAAACATCACTCAATCCTGTTGCAACAGTGGCCATCTCATTGTCGTGGATCAGCGTATTTCTTTTGTTGTGTAAAGATATTGAGCAGAGACCTTCTGCATCAATTAATAATAGAAAATCACACTCCATGTCCTTTCTAAGGTTATTGGGGAGGCACAGGGCAGCCATGTACAACCCTCTAGTGGATCTTTTTCTTCCTTCAGGAAATTTCACCCCAAATAATGCAGAAAGAACCTTAGCGTTCCTTGCATGATGTACTCCAAGGTTTGTCAGCGCTTGGACCCTGCACTGTTTTTGAGGTAGGCGGCGTTTGAGTTCTGCAAAGACACAGCCCAGCCAGTGAATGGGGATGTTTGAGGCATTGCCATCCATTAGTTCAAGTGGAATCCCATAGAGAAGAAGGTCTGTTGCTAAGCTGGGGAGACGCAACACATTCTGGCTCCCACTGCCTGGGCTGATGTGTGTCAGCTCAAAAATTAGGCCCATCTCACGCAAAAAATGCTCAAGCCCCAGTAACGCCAGATCAGGTTCAAAAGGCTGTGAACATGAGGCTTCCGGATGCTTAAAGGAAAAATCTTGGCACCTTTGTTGTGTGGTAGAAGAAGTTGAATCTGACTTAGCTAGTGTCAGCTCTTGTTTATCCCGCTGTTCCCCATGGCAGCTCAAGTTTCCATTTTCAATCATTTCTTCATCTTGAATCTCTTTTCCATTGGATGTCATACGTAACTGCTGCTCTATGGCTAGATCATGTGTGGACACAAGATGTTCCTTCTGTTGTGACTGTGGTTCCATGGTCTTTTCTGTAGACTTAGGTAAAACATGGTGTAACTCTTGGCCTATCTGAAACTGTTGCTCAGAAACTTGCAGTTTAGTATTTACAGGCTGCTCTTCAGTGTTTTCCTGTTCAGATGTTGAATCTGTGTACAAACTGTCCCCTAGGTAGTTATTGATTGCATTTTCAAGCTCATCAGAATGTTCGGGCATGAAGTTTTCCATTTCTGTCTGCAGGTTTGTGAATAGATCTTTTGGACTGTTCTGTTTTTCAGTTTGCATCAGCTGAAGCTTCAGCTTCATCCAACTAAGGAAATATGTCCTCTCCCCTTTATTTGATGTGCAAAGCGCATCTGTGAAAATCTTCATTGCTGGGGTCATTTTGTAGCTGCTCAATTCTATCAAGATGACTTTCTTTTCTTTTTGAAGTTGGGGGTTGATGTTTTTTCCTTCTTTTATCTGTTTTCTCTCCTCCTTTTCTATTTCAGCCAGTTTGCTCCACAAAGCCCCCTGCAGAGGAAGCTGTTTCTTCCTAAATTGATCAGATCCCTCATCTAAACCTTTCAGTACTTTCTCCACTGTAGCCATTGCCTTTTTACAGACTGCCCCCTCATCCACGTTAAGGCCTAGATCCTCTGCTAACTTTGCTACTCCCTCAAGTGTAACAAGTTTCAGTTTATCTGGCAAAAGATCTTTCAGGGTATCACACAGTCTATTAGCCAGTTCCTTTTCACTCAAAGCTCTCCCTTGCAGCACTGATCCTCTGGGAAGCCCCATATATTTTTCAAGGTTCTGATCAACAAACCCCACAACTCTGTTCTCATTTTGCTCAGTGTCTGATAGGTCAATCAATATGAGATTGCTTGCCATATCCTTACAAGAAGCAAGAATTTGTTTTTCTTTCTCCCCAAGATCCCCACAGAAGACAACCACAGCTGAAGACGCTTGACATAGAAGACTGAGGTTTTTTTCATGTGTACTGGCATCACCACGTAGGTTAGAGATGACTACAGGGACAGGGAAAATATCTCTAGCAGTGTCTCCACTGGGTAGATACCATCCAATCTCTACCAGGCCATTGGAGAGTCTTCGGGGCAGCTGTCCTCCATCCACCCCCCTGTGGAGAAATGTTTCCTTGGGAGCTCTGAGTCTACTCATAACATTGTTTAGCACTTTTGACTTGGAGACACCACAATGACCAAGCTTCACACAAGAAATCATTGGCATGTCTGTGCTTGCCAAATGTCCTTCGTAGACCTTATTATTTTTATCCGGAAAGTGAGATCTCCATTGGCTCACAACACCTCTCAAAGGCCAAAGAAGGAAGTGACTGGGTTCTACTGGATTTATGTTTTGAAGGACCAGGGGCACAGCAAACTGGCATTGCACCATGCGCACAGTCATCTCCTGCTGAAGAAAAGTGTTAGCAGACATAAAGACAGCTGTAACTAGATCAAGGGGGTTGATGGCACACTGGCTATCTCCTCCATTTATCTCCTCGGGTGATTTGTTGGCATTGTTCAGAACATCATGTGGAGGTTTGTAGAAAGGACTCCGGGCATCTGGGCTAAGCAGCCAAAGGTGTTGGAGGAAAGCATTTGGTAGATCCTTGGGCTCTAGAGGAGCTTGGGTATCCAGGGTCCAAGTGCTGATGTCTAACATAGACGCTGGGTCCAGTGGTGTAGTCAAGCAGGCCTCCAGGCCCAGCATATTTAAAACCTCTGCCTGGGCATTGTCCTTTGGAGGTTCTGGTTTGAAAAAAACAAGTTAATCATCAGGCTTAGGATTAGCTACATTTTTAAACCTTAGGCAGTAATAAAGTTGGATCCAGGTAAGTGTAAAAAATGTATATATTTATTTAGTTTATTTATTACATAATTATATGATCAAAAAAAGAAACATGTATTTAGTAAAGTGGAAAAAATGTTCTAGTTCTTTGAAAATCTTTGAGAACGGCCCAGAATGGGCCAATGGGCCCTTTTATTTTCTATTTACTAGTACAGTGTGAGTGCAGAGGTTGTGGCTTGACAATCGGACTGTACAGTGTGAGCACATAAGCATGAGTTTTGGCTTTACATCGCAGACAATTAACACATAGTGTATGCCCATCTTAACAAGAGACTCTGCTTTTTAATTATAACCCAGAAGAAATATCTAAAAAGTCATGGTCATCTGTCAATACATTTCCTATTAATGTTGTTAATGTTGCATATAAACTGTTAAACTTATATGTACCAGAGAGCATTAACAGTTATTATAAACATTTTATTAACCATTACATTTTAGCTCAGAGTCTCAGATGTACCTGTAAACAAAACAGCAGTGTTCCCCCTGAACAGACCATCCCGTGGTGCCATAACCATCAGAATTTACACTTGCTGCCACCAACTCAATTATCATTAATGAGTAAACACATTAAAACATTCAGCAGTCCTGAAAGTCCATCCCTTCTGGTCTGCAGGTTTTATCTCATTTAGTTTCCAACGCCACAGAAATCACAGGAGGCTCAAACATGCCCAAAATTATTTCTGCCATCATTAATGGCAGGAACAGACCTCCTCAAATTTAACTTGACAGCTAACCAAATTATTTGGTATCATGGTTGTTATGCACACATTATGCAACAGCAGGATGTACACACATTTGGATAAGCTGACACATTTTAGGGGTAACAGTTGTGTGTTGGCTTGGGTTGCTGCAGCAGTGTCTATACAAGGTGTCACTGATTTGTCTGCAGAACTGCACACGTGATAATTGTAGCAGGCTTAAATTTAGTTATGCATTTGAATACATTTATGAGAATTAATACCCAATTATGAATTTTAATATTCATTAAATCAAAATTATTCCTCGTTCCAGGAGTCTCCGGACCTCTAGGTAGCTTTTAATAATTATAAAATTATTACTAGTGATCAGTTAGTTAATAATCGCTCAATTATCTTAAATCAGTCAGTCTCATATATAAAGGGTCAATTCTCTTGGCAGGGACGTAGAAATAGGCAGTGAATTTATTCTCTAACTAATGTGATATAAAAGGGTAAATAAACAATGGCGGCACAATGAGCCTGGAGGTTCGATTGTGGGAAGCATTTGAGCATAGGAGAACTAATGAAAGTAAGCTATGAATTTAGGAATTAAAAGGAAATATTAACATTTCGGTACATCTCTGACCACAGAATGTTGGTTAGGTCTTATGGCTTGTCGGGCCTGCTTTGGTCTGTTGCACGGGTCCCACGCTAGCTGCCCGATCCTGGCTTTTGCTAGGGATTCTCCGGGGTTCTCCGTGTCTGACTGAAGAAAACGCCGTCCTTCCTCTGGCAATTCGGCTGTTTTCAGGTTTCCTTCGTTGCCGCTGGCGAGACCACGTGGCTTGGTCTGACCTCGGTGAAGTTGGCTCGACGAAAAAGCTTAAAATGGAACTTGGTTGTTTCTGAATTAATCCAGTGTAACTTAACGGACTGATAACTTTAACAAAACAAAAGAAAGAAAGAAAATAAAACAAACTGAGGGGCAGATCGATGCCGCGGCACTTCGCGTGTGTAGCTTCAAGCGAACAAAGGGCTGGCCGACTCTTAGGGCGTTGCCTGACGCGTGCCGAAGCGTCCAGAGAGCAGAGAAGAGAGGGAGAGAGCCGAGAAGAGAAGAGAAGAGAAGAGAAGAGGGTGAACGACGTCGCGTGTCGCTCTTTTGTTGTCTGGGGCGTGGTTCCCCAGAGGGCGTTTCAGGTTTCCCGAGGGACTGCCTTTCTAAACTTAATGTCTAAAAGAAAAGAAAATCTATTTGCGCGTATTATAATCAAATATTTTCCACAATCGAACCTCAATGGTCGAACAGTTGTACCGTTCTAAGTTAAGCATTTGGTAACAGGAAACAATTGTCACATTATTGGTCAGGATATTTATACATTTAACAGCATTTCCAACGAGGGTATGTAATACTTATTTCGTCCACTTGGGGGAGCTCAGGTTACATGAGGAAAGCTTAGATTAATCCAAGATCATCTCTCCTTAGGAACCGGGGAATATTGTTGATTCATCCTTAAATTCAAGCTGGCGATTAAGAATATAGTAAAACATTCCTTTATTATCATTTCTAAAGGAATTTTGTAAGAAAGTATTATGAACAAGCATTGATTACATTAGATGAGGGAGTGTCTTGCTGAAGATAAAAAACACTGCAAAAGTAACTTATTTAGATTCTTTTCAGCACTAATATCAACAACAGATAACAACAACATGTTAACATAACTACTCAAATAGAGGCAAACGTAATCAGGTAACTAAAGATTTAATTAACTTAATTAAATGCTTTGAGTCTTTGGAGACTCCAGTCTTTGGTTATTTAAAGTTTGGCTTCCTGGGTTATGTCACAACTTGGGTGAGACAGGGGTATCCCTTTGATGGGGTAATGAAACACAGAGCAAGGTCAGTTGCCACGGTTACACGTGTGGGGGGCCAGTTTTGATAGCCTGTTCAGGGAAATGCTAATCGCTGGTTCGTGTCCCTTTGTCAGTTTAACAGTCAGGCCCCGCGTTATCAGCTTCGTAGATCAAAAAGGTGCCAGTTTTACGATCAACTGCCCAGGCCTAGCACTTAAAGAAAGCAACTCCCTCCCCCCTTCCGTTGGGGTCTCCCCAGCAGTCTGTTGAAGTTGATCTTTAACCCCCTGCGCCTCTCTGGGAGAGGAACGGAGGAATTTGGAGTAGCTCCAAATTTATTTAATAAAAATTGCACAAATCCACACCGTTGTTCCACTACATAATCAATATGTGCATCCGTTGTCAACCAGAGTAGATCTTTACTTTTACGCAAAGTCAGATTTGACAAACCATTGTTTAGCTAGCATATGGTTTGACCTCTCTAAAGCTCACACTACTGCTCTGCCACAAGCATAAGAATGAGAAAGTCATACCTTTTTACATTTATTCCTGCTTGGATGCCTTCTTTCAAAATTCAAAATTATACAGTAGATTATTTTTTTAAAACAATATAATGCATAAGGTAGGATACATCTGTGTAGAACATTTAGACATCTACAATTTCCTTAGCATATTTAAGTAGAAAAATGGTAAAAATAATGCACATTTCTATGATGCCACAATAACTGAAAAACAATAAAAAAACATACTTTTCTTTTTGCTGCTCAGCCTCTTTGGAAACTTAAAAGACATGATACATCCAGAGTATCGCTTCTCTCTGTTGTAAACAAGTTTTTTTCTTCTCTGGTCAGCCACTAAGAATCAGGAGTGTTGACTGGAAACCTGCGATTAAAATGCATAACATGAATACTACTGCAAGGTTCTATGGTCTATAACATACGGATCTGCAAATGTGAACATCTCTGTTGTCTAACATAAAGTAGATTAGAATAATGGTGTAGCCTTCTGTCTCAAAAGGTTGGTCTGGAATGTTATCTTCCTGAAATGCTTCATTAAGCAAGTTCCAGTTTTATTTTGCTGTTCACAATAAAACCTGCATCATGACTGGCTGAACACGAAATACTGACATAGTCACTACTATGTAGTAGTGACTATCTACTCAGATCAGGAGAATGTCAGAAAGATAAAGCACACCACTGACAGCTCAACATTGAGATGATTACTCCTCAGTTTTACCACTTCACAGCTCTTTAGATTTAGCTTATTTTAGTTTTGAGTTTGGCAACTTTCCATTGGTGAGCAGTGGCCATATCTCATTGAAAAGTTGGAATATTATTATTAAGCAGCTGTTAGCAATTATACTGGTGAAAGTAAGGAGTAAGTTCGTATGTCATTTAGCACTGCTCACCACAAAATACACCAGCTTACCAGTTTGGATGGCATCAAGCATTTTAGCTAACACTAGTAAATGCTGTGTTTACCACATTGTATTTTATAAGCTGATCACACTTTTCTGTATCTTAAATTTTAGTGTTAGAAGTCAGAACTCCACCTGTAAGACAGATGTAGTGAAGCAAAAAGTCCAATTTAGTCTTCTGAAATGTAGTAGAGTAGAAAGATAAAGTAGCATAAAATGGAAATATTGAAATCAATTACAAGTACCTCAAAATTATACTTAATACTATACTTATACTATATTATACTTAAGTACAGTACCTGAGTAAATGTGAGTAAACTACCCTTCTGCACAAAAGTATTTATCTTCATGCAACAAGTATGCTGTTTCATGTATACTTTCTCAAATTAGACAAATATATACGCTAGTAAGGCAAATGTTGGCAAATAATCTTTGTGATACTAAAATCATAATGCTCTTACCTATTTCTCCTCATAATTGCTTGGTAAAAGAAAACGAGTATCCTTCACTTTTCTTCTGTCGCTAGGTCATTGTGTCTCTCTGTCAGGAGAGCTCTTATACCAGTCGGTTCAGTGACAAGACACATTCCTGCTAGATCTAATCCTATGAAATAGACAACAGTCACATGCACACACACACTGATCACATATCAAGGAACATGTAAACAAGTGAAATAAGTGATTTCGTAAAACTTCTTTACATGACAGGCTTGATATTCAGATAACAGCAGACCGTGTCTGTCTATAGTGCAGGGCCTGGTGGCAGACACCTGCCCAAAAGATTATCATTGGTCTGCAAGTGTCAGAGGTGAGGCTCCACACAATGACGCACAAAACCCTGGTCATGTGTGATCTCTCAGATATCTGGTTATTACAAATACATACCTGGCATACTACTTGCAGAGAGCACAATCTCAGTAAATAAGAGTCCTTATCTAAATACAATATCCTGTACTTCAACTTCAACTTTATAATCCCAAAAGAGTTTGGTTCACAGCCAGCCAAAATCTAACATTTCTATGACCCTACAAAATGCCATGATTTGCTAAAAACATTTATGTAATTATATGTATTTCAGGTAGAGAAAAAGATTTAACTCAGACACGTTTGCTGCAAAAAAATATGGTTTTCCATTTTGTAAATACAGGTGGATTCAAACTGTCTTTCCCAGTTTTCACCCTTCTCTCCTTCTTATTATATTTTCCCAATATCAGATCAAATCAAAATATGTAGAAAGTGCAAATACAAGATAATTAGGGAATATAAACACAAGAGGGAAAGAATTGTATTGAGCTGGGTCGCATATGCAGCAGCTTCAGAGCAATTTCGGAGGCTCTGTGGCAATCTGGATGCCTACTATACCCCTGTTTTCTGGAGCTGCAGTAAACTAAAGCCTTACTGGAATAATGTAAATGCAATTTTTTAAAAGACATTATGGGATATGTTGTTCCAAACAACTGTGCTGTGATGTACCAAGGGAACTAAAAGGGGACTGTACAAAGAACAGATACTGCATTCTCCTGGGAAAGAATAATGGTTTCAGATTAAAGGTGGTATCTTTGAAAAGAAACATGATGCCAACAATCAACTGAAATGTTAAGTTAACGAATAACTGAGATTGAGATTGTATACATGTCTGAACTGCCTCTGACAACTGTTTGTGTTGTCTTTGTTCAGTGTTGTATTGTTTGGTGATGTGTTGTATGGATGTTCATGAAGTTCTGTTTAGAGCTGAAAGTTGCAATAAAAATTAAAGTGCATATAGACAGCATAATTAAAATTTTCAGATGAGATTAGCAGTTTATGTTTTTAACAATTATTTTGAGTTTAATTTAAAAAGTATTTAATTTAATTTATTTAATCCGATTTATACTTTTTGTTTTTATCTACAAGCATCATCAGCCAACTTTATCTTGAATCTTATTGAAAGTAAGTGGGCATCATTTATTTATCTACACTACATTAACCTAATTGTTCATGTTGGTACCACTTTCTAATAAACCACCATTCATAAGAGGCTTGTTGTGAAACATAAAGCTGTCATGAATGGCCATTAATGAGAGCAACTTTTGGGTTGCCAGGTTGTGAAAACTCCCTTTGATTTATTGCACAGAATGACCATCTTATGGAAAAGGTTTGTGGAGTTTTGTGGAGGATGGCTTACTAACATTTTAACCGCATCTTATTACTTATTGGTACAGGATGAGTAATTCATTTAATAACCATTATAAAATTCAGTAGTTACAACATATAAACACGTCATAAAGGTGCCTCATTAGAAAGTGGTACCTATGTCAAAAATGTCAAACAGGTTCACCCTGAGTCACACCAGTGTAACACATGAGCTTGTATAATTGGCACGCAAAAATGAAATAAAAGGAAGATAAAATGATATGCAAATAAAATGATCAGTGAGAAGTATTCTTTTTTTAATCCTACATGTCTGAATAAAACCTGGTCTGGGAGGATAAGTGTTGTGCAGAGGAAAGATTTACGGCTTCTCTATTTCTGTCCTGCAAAGCTCTTTAGCAGTCTTACCTTCGTGTGTCACAGACTGTGAGAATGGAGTGTGTGCGCATGTTTGTGTCTGTGTACCTGTGTGAGTGGACATTCACAACACTGCGCGTTCAATTGCCCTTCCACTGAGCAGCCCCATGTTGCACTCCTGATTGTTCAGATCTGTTCCTGTGTGGATCTTTTCTCCAGCAGGACTGAGGAAAGTAATTGAAAATCGAAGAAAACATTAAGGAGACGCTCAAGGAATAGTGGTCAAGATGTTGATCACCATGCTAACAGCCATGTATGTGATGGTCAGAGTCGTAGAATCGGTAAGATGATTAGAATGATAGACTGAATACAAATAAGAATAGAAATAGAAATTCAGTTCATTATAATTATGGGAGATTAGTTTTAACATGTATTAAATGTGTTATGCTAATATTCTGGTTGTTTTAAACTGTCTTCAATATTAAAATATTGTGTATATTTGTATTAACAAATATGAGGAATATTTCCATATTAGAAGGAATACATTTGTGGGTAAAGTGCACTGTGTTTTTGCTGCAACCATAACATTGTATTCTCACCCACCAGGGTGTCAATGTCAAATATAAATCAGGTTTATGTACACAGCATCAGAATGTGATTAGGGTGATGTTAAAACAGGCTGTCAAAGTCAAATTATAATTAGACTTATATCGACAGCATCCAAATGATATTAATGTGATGTTAAACCAAACTTTTAATGTGCAGCATTCCTGTCCACTTATTATCTAAAAAAAGTGTCAAAATGTTAGCAAATTCAGCAGTGCAAAGCCATGTACCACTGAAAAACATGGGCCAAAGTGGGCCAAGCTGTCCGAAAAAGTAATGTTTTTCACATTTATTTTATAATTAATCCTGAGACCTGTGGGAAAGATATTCAAAAAAATGGGCCTTCAACTGTAAAAGTGAGTGATGAGGTTGCTTATGTTTCAGCCTTCGACACACACAGTGCCACCTCTTACCTAGACTCCTTTTTTCCCTTTCAGATAGGGGTACGTTTTGCACGGCAACAGGACCCTTTGCCTTACATGGTGTCTCAGCCTTTGCCTTGGCAGGTTCACTCAGTGTCACACAGTCGGAGGAGCAGCAAAGTTGATGAGGTTAGTTGTAAAGAGATCTGAACTTCTGTATGGTTGCTGTCACACACATTGCCATGCTGACGCACCAAAGCAATTGATTCCTTACAGCTAATATGCTGCACATTCATTCGGCACATGACACATACACTCTGGACTGCTCCTCTGTGGATTTCATTTTTCACAGAAACATTGATAGTAGTTTGTGAAGAAAAATAAACTTTTTCTGCTATTTGGATGCTGCTATGTGGCTGGAATTTTTCATCATAAATTAGCTTTTCTAATCTTCTGTGATCTAATGGCGAGACGGAGCATGTGGAAAGGTCAGCAACCAAGCTCAACTCAGCATGTAAGCATATAAGCTTAGTCACGTGTCTTATGTTTGCGTATAGTGTCTCAGAGGAGGACAGCAAAGGAAAATAGAGGAATTTAATTTACAAGACTAAGATGACTTTTGGTGCCTCTACACTCAAACATCACCAGCTAAATAATACCATAAAATAAAGTAGGGTTTTGCATCAGATTCAGTTCAAGAATGACCTTTTGGCCCTCACCGAATCAATAAATCCTTGTACAGAGACTACTGGCAACACTGTCCACAATTTCACAGTTATTTAGCTATTCCTCAGGCTTTCACTATTGATTCCTGAATCAAGAAGCCCATTTCATTTCAGTCCAAAGTGCACACCTCTGATGCCTTACGCATAACAAACTGTAGTTCATCTGTCTGTGGATTTTTTGTGCCTTTTTCTTAGTTTGAGGTAACTGGTTTGAAGGTTCCTTCTGACCTAGACTTTTATAAATATGAAGCTGGCAAATAAAAAGACAAACAGAGGCAAAGAGCTGGACTGCAGGAAGAGGAACGTTGGTGGTTAACCGAGGGCACAGGTGCTGAAACGAGAAAGCAAAAGAACGCATAAGCCCACAACAAATGCAACACGAAGCAAGGGAGTTAACAAAACAGAGGCAGAGGTGTAGAAAGACATTCTGTGTATTAGACAGGCCCCAGTTTAAATTCTCCTTAGTGATGAGGTCATGGGGCCATTGTGTGGGGGACTAAATGCAGGCACACATCCAAAAAATGGTAAGCAGGCTAAACTGGTCCAGTCCTCAGCCTCTGTCTTCCCTGCCGCTGCTCTGCTTGAGCTGTAATCCCAATCAAGGGGATTTGTGTTTGAGGTCATTTCCCTAACAGTAGATAGAAAGGACACATACAGGTGCAGTCACACATGTATATTGCACATTCGTCACACAAGTACTGCACATTTTGTACAGTTGAGATTCAGAAGAATGTAGCCAAACATCCTGCTTGGTTATCTGTTTGCATGTTTGTCTGATTTTTGTGCATCAGTGGTATGTGAACAACATTTCAGATAAGATTGTAACACTGATAATGTTTATAGTTGACTGATATCGCATTCTCACAATTGATGCTTCCTGTTTTTCTCCTTTGTGACGCGCAAAGGAAAAAAAGTGAGTGTCTTCTAACGCACAGCTATTCTGTTTAATTTACAGTTTGATGGCTTCAGGAGGAACAGCATAGGCGTGTATAGAAAGAGTAAGTGATACTGTTAATTCAACTAAATGCAGGCTATTTTTCTGCCGTGATAATTGTCATCTTAAAGTTACCACTAGGGTTTGATTCAAATCAAGTGTCCAATCCAACTGTCTCAACTGTTAATCAGAAAAATAGCCCGCTTGAATCAAGGCAATAAGTAAACCATGTGTTTGAACTTAATCATTGCTACAGACTATGTCTCCATGGCTATTGCTACTGCCTCTCTGGCTATCCCATGTGTCCTGTCGTGCTCAGACTCCAATGCCAGCAATGGGACGTGCACCACACCTGTTCCTCCACTCAGCCCTGTTGAAGTTGAGAAGGCCGCTGCCACCATCCA
Source organism: Micropterus salmoides (assembly GCF_014851395.1). Lineage (NCBI taxonomy): Eukaryota > Metazoa > Chordata > Actinopteri > Centrarchiformes > Centrarchidae > Micropterus > Micropterus salmoides. Next base: position 24,009,287 of record NW_024042261.1, on the reverse strand, counting down.
GACCCATTTCAGGAAGTTCCAACAGAAGAAACACAAGAATGGCAAGTAGATGGACCGGGAAGAGGGATGCTGGTGCTGGTGCTGCAAGCCTGAGAGAAAACAGGAAGCAGGTGGAACGATGTGGATTCACCAAAGGACGGATGAACTCTGTAATGATACACACAAATGCATATACTCATATGCAAATGTATATACATTTAAACTGTATGATAAATAATACTTGATCCTAGATTAGTGACACATTATAAACACGATACAGTAATAGCTCACATCTCAAATAGCTTCTAATATTCTATTTAAAAGTCTAAGTGAAAAATACATGTTAAAATACTGTACATCTGAATGAGTGATTAGTTTTGATGTGCTGGGAGGGACTGGGTGCGTGAGTGGCTTTGAGTATGATGTAATTTATATGTGTTTTGCGTATATAAATATGGGGGGAAACTAATAATTTGTCAACATTGTGGATCTTTCAAAAACATGTAAAAATGTTACCAACCTACAGTATTTCAATAAACTCCTCTGTAAGCCTGTGTTGTATTTCATGGCAGCATAATGCCCTCTAGTGTTTTGATCAGGTTATGAATAATATTATGGATGAGCTACATTTTCAGCTGGTTCATCTATAATACAATAGTACCCTTAAAAGCCCCCATGCATTTTAAAGAATAAATTTGTATTTTAAGGGGCTGTATGGAGACATCATGTGTTCAGAATAAATAAATAGACATGGCATTGAATTATCACGTGAATAAACCCAGACTTACTTAATAATTATTGTGGGTTTAATAACAGTTTTTCTCGAATGCTCAGACACATTTCTTGAAATTATGCCTCTTTTTCTCTCTAAACACAAATCCACAGCTTCTCACCCAATTCTATATCCAATTTTCTGGTCAAAATGAAGCTCTCCACTCAAAACCTTCAATCTTGCTGAAAAACCAAACTCAGACATGACACACAAGCCCTCAAAAACACACACTACAACACAGTCTTACACACTGATGAGATAAATTCAAAACAATACAACAAAAACTGGTTATTAGTAATGTTGGGTGTGGTTCTCCCCCTCAAAAACCTTTTTACATGATGAACACAAAAGAAATAACAAATGTAAAAATTTGAACATTTTGGTATTCGTTAGTGTACTGTACAGTACAACATACCAAACAACAAATTACTCTGCCCCAGCGTCCTGTCTTTGGTCTGGGACAGTCCAGAGATTCTTATTCTCCACCTCCTCTTCCTTCCTACTCTACCTACTCCGCCTCCTCCACCTCCTCATCTGCCTCCTATCCCATCTCCTCCTCCAACTCCTCCTCTTCCTTCACCTCTTACTCCTTCTCCTCCTCCGCCTCCTCTCTGGTGTCCTCTAGCCATTGTTCCAAAACTGAATGTACTGACTCTGGCCCTTTTATATATCTATTGAAGCTTCTGATTGGTGTGTTATCAATTATGACTGTTTGTGTTTCCACCTGGGTAGCTGTGTGCTAATTGAACTCAACCTGTGCTGATTGAGTGGACAATATTGAATGTCAGTGCTTTCTCAATGACCACATGGTGTAGGCAATGAGAAATGAAGGGATTTGTGTGTAGAGTTTAGGGAAATGGTTGTGCTTTTTGAAAAAAGGAGCCTGCTAATAGTGTTTCAGCAATGGAGAAAAACTGTAATAAATGAATAATATATATAGGGGTGGTGATGGCGCAACGGATAAGACACATTAACCCCTAGTTGCTCCAGAGGCGTGTGACATGTATAGCAATTGTAAGTCGCTTTGAATAAAAGCTAAATGTAATGTAATCTGTAATATAGCTGTGAAATTTAGTGAAAGAATCAAAATAATAACAATAATTGGCTGTCCACTTATCCGGAACAAAGCTCTGCTTTCTCTTGATTGATTGACAAAGACTTCATAATGAAAAGTGGCATTATGAAATAAAGTGGTCACTGGAAAAAAATTGCGACCTGCAATAATCAAAAAAAAAAAAATGAAACCCATTTCATAATAAATAGCTGAACTGAGTTTTAAAAATGTATTGGATTATTTTAGAATTTCATGGTTATATTATTTGTCTGTATTCATTCATGTCATTATTATTAGGGGTCTGAAAACAAATTAAATGTTGATTTACACCCACAAGTAGCTTCTGAAATTACTACATTTTGTTGTATTACTAACAAGCAGGATCTATGGAGACATTCAGGATAATTCAGGTGAGGACTCAATTATTTGACATGTAATAAAAGTCCACATCAAAGAGCTGGGTCACTCAAATTTCAATTAAAAAAATGATTCTCCCTAACCTGTGGCCGTCGCATGCAGACACCTTTTCTAGGTTTTGAGATAACAATTATTACTACCTCTACCTTAATCCAATAGAGTTGAAGAAAATGTCTTTTGTGATGCTCACAATATTGAAAAAGTACATTTAAACATTCAATCAAAGTCTCCAGAACCAGTGTCCCCATTACTCTGAAATTTGAACTACTTTCTGCCTGAAGAAATAGTCCCTATAAAACCTCCACACAGTTCTGTGGATCACGTTTAAATCCAAAGGGACAAATAAGACAAACTCTTTCACAAACAAATCAGTCATGTCTTTACCATGTTCTAATTACAGTAAAAAACTGGATACTACAAAAACCATCCATCATAAATCTATGGTTGCGAAAGAATGAATAATGTCATCACAGTTCATAAAAAGATAGCTTTATTGCACAAGGTGTTGAGTACTCTTTTTCTGTTTTTGTTTGTTTTCATAGAAAAGAAAATGTAGAGTTAAACACAAGCAATTGCAAATTGAAGCAACATTTCCCCATAAAAGTTTAAGGAACAACCTCTGCATTTTAAAATGTTTTAATTAACCCCCCTTTTAAATTGTTCAATTCACCATTTCCCATTTTCTTTTAGAACCAGCAAAATTTTCAGAGCATGCAATGCTGCTGTCCTCCCCCCAAAAAGTGGATAAAAAAAAAAGGCAAACCCTAAATCAAGCAACCTGTGAAGTAAAAAAAAGAAAGAAACAAAAACAATTTTTAACAAATAACAAAAAATAAATAAAAAAGGAGACAATGTAACCAAATGTCCTGTAGAAGAATAAATCAATATTGTTAACTATGCATGGTTCACTCTGACATGTTTTAACTGGTCCATAAATCAACATAAAGCAGTGTTTGTATAATTCTATAATTTTTCATTAAGTCCTCTTCTGTTTCATTACAATAACTTCAGTTCAAAGTTTACATTGTGCCCTGGTTTCTAGTGAAGATGTCGAAAATAGTACTCATTTATACAAAACACTTTTCTATGTACACAAATCGTCTATTATGGAGTAGAAATTATGATTCATAGGTGGGCAAGGGGTACAGTGGGAGGGGAAGATCTGATTGGTTGAGCAGATGTGGAAAAGGTTGGGGAAGTAGCGTGCGTGAAGTTGGCCTTATGAACACAGCCTGAGTCACTTTGAAAAACGATGTTATATTTTAAGGAAAATTCCACCCTAAATCACTCATTACTCATTTAAACAATGCAGCTATCTTGTCAAATGTTAAGACAAGCAGCTGCCAAGAAATTTGCAGCTTGCCAAGTTCACTGAGAATTTACTGTAAAACATTGATGTACAGTATGGTTTACGATTGGCCTTGAAAGCCACTAGTCAATTGAAGCTTTAATACAACCGGTTATGATTTCGGCAGAATATACTTTTTTAATATTAATATTAATTTAATAAAAAGTCCAGAATTCAGGATCATTCAAAGTCCTGAATCACTCACCACAGTACTTCTGCAGTACAGTGTACTTCACATAAGTCAAGCTTTGTGCGACAGAATACAGAACAAAAATTACATTTCAATAAAAAAAAAGACATCTTCTGAAATACATTAAAGGAATAAGAAATACTCTTAATTTCTACATTGCCAAGAATTAGATAAAAGGCCTGCTAGAAGGTAAGAAAATCCACCTACCAGCACCACAAAATCTCACTAATTAACACATTATGGTTCGTTTGTTTAATCCATAGGAAAAAAATAAATTGTAAAAATGACAAGACTGCTGTGGATGAGGATAAGACTTCAGGTGGTTATGCTTCTGGCCGAGAAATAGCCCAGCGCATAACCTCTGTAAAACCATAACTTGTGGTTTTTATACTTTGGCTTTTGTACAGAACGTAATGTTTTTACCAGACAGATATGGGAGTGGTGTTGATCTTCTCATCTAACTCTCGGCAATAAAAGCAAGTAAATTGATATTTTCAGTAACACTGTAAAAGTATGAGAGGGTGGAATTTTTTCTTAAAGGTATACATTACATAAACTGACAGCAGATCAGTGTTTTACAGTAGAGACAACTTCACTCAAGAACTGGGGAAAGCAGGTTGGACAGGAGTTTATTTCATCACTCCATCCATTATCCATACAACTGGAGTAAGGGAGCCTCTGTTTGCGGTTGCTAAAACAGACCTGCGATATTCCCAAACTCTTGTCTTTCTGAAAACAAGTATTTGCACAACTTGAAACATAATGGCCAAAATTAAAGGCATCATAACCATTAACAATGGAAATTCTCTCCTGTCTATTTTTTAAATAAAAGGGAACATGAATACATTTATGAACAGTTATAATTTGTACTGGTATGTTTATTGGCCTGCAGTCCCAGAGTTTGGGGAGGACTCGCAATGACAGATAAGAAACAGAAATACTTGTTCATCTGTTTGTCTTCATTAATTATAGTCAGGTAATGGCATTGAGTCTGTGAACACACCTTTGGAAGGTACAATACAACATATTACAATAGGCTCACTTACTGAATAGGCTGTCTTTGTTACTGTTTGTTTGCTTTTTCAACACCACACTTTCTGCACTGAGCCATAGACCACAGTTAACCAGCGACACAATCTCACACTATAATTTAACTTTACTGTGCTTGTCCTTTCGGCTGCTACCTGCTGCACAGGCGCTGCAGCTGGAACATTTACAAAATCACAAGGGGTCACTGTATCATTCCTGAAACCTCAGTTTCACCATTTAACTTTCTTTCACACCACTTCCTTTCTCTCCAAGATCTCCCATCCATGGTTGTGCTACCCGTTTAAGCTTCCCTCTTTTTTTTTCTTCCTTCCTTCTTGCAGTTTTTCACTCTGAGCGATTGTCTTGTGATCTTTTATATATATTTTCAATTAGAACGGCTTTAATATTTCTCTGCTTTTTTCAATATTCATATATTTGCTATATATTTGAATAGAAATATATATGTACATACTTTTGAAAACAAACATATATCATATCTTTTTCTTTTTTCTATTGTGAGAGCCCTGATGTTACGTTTTACCATTGCAAAACATTTGGAGCAACTCTTTTTTTGGAACGATCTTTGTTATGGGATTAAGCTTTGGGAGAAGAAATGGGGGGGGAAATAAACTTTAAGTTAACACATACAGTACCATGCATGAAGCTAAAATTAATTTCAGTGAGGTGAAGGGACTTGAAAATACATCTTTTAGTTCTGAAGACCACTTATTTTTTAAGAAAAAATTGTATCTCTCTGCTGTGTAAGCCCCTCCTTGTTTCCCTAACCCAACTGCAAATTCTATCAACACTTGATCTCTGTCTATAATCTCAAAGTCATTGTCCATTCATAGATTCAAGGTCATTTCATACAAATTTGATTTTTCTTGTATACACCTCAATACATTTACTGTATGTTTGCAACGCGTCTCTCAATCCAAGTTGTCATTGAACATCAAATAGCATTTCTGCCTGTCTGTGCATATTAGACCTCTTCTCTCTGTCTTTTTGACTAGCCAGTGTGCTAGCAGTAGGTCACAGTGACACTGTATGGATATGATGGGGGACTGGGTGGGTAGAAGTGAAGGTGGAGAAGGATTGAAAGGGATAAAGTGGGTACAGGTAAAAAGAGTTAAACAAGGAATAATGGCATTGTGGAGCCATGATAAATCATAAAAGGGTCTCTTCGTTCTTTGTTCTGAGGGAGGCAAAGAGAGAATAAAAGGAAGCTCTTTCTTATCCTCTGTAATTGCTCTTTTGAACCCACTTCCTCTTCAGTATTTCTCATTTCCTAAGCAATGCTATCACACTTAACAAAACAAAGTTCAAAAATGCTGGACCAAATTAAGATCATAGTGTTACATCGTCAGCATCATCATCGTTACTGTCCCCAAATCCCCTTTCACGGGTACAAAATCAACAGTAGGGAGGTTCAGTTTTGACACAGACATCTGCCCGAGAGGTCAGCATACAGATTGATTTCAAAAAGGTCCACTGTTGGTGTGTGCCTGCCACATGTATACATATATATATTTACACATATACACCCACACGCACACACACGCAGGCTTGTGAAGGTTTCTGTTACTTGGATCCATTCTAACTTTTTCTTAGTGCACATGAGATTACATTTCCATCATCAGAATATAAACAGAAAACTGATGGGGGAAAAAAGGTTTAGATTCATCTTTCACTTGATGATGCTTGACATTTTTTATCTCCTCTGCTTTGAGTCTGTTTTATAAAAGCATCAATTAAGACCACTATGCTGTGTCATCCATTGCATGTATAAGAAAATTCTCCATATCTCAAAACTGGTATTGAGATGACAGTCCTTCCATTGCCTATAATGTATGAATTCCATTATGGAGTAACCTCTCAGAGCAGGAGTAACACCACGGTTGGTGGTTTATGCATACAATAAAAGCATCCTGCCATGGCACAATGCTGTGATATGAGCTCTTCTTCCATCAGAGACCAGAAAAGTAACATGTTTAAAACTGATTCAGCAACCTGATTCATTCTACGACTGTCTTGATCCAGAAAACAAGACAGTGCACATGGAAAGCCATTTTGTGCATAAGTACTGTGTCCTTACCCAAAAATGAAAATATGAAGTGAACAGATAAATCATTTGTGTTTTGGCAAGTGATTTCCAGGGTGATGAAATAAGAGATAAAGATGACACAATAATAATAGAAAGCAGTCAGGCAGAAAGAAAGGCAAACCCCTGTGCTGTGGAGACCCAACTCTGACCCCTTCATATAGTAGTGTCAATGGGAACCCAACCAGCCCCCTGTAGCCTGGCACAGTGCAGGCACTGACGGGTCATCTGTGCACATGTATGTTCCTAACCCCACTTTTCCATAGAGGTTCCAGGCAAGCGCTGGCTTGATCAGCATTCTATTAAGAGTTACAGTGACAGGCCGCAGTGATGGCAGGCTACACCAGTGTGTATGACTTGGAGTAGGCCCCTGCCCCTCCATCCCTCTGCTTCTGTAGTCTGCCTAAACCCGAGGAGCTGCTCTCCAGGAGAGAGTCTCTGGATCCTCCCATCTTGGAGGAGGATGAGGAGGCACCTCCAGGAGTCCCTCCTGTGGCCCCAGCTACCCCACCTCCACCGGAGGATGATGATGCCCCAGCAGCCGCAGCTGTAGCTGCAGCAGCTGCCGCTGCACTCTGGGCCACTGAGGCAGAGGAGCCGGGCATGGTGAGAGTCCTCTGGGGAAGTGTGGAGCTGCTAGAGCAAATAGACGCCCCTCCACTCCCACTCCCACCGCCTCCTGCTGCTCCTGAGGAAGCCCCAGAGGAAGTGAGGTTGGACAGGCCAGAGTGGCCCATACTTAGGCCCTGCTGCTTTGAGTCCATAGTCACATGACGGCCCTGGGTATGGTATGCCCGCTGGGCCAGGCCACGAATAGAGGCTTCACGTGGTGGAACCACTGGACATGGGTCATGATGCTCCGACTGCTTTCGGAAGAAGGGATCTGACTTCATGTAGAGGGGTAGGTTGCAGTAGTCACCTGGAGGATAAAAGTCTGATTTAATGTGACTGCTACACCTTAAATTTTACAATTGTTTTACTTCGCTTTTTGTTATCTCTTTTCTCCAGCTATGCAATCTTATTTCTTCATTTTGCTGTTTTGACACAAGCATCAAATCAAATTCATCATACACAGCACAGTTACTTGATGCATGTAGTCTGCGTATGCTTCTGATGTACAGTATTGATAATCCAATTTGAACTTTTGAACTAACTTGTTTTATACTTAATAAAGCCACTTTAAAATGTAAATACAAAGTGAAAAGTAATAAAAAAAATCATTCATTCATGTAGCAACCACTCACTCTTGGCGCGGTGTGGAATGGGCACAGCTACATTCTTGCCACGATCATAGTCCTGGGGCTTGGGTGGCGAGGCAGTGAAACGGCAGATACCGGGCTCTGACGGTGTGCTCATGGACGTCATGCTGTCTGCATTGTCATTGGTACCTGTGGTCATCTGATCAGATGAGCTGTCAGAAATAAAGCACTCAGTAATCTCAAATTTGGCATGCTGCAGGTGTTCCTCTAGCTTGGCATGCTCATATGCTCTTGCCAACTCCTCGTAGGTGGAGGAGGCGCTCTCTGTCGACACCATGCTGTTGCGACCTTTATCTATGGAAGAAAAAGGAAAGGAAAAAAGGTAAGCACATTTTCTCCAATTTTACAAATATCTTTTTGAGGTGTAGCCCACTGGTTTAACACACTCTACTCCACATTTGAAAAATAGCCTTACTTATATGTGCATGTTAATGGCTGTAAGTGTCATTTCACCCATGTGCCAACCTGTGTCCTGTGAGAGGCTGGCACTGTAGCTGTCACTCTCTGTGACAGTGATGCCATGCTGGGAGCCAACTGTGCGCCAGTCTGAGGTGAGAGTACGGGCTGGCGTGGAGGCCTGGCACTTGGTCAGAGTCCACTGACTGGAGTAGCGGTTCCTGATGCTATGTGCTGATTTAACACTCTTCCTTGACACTGGGTCTGGTGGTAAAAGCAGATGAAGAAATGCTGTTTAAAGCCAGGAGAATGGTCAAGCATTTACAAAAAACAAAGCAAAACACAAACAGGCTTATCTTCACATTCTGGTCCACAGTGTGGACAAAATGTTATATGTAAAAATTAAGATTCATTCATGATTTTTCCTGGCATTTGGTCAAAAAATAAAGGCAAGACACTGAGCAGAAATGCAGGAATTTCACACAGTTCATGCTTACACCACATATGTACTGTACCTTATAGTAGGAAAGAAATTTGCACAACACTTCAACCGCTTCAAATAGATAGTGAAGAGAGAGAGCACTTACTGGTTCCTGGTCTGATGTCTGACATGTCAATCAAAGGGCCGGTGTTCTGGATGAGGGCAGGGTGATGGACAGACACACCTGTGCAAAAGCTCTGAGGGTTCCCAGTTTGGTTGAACTCTGTGTCTGTCACAGGGATAGTGGCTTTATCCTCACCTATAAGAGACAGAATGAATAAAAAATAAAAAAAAAAGCTATTGCAGGTTAAAAAAAACTGACAACAATTAATCTATCTATCTCAATGTCTCCCAATTTTCATTGTACATTTGACAAAAACAATTCAACTCTCACCGATTTGCTTGATGCCTTCTTTGTCCTCAATTAGCAGCTGCACTCTGGGTATGTCAATGTGTAATCGTGGGCCCTGAGGAGGTCCCTTCACTGGGGTGTCAAAGCTGCGGTTGTTTTTACTGAATGAGATAAGAGAAGCACACACACAAACATATATGGTTTTGAAAATAAATTTAAAAATTAAGTTACACTTAATAATATTTCAGACAGATTTTGTGATCATTTTAGTCTTACCTGATCAGCATCTCTGCCAGGCTTTTGGCATCTAGAGAGAGCAGAGAAGAGAATACATTTTTTTCCTGACACACAAATCAATCTTTAAAAAAAAAATTTTACTCTAGAGACTCTATTCAAGATTCTCTCTGATGTCTGCTTCTGCTTCAGGAAGACTGCTTTGCTCTTCTTGCCAATTCCTTCCTACCACTTGTCTCCTGTCCATTTACTTCTTCTCTCACCTCTTAGTCTCTTCAGTCTCTTTTCCTTGCGTTTCTTGCGAATGATGAAGAGCAGCGCAACACCCAGAGTGACTAAGATCACAGGAGAGCCAATAGAAAACAGCTTCTTGACATCGTCATTCTTTTCCAGGGGGGATTTGATTGGTGGAATTGTGCCTGCACAAACCCATGAAGAGCAGAGATCAGATACTTGCCCTTTCACGACAATATTATAATTTCTTATTCAAAGTCACAGACAAAACACAGAGAGGCTTCTACTCACTGCCATCATAGTCCAGTGTTGCAAATTGGGAGCTCTGGTTTCCACAGCCAGCGCTGTTACAGGCTTTCATCTTCAACTCATACCAGGTTGCCTCACGCAGCTCTGCCAGGAACACATCTGTGGTGGCATTGGTACGGACATTCTGCCATGCCCATGTCCCTGCAACAAGTGCACACAAACAATGTTGAGCCTTTCCTTATTGGTTTCCATAAAAAGATAGAAAAGTACCTCAATACTCACAATGAAATATATTTTTCACATCCTTGATTTAACTAAGGGTCATAATTTTTCCTTTTTGGTTACCTTTTGGTCTAAACTCCAGTGTGACAGCGCTGATTGGACAGCCTCCACTGGCCCAACCCTGCAGGTTGAGGCGGGCGTGGCTGGAGTTAATATGGGTAAAGACCGGCTGATCTTTGTTGAACTGGGGTTCTGTAAATGAAGCAAAACCACATTGTATTTGTTTATGTCTGTTCACAATACTAAAAAATGACATGTGATGTGCCATATACCAGGTAACTGGGGACTGTAAGACAACATACTTTAAGCAGGCCTATGTGACCCAGCAATAATACTGAACAGTGAAAACACACTTTTCTGAACTCATTACTACACATCAACACAATCCTAGATTTCTATTTAAAACTGTTGATCAACTGATAAACCCAGCCCCTCCTTGTGCCTCAGCTGAATGCAATGATGATTGTGAATAGTTTTTATTTTATTTTACTGATAAGGTGGTGTCAATCAGAGCCTCTATTACCCCCTCTGCCTCTTACTCAGAGGTCCCTCGCAACAAGATAGTTTTAACCAGTTTCATCCCATTGACTTATCTGAGCTTTTAAAAACAGTATCACAAATGAGAGTGTCTTTCAGCCCACTTGGTGTAGTACCAACAAAGTTTTATTGAATGAATGAAGCCTTTATGGATTAATGGATTCTGTCGGGCCCCATTTGATTTCTGTTTTTAACAGCTCCCTATCTACTGGTTGTGTCCCTGATTATTTTAAAACTGCTTGCGTAAACCCACCTAAAATTTTGGACCAAACTGCCTTTGATTACTTTTAAAGCTCTTCATGGCCTTTCACCCTGTTATATCTCTGACCTTTTAGTCCCATACGCACCAGCACGTTCCTTGAGATCCTCGGGCAGAGGTCTTTTGTCTGTTCCAGAGTCTCGAAAGAAAACTAAAGGGGACAGAGGATTTGCAGTCAGGGCCCCGAGGCTCTGGAACAGCCTGCCCGAGGAAATCAGGGCGGCTGAGTCAGTGTACTCTTTTAAGTCTCTTCTTAAAACATACTTTTATAGGAAAGCCTTTCCTGATTTTATTTTATTCTATTTTATATTATTTTATATTCTATTTTATTTTTACTTTTAACGTGTATTTTAGTCTGTTAAGTGTTTTTTCTTGTTTTTATATATATATATATATATATATATATATATATATATATATATTATTTTTTTTTTTATCTGTTTTATTTACTTTGCACATGTTAAAGCACTTTGTAACTTGTTTTTGAAAAGTGCTCTAAATAAAGATTATTATATTATTAATACACTGACTAAAATGGCCAGAAATCTTTTATCACAGTACAAAAGAAAGAGGACAAAGAAGTGAAGTTTGGTCCTCTAGGTACAGACAGGAACCTTATTGTAGCTACAATTACAATAGTCTGTAACCACGTTTTTCATGGCTATATGTTTAATGCTCTATCTGTGACTGAACCACAGAGACCAATTTTATGATATGTTTCAGTCTTAACATTTGCCACTTTGACTTCGCATTTTTGCTCAACACCTATTCTGCAATAGATGTCTTCTTCTCCTTTGTGAAAAGTGTATTTTCTTTATGCTTTTCATCTACCCCGACTAATTCTCAAGGTCATCCTCCATTCCAGGCATCTCACCTCGTCCGTGGGTCTTTGCCTCAATGATCTCACTGATGCGTCCGGCTCCAACACTGTTCTTTGCAGCCAGCTTAACTTTATACCAGGTGCCACAACGCAGGTTATCCAATTTGAAGGAGCGCTCACTAGAACTGATGAAAACATCTTTCCATTCCTCTGTGTTGTCCACAGAGTACTGCAGAACAAAACCTACATACACACAAGAGAATACAAATAATTATTTTCTTGCTTTATTACATAATTCTCTCTTCATTAGAGTTAAAATGAAGAACTGATGTTGCACTAACCCTATTAAACTTTTAAAAGTGGTACCGCTATTGTCCACTAGATGGCACTGTCAGACTATACTTCTCTCATGCTCTCCGACTATGCCGCCATTAGTTACCTACAAACCCCAAGACTGGGATGGTGCTGACTAAGCATCTATGCAAATGAGGGTATGCAATGTGGTGACTGTTCGTATAATCAGCTGCCTTGGAGAGCCGACTCCCTCCTACTTTCAGACACATTACATCTAATTCTCCATCTCTGTCTGTCTTTCCTTCTGTCTATAAATAATTATGTATATATGAATGTCTCCCTCTCTGTGTTTCTTTGTACTCGATGTACCAACTTTTCTCCTCTCCTTCTCTCTAACAGATGGTGCGTTAGAAAACCAAAACATTAGAGGGGTTAACGTGCAGATCCTGCAGTGTTTGTTTATAAGTTTTATAGTCACCCTCTTCATGGAACACAGCAAAACATAAGAAGATAGCGGAGAGAACAGTACAGAACAGCACAATAATAGACTATTAGAACATAACATCAAAGCTACAAAAAGCCCTCATAACATGAAAACATGTTAACATTACGTGAGAAGGAATAGTCCGCATATACCACTGCAGTAGTAATACTAAATAGATACTTAATGTGGAACTTTGTGCAGATGGCGTCACAGACAGACAGGTATTATATTACTATACACACAAGATATACAGCGATGTTCCACAGATATATGAGACACTGTATGATGTATGCAAATACTGATTGGTGGCCCACCGTTTTTGGAAAACAAAACTGCACACCCAACACATACTGGTTGTGTCAGAGTCCATATTACTTCCTGCTTTGTTGCTCATACTGCATGCAAATGAGTGTCTTTCTCTGCTGCTGACTTTGGACATAGCCATTTCTTTAGTGATGACTTGTGGGACAATACTGTCCTAATTCCTCTTTCTGGGTGCAACACCCTTATACTGACAAACACCTTGAACAAAAAAAAGGAATTGAAACCATGTGTACCCATTCAGGCACTCACACCATGCCCATCTTCACACAGAAATCAGCAACAATCAGATAATCAAACAGACACATAATTAAGAGGGAAACATAAAACCAGCATGCAAATCAATAAACTAAAGATCAGTATGTATACTAACAATGTGCCAGGTAAAAGTAGAAGGAAAGACAGACAGAGGGTAAACTAAAATCAGAGGTGACATATTATGTAAAAACCCAAGTTGATGACCTCAAGCTAAATTCTTTTAGACATACAGGTGTGATGTGAGTATACAGGAAGACAGACTGAAAGACAGCTTTGTTGTGCAGGGCCGCATACCTCTGATAGAGCTGCCTCCGTTGTCTCCTGGTATCCACGCCAGAGTGATGGAGGAGGTGGAGGTGGTGGAGACGGTTAGACGGGGCTGGTCTGGAGGGACTGAGGAGCAGACACGAGGAGTTAACCGCTCAATAATACCTGCACTAAAATATTACAGATTCTTTGTGAGTAGGTAAAAAAAAAAATCACTGTTGTCACTGTAAAAAGTAGTGGGTAGTAAGTGAGGTGAAGTCACAGTTGAGTCGACAAAATAAAATAGCTTGAAAGGCATTCAAACTCTGTTTCCTACCTTGTACTAAAAGGTTAACTATGATAGTGTCAAAGCCCAGCGTGTTAGTGGCCGTGCAGGTGTAGTAACCAGAATCTTCAGCTTTGACAGAGCGCAGCACCAGTGTCCCATTGGCCAGAATGAGACGCTGTCCATCTAGAGACACTGGGATGGCTGTGTCCTCACTAACAGAGCGAGAAAGAAAGAATCATGCAGGCTGCAAAACTGTCCAAATACATGAGATTACCATTCATTTGCATTGTCATGATTTGGGTTTGTCTTAGAGAGCTGCGTACTATTTAATGTACAACGTATGACACTGAATCAATTCAGATACTACTAATAGTAATTCACTCTTAGACGTATCACAGCAGCGCTGAACACTCGTACGTAACATTTCAGGGGAGGATCCTCACCTGTCTTTGGTCCATTTTATAGTAGGTGTAGGTTCTCCTACTGAGCTACAGGGAAGTCGCACCTCCTTCATCCAAGGAGTGGTCACTGTACCCCCAAATGACAGGATCTTAGCAGGGGCTGGTGGAGGATGAAAAGAAAAAAAACTGAAAGGTGTATGGAAATAGAGGAATTGAAACAAAGACCATTTGAGCTATTGGCGTTAACACTTACACAAGAAAGGCAATAGTCTTTTTAATATCAAAAAAATCTGTCCATCCTGCCATTGTCAAATAAACAATTTTCAAACCCAATAAACAAATGCAGTAGAGGTTTCAGAATGTGTGGAATCAATAAAGAAATGGGATGGTTGTTCTCCATTTGGGATTCTTTCAATAAACAGGATTCACCAGTAGAGATTGTGCAATGTATTTACTGTGATTCACACATGGTGGAAATGAAATCTGTGTTAAATGTCACATTGTCCAGCAAAGAATAGCATATGAATGATATAACACAGGGATAAAGAATGTGCAGAGAGGATATGAAAAAATATCCATCTATTAAGGCACATAACCCTCTTATTCTGTCACTTCCCCACCTGCTCTCTCTGTCTGTCTTTCTTTTCTCAAGCCTGCCATCTTAATGCTAGTGCTCTAGTGCACTTATGTTAAGGTTGAATGAAGTATTGAGTGGGCAAGCCTGGAGGACACTGCCTTTTACAGCTGCCGATCAGCTGACGCACTCACCCATACGAGCGTGCACACATACACATACATTTGCAAACCTTTGCACCCAGCAGTCAAAGGAAAGAATAGATACAGAAAAGGATAAAATGGTGGAAAGTGCACTCTATTCATTCTCACTCCCTTATTCTCTTTTAATCCAAAGCCTATTGATTTAACTGCCCTCTTCATTTTCTTAAACACTCTGCCTCTGTATTGTCTTGAGTATTAGTTAGCTCTGTTCTGGTCATGCCATTTTCTCTCTCTTTTTTTCCTCCAACTGCTGTCCTCCCTTTTGCTCGCCCTCTTATCATTTCCCTGTTTCAGGCCAGTTTATCTGATACCCTCTGAACTCGGAAATCAATAGCACAAGCTGCTCTGTTGCATGAAGTCAAAACAGGCATTCACACATTAACGGGAGGGGAGGTTGAAAACAATGTGCAGAGAAGGATTATACAGAGCAAGTGAAAGAGTGAGAGGGAGATTATTCACATGATTCACAGCGTGATGAGGGATGTAGAGCAAATCATCCTTTAAAAATGTGTATTTTTAGTTTATTACATTGTCAATAAGAGGAGTACTCTAACAGTGATAGTGTCGTGAAAATTTGTGAGATAGCGCGAGATGGCAGAAGCACAGAGAGACACTGTAGTGTCATCCATCCACAGGTCAAATCCGACTAAATTGGAAAGTATAATTTTTGACGACTACATAAATGTGTATCAATTTCAGTGACAATATTTGAATGTGCAAAAATACATTTTAAAGCAGTCAATTAAAAGAATACTACACAGGTTTAGCATTATGCTTCTATAACATCATTGAAAGTTAAAAGAAAGTTGAAATTGCAATGCAACAGAACAAGAGACATCGTCTTTTTTTATTTCACAAATTCCTCCTCATTGTCCAAACGTGGCGCCTACATTACCCACAATGCAATTGGACTGCTGACAGTTCAGTATGAGATTATGGTGTGTTTGGATAGTAGCCTCAAGCCGTTAGTTTGAAGCTGAGATGAGGCGCCGGTTCCAGAGGTCTGGTAAGTTAACATCTTTCTCCACACCCACCCAGACTCAATAATCTCAAAGGAACTGTCAGTTTTCAACCAAATTTGAACCATTTTTAACCTAGACTATTGAACGTATTTCGACCTGCAAATGTTTACTGGCCATCCAAACGCTAGTGTATGTCTTTACTGTATATTCAAGGACTCACCCTTGGCCGCTGGCTCCACAGTGACCTTGTCACTGAAGTTACCTCGGCCTGCAGTGGTAACAGCTGCAGCCCAGATCAAGTACTGCTGCCTGTGGTTGAGGTGAGTGATTCGGTAGAACAGCAGCTCTGGATTGGCTTCATACTCGCTGGGCAGCTGGGGAGAGCAGAAAGGAGAAAGAATTATTATTCTTGTAGGACGTTTGACACTCCAAACATCTTAACATGTCATGCAATATTATATAAAGACTAAAACTGCTCAGAAGATCATTGGTACCCATCTACCAAGCATCAGTGATATCTGTGAGGTAAGTTGAGGTGCCTGCGCAGAGCCCAAAAGATACTAAAAGACCAACCTCAGCCACAGGCTGTTCACCCTGATACCGTCAGGCAAGATACAGAAGGATTGGCTGTCATACCACCAGACTACAGAGCAGCTTCTTCCCACAGGCTGTGAGACTCCTAAACTCATGCTCAGCACTCCACCATGAAAAATTTAGTATTTTTTGTATATAACTTTCAGCTTTTTGTCAGTAGCACAAATCAAACTACAAACTTTAACTAATTAAACAACCCTTTGTTGTAAAATGGCAAATACATCTACCTTGTAACATAGGAAAATATTTACATCGGCTAGAAGGCTAAATACTTGTTTTTTTCTACTAGTTTGTTGTTTCTGATGATGTTTGCCATGAAATATTGTATCAGATGTATCAGGTAGATACCCACAAAATGTATTTTAACACAATGAAGAAAATAAATAGGCAAAATCACAATTAAAAAAACACATAAAAATATAGATATTTTCTGCATTTTCATGAGAGTGCAAAAAATGACACATTAAAGTATTTCGTTTTTGTGTTCTGGTAAGAAATATCTCTCTAATCTGTAAAATCTTTGTTGTATCATAGGGGCTGAGGAGCACAAAAAAAATCTGGGGGATGCCAAAGACAAGATCATTTTATTACTCTACTGGAGAGGCAGACGTAATGTGAAGGACTGAGTGAACATCATTCTAATGTGAACCAAGCCCTGTATTCTCTCCTCGAGTCAGTACTACAGGAAAAGAGAGGAGGATGGGGATGAAGGCACACAGGTTCTGGGGCACATTATATTATGATATGCCAAAAAAATGTGTGGAATGATGGTGCTGGAGGGAGGGAGGATATGAGGGGAATGCTGGAAAAGAGAGAGACGAGAGGGTTGGATTGTGGGGGGGTGAATCCCACTCCCTCTCCTCCTCTGTTCTCCTCAGGGAGGGCAAGCAGAGATATGAAACAGAGGAAGACAATGGGGGAGAGACAAATGAGTCAGTCAGAGATATCATGAACAGTCATACACTAATGAGGCCTATCTACTGCAGGCATCAGCAATGACAGAGAGGAGAGGAGAGGAGTGGAGTCCAATAAACAGGCAAGAGAAAGAGGAACACGTCCACAAGCAAGCACAAATACACAAACACAAATAAACTGACACACACAGACACACACATACAGTGGCATACATGACCTGGAGGTGGATGTGTAATTTCAGTGTGTTTAACCCAGCCATGTGTCTGCTGTCTAGACATATACGCATCACTGTCCCTTCAACACACACACACACACACAGAATTTCTCTTTCTTACTGCCTGCCAGTCACCATTCACCTACCCACCAATTATACCCTTATTTCCTCCTACTCTACATCTACTCCTCAGGTATCCCATCACCCAGGTGTACACACAAACACACACACACGCACACAGCTCTGTCTGTTACTGTGCAGCTGGTCTTAGAAGAATATGGGAAAAAAAAAGAAAACAATCAAACATTTAACAAACAGCAACGTAGCACCTAACTTTTACTCTCACCCTCTAAGTCACGTCTTACTACATTTTGACTCTGACTTACATTTCTGACTGACAGGCGCTCACGCACAGATGAAATAAGGATGGCAGTGTACGAGGAGAGTCTGCAAACGCAGCAGACCTGTAAAACCTGCGAAGACACTGCAGTGTTGCGGAGTTCTGTCCTAGCCTGCTGGGTTTTTGTCTGCCGAATGGTTTATTCTGGGCAAATAGATTCCACTATTCATGTTGTTTTTCACATTTATGAGCAGGCCGTCATGGAGGAATCCACTGGGCTTTTTATTACTTCCCTCTGTTCCCTGTTCATCATTCATTCCTCTTGTCTCTGTCCTTTCTGTATTTTCCTCTCTGCCTATCCCTTACCCTACTGCGCCACCTCTCCCTTCGCCTCTTGTCATCACTCTTCATCACTCTCTTCATTTCCCTGTCCCTCTCCACAATTCCCTGTCATCTGTGGGCCCACTCCTTGCTTTTCCATTCCATCTATCCACCAGTACCCCCCTCTGTTTTACATCCTCTCTGCATTTTTCCCCCTGTTTCTCACGTATATCACTGTCTTCTTCTCCTTAGTCCTCTCTATGCTCTTCACTGCAGGCAGAAGTATGGACAGACAGATGAATAGATGGATGGATAGATGGGTAGATGAATGAATGGGTGGGTAGATTCAGGGAGGAAGAGAGGGAGGAGTGACAGAGTGTGTGTTGCTGTAACGGATATTAAAATATTCCTCCGGCGTGGAGATAGCGGTGATCCGGGGAACGATAGAGGGAGATAATGAAAAGAGGAACAAAAGTACTCCCCGCGCGGTGTGTCTGACCCCCCCATCCCTCCTTCCTTCTCTCCAGTCGTACTCATTTACATAGTAATCATCCCGAAGTCTGCATGGGGGCTACAGAGAGAGAAAAAGAGACTGAAAGAGAGATGGATGGATGGATGGATGGATAGATAGATGGATAGAGAGTTGCATATACACACACACACACACTCACATGTACACCTCTGAACGCATGGTGTGATACATTTATGAATGTGTGTGTGTGTGTGTGTGTGTGTGTATGTAAGCGAGAGTGTGTATTTGCTGTCGGCTTGTTTTCTGCCCTCGCTGATGAACAGATGAGGTTGTCCTGGCAACGTGATGAGACGCAGATATGCAAATGAGGCTGGAGGGTGAGCTTGCACGCACACACACTGCGGTATGAGAACAGCTCATTTCATACACACATCTTGCTGAGACTGCAGCACTAGACTACACACATACACATACACACACACACACACACACACACACACACACACACACACACACACACACACACACACACACACACACACAAATAAAATGCGTAACAGAAGCTAGATTCTGCATAAAACAATGATCATGTCCCTTTCATCACCAGCCATATTTGGATGGTCGTCTTCCCCCTTTTCCGCTTTCATTCTCTTCTCAATCCTGAAACTCTCGGCACCCCTCTTGTAACTCACCGGTTGGCCTGACCCAGGGCTGGAGCAGTAGATGGTGTACTTGCGGATGATTCCATTTGGCTTGTGAGGGGGTAACCAGGACACCACGACACTGCTGGCGGAGGAGGGCACAGCTTTGATGCCAGCTGGGGGTCCGGGGTCTGAATCATAAATGGGAGCAAAGAGTGAAATGGAGGGCAGAGTAAAACGTGTTATATATATATATAGTTCTCGAATGAATAGCTTCAGGGTGTACAATGATTCTTGCGGAGATTTGCAGATTTTTCTCACGTTTTCACGACAACTATATAGTTGAACAAACAACACCTTTTGTAACAATGATACCTTATGCAGTGTCACTTCCTCTTGTTTCCATGATTATGTAATAACAGTTGTAACGCCCCTGAAGTGTCTTGTTACAGAAAAAGAATAGACTTGGTGGACAGACCTCTTGTTTTCGGTTGTGTCAATTTTCTACTCTGCCCCATTATTATAATTATTATTATTATTTCAAATATTGCACAGTACCATAAGACACATTTTGAGCATCACATTTTTATCAATGACAGTTTAGCTTCCAATATTCAATTATTAGTTGATCAACAGAAAATTAATTCTTGAACTTCTTCTGATTATTAAACTTAGTTGTTAAGCAAAAATGCAAAACATTAACAGGTTCCAGCTCATCAAAAGTGACTGTTTGCTGTTATTCCTATTTGTTACCTTCGGGTTTTGGTCTGTTGGTTTGACAAAACAAGCTATTTCAATATGCCGGGTTGGGCTTTGGGAAATTGCAAAGGGCATTTTTCAAGTTTCTGACATTTTATGGACCAAACAATTAATTGAGAAAATGACTGGCATATTAATTAGCAATTAAATATTCTTTAGCTGCAGCCCTAATGCACACTACCTGTCTTTTCTTCTGTTTAGCTGCTTTTGTCCTGCACCTCCCCATCACGTTGGATGTGTACACTTTCAACTATCTTCATCTGTGTATCATATTGCCATATGGAAAATCTATTGTGCATTATTCCTTACTTGACGAGGAACTAGTTCGGGTAAAAAAGACTAATTTTCAATACTGACTGCTACTAACTCCTGTTAAAAAGCTAATTGCATCTGCATGCTAATACAGCCAATGATCTATCAGTAATTCATGGTATATTTAGATGTATTTGTTCACATTGATGATTATAAACACCTCGAAGGTTAAAACATCCTGGGAGAATTTGACACCAGTAATTTAGAGTAAATTAACTTTGATAAACATTAAATCCCCAGATTAAAACATATGCACAAACAACTGAATAATGAATCTCTGGCTTCTTTGCTCCTATGCTTACTGTCTACTGTCTTTATGTCTTTATGTTAAGAGGCAGAGAAAGGCAGGCTGGGAACTGTCTGTTTGCACAATTCCACTGCTAACACTTTTCCATATGCTACAGACAGATCTGAGGGCAAAGGGAAGGCAGAGGCCGGGTGAGATGGAGAACACTAAACGTATGTGAAGAGGTTGCCCCTGGACACAGTGTCAACCCGCATCAAGGAAAAAGAGACACTAAGCTTGCCCCTGACAAATACAAACACATACACACACTCAAACACTAACACAACACACATATTTGAAGAGCTATTGCAGTGAGGCCAGCTCATAAAATGGAGATATAGTGAGGAAGGCAGAATAAAGGCCTTTTCTGAAATGACACTTCTTAGAATCTCTGCTCCCCCTCTTTCCTGCACTCCCTCTCTCCCTCATTTTTTCCATCTCCAGACGCCTGCCTTCTCCTCTGCCTGGCCCCAGGGAGGGAGAGGAGAGGCGGATACAGATGTAATCCACAGCCCGCCAGTGTAAGCGCAAAATTAATTCTCTTTAAGCCACAAAGAATTAATCCCTCTCCTTGTGCTGGGTGCTGAGGTAGACTTGCACACAAACAATAGCGCATGTACACACACATGCACCCGTACGCGAACACCAATGGTAAGACATTGTACACATTCAAACACACACTCAACTCCACACCAACACTTTGCATATTCACGTGCACAGACCCACACCCTTAGGCTCCTTAACCACACACACATGCACTTTTTGGCTTCTTAATTCTCATTAGCACTGGTAATGGCACATCAGAGCACAAAGAGGTTTTAATCAGCAACCTCAGCCTTAAAAAGACCCCCTCTACCCCCCTGGCTCAATGCCACCCACACTGCAGCCTAAACCAAGAACAAAAACCCTTACTCTTACCCCAAAGGTGTGATCAAAGCAAATTATGTTTTATTGTAAGTCAGGTCATTGTTTGGTTTATCTGTGTGGAAACTAAAATGTGGACTCACAATCTTCACGGGTTTGGATATACAGGACGTTGCTACGGACCCCGTCTCCAGCCTGGGTGTAGGCCAGCACCTGGATGCTGTAGTTGGTGAACTTTTCCAGCCCTCTGAGCTCCACCTGCTCCTTGGTGGTCGTGATGTTTTGCATTTCACCCCATTCTAAGAAACAAAGGACAGAGAAATGTTCCAACCAAGGACTGAGATGTTGCCAGTCATAGTGTCTAAGTAAGATGACAGACACACTCAACACACCTCCGTCCGGAAAAACGGCCCAGAACACGACGCGATATCCCTTCAATACACCATGCAGTGTCATCCTGGGAGGCTCAGCCCATGTGATGACTGCCTCGTCTGATGTCACAGAGATGGCTCGCACATTCTGAGGAGGCTGACTAGGCACTGATGACAAAGAAAGAGAGAGAAGAGAAAAGGTAAGATAAGTCTAAAACATCTAAAACAGTCTCTAGCTATCTAACCTTATGTAATCCAGTTTAATTCAATAGACAAGGTCTGTTCATAGAAGGATGAAAACCACAACTCACAACTCGTTTCAACTGGACAAAATCAAGGAATTCTTTAATCCCTAATTATTAATTGTCCTTTAACCCCTTAAAAGTAGTTTTAAGGTTTGAAAATGATCTTATTCCACACTGTGACAATATCACATAATTATTCTGTATCAGCTTATTCCAGCTCTTCATTGAAGCTATATGATGTTTACACTGAGTGAAATATTCAACTCAATATTCTAGTAGTCTTGTGCATAAGTTCGTCAAGTTCATTTTTGGTATCTTTTAAAAACTTTGGGATCTGGCATTCCGACAGGTCAGATATGTTTAATAGGTTTAAATCTTCTCTTTAAGTAGCCCTAAGGTTGGAAAATTCATCTTCACATAAGACTCTGTTTTCATGGCTGCCCCATTCCAACAAATGGATCTTTAGCATTATTTTATAAACATATCCCCAAATTCTACCCTGACGTAGTTCTTATCTATGAATATTTTTGGATCTCCACTAAAAAAAAATTAAGTTCTGCGGGTTTGTACAAAGTTTAACTGCACAGCGTGGGTTTGTAATGACTGGTCCATGCATGGTTGGTGGGGTTTAAGAGGTTAATAATTGTGAAAAATGTAGATTATTTTAAAGCAAAGGCTGCCATTGTGTCCTCAAAATTAAGAATGCATTGGCTAGCTGATAAATAAATAAATAAACCCTCTTCGAAACCCTAAACAGCATTTCCATATCAAACGTGAAGTGAGTAAACAGGCTAGCGATAGATAAAAAGCTCATGACATGTGTCCAGCCTGATGTATAGGAACATCTCTTCAACCACCATCTCTTTCTCTGTACAAGCCTCCTTCTGTCCCGGCCAGTCCAGGTGTCCTTTCTACTGGCTACCGCTGACCGTTAGTCTTTCAGGCTTTGAATAACGCACACTGTTGACGATGAACAGAAGTCAACTTGTGAGAGAAGGAGGGCAGGAAGAGAGGAAGAGAGTGGAGTGAAAGACAGAGAGCAATGAAAGAGAGATTGGGCCAGGGAATTTCTCTGCAGCTGGTGAAGGCAAAGGAGGTAGGGAGGAGGAGGGAGGAAGGGAGGGAAAGGAGAAAGAAGGATTAGAAAACTAAAACAGAGTGTTGCATGAATAATCCTGCTCCACGTCTCAATAATTAGAAGGCAACAAAACATAGCCCAGGTTCAGATCCCTTACCATTCACATATTTACGAGAAGAGGGGGACTGAAAGAGGATGTGAACAGAGAGGTGAGCTGGTTCAAGTGCCTCCAAATTGTCAGCGTTAGGGTTTACACAAGGTGAAACAGATGTAGGAAGGCAGATAAATGAGTGGGTAAAGAAAAAAGTATAATGAGTGCTAATCAGTGCTAAGGTTTTTGATGTATAAAATAACCTAACAAGTTTGGAGAGAAAAAAGATGGGGGATACAGGAACATAATGAAGGGCAGTTTTGGACTGGGGCTACACGGAGGAGGAGATGGGACAGAGGAGGAAGGGAGGAAGAGAGTTAAAAGCAAGGGGAGCAATGGAAGGGCAGAAAAAGATGAAAAGAGAGAGCAGAGAGACAATGCGCTCAGCTGTGGATAATTACAGCAGGAAGCTAGCAGAGGGAACGAGAAAGAGAGAGAGAGACAGACAGAGAGACAGGCTAATTATAATTATTTTTAGTATGCTTGTTGTTATCACTATTATCATAATGGCCATCAATATCACTGTCGCCACGGTGACAGCCACAGGGAAGAACTGGAGGGCTCGGTCTGCTCTGGACCAATGGGGCTCAGCCAACTGTTCACTGGGTGGACAAGTATGTATGTGACGTGTGTGTGTGTGTGTGCGCGTGTGTGCATGTGTGTTTGTTTGTATTTGTTTGTATGGGGAGAAAAACTCAAGGCAAATGTGGATGGAGAATGAGAGATCGAGAGAGATGGCACGTATTAAAAACACTTTCTGTTTGCATGAGCAGCATACAGATTTGTTGTTTTTTTAAACTGCAGCACACGGTAAAGAATAAAGAGTGGGAAAAAAGAAGAATATGAGAGTACAAAAAGCACAATATATAGTACTTGCATCACTAGTGTTTGTGCATTTCTTTTTTGCAATGCAAAATATGGATCTAGAAGTGACTTTATTTAATACTTCCACCAAGGAGTTGGTGGATGGTTTCTGGACCCATTTGTTTGTCTTTTAGTTAACAAGGTATTTCCAAACTTATTTGCAGATGTCAATTGCATTTGGTAGAAGGTAACTGGAAAAAAAGTTTTGGGTTCAGATCCAGATAGAGGTTTCTATCCAGGAAAAGATTTCTTAAGATTGTAATATTGGGAATTGTTGGAACATCTTTGTGATTTTGCTACTACTGCACTTATCTGGTGGTCAGGTAAAAGTAATGTGGATTGTGTCTCATTATGTGCATTTTCTTGCATACACATCAGTAATTTTTTCACTCATTAATCTATTCACTCACTGAACATTTAACCTGTCTACCCCCTTGCCTTCAGGATGAATAGGAGTATCTCCACATGTCTCACTGTACAGGGATCACTCAGTCCTCTCTGCAGTGCTGCTGAATGTGTTTCTGTGAGACTATGTGTGTCCTTGGCGTTTGTAAAAGCCATTTGGATTCCAGCAGCCAACATGCATTCTTGTTAGTAGAATGTAGAGAATGTCGTAATTTTAGGTTACAAAGCATGGTCTTGATTTGAGGACACAGATCAGTGGGAATACAAAAAAGAACAATGGCAACAGAAAAAGTGCAGTGTAATCTGTCATGGTAGACAGAGGATGATATTTCATACAGTAGGTCACTAACATAACCAACATTTACACTCATAAACAGACCAAGAGGCAATAAATCCTTCTCATACATGCTATATGTTGTATATGTGTGTTTTATTGCGACCCTCACCATCTTCCAGTGTTGTAGCATTGATCTCTGAGCTAGAGGGCCCTGTTCCAGCTCTGTTGAAGGCCTGGACAACCACACCATACTGGGCAAACTTCTTCAGATTATCCAGGGTGTAGACCTCACTGTCTCCAGTGGCCTTCATTTCCACAATGCTGTACTGGCCGTTACTGCCTGGGCCGTTCTCTCTGTAACCGATCTGGTAACCCCGGATCACCCCATTCTGCAGCTCCTTCCTGGGAGCCTGGAGAACGGAAAGATAGTAGTGACATCAGAATCATCTATTCCAATTCCAATGCATGATTATTTTGCCACCTGCACAAACTAAATACACTGAAAAGGAATCAGGACTAAGAACATTGGGTTACTTTGCAAGCAGTAAAATGTCAGAAAGTTAGAAAGTAAGGCAATGCTACACAAACAAATAATATTTGAGGAAGTACATTCAGGAGGCAAATAGTTCTAAAGTTTTACCTTCCAGGTGACCCTGATACTCTGAGAGGTCACTGGTTGTAGGATCACATCCATGGGAGGACCATCAGGCTCTGCAGAGAGATAGGGGGGTTGAGGCAGAGGAATAATGCTACTGACAAGCATTCATGTTTCCAGTAAGTCTCACACCATTCTGGTGTGTAACTTTTATTCAGGTTTTAGAGCTAATACAAAAAGCAGAAGTGAAATATTTGCTCACATTCACATTAGTAAAAAGCAGTGCTATCAAGATACATACGTGCTTCCTCTGTGCTGATGGTGAGTTCCTTACTGGCCTCACTCTTGCCTATAGAGTTGTAGGAGTACATGCGGATGCTGTAGACAGAGGCAGGGTGAAGGTCTACTATGTTGGCCTGATTGTTTGTGGGGGAGATGTTTCGTGTGGCATGCTTCAGCTCCCATGAATCTGACAAAAAAGAAGGTAATAATAGTAAAGCGTTGTTTAACAGTTTTAACTCATTTCCCACTTAAAAGTGAACTAAAATTCTTGTAGTATTTTGTATTTTGACAGTGACAGTCAATTTCAGCCTATTCTGTAATGTTTCAAATAAAGAAAAAACACTATAACTTAGCATGTTATTCCACTGCCAAATTCACTTTTCTATCTTCATTTTCTGTAAAATATAGAATATGCTCTTTTTACTTACCTGTCTTGTTCTTATACTCAATATCGTAAGAGGTAATGACGCTGTTTCCGTCAAATCTCTGTGTCCACCGGAGGTTCATACTGCGATCTTTCACTTCTCGCACCTCCAACTCTGGAGGGTCTGGAGGCTCTGAGGATTTAAAAGAGAAGGAACAATGGGAGGGAGGTAAGATAAAGTAGGAGAAGGCATCATCAGAAGAGTGTTTGAGTGGATAAAGGGAAGAGCAGGTTCATGTAGCTTTTATCAATATAAAAAGGAACTGGTACAATACTTGCATGTATACAGGAGCGGTTACCTTGCACAGTGAGCTGGATCAAGCCTCGTCCTTCTCCGTAAGAGTTGATGGCATGACAAGAGAAGAACACTGAATCCTCACGCTCCGCTGGCTTTAGCTGTAGGAAGAAAGGTAGAAAGGGAAATATGAGAGTCAAAAAACTCTCTTTGTGCAGAAGTAAAATGTGTAAAGCACAGCTCGGTGATGGAGAAGTAGCTTGGTGAGAGTTATTTTCTCCACCATGCCTGTTTGGTATGTAGGGACTCACTGTGCACTGGATTGGGAGGAGAGACGCATAGTGGAAGTGTCACCAATCCACTGGTACACTGCATTTTTGGTGTCAAGAATCTTCTTTTGCACCATGTGCAAAGTACCTGCCTGAACTATGCCTGACACACCCTCTGCGCTATTTATGTCCCTTTAGCTGGTGAAGGTGTAACCTTATAGACTTCTGCAAAATTGCACAAACCCATTCAATGTTTTGCCAGTACTTTCAATTTATAAATGATTTAACCAGTCAGTAACTCAATTGGTTAGTTTGGTCGTTTCTTTGTGTAACTTTTGTGCTCTTGTTTGTTTGTGTTATTGTGTGACTTTAGTATTTTAAAGGGTTAAAAAACACCAGACCAGAGAGGTAAAATGTCAATGGAGTCTGCTGGCTTTGAACAGAGCACTATAGCGGCTGCTTTGCCTTAAACAAAAAGGATTTTACTCTTTAAAAAAGGTCTGTCTGTGTAGTGATTCTTTCCATAATGTTGTTAGACACTTATAATAACAATCTGAGCCTGTCAGTGGCAAAAGCAATCATTGTAGTGGACGTACTTTGATGGTGTGCAATTGCCCGCAAAGATTATGCAGCCCTGTTTCACTGCTGCCGACTGCAGTGTGCTCGCTCAATACTTGACCAATTTCAAAAAAATTTGTGCCCATTAGTCACTTAGACACAAAAACATGGCAAAGCAGGGTCCAGTTTGAAAAATACAGAAGTCACCCTTTAGCAAACTCTACTGTAACACAACTGGCAGATTTAATAATGTACTCTACAGAAAAAATACAGGACACAGCCCAGTAGAATGTGCTTTTTCACTACACACATTGACTCATAAAAACAGAGCTCAAACAAGTGAAAAAGAGAACATTGAAAACTATCTAGTTGTCAGTTGAGTAAGAGTCAAAAAGATGTTGCTCTCTGATTTCATCATAAACAATTTACTACCTTGAGTGTAGACAACACCTCGTCTGTCTTCTCATTGGGACTTGTGGTAATGGAGTACCGGGGGTTGCGGTCAGGGTCAATGACCGTGTCCCCTCGCTCCCAGCGGATGATGATGGGCCATTCTCCCCTGGCTGTGCAGTTCAGCTCCTTCACGTGGCCCTTCTTTGCCATGGTAGTGTTGGGGTGACTGGTGATCATTGCTGGGACTGGAAGGAGAAGGGAAATGGAGTGTGAGATGAAAAGAAGGGGAGGACAAATGGGGGGGATGCAGGGAGAAACGGTGACAGTAAACAGATTGATGAGGCAGATAAAAAAAGAAGAGGGGGAAGGAAAAGATAGCGTAAGTGGATAATGAGAAATGTTTGAGTGGAAAGGGAGAAAGAAGTAAAAGCGCGGAGAGGAGAAGGGCAGGACAGATGGAAATTAAAAAGGTGGAGTTCAGAGTGGCCAAGTTCCATTGCCGTGGAGTAATGAAGAGCTATGGACAATGAGGTAAAATCAATAAACCTCTTCTCTCATTCTCCAATAGTTAACATTGGGGTCTAGGTGAATTAAGAAGTAAAAACAATACAATCTACCTTTCGTGTACACTCTGTACACAAAACCACTGACACATTCAATCTTCTTTGGCCAACACACACACACAATACCGATCTGCTGTTTTGTTTTCATCACTTATTCATCTCACCCTCCCTCTTTTCCTCTTTTCCTCCCTCTCCACTGAGCGAAACAGACAGAATTGAGGGAGGCGGAGGAGAGGAACGGTTCAATCAATAACACTAACACCAGAAGGAGAGAGAGAGAGAAATAGAGAGAGAAATAGAGAGAGAGAGAGTGGCAATCCTGTAATGACAGAAACTAGTAGTTATATTTATGCGCACCTGGCTATATGTGTCTGTGCATGCAAGTGCCAAAAAGAGCCAGAAATTAAACGTCAACATCTCTTTTGTGTGTATAGCTGTTTTGTAATGTCATGGTACTGCATGCTACAAAGTACATTGCCCTGCTTAATGCTAACAGTCTGCGCGTGTGTATGTGTATGCACATTTTTCCTATGCATTTTCACTTTTCATTACACTGGGTGTTACTGACAGCGAGGGCAGGACGGAGAGATTGATTGCAGATAATGATTAAGCTTAAAGTGTTTTTGATTGTCGGTAGACAGATCCCAAGATTCAAAAGATCAATCATTCAGTTTCTTCCATTCTCACTGCCTGTAACAGACGCGTACGCACACACACACACACACACGCACACACATCCTTCTCTCTCTCCCACTCACTGTTCTTTATTGTTTTTCTCTTACACACCATGGTCACCTTTGCTCCGCCAATTCATCAGTGTGCACGTATGTGTATGTCCATGCCCACAGAGTACAGGGAGAGTAGTGCGATCCGGCTCATTGATTTGACACAGTTAGCGAGTGTGTGTCTGCATTAAGACTGACAAAGCAGGAGCACTGGAGCATCTTAGATGGCCTCACTGCAGTCATCTATGCCATGAAAAACTCATACTCTGCTACATTATCCCGTGTGAGTTTATATACTCACTCTTGACAGTGAGGACCATGCTCTTGCTGATGTCTGAGCCCACACCATTGGAGGCTTGACATAGGTAGAAGCCACGATCTTCTTCCAGGACATGTCTGATGAGTAGAGATCCGTTACTCACAATCTGGATACGGCCAGTCAGAGGCACAGGGTGGTATTGCTGTGGATTCCCAATACCCGCTGGACAGAAAGAGAAGATTATGATGAACTGTACAGTAACTGATGTTCTCTACATTTTCTTAAATCTACTATGGGCAGTATGAACCTATGAACATGACAATGGACAGAGAAAAGCTGGCAGAGAGGTATCACAGTACAAAGATAAAGAATGAAAGATGGGTTCATGTACCTAGTGTACCTTTGGCATGCTTCCACATGACCTTGGGAGGAGGGTATCCATCTACTGAACAATTTAGGATTCCTGCTTTCCCATAGATCCCATCCTGGTTGTTGGGCTGAACCACAAATCGAGGAGGCACTGGAGGAAGAGGAGAGGAGGAGTGAATAAAAAGACAAAAACTATTGGTTCTTTCCCACACTGTCATATGTAATGTTTCCTTTATTGTCAGTAAACAGTATTCACTCAAAACATCATCAGCTGCTGTCCCACTAAATAAAAACTTTTGATCTGCTATGTTGATTATGATAAAGTGTAATAGGGATCTAGGATCTAATCTCCACCAATGCATTGCATTCTATAATTTGGGTGAAAGTGAAGAATTTAGTGTTTTTGGAGAGTTACTCAACACGGAATTAAAGTCAAGATATATCAAGTTCTGCTGCTTCAATTCTGACCATACATTTTTTTTTAAATCTTCCAAGTCACCCAATTGTATTTAAGTACAATACAATTTAAAACATTTTAAAATAGCACCCCTGCTTTCCCTTTAAACCCTCTCCAAATATGACTTTCACATTTTCTCTCCCCCTACTCCCTTACCTGTAACAGTGAGCTGCCTCTCTGTGCTGACAGTGGCAGCATCATTGCTGGCAATGCAGGTGTAGTTGCCATTGTGTTTGAGCGACACTTTGGATATCTGGAGGGAGCTCATAAACTCCTTTGTGTCGATGGTGATTCCCGATGAGGGCACGATCTCCTGCCCGTCCTTCCGCCACGTGATACGTATGGGCATGTCTCCAGATGACACCACGCAGGCGATGTACATCAATTTCCCGATGGAAGTCGGTGGAAAGTCAAAGGGCTGAATCAGTGGAGGAACTGAGAGAGGTAAAGAAGGGGAGGTAAAAGAGTAAGCCAGAGAGGTGAAGGAAGAAGAGTGAGTATAAATATAGTATAAAGTGTGTAGAGAGGAATGGAAAGTAAATAGTAATGTAGCAGAGACAAAGTAATTGAGGGGAAAAGAGTGAAATGAGATAAAAGAACATAAGTAAAAGGAGCAGAACAGCAAGATCAAGTCAAAGAAATGTATGATGAAAAGGAGAGTGGGGGAGAGAAAAAGGAAAGGACAGGCAACAGGGTGAAATAGAGGGTAGATAGGGAGAAGACAGAATATGGCAAAGAGGGAATGGAAATAAAAAAAAAGATGAATGAAAACAGTTAGAGGGTTGTTTAAATGAGCGGGGTGAGTTAGAGGTGAAGACAGAGATTTGAGGCAGAAATGAATAAGTGAAGGATAGAGAAAATAGAGAAAGTCAGATGTGAAGACACAGGGAGAATATGGGTAGACACACAGATTTAAAGATTCGGGGGCATCGAGAGGACATGGGGTGGAAGAATGAGTGATGTAAAGGCAGAAGAGGTGGAGTGAGAAAGATACAGAGGAGGAGGCAAAAAACAGACTGATTTGTTTTTAGCGCACTTGGTTCAGAATAATTTTTACAGGACAGACTGATTGGTGTCGTAGTGTCATCTAAGCTTGAACCCCCAAAGCTTCCAGACCACCACAGCCTGGCCTACTAGCCCACTATCCACTCTGCAGCCGCCTGTGCCCCCTACCAACTCCTCCACTCCACCCCACCCTGCCCTGCTAAAGCCAGCCCATAATAGCTGCTCTAATTAGAGCCCCATCCGCAGGGGGAAGAACGGTGTTGCTATGGAGAGGTGATGGTGGTGGTTTGGAGTGGGGGAGGAGGGGGGTGTGGAGGGGTGGGGGGTGGGGGGTGGTTACAGCTGAGACATCTGTGGGATTTAATCTGGGCCTCGTTAAAATTCATCTAATTAAATCAGAGACTTGACGAGCACACATTCATACAAGCACATACCTACACCCACACGCGGCAAATGCACATACACACAGGCACGCAGGAGTGCGCAAACACAACGAAGACCAACGAGTGCCACAAATTTCACACATCTGCTAATGTCAAGTCGAAACACACACAACCCAGACTCGACAACTTCCTATAACAAACATGTCATGCTATCGCTGCGGAGAGCAGAGTGAAACATACAAGGTGACATGCAGAATATATACACCACACGCAGACACACACTTTGTCATTCACACACATACATGCATGCGTACGGAATGCACACACACAAATCTTATACAATAGCACTCCTGCTCTATGTAATTGCTGAGTGGTTGAGAGAGCGCACTAGGCCACTCCACCCCTTAATCAGGGGTTATTAGAGGCAATGCGTACAGCTTTCTTCTTTCCTCTCCTTGTTTCACTCACACCCTCCTGCTCCAAACCAGTCTTACTTTCCATTCCTCTAACAATCACCCTCTCACATTCAGAATTTTTTTTTCCCAATGCATTTTCAAACTTATAACCCAGTAAAACACAGGTAGACTCATATAAATCACAATTCAAGAGATTATATTACTGACAGTATATTCTCCTCATTGGGCAAACCCCAAACAAATTTACACCACACAACAAACAAGAATATGCATGCTGTGCTTTGTATATTTTGTGAGAATATCCATCCTAGCCATAAGTAAAATCCTGTCAGACTCATCAACAAAGTTATCACTTTCAGAATGATCAACACTGTGACTGACCTTTGACAGTAACATAGACAGTCTGCGTGATGAACTGCTGCGGTTGGATGAGCACACTGCAGACATATGCCCCCTCGTCCATCCCCTTCTGAACATCGCTGAGCTTCAGAGTGCCATTCTCATACACCACCTGAACAGACATTAGGTGTGTTACATTGTGTGTCTTCTTATTCATATACAGACATATACTGTGGATTCAAATGAGATGATGCTAAGATCAAAACATGGCTGACACTGATGCATAAAGACATCCCCCTGATTTGCTTTGTGCATTCATTTGTTTCTCTTTGGGAGTTTTCAGGTTCAATCCAGTAGAAATCCTTTTTTTTTTTTACTATACTGATTTCTGACATAGAATATATATATATATGTGTGTGAAAGTATTTCTTATTCAGATTCTGAAAAATAATAATTTATATAGTAATTTAGCACCTTTCACACAAGCAATGCAGCTCAAATGCTTCACATAAAACAAGATATAGAATGCCATAATTAATCTAAAATAAAACAAAAAACACAAAAAATAAAACCCACTTGATAATGATAGTAAAATATGTATTTATGGTCAAAGAAGAAGTACTGAATGAGCCTTTAAACAATACTATATAGGATGTGCAGCAATTGCGTAGGATAGGATGTTCATGTAATACAGTTCTGTATGGAAAATAAATTCTGATAAGCAGTTGACGATGGATGGATGGATATTTTCATTGTCTTGGAGCAGAAATGCGGATAGAAAACTCCACCTGGCGATGGTTGTCAGGCAGCAGAAGCCCCTCCTTGTACCAGTTGATTGAGTAATAAGGGTACCCAATCACACGGCAGTTTATGAAAGTGTTTCTTCCTGCCACTGCAGTTATGTTCTTCATAGGCCGAATCCTCGGAGGACCTGATGGTGGAGGGAGGTAGGTGGGGGGTGGGGGGGAGAAAAAGAACGAGAGATGGGTTGACCAGAGGAAGAACAGAGGGGGGAAAAGAAGAAGGTCATTAGTTGATGGTGTCAGAAGCAGGTCGTGGAATTTTAGGAATAAACGGGAGGGGAGATAGGGAAGGGAGATGTGGAGAAGGGAATGGACAGAAGAGGAAAGAGGCTTGTAGGGGTGTAGGAAGAGAGAGGGGTAAGAATGTCTAAAGCAGCTTCTTTCTGGAGGAGCACCTGAACGTGAATCGAAATGTTATGGATCACGTGCCTGTTTCTCTAATTGTTCATGTTGTGTCCCCTTGTAACAGACACAACCAAATTCATTAAGTCAGGAATGCCAGACTTCAGAGCAGCAGCAATAGTATTATTGTTTACAGGTCAGATTGGATTAGCAATGGCAATTTCATTTTAATGTTACTGACATTTAAACAAACCACCATTTAATGTAACTGACTGCATAACTAGTCTAAAAAGAGAGAATAACAGAGAAAGGGAGAGACAGTGGGTGAAACAGAAAACTGAACTGGCACTTAACTTTAGTTTGTACTTTATTTAGAGGCTTTCTGTTTTCTGAAAGGTAGTGCATTTAAATGCTTGGGCAAGCATAACAACAGAATGTCATATTTTGCTCCCGACTGTTTTACTATACATGTAACATATGTGTTGGGCCCTGCAAGACCTGCAGAATCCGAGGTTGACTGACTAAATATGTTGGTCATGTATCATAGTCAAAATACAGAGGCTGAAGGCTGTGGGCAGACAGTCAGACGGACACAAAATGTGTTTAGCATTACTGAAAGACACTAGGAGCTATCACTCAATCATCTGTCACTTCTCTGCTGACCTTCTCACCATTGTTCGTGTATCTTTGTTTTTGTCTTTCCTTCCAGTTCTCCTACCCTGACATCTCTCTCTCTGTCGCGCTCCTCCCTTTCTCAGTGTGTGCTGAGCTTTGAAGTTCTGACAAGTGAAAGATGTATTATTCAGTAGCACCGTCGCACAGACACACATGCCGCCACACAAAAACACATATACAGCGTACACGTGCATGAGTGCTTGACGACGTCTGTGTGGCTCGATATCTTTGCTGCTGGGCCCTTACTGATTGGGATAAGCTGAGTGTATCACATTTCAGTGAGTGGACGAGCATACTAGTGTGTTTCTTTTTCACGTGTGGGTCCATGTATGCGTGTGTGTGTTGCATGTAGGGTTCTGGCTCTCAGGCAACGGGGTTCATTCTCACATCAATGATCATTCTGGCATGTTAGACTCACATGTCACAACTACACATCTCACCAAACGACAGAGAAAAGAGAGAGACAGAGAGAGAGAGAGAGAGAGAGACATGGAGACAGCAATCCAGCCCTGTCCATCGGTGTCACTCCTCATTCTTGTTGTCTCCGATAACAGTGACATCACCAGTCCTGTCACCAGAGTTCACCATCACTCCCCCAACAGACACTGGCACTCTTCTATTCTCTCATTTCAACTATTCTCTCTGTCTCCCCTATGTCTCTGGCCATCTGTTTCTTTCCCTTCTAAAGTTTCTTCATCCATTTGTCTCACATTCCCTTAATCTCATTTTTTCTTCTTTAGAGACTCTTTCTCTCCAATTGTTAAGCTATAATCTGTTGTCTGCCTGCAAACATGTGAATGTGTACAGGTAGGTGCAGCAAGTGGATGAGAAGGTGTATATGTCTTCTTTATGTGCTCATATGTATGTGTGCGTTCACATGTGCTGAGCTCGAGTAAAGCGAGAAAGCAAGACGAGTACGTTTCAGGAGACAGATCACAAGAAAGAAAAACAGAATGACAACGACAATATAAACTATAAGGGCTGCTGGAGGAACAAAGCACTGACTGATACAAATTAACATATAAACAAGATTGACAGAACAAGAAAGAAAACAATAGAAATATAAAATATAAAAACATATATATATGTATAGTATATGAGAAAGAAAAACACACATACAGAGATAGAGGTAGAGATATAGAAAGGTACAGGATAGGATATGGGTCAGGGTAGGGGTAGGGTTCAGGCTATGAGAAGCCTCTGTATGACTGATATTGAAAAGTAGACAGGCACCTCTTACGTTTATGCGCGCTTGGTACTCGGCGCTACCGGCCGAGTTTCGTGCGGCGCACCGATACACTCCTCCATCGCGAATCTGCGGGCTGCTGACGTTGACATGGCTCACTGTGCTGCCATCGGACAGTGTGTATTGGCTGGCTCTGACACGTGACAGGTCCCGGGCCACAGGCTCGTCGTCCAGGGTCCAGGTGATGGTGGGTGGAGGCGCTCCTTTGGCGGCGCACATCAGGGAAAACGGTTCACCCAGGACCACCACCCTTTCGCTGAAGGAGGCAACAATACGGGGTGTACCATCTAAGAAACAATCACAAGACAAGATATGTGACATGTGAGTTTAGAAACAACTAGTAACAGTGCATTACTCTGGATTCAAATCGGCATTACGGTAGGAAGATTAATTAAAATGACTGGCTGGACCTTGTCTGACAAGAGGCTAAATCATTATACTCATACTGCATAGTGAGAGCACGTGAAATATTTTTACGGTCTACTTGCACAGAATGGAAAAGTAATATTTCAGACCAGTAAAAGAATGAACCTGCATGAAGCGTAGCCTTATATCTTTCTGTGTGCTATGTGAAAATATACAGTATACGTGTCCATATATGTGATCATAAGCGTTTTTGAGTGCATGTACGGAATGTGTATAATAAAATCTAAATAAATTTCAAATAAGAGATGAGATGAGATTCAACTAGATGGGACATTTCAACAACAGAAATGCTTTGCAACTGCTATTACTCAGTAAATTAATGGAAATCCTGATACCAGACACACAACTGCACATGTGAAGTAGGATTACTTGCTCTCCAGCATTTTTGGTGGTACATCTGGTAAATATGTCATGTAAACTGTGTGTAATTGTTGTCACATTAATCATAACAACAAACACCCAATCATTCTTACCCTTCTTACATTCATGCTTGTACACCAACATGGTAATCCCTTTCTGTCCTCACCTTCCAGCAGTATTATGGAGAAGTCCTGGGCAGTCTGGCCCTTGCGCGTGGCAAAGCACTGGTAAGCTCCTGAGTGTCTCTTTTGTGCTGCAGAAATGAACAATGTCTCATTGTGAGCCCCCTGGATGGAAAAGTGCTGATCGGGCAGGACAGGTTCTGTGTTACGGTACCAGGAAACAATAAAGTGGGGGGAACCCTGGACGGCACAGGATAGGATGACTGTACTGCTGATTCCCGTCTTCAGGTTCTTGGGAGACAAGGTGACCCGCAGTGGCTCTAGAGATAGAAAGAGAACCAATTAGAACAAAGTTATATCCATCGTATTCACAAGTTACAACCTAAACATTGAAGGTACATGCATAGTATCAGGCAGTTTTACTTGGATTGCAGGACGAAAGCTATTTGAACTGAGCTACGCTGTGCTGGCCAGGTGTCACAAATCATATTTTGATTTGGTGTGATTTTGTATTTGTTGTTTGTGTGTCAAGATTTCTGCCATTGCTTTTGATGTGTGTGTGCGCGCGTGTGTGTGTGGGTGTGCGTGCGTGTGTGTGTGACAGAGAGAGAGTGTGTGCGCTAAGCAGCGAGTAAAACCGAGACAGAAAGGGGAGAAAATGTCAGTGAGCAATAAAGCAGCTGGTGTTAAGTGCTGGAGGCTGCTGAATGTGTGTGAGCGTGTATGTGTGTGTGCGTGTGTGTGTGAGGGAGTGACAGTGTGTGCATGTGTAAGACTTTCTTCACGGCCAATAAGTGCATGTACTGTAAGTGTGTATCCAAATGTATGTGTGTGTGTGTGTATGTTTGTACCACCTTCTATGCCCTGTCATAGGAGGTTTGTGGGTTGTGCAGTGATGTGCCCTGTGGCCAGTCTGCCCAGTGTCCGCTTACTTCACCCTTTTCCTAACCACAATCAAATTCCATCTCCTTGCTCCACCTCCCACCTATTCTCTCCAAAAGTGTGCCATCTTCTCTCTTCTCTATCTGCGTCACCTCCTCACCTATCTTTCAGTCATACACACAACAATATGCAATTCTCTCCATCTTTCCCTCCCTCTCTCACATCCTTGGTAAACAGAGCGATAGGCCTACACGACCACTGTTGTGCTCTGTCAACCTAGCAACCCCTTGCTGAGGTTTCAGAGCACAACAGGGGAGAACAAGCCATCCTTGGAGATCAAGCTCATGCTCGACTC
The DNA here is from genome assembly GCF_014851395.1 of Micropterus salmoides. Taxonomy (NCBI): domain Eukaryota; kingdom Metazoa; phylum Chordata; class Actinopteri; order Centrarchiformes; family Centrarchidae; genus Micropterus; species Micropterus salmoides. The sequence continues at coordinate 23,971,670 of NW_024042261.1, read as the reverse complement.
AGAGTTGGGGTGGTGGTAGTGGGCACGGGGCCAGAGCAAAGCTGAAATGATGTCTCCATTGCGCTTGGCTGTGACCCGGCATTACATTCATTACCTCTGCCCATCTCTCTCTTTTGCACCATCTGTAGTTGTCAGTGTAGAACAGTGGAGGTCAGGAGAGGTAGATAAAGTGATAAGTGATACTTTGTTGCGTGCTGACAGTGGTGGTCACAGGACTTGAATATTGATATTTTTACTACTACTTATTCTACTATACTCTTTAGTCTTTTACCCACCTATGATGTTGAGGTGACCTGTCACCTCTTTGGAGCCAAAACTGTTGGTGACCTCACAAATGTAGTTTCCACTATCCTCGAGCCTCAAGTCGGAAATGGTAAGCCCAGTGATGCGTCGCGTCCAGCGGGAGTCTGCCGGTAATGGCCGACCATCCTTTAGCCATCGAATGGTGGGGTTTGGATATCCTGATGCGATGCAGGGCAGCTCAACACTGTGCCCCACCTGCACCTCACCGGACTGGAAACTGTCCAGCACTGACGGGGTGGACTCCGTAGGGTCTATAGGTGAAGCACGTCACAGAAATTATATATTTATTTACAGTGTTGGGAGTAAAGTGTTAGAAAAGCAACGCAAGTACAGTTGTGTATTGCTTTTTGCTGTAACACCGTAATATAGCGCATTACTAAAGAAAAAAATCAGTAATATTATACCCATTACAATATCAGTAACGTGCGTTACAACGCATTTTAACCAGAAATTAATAGGTGTTGTTTGGTTTTTTTAATAATTCACCAATACCGAGAAAAATTTCGGCGTAAAAGATTGTAGGCAGGGTGCAAACTATGGGGGAGCTCCTCTTAACAAGACGGTAGCTCCCCTGATGGATCATCATTAATAGATTTCCATAGGCTGTGTTTGTGCTTTAACTAATTACTTTTATGATTAGAGAGGCTACTGTCAGTTCATCAAGAACGATCCTGTCAAGGTGTCGGGAGATAATAATCTATGACGTAATGCTGCTGTACCTCATGCGTAAATGCACACAGCGTCTTTCTAAATGGGGAGACGATTTATCCTATAACTGCACATTACTAGAACCCACCGTTGCAGCACATCTTACTATTAGAATAATGCACCCATTAAATAGCAGTTAAAGTAACTAAAGAGTAACAAAAATGTAGTGTAAAGCATTACAATTCAGAGACAGTACCATTGTAATATAACTAATTACTCTCAAATGACAGTAACTAGTAATCTATAATGTATTACATTTTGGAAGTAACTCGACCCACACTGTTTATTTAGAATGATTAGTCCTTTAACTGATTTTTAGATCCTTAAAGAAATAGTTTGACATTTAGTACACTATTTCGCTTTTTTGCCAATAGTTAGATGAGAAGATCAAGACCATGCTCACGTCTGTACAGTAAACATGATGCTATCACTAGCAGATGGTTAGCTGAGATTAGCAAAAAGACTGGAAACAGGAGAATCAGCTAGCCTAGCTCTTATAAATGAGGCAAAATTCAATTAAGAGTACCTTTGAAGCTAACATTATATATTGTTTGTTTAAAAACTAAAGTGGAAAAACAGGACACTGTGCTTTGACAGGGGTTATGTGTATGGGCTAATATTTGTGTCAGTAGAATCTGAATTTGAATAATTTAGATCTGAATTTGGATTGCTCAACTTGAATAATTGCATTACAAAACTTAATTTGAATCGCATAATTTAAATTTGTATTGTTTAACTATTGAAAAACTGAATCTAAATAGCATAATTTGAAATGAAATTTATTAGTTTAAAAATGAATTCCAATAAACTTATATAAAATATTATGAAACTGAATTCAGTTGCAACTGAAACTGTATTTGAGCCTCACTAAAAATTCAACTCTTGATGTAATTTCACTTTCAGTTCTCTTAATTCAAATTCAATTCTCTCATTTCAATTTCAATCCACAAGATTCAGTTTTAAGGTCAAAGACACTTGCTTCAGAAGGAGCAATCGAGTGCAGATCAAGCTTGGATTCTTTCTCACTGCCAGCAGGGGGCAACTCCACTGCAAAAGAAGCCTGGTTCCATCAGAAATAATGGTAAAATGAGCTTCCCACCTTAATTATTACCTAAGTAAACTCTTTCCTTATTATAGTCAATTTCAATTCCTTTTCAATACAGCATGATGTTCATTTAATAAATTTTGGTCCTATTTAGAGGAAAATAGCCGATAAAGCAGGGTATGCTGTAGGGTGGGACTACCTTATGGTTATTCAAGCCAAATACCATCAGTTTTTACGATGGTGAAGTATGACAAAAGACATCATTCTCAGGTTTGTATAAATTTATATCATATCAGAAAAAGATTTCTGAACAAGTGATATGCCTGCTGGGCTACCTTGTGATTGACAAGTAGCTACCATGGCGACCTGTTAATCAAGGTAGAGTATCTCCTATTTACTGCACTCTACATTTAACAACCACCACTGAAAAAAATATGAGGATTTGGCTATTCATTTTTTCCGGTAAGTACATTTTGTTTTAAGTCTGTTTTGCTAGCCAAAATAAACATCCCGGTTAAAATCACAGTTAACATGAATTACGGATGCACCTTGCGAACCAAGCTAGATAGCTCCATGGTAACACTTTGGCCTGAATGGGCTTACGTTAATCTTGAACATAAAGCACTTACTGAAACATGGCTGTATCCGATACTTATTGTAAACTGTGCCGTCACTCACCAGATCTAATAGGCATCCTATAACTTGTACACAAATCTTTATCTTATATATGGAATGGTACATTTTGTCATGCTTCACAATGCTGAAAACGGATGCTGTTCAGCTTGAGTACCCATAAGGTGGCCCCAACCTAAAGTATACCCTGCTATTTTCCTTTTAATGGGACCAAAATTTACAAAATGAACATCATACTGATTAGAATAGGACTTGAAACTAACGATTGAGTCCATAAACTCATTAGGAAAGTGTTTTCTGAAGTGTTTACTGAAACTGTTTTTTAACTGAGGTCAGTTAAAAAGTATTTGAGGTAGGAAGCTCATTTTGCCATTATTTCTGATGGAACTGATTCAGTACTGATGGGACTTCTTTCTGCAATGGAACTGCCCCCTGCTGGCTGTAAGAAAGAATGCAGGGTTGATCTGCACTTGTTTGCTCTTCCTGAAGGACAAATGAAGTGTCTTTGACCTTGAATCTGAATCTTGTGGATTGAAATTGAAATGAGAAAAGCGAATTTGAATTTCAATTATTCAAGTTAAACAATACAAATTCATATTAGGCTATTCAAATTCAGTTTTTAATCCAATTATTCAAGTTGAGCAATTCATATTCAGAACTAAATTATTCAAATTCAGATTCTACTGACACAAATATCAGCCCATATATGTGCCGCACTATTTCTTGGCCATGCGTGGCAACTTCCCATCTTTGCTGGTTGTCTGGCAACTTCACAGTGATGACAAGACAGCAGGAAATGACTGGGCCTGGCCAAGAAATAATTTGGCACATAACTACCCATAACACAGCACACAACGTGTTGTTTTTACACTTCGGTTTTAGTAAAAATTAAACAAACACAATACAACATGCCAACTTGTGTGTTTTAGCTGTGGTGCTGGTAGGTGGATTTTGTTCCCTTTGGACAGAGCCAGGCTAGCTGTTTCCCAGTGTTTCGATGTCTTTATGCTAAGCTAAGCTAACTGTCTCCTGGCTCCAGCTTAATATTTACTATACATCAACCTTTTCATCTAACTCTCGGGAAGAAAGCAAATACTCATATTTCCCAACATGTTGAAGTATTCCTTTAAAACTAAAACGCACTCTGTCTTGTAAGTCTATTAAAGATAATAACTGTAAAAAGTCAAGCCACTATTCATATAATCATGCTATACTTGGCATTTAGCAACAACTATGAGTACAAATTATAACTTGTTGCCTACCCATAACAGAGAGCCTGGCTCCATTGCTCTGGCGAGTCTCTCCACTGTACTTATGCTTTGTGATGCAGCGGTAGGTGGACAGAGCATCTTCCTTCTGCACTTCTGAGATGTACAGAGCGCCAAATGAGGTCAGGAAGAAACGGTTACCTGTGGAAGACAGCAGAGAGGTTGCAGGTAGAAGAGGGGAGAAGAATACATCATTCAACATATGTGAGTAACAAATAAGCCACTAAAACAACGGCATGCCATTTGCATGTAAACATTGTGTCTACGCAGATGTATTTGCATTGAGCAGGGTTCTTGTCTGTTTCAGTCTCACTTTTGAACCCCACTCACTCTGTCAAGGATTAAGGTTCTAATTAAATCTAACCCCTCGCCCTGACCTCTGTGGTAATGAAGTCTTTTGAGCGCCTTGTCTTGTCCCACCTTAAATCCATCATAGACCCACTCCTGGACCCCCAACAGTTCGCCTACAGAGCAAACAGGTCTGTAGATGATGCAGTAAACATGGCCCTTCACTACATCCTCCAGCACCTGGACTCCCAGGAACCTACGGCAGGATCCTGTTTGTGGACTTCAGCTCTGCTTTCAACACCATCATCCTGGCCCTGCTGCAGGACAAGCTCTCCCAGCTGAACGTGTCTGACTCCACCTGCAGGTGGATCACAGACTTCCTGACGGACAGGAAGCAGCACGTCAAGATGGGAAAACATGTCTCTGATCAGCACCGGTTCCCCTCAAGGCTGCATTCTTTCCCCTCTCTTCTTCTCCCTGTATACCAACAGCTGCACCTCCAGTCACCAGTCTGTCAAGCTTCTGAAGTTTGCAGACGACACCACCCTCATTGAGCTCATCTCTGGTGGGGATGAGTCTGTCTACAGGTGGGAGATTGACCATCTGGTGACCTGGTGCGGCCAGAACAGTCTGGAGCTCAACGCTCTGAAGACAGTGAAGATGATCGTGGACAGGAAGAGCTCAGCCCTACCCTCCCCATCATCCTGAGTGATTCCCCCGTCGCCACTATGGACTCCTTCCGCTTCCTGGGCACCATCATCTCCCAGGACCTCATGTGGGAGCTGAACATCCTCACCAAGAAGGCCCAGCAGAGGATGTACCTCCTGCAGCAGCTGAAGAAGTTCAGCCTGCCAAAGACAATGATGGTGCACTTCTACCCCGCCATCATTGAGTCCATCTTCACCTCCTCTATCACCATCTGGTACGCTGCTGCCACTGCCAGGGACAAGGGCAGGCTGCAGCATATCATTTCCTCTGCAAAGAAGGTGATTGGCTGCAATCACTTCAGGACCTGTACGCCTCCAGGACTCTGAGGCGAGCAGGAAAGATTGCAGCTGACGCCTCCCATCCCTGTCAGAAACTGTTTCAGACTCTCCCCTCTGGCAAGAGGCTGCGGTCCATCAGAACCAAAACCTCTCGCCACAAAAAAAGCTTCTACCCGTCTGCAGCTAGCCTCATCAACAAGGCCCACACCAGTAATTTTTACTGTCAACCATGGAGCTTTGCTTTATTTCTGGTCCTTTCTACAGGTGCATCATCGTGGAAAATGTCTGTAATTTAATTCAAAAAGTGAAACTTTCATATATTCTGTATTCATTACACATAAAGTGAAATATTACATATATGTTTTTAAATTTTAATCTTGATGATTACAGCTTAAAATCCAGTATCTGAAAATATTATAGAATTTTAAAATAAAGAATTTATAATACAGAAATATCAACCTATGAAGAGTTCTAATCAGCTAATTAACTCAAACCACCTACAAAGGTTTCCTGAGCCTTTAATCGCTAAGTGTAACACTCTACTAACTAAGCTATAAACTCAGCCCTATTCTATATGTGTCTTAAAAGAAAGGGCTTCTAACAGATTTTTAAAATTGTTTTAAAGTTAGATTATGCAACTTTTGAAGAAATGGCACAATTGGCCTCTTATAACTAAAATGTTGAGTTCATAAGCAGAATAAAGTACCAGAAAAAATAAACCCTAAGCCTTGTCCACACTCCTAATATGAATGTAAATAAAATGTCTTATATACAAATAAACAAGTCTACATAAATACTAGACGGTTGCATGTCTTTTCAAGTTTTTATTCTAAATGTTATAAGACACATCTATAACAGCTATTGATCCACAAGATCTTCTGTATTCACTGTATTCATTATTTTTCAATTTTATATGTTTGCAATTGCTAAAAGAATCTGCTGTTGGGTGAAGGAATGGTTATGTTAGACATGTCCTGCTTTTTGAAATATTCTAGATGACAACCTCTCCATCATAAGGCCCTCTTGACAAATCTTGAGCACATTTTCCAGAGAAATCAGTGATTTAAGAGCAACTACAATATACATCTTCAAAAGGCCCAACCACAGCACTTAGAGGAACACATGTGAGCTTTTAACCAACTCTGTCCCATCCATCTGCTGAGATATACACAATAGAGAAAGACAGATGAGGAGAAAGAGAGACGAGAGATGAGAGTTATTGTAGGTGTTAATAATTGATGTGTCTGTGTGTGTTATGGTAACAGCAGATTAGCGTCATTTTCATTTCACATCAGTGACTGCTTGGTCTACCTCTGATTTATCTACATGTCAATAGAGACAGCATGTGCACATTTGTGTATGTGAGAGGGAAGAAGAGGAGGAGAGAGAGAGGGAAGGAGAAAAGAAGAGTGTATTTCAGTGTTTGATTCTTTCCGCTTCTCTGATTCTTTTTGTATTCTGTTCCCCCAAAGGCTTATTTTAGACAGTGTGCACTTAGGTGTTTGCAGTAGATTGCAGATTGTTTGGTTATCCGAATGCGACTGCAGTGTTTTTACGTGTGTGTATGTGTGTGAACATGCTAGCTGTTGTTTGTTGTACATGATGTTTCAATGTCTCTTTGCAGTGTTGACAAGAGAGGACTTGAGTAAATCAAGAGGGTGCGTTGAATACCGGAAATACACACATACACATACTTGTCTAAGCAATAGGTCATCACCTAGTCACAGCACAGCAACTTCATTCTGAAACACTTAGGCTATATTTTGTACTTTTGTGTAGGTACTTGTATTATTGCATGTATGCCTGTACAAATGTCAATATGTGGCTTTCTTTGTGTGAGTACCAATGAACATGTGTAAATATGAACGTGAAGGTAAGTATCAATAACCAAGCTAGTATGTGTGTGCGTGCATGTGTGTGTGTGTGCGTGTGTGTGTGAATGTGTGCATGCTTGTGCGTATGCGTGTGCTTGTCTCCTGCCACATTGTGAGCAATGACAATCGATGCATTTTATGGCTGCACAACTCCATCCAAAGGAGATTTATTAAAACAGAGATGACTTGTCTGGCTCCCTGCCACGCACACAACCATACACACACACACACACACACACACACACACACACTCTACACATCACTCTAACTAGACTAAGACACGAAAAAGACTGAAGGCTTTACTCCTTGTGTAAAAGTTTCGACTGACTAAACAAAATCCGCATTATTCTACATTACAGGTTGCATTTCATTCATTGTTCATTTTGATTAATCCATTAATTATTTTTCTGATTATTTAATAAGTCTATAAATATTCAGGAAATTGTGAAAAATCTAATATTAAAGAACCCAATGCGACGTCTTGAAATGGTTGCTGTTTTTTGTTTTGTTCAAGCAAAAGTCCAAAATCCAAGATAAACAATTTACAAAGAAAACAAGTGCAATTTACATCGATTTAACAATTAAATGATAACCAAAATACTTCTGGATTCATTTCGTGCTGATCAACTGGTCAATTAATTTACTAATAATTGCAGCACACACAGTGCTGCCAGTCCCCAGCATTTGTGTCAGAAAATGTCAGATCTGTTATGTGATATATATATTTATGTTATATTATGTTATATGTGTGTGTGTATTTATATATAACACACACATACACACATACGCCTAAGTGTCAGCCTGTGCATCTTCATGCTTCATGCATGTGAAAGTTCACACACGTGTTTTCATGTGAGTCAGACTGTTGTGCCAAGTGCTAAGCGACGTAAGCTGTAATTTCAAAGCCTGCCCTTTTGTTACAACCTTGGTATTATTCCTTACAGGATAATATGCAGTTGGTGAGTAGAACCCTGTATAACACACTGCTACACTCTGTCACAACATGCCTGGAGAGAGGAAGACAGAACAGAATGGGGTGGTGGGTGGTGGTGGGGGGTAGAGTAAGAAATTCAGAGATGTTTAACAATGGAGAGAAAGGAAAGTGGTGCAGCGGAGATTAGTGAGAAGAATCTTGTCAATGCTGGTTGCAAAAAGAATGGTTATATCATCCCTCCCTATTTTAACCTGCAGTTAGGTATTTCTCTCATCAATTACACTACAGATGATTTTTTCCTGAATGATCAGTTAATTGTTTGCTCCATAAAATGTCAGAATACTGCGTATAGTCTAAGCTCACATCTTCAGATGTATTGTTTTGCATCCTAAAAAGCATGATGAGAAGTGTAGTACTGCAATTCAAAACCAATCCATCCCACATTTTTAGCAGTAAATCATGGGCATGCGCCCATGAAAAATAAATTAACTTGAAAATAACAATATAAAGCATGTCCAGATACGGCACATAGGGAAAAAAACAGGAGCCTGTAAATAAAGGGAGTAAAGACTAAGCAAAAACACCCGGTGTTCAGCCTACTACTCTTCACTTCTCTCTCCTCTTTTCACTGCTGCTCTTTGTACCGGAAATCTAATTTCTAGTCACTGCCTGCTCTCCTGCTGTCTGTGAAGATGTGACACACCTAAAACAGCAGAGAGGGTGCAGGCAGCGATCGAGGGAGACAGTGGGGCTGACCCTACGGGGAGGAGGACGGCAGATGGTGATTGATGGAGGGAGAGATAGGGAGATAAAGAGAAACATGCCGTTGGGAGTGACAGAGGAGGGAGTAAGAGTGAGAGGAATGAGGGGCCTCCAGGCCTGAGAGCCACACATGGGTAAAAGCAATCCCTCTATGTCTTCCTCTGTCTCTCTTTCTCTCCCTTTTCTTTCTCCCCTTGCATGCTTCTCCTTGTGGGAGAGGAGATCAATTCTCGTCTAGTCTGCCTACGCCTCCAGGAGTTTGTTGTTGTTGTTGTTGAGTGTGTGTGTATATGTATATATGCGCTTCTGTGTCTGCTTTTTTTTTTTGCTGTGGGAGACAGGATGAGATTTTTTGAGGTCCATCCCACCCCCATGGGAGGCACAAAATTCCCTCACTTCATCCTTATTTCACAACCCCCCCCCCTTTTTTAAGATTTTCTGCATGACATCTATTCTCCATTCCTGGCCTCTCATCCTCCAGTCTCCCCTCTGCCCTCTCATCCTCCAGTATCCCCTCTGCCCTCTACCTCTTTCTGTCTCTGCCTATTTTCCTTCTAGTCTGTGCTCCTTTACCTTCTCTTTCAGGGGGGTCTGTAAGTAATGGAATCAGTTCAGCTGATCAGCCTGAGGCTGGAAGTCAAGCCAAGTGCAGAGTGAAGCTGCTGCTGGATCTGTGTGTATGTGTGTGTGTGTGTATGTCTGTGTGTGTGTGTGTGTGTGTGTGCACATATGCCAGAAATTTTGCAGACACATACATGCAAATAACGAGACAGGGAGACAGGAACAGAGAGAAAGAGAGACACAATGAAAACGGATTAGGGAGCCCTGGAGCATCACTTGTCTTATATATGGGTTATATATGGGTAAGGGGGGGGGGGGGTCCATCCATATTAGTCTAAATATTTTCCAGTATAATATACAGCTGCCATTTTCAACAGATTATCATCAAACTGAAAGAATGGCAACAAAAGAGCAAAAGTATGAGCTAAGACAATCATTATGTTAATATAGGAATGCTGTAGCCATCAGGGAGGTTGGGAGGAGAGGAGGATTAAATCAGGCGGGAATGAAAGATACTAAGAAAAGAGATTTTGAGATGCTGGCAAGACCATAGAGAAAAGAAAGACAGAAATAGATAAAACGAGAAATAAAGTGATATTGGAGAGAAACAGAGCGAGAGAGGAAATGGCGTAAGTAAGTGGGTTTGTTCTTGGTGCTGCCATGCAAATGAAGGTACCGCTGCAGCAATGTTAACTAACAGCAATTCACACTGTTGGACTCATCACTTATTAATGCTCTATGGCTCCCCCTCCTTCCCTCCCATCTCTCCCTCTCTTTACCCATTCCTCTCTCCCCTGCTCTCACCAGGATCTTTTTTGTTCGCTCTCTCGCTCGCTGTTGCTAGGGCCCGTGCACTCACGTGACAACAGCTGGGTAGGGGGCGCTGCGATGGCACACAGCGACATGTTCAAGTGGCCGTTTCATGTGTGTTTGGCATGTATGTGTGCGTGCTTTGTGTGTGTGAGTGCCCTTCATTAGAGGTAAAAACAGAATCAGCCATTTAAATGATGGCGATGGAGATCAGAGGAGAGGAACTGCTGAATGGATCTGTAATTGATTCACAGGCCTGGGCTATAGGCCACAGAGGAGCTCAACACATCTCTCCATGCATCATGTCACCATATTTTTCAGTCTGTGCTTTTTAACAAAAACACATGCTGTAGACTGTGATGAACATTATTGTCCGGGTTTGCCTTTCAGATTTTAAGGCTAATTGGACCAGGGGCTCAGCACAATGCAGACCAGCAGTAGTACAAATGGACTTGCACACACAGATATGCAAAACACTCACACATGCAGTACACTTATTATCTGTCTCACATCCCACACAGTCTTACGCCCACTGTCTCGCAATCAATCGCAATTTGTACACCTACACATTCTTTACCTATTCTCCTCCTTCTGATTCAACTTTTTTTCTGTTTTTCTTCTCTTTCTTTCCTTGCACGTTGTCTCCATCTATCCCATTATCATTACATTGTTAATTTTACTAGCTCTGCCTCTATCTCTCTTTCTCTCTCTCACACACACACACACACACACACACACACACACACACACACACACAAGCTGTCCCACATTCTGCAGTGGCAATGGACCTACAGTATATCCACATCCACATCTGAGTATGTGTGAGGCATTGAGGGTGTGTAAGTGTGCCTGCTTGTGCCAAATAAGTTGTCAGTGTTTTTAAAGCTCCATCTTAGCTGTAGTGACAAAATGCAAGAAATTCTTCTGTAATTCTCGACTGTTTTACTGTTATCAGTCCAAATCACTTTTGTAATAGACAAATCAGTACTGTATCACTGTGCTGAGAGAACAAGAGCAAAAAAACGCGAGACCTCAGAAATGTCTCTTTACCTGCCCATGATTTACTGAGTAGACTATATATTGCTACAATTTCTACTACAATGGAATAAAGTGTAAGGATGTGTAAGGATGTTTAAATGATGGATTAGAGTTGAGGTTACCATTATAGCTACTGTTCATTAATGGAGTTAGATACCTTAACTAACTCAATAAGTATTTGAGCAAAAAGAGAATAAAAGTACAAAGGTACACCCATGCTCACATCAGTGCATGAGAAATGGTGCAGTTAGGAGAAATGTTCCAAGTCTTCAGCAGATTAGCACCATGGACAGCTAATTTCAAAATGTTCAGGAATACTGGCTGAGATAGCGCCATGGACAGCTCCACTGCTCTAGCCCAAAACAGGAAAACCTTCTTGTGTGAAGTCCAGTCATACAGGTCTCAGTGGTACAAGGGTTGGCACAATTAAACTCTGTGTGTGTGTCTAAGGGTAATGTTAGCTACAGTGAATACTGTGGCAGAGTAATAAAATAGTCATGTAGCATATGGCCCATTGCCACAGCCCAGCGTACCTGTAGTCAGTCAACTCCCTACTAGAGACATTCAGTAACAGAGCATCTAACATTGGTAAACAACGCTGATGTATTTTTGATGGGTAAATACTGTGTCAAAGACACACTATATAACAAAAGGGCATAATAGTCAATAAAATGGTTTAACAAACAAGCAGCAAACAACTGCACGCTGGAGAAACCTTGCAAGCAGCGAAACATACAAGAGGATCAGTGAAGTGCATAAAGCTACAGCAAGAGAGCATAGAGCACCAACAGTAGCAACGCACTGATGACTTTGTTTTGATCCAAAATGGTCATCCAGTGGTGTAGCTAGCACAAATGTGACACCATGTTGGGCCAGGTTAGTGTCAAGTTCCTTACGTATTCCTGACATAACAAGTGAGTAAAAATATTGGTTGCAAAAAGAGTGAAGTAATAACTATCCTTGATAAACTGTGATCGTAACATTGACAATTACTTCTGTATATTTTGATGGTATATTGGTACATGTCGTATGTATAGTAAAAATGTCAATGTTGTATGTTTTATTGATTTGTTTTTAGAAATGTTATTGTGTTTTTGCTTTTGTCATTTCTTTTCACCTCACCACCTTCTGGAAATATATTGCATGTCATGAATGACTAGAATATATCATATTTCAACTATCACTTCTTAGATGTTTACAAAAAATGTTTTCTTGTGTCCACTGACTCAACTGTCTTAGCAGAGTGACCATTTCCTCACTATAACTATCAACTGAAATAATAATATTAATTATAATAATAATTAAGTTTATCATAAGTTTAATCATAAAACACGCATCACACTAACAACAACAACTGACCAACAACAGCATGTGTTCACACCAACATGCCTGTATGCAGAAGTTAGGTTTAAAAAAATTTTTGAATTCCTGATTCCTCCTCCTGCACTTCTTCCCCTAGCTAATTTATTTGATAATTACCAAGGGCCTATTATAGCAGATTTCAAGGAGGAACTGGGAAGGCCTGCTAAAAGCTATTTAATTTGAGCTGCTCATACCGTATCTAAGCGCCCTGGTTGCGACATACAATATGCATGCACACCCGCACACACACACACACACACACACACACACACACACACACACACACACACACACACACACACACACTATATAATACATGACTGTGAGTCCATTCAGACCCAACATGTAATTAACACCCTCACCCCACCTTCACTCACATCAAAAGGTATGCACCAGTGCAGACATGCATGTCTGTGTGTGTAGGGGCTGAAAGGTGGGCAGGGGTGAAGGATAATAACGATTGGATTCTAATAAAATGTTCTCATCCTCCTAAATCCCCCTCCTGCCCTCTCCTCCTACCTGCCATATTAACACCCCCATTACAAGGGCAGATGGATGAAAATAAACAGAGCTGTGGTGTGATTCCCCGAGTGTCAAATCAATACCACCCCCCTCCTCTTCTGTTCCACTCCCGCCTTCTAACCCGTCCTCTCCCCTCATCTTCTCCTCTGCTGCTATAATTTTCATATTCTCTTCTCCTCTGTTGGGTCTGAAGAATTGACATGTGTTTGACAAAGAGAAATCTAAACCTAGCGACAAAAGGCTCTCTCCCTAACTGAGCCTCTCTCTCTGTTTCTCTCTCTAGTATGAAATGAATGACGCTCCTTCTCCTCTCTATTCACATTCAAAGTAGTCTATAACAGTTAAGTGCTACTGAGAACAAGCCAGACATAGAAAGAGCCACAAGGATGGCATATTACTGCCACATTTTCTTTGACTCAACCAGAGACAAAAGCTTGTGTAAGGACTGGGAATAGGTTATGTCAAAATAAGGAGAAGGTTAATAAAGAAGAGTTATGTGAATTTCACAGGCTCTGTCTCTTTTTCTCTCTTTATGAGTCCAGGACACACGTGGTTACCAGAGGCAGAATAATTGAAGAGGAAACACAAGATTCACTCGGTGTATTCTTATCTCTCTCCAAGTGTTTTGGTTTTTTGGCCCTAACCCTTGACCTTCTCATCCTTCCTCTCCATCTGCATCTGTTTACCAGGTTCAGCATGTTGCAGTGATCTGAGGATAGGTATGCAGAGGACTAATGCCCTCATTAAAAAGTCATACATCACCGTCAAATGCCCGCTGATGCCTTCCCCATGACCACCACCACTATGTCTCCTGTTTTCTTTGTCTTTCCCTATCTCCATATCCATCTGTTTCCTTGGTTTCTCTGTTCTCTACCTCGGTCTCTCCTCCTGCTGCTGCTGTCTCTCTGTTTCTCTTTCTATATCGGTTGTTAGAAGGTGACACCCCTTACACCCACACACCCCTCACCCTCTCTGAACAACTCGTGCTTGAGACTACAGAGAGAAAGAGTGAGGAAGAAGAAAAACAAATAAAGGAAATGGAAAAATGCATTCATCCAAACCAAAAGAAATTGAAAGAATAATAATAATAATAAAAAATCTAATAATCTGCCTGTTTTTATCATCGGCCCACTCCCTGTGCCTTCATCTTTGTCTTTCCCTCTGTAATGGCTAAAGGCCACTAATTAGAATGGCCATACATTTTCAAGCAGTAAGATGGAGGAAGGGTTGGATGTATGGAAGAAGAGATGGAAGAAAATTGTTTAAAAAAAGGAGGGATGAAAAGGAAAAGATACTAAAATAAGGACCGCCAAAATGACACAAAACCAGTGTTTCTGCTCATTTTCTGATCAAACTGTTTCTTCTCAGATTCTTCTTATTCTTGCATGTTTTTCTTTCCAGTTAAAAAAAAAGTACACACACAAACATCCAAGATTGACTCCCACTACATTGATCTGTGATTCCATTTGGTCACTGACAATGACACATACAAACTCATACTCCAGACTTGTCAACATGCAGTGCATTGTGTCGCATTTGTCTTTAATTATTTAGTCTCATAGATAATAGATACAGACATGCTCGCCAGTCATGAGAAGGCTAACGGGACATATCTAATGCATTATAAACACAGACACAGACACACACACACACACACACAGAGTGAACTCTACTAAAGCGTGACCTTATTTCTGCTGTGGAAAACACCAAAATAACAATGTTTGAACAGGCAATTGCACACACAGGTCAGTTTTGTGTGACTGTCATCCATTATGAAGAGAACAACATGGCAAACAGGGAAAAGAGTATGATCATGGATCCTCTGAAAGAAGCACACTGACTTTCCATTCAGCTATTTAACTTGATCCCACCGTCTACTCGTGGCAAGTTAATGATACTGTGTAACCACAGGTATCTGCACACATACAATGCTGCGTCTTTTGTGCACATGTGTTTGTGTGCATGAGAGGGTGCAAGACAGAGAGACAGGGTAACTGCCAGCACGCATGTGATAAACTCTCACACAAATCAATATAGCCTTGCCCTTTGTAAAGCTATGTTGTTCCTCAGTAGGAGTACTAAAGTGCCACAGCATGTAAACAGCACCACAGTGACACATACTGAATCTCAGGGAGCAGGGGGTCACCGGGGAGCAAGGCCTGTGTGTGGCTCGGTGCACCTTGCATGGCAGGCAGATGTGAGATGCGAGGGAAGGGGTAGGGTGGGGTGGGCTGGTGGGGTGTGTGTGTGTGTGTGTGTGTGTGTGTGTGTGCGGGGGGCTGCAATTCTCCTACGCATTCCTTCCCTTGTTCCCCTCGTTCGCCTGCGCCACCGTGATGATGCACCCTTACCGCTGTTGCTGGGCATCTTGGCAACAGAGACCCAAAAGAGGATGAAGAGGAGGAGAGGAGGTGGAGTCAAAGAATTGAGGGATGATGGGAAGCAAAAGAGCTGCTGCAGAGACAGATGTTAGAGATTGGAGTGGAGTAGTGGTGACATGCTAAAAGCGGGTCCCCCAGACGTTGGGGGGAGGCCTAAGGGGCCAGGAGTGCCCGAGGTACGTACTTGTGGAGGGAGGAGGGGGCAGCAGATTCCTCTACTTCCCTGCCTGGTTGTCTCTCTGTCTCTTCTGCCTCACTGCCCCCCTACACTCTGTCCCACTTTAGCCCAATGTCACTGCCAGAGCAAGGGGGAGGGGACATAAAGAAGAGACAGAGAGGAGAGAAAAAGAGAGGGAAAGAGGAACTAAGAGGAGGAAAGACAGATTGAGGACTGGAAGAAAAAGGGGGAAGATCCCAGAGAGGATGATGGCAACCATGATGATGAGGACACTGATGCTGGAGGAGGGTTTGGAGCTTTCACGTATCCAGCTTTTCTGCCTCTTCCTCTCTCACAACCTCTTGTCTGGGAATTCTTTTGTCTCCTTGTCACACAAACATACCATACTCAGCATATGTACAGTTACACAAGCAGTCAAGCACAAAGTCCCCACTGCCAATACACGGAACATGCAGTATAGTATGCAATACACACCTGCATATAGACACAGAGTGGCAAGTCAGGCGTGCTTAGTGGTCTTGTCAGCTGATCCAGCGTCCCATGGCACTGTGGATGTGCGATTCTTGGAGATAAGCATGCTTCACAGCAGTACAACAGTTCAATAAACACCATGTTTCTTTCACTTTGATGGGCTGATACTGTTAAAACTGTCATACATTACATTACATTTACCATTACAGATAGCAGCAGCCCATTGGATACACACAATTTACTGTAAGTGTGGGGGGAAAAACCCAGGGCCGTAGTGCCAACTCCGGACCCCGTGCATAGGCATTCCCCCCACCCACCCAGCTGCATGCCAGTACCTCCGCTGCCCCCTCTCACATGAGGGCCCTGCATAGTCAACACCAGAACCTGCCACCCCCATGACCCCACCCAGTACGGTATGGTCGCGCAGATACCCCAGACCACATCTATCGACGCCTTAAATTCGCTAGTTCGTTCACCTCCACTCCTGGTTCCAGCCAGACATCGAGGCTATCCCAGATCAGAATAAGAAGGAGCTTTATTGTCTAGTAGTGTTCACACGTATGAGGATCACTTGGCGATAAGGTGCTACGCTAGGCAACCTTACAGCTGACATAAATTTCCGTAAAGACATAAACATGCAGAATCAACATCTTCCTCCCCTTTCCAATCCACCGCACCAGCCATCAGCATCACCACCAGGACTTACCATGGCATAGACTCATCTCTCTCCCCCCCCCCGGCGGCACCACTATGCCAAGCACCAATAGTCCCATGTTCCAAGCACCATGCAAACCCACCCACATGACACCAACCTCAGCCTTCTTGCCGGCCAATGCTCGTTTGGCCAGTCCGTCATTACCAGCACTCCCTGGTGTTGCCCATACACCCAGATTTCCTTCTTTGAGCATTCCCAGAACGGTCTACTTTACTCAGTCTTCAAAACATTTCTCTCTATACAACCATGTTCCAATAACAGAAGGCTTCCAAAACATTGGAATATTGAGGGGGGGGAGTGAATATCCCTACGACCAAAAGCACTTCCATGCTTAAAGACCACAGCTTGAGAACAGAACATCCTACAGAGATCTAAGTGGGCTCTTTTTCTTTGCATCGAAGAAACAAATTGATGCGATCGTCTGCGTAGCTTACGGGTCGCCAGCAGAGGCCAATAAAGCCGCCTCTGCCAAAGCAAACTCTTCTTCTCTACTTCAATCTGACAACAGAAACCAAACCTATCAGATAAGCCGACCTCACTAAGATGGGGGCCCGCCAGATGGTCCCCGTTGACACAAAGGACCGCCGTTTTCGGACGGAAAACAGCCAGAACAGCGAAAATCGGGTAGGTCCAGTACCAAGAGGTTAATCCACTCCCTTTCAAGCCTCCTTCCCGAGCTCAAATTTCTCCATACATCCCAAACTATCTCCCCGTCGCACTGTTATACCAAGCACCATTTCTTTCTCTCCATTGGACACCTAAACTCCCGCATCCGCATCATCCCACAAGGTGATCCGTCCTTTCCCACTTACCGCCCCTATCTGCCGCAGCGCAGTCCGTCCACGATCACACGGTACCCAACGGCACTGGTTAAACAAGTGATTGCGACGCAACTTCTTCCTTCTTGGAAGGCATCCCTTTCTTTACGTAAACCACTATGCCCGACCCGAAGACATCACACTACAAAGAGGCAGAACCCTCACCGCCGCCGCGGTGGCGATGCTAGCATCCGAGCAGCCACCATCCTGGCACACACAGACAACCACACACTACATTACCAGACCGCTCTGGAACTCCCACTTTCACCACTGAATCAGGCAGAGCCGTCTCACGCTCCTGGTCGCCATCTCTGCCTATCCCGTAATTCAAGATTCTTCGGACCCGTACCCCGATCATTCATTCCGAATCAGGCACTAGACCACATAGCTGAATTCTCATCTGTCTCTCTTCCCACGCCTACCATAGCTACGTCTGCAACAACCATACCGACGTTCTTCTAACCAATTACCATTCAATCCGTCATTCTTTTGGGGGTTCATAAGAACAAGCTGCTTATCGAGACGAGCCCCCACCCTGAGTCTCAACCCCTTGGGTTCCTAGCCGGTCTGGCCACCAAACCCTAAACAACCCTCTCGACCCCTCCTTCCATAACTATTCATTATAATAAACCACCATTAAATCTAACATTGGCGTGGTACTTGTTAGTGAAGTGTAAATTTAAGTGATTAAAAAAGGTTGGTTACTGTCACTGTTAGATATGACAGTTACGAATGATGGATGTGTGTGTGTGTATAGTATGTGAGCCGTGTACCACAGAGTCAAGTGAAATCTGATATAGCACTGCTTTTCCACTGTTACACAAATTGGAGTGAGAGAGGGATTTGGAAGCCCCTGATCACACTTTAGGACTCATAAATCAAATTCTAGCTGAAGACGATAGTCCTCAGCTGTCTGCAACAGAACCTAGAATTGTTCAGAACTGTGGGTTTAGGGGTTACTGGGAGTAATGGATATGTCACAATCAATGTACTGTAGCTCTCTCATCTTTGTCATGACTGACAGAAGTTGAACCTGCCAACTTTGCTTCTTTACAAACAATCCCCATAGCTTTTGATTTACTCAAAAGGTCATGTGAATAAAATGGCTACTTACTGTCGCTATACTGCTACTTTCCTTTATGCAAGACAAAATTTTATCAAACAAAAGAGCTGTGAAAAATGCCTGTTAAAAGAATCCATATGAGCAACCTTGAGAATATGTGAGAACGACATTGGTCTTTGAGTAGGGTCCTGGTGATCCTGGATTAAGTTGTGGTCTAAAAATCAGGAAAAAACTGTAACTTTTGCCCATGCAGCAAATGATCAGAATGAAAGAACATGCAGGACATATTAAATTAATCATGTTTGATCATTGATCATTTTGTTCTGAATGTTTAGAATCAATCAGAAATCAAATTAAGTGCTCTTTATGGCAAATAAGTGTTTGTTCCATATTTAAATAAGATAATTTATGAGGGACAAACATTCAGACAAGATTTGAAATAATTTTGCACATGTCCAGAGTCATATGCGTGCAAGGTAGAACTAGGCCATTACAGATTAGAATATGGGAAAGTGTAAGTAGCATAATTATATTGTTATATCATTACAAACCACTACTGCTGAAAACCTCTCAACCAGCTAGAGCAGTTTTACAGACACAGCACAACACAATTAATTAATTATATCTGGCCTAAAGTTCTCTGTGTACTAGGGCAGAGTATGTTAGCACAGTCACTGTTTCCTTAGTAAACTGAGAGGTACAGCTTGAGGTGTAGCTTGATTGTTGACTGAGTGCAGACTCATTTAGCAAACAAAAATGTCAACATGGCTACCAAAATAGGTTGTGCCTAGTATTGGATACAAGTCTACACTTCACAAAAGTCCATCCTAAACACATGGATCCGTTCAACATATGAATAATGTTAATAATATCCATCCATCTGAACTTCAAAGGACTCTCTTACAATGGCAAACTTGCCATCCTAATGAAAGTTCAGGCAGGAAGACTATTATCATTCCAATTTCTTCTCCACTTCTCAGTTATCATCAGATGAATTCACTGTTTGCTTGCTGTTCTATCAACCAATAACATTTCTGGCTAAAGGACCTTATCTGCTATGTGTCATTAAAGAGAATGCCACTTAGGAAAGCTTTCTAGGCAAGAACTCTGAGCTGGCTATGATAGACAATGATAGGCTTTTCATCTGAACAAAATCAACTTATAGGATTACCAGTGTTGGGCAGTAACGCGTTGCTGTAATAATATTACTTTTCCCAGTAACTAAGTAGTGTAACTAATTACTTTTTGAATTTGTTGTTCATCTCCGCTGATAGCCAAACTAAAGGAAGAAAGTAGAACGAGGGAGAAAGGCGTTCTCTCCACAGCTGCAAGTAGCTACTGCCATTATTGTGTCACAGTCGGATGCAAAGAACATTGTCGTCTAGTGTAAAGCAGCAAAAAGCTTTCAACCGCGAATATTTCTACTTCTGATTTATTGAAGCGTCTGCTGAAGCAGCAGAGCAACGTGAAACTTACAGAAAGAAACTCCGGCAACTACTGCCACTGATGCTTGGACTCGTTGGGAGAGAGTGGCTTTGACGTAGCATTTTGTAACTACTGAATACTGCTCTTATAAATAGGTTACATGTGCAGAAAAACAGCTGTTAAACGTAAAAGTTAGGATTTACTTGCTTTATTATTTTTTTATTTCAGCCGCTTGTGTTAAGAAACATTAGGCCTAGGCTATATGCTTTGTAAAAACCATACTCCTTGCTGCTGTTATGAATATGATATAAACTAAAAAGTCAGGAGACACTGCTTTCATTCTGTGGGAAAAACTGGAAAGTAATATAGTAACGTAACGGGTAACGTAACTAGTTACTTTTATCACCCAGTAATAAGTAAAGTAATATTGCTTTTTTAAGGAGTAATAAGTAACTAGTAATATATTACAATTTCTGAGTAACTTGCACAACACTGAGGATTACAACCCTATAACTTGATTTAATATATTTTGACAACACCAAAATATCTTTGAAATACAAAAACAAAACGCAAAATTTTGCCCACTTGTGGTGTCTTACCTGACTAACTGTTAGTGGAAGTGCAGAGGACCACAAGACAGCAGCAAAATGTACTTGATGCCATAACCATCAGCATGTAACTGGTGCTATAACATAACACACAAACACACTCAAGATATGGTATTTATAATGGCTCTTTTCAAATCACATTTTAATTGTATTTTGTGTGTTGAGTGTTCATATTTGTGGTCTCCTCATCATGCTGCTGGGATGGCTGGGGATGTTTCCTGTTAATGATAGTCCAAACGCAGTGGATGAACTCTCTGGGTACAGATACATATGGATCCAGCCATGTAGAACAGAGCAGGATAGCGTGAAAGAGCCTGGGCAACCTCTTGGCCCCTGCCCGTACCCCCATCTCTTACCCACATCTGGGTTTTATAACAGAAAGCTATCCTCCTCCTCCTCCCCCTCCCCCTCTGTCCAATCCCTGTACAGTCCTCAACATCCCTCCCTAAAGAGTGGGAGGTCTCATCAAGGGCTGGCACTGAGATATGGCAGTTTGGCTAGAGGTGCCATTTACCAAGGTCATTCAGCATGTCTGTGTGTTCCACCATCTCTGCTGCATGAGAGAATTCCAACATATTATATTTGGAGCGCAGACACGGGCCATTTTTATATTTCAGTTTATAATGCAGTATGCAGAGTAGAGGCCATCTTATGAGGCTGACTAGCTGTCTGCCTGCAGTGTAAGGAAAGGAAAGGCTTACTGCTGCTGTTGCTTGGTTTTAATGGGGCAGCAACTGAAGCTGAACCTCAAATCATAATAATGAGAGAGAATGAGATCCACATACGCAAGGGGGAGTAAGGGTAGGTAGATAAAGAAATCGGGTTGAGCGAGAGAAAGACAGGGGAGCCAAAGAAACAGAGGGGGTGAAGTGAAAGGGGGAGATAAGGAGAGGGTAAAGAAGGGTGAGAAATGAGAGATTCCTTTGCATCTCTGATTTGCTTGGGTGATATTCATCAGAGCGACAAAGCATAGGGGAAGAATAGATGGAAGGAGGCAGTAGCTAGGGAGGAGGGAAAAGAGAGAAAGAAAGCATTTTGAAAGTATTTTTTGTTTCTACAACCCATTTGTTTTTATTAAGCTTCCCTGCTTGTCCTTGTAGCTGTTTCTTCTGCTCTCCACTGGCTTGTATTTATTTATGTCCAGTTACAGGGCCATGCCTGTAGCAGTATTTACAAACTTAAAGCAAAGTATTGCATTCAAAATATCTCGATATTTTTATTTCTTGTGGTGTGATTATAGCAAAGAAAAGGGAGGAGAGGATCAGAACCCACCTTAACTCTAGATTTCTTTTATTTTGATTTGGTTTAAATTGGCATAAATGACAAAGATGGTGATACAATATATTTTTCTGACTGTCATCAAATCCCATGAAAAGCCAGAAACCAATAATGACTTTATCTTCAGCAAGTAGTGTACCGTCTGTGTAGCCAAAGCCTGATACAGCTTATTCCTCTGTGCCATAGACCTCCATCTGTAAACTACCGAAAACACAAATGAGTCACACCATTACACTGAAAGACATGTTCCATCATTATGATAAATATGGCCATTTTGAGTCAATCCCACATTTAGTATCTTTAATAAACACTCACTAATGCACCAAATGTGTGCTAATTCACATCGGAAATTGTTTCCAACAAATACACATTTACTCCACTTTGAGTAACGTGTGCCAAAAACTAGAGTCATGCTTTTTTTTTTTAAATAAAAATTTTACCTTTTTAAAAAATGAAACTGTATATTTGTTTGTGACTCATTAGAAAATGTGGTCTTTTCATGGGATTTCTTAACAAAAACAAAAGTACAAAATAAACTACATAACTCTTTAATGTAAAATAAGATTATTTTATTTGAAAAAGACCACTTCACTGGTGTTCAAGTGGAGTGGTCATTTGGAATAATAAGAGCATATAAATAATATGGAAGATGAAGGTGATTATAATAGCCGTGGCCTTAAAAGCTTCAAGCTGTGAGGAAAAACAAAGCAGCAAAATATTTAGAAACTGGGTGCAGTGCAGTGTGGGAGAAGAAGCTGGAAGAGAATGAGGGATGCAGGGAGGGAAGGAGAGTGGGAGAGCGAGTGAAGGAGGGGGAGGAAGGGAGAAGAGAGGGAAAGTGACAGAGTGGTGACAGAGGGAGAGAGCAGAGCGCTGTGTGTGTCAGGACTGTGTGTGCCTCTGTGCTCGTGTCCCCAGGCGCAGGCAAACATTAGCTGCATTAAGTGAGCTGACAGGTCCCTCCCCATTACCACTACTGGTGGCCCAGGGAGGAAGAGCGAGAGAGGGAGAGAAAGAGGGGAGAAATGGAAGACACTGTCTGTCTGCACAATTCAAAACACATGATGTGGTCCCCTTCTGTGCACATATACAAGCATATATATTACCATGACATATTTGCATAGAAACAGTTTTTGCATGCTGACATGCAAAAACAACCCTGACAATCTAAAGTACCAAAAATTACCTGCGAAAAACACACATATAACACACAAACATACAAAGTATTTACTCTAAACTCCTGCTATCACACTGCACACAAAGTGCGAATTCCCTCGATGTGCTGAAAAACACACTCTATACATCATACACTGACAGCCGCGAACTGTCTCTCATAAGAGTGTGTATCTGAGTTTATATACAGTACATGTGTGTGTTTGTGTGTGTGTGTGTGTGTGGGGGGGGGGGGGGGGGGTGTAGGTGGGCGTGTGCATATGCATGTGTAGTGTATCATTCCGTCTCTGCTTAAATATTGATTGTTGTCTTGTCTGGGGTTCAGGGTTAAAGACCATCTGCTGCCTCCACCATTCAATTATTCAGTCACACCAACCCCGTCTACAATGAGACACACACACACACACACAAATTAGTCCCTGGGGGTGTATTTCCTTTTTCAGTGTATCGTAATAGCTTAATACAATACATACTACACTGTACTATGCAAAATAGTTATCGGTTAGTGTCATTCTGACGGAGTCTCCATCTTCATATTGGTTCATGACAATTTAACACACTCGCATGTGTATGTGTGTTAAGTTGTCATGAAGATACAGCATAAATACACAGTGTCCATTACATGAGTTTAACTGCTCGCAGTGGAGTGGCAGGAGATCAACTCCTGTTCTCTCAGAAAGCAGTACTCTGCGGGGGGCTCAGAGTTAATATCACACAGTGTTAAGGCCAACTCCTCTGACCTGAACAAGAGCACAATAGGACAAGAGGTAACGAGATGAAGGAGGAGGAAAGGAAGGGCGAATTAAGAAGGTCAGGGTGGGGGGCGATGGGAAGGAAGTGCAAAGAGGACAGAGGGGAAGGATGGAGAAAGTAGCGCAAAAGAGTTAAATAGTCCTCGAGACGGAGTGTGTGGGAGAGAAGAAGAAGCATAGCAGTGAAAGACAGTGAAGGCAAGAGAGGTTGTTGACCTCTGGCTATGGAGCTCGTCGCTATAGTGCAGGCAGGGGGAGGAGTGGGGGGTGGATGGTAGGGGGGCTGTTTGTTAGTGAAGATGTTTTTCCTCAAATGCAATGTCTCCGCGCTGCAGTCTGAGTGTGCATGCGCATGTATGTGTGTCTGTGTGAGTGTGTTTGTGTAATCTCCTCGGGCAAATCCCTCTTTAGCCAAAGCAGGGAAGAATAGAGAAGAAAAGGAAAAGCCATCTTTATCCAAATCCAATTGCAGCTGGAAGGAGAGAGTAGAGTGAGTGAGAGAGGTGGAGGAGGAGGAGAAAGGAGGAGGAGGAGACGACGTTGTAATTTGTCTGAGGGATTACAAGGAGTGCTGGCAGAACATGACTGCTGACTGTCTGGGTGTGTGTGTGTGTGTGTGCGCGTGTGTGTGTGTGTGTGTGTGTGTGTGTGTGTGGACACATGCATTTCTGTGTGCGTGCCATGGCCTATCCCCATGAATTCAGAGCATAACAACATCAGAGACAGTATTTTTGTAACAGAACTAGAGCAGAAAATAAAGGATATTTCTGTATAGCCCTGCTCACTCCAGGTAAACATCAAACCCTTCGTGTGACTCAGTTCATAATAACGGCCAGGAGGTTTACTCGGAGGGCAAACAATTAGCCCTCTGTTTAGCCCAAAGTCATTATTACTTATAATCATCTCTTTTATAATAGATCAGGGTTCCTTTGGCTCTACCTTTATGACATTAGTAGTGCCATAAAAACACAATTACAAATTCATATCACAGCTAAAGCAAGCTAGACATGAGTCTGTCCCAAAAATCTCTGCTGAGTGTTACAGTTTTGTGTTGCTACAAGGTCAGAAATGTGGCAATAATGTTGCAGCAATATGTCAGCCATCAAATCTAAGCTAAAATCAATTGTGTGCTTGAACACAACCAATGTGGCCAAATCTTTATACTGTACACACACTAAGATTTCTTTCTAAAAGCTGCTTCCATTTTGGATCCGAATTAAAGTTTTTTAAACTCTGAAGGCATCAAAGGTCTTAGTTAAGGTCTCTTTTTTTTATTAGCAAAGAACAATTACTGAAAGAGGAGTCATTTTTCTAAAAAGCAAAAAGGTAATATATTCGGAAAGCTTGAGTTTTAACTTCTTTGATTGTAAGTTTTTCATTTTTAGACCCGAAGGACTAAAACGAAAGAACTGAAATTTGACCAGTGTATTTATTACCAGATCAACCAACCAACCTTACTCATACACTCACAGAATGAAGAGCCACTTGTATCCACTCATAAATCCTTCAACTCTAAAGAGATATCCAGACTGCATAAGGGGAGAGGAAAAAATGAAAAAGGAAGAATGAAGTTAGGGAGCCGAAAAATGATTGTAGAGGAGAGGAATGGGCTTTGGGCCACAGTGTGGGTGCCACAGTTTGATGTGAAGTGACTGTACGACACACAAGAACACATACATCTGCCTGGAGCAGAGTAAGAGTGAAGGACAGTGGAGTCAGATGAGTGTCAGTGTGAAACAATATCAGTGTCTTTCTCTGTCTCTGTGAGTGACAGTGATACAAGGCAGTATGCCCCTTATACACACACACACACACACACACACACACACACACACACACACACACACACACACACAGGTGCCCAACGGCTCTATGCAGGAACAGCTGTTTTGCAGTGACACACAACATACACTCCACATCACATTAGATACACAGCAGCTCCTTACCCAGAAACTCATAGACCACAATGGCAAACTGATAACATCGCTCGCTTTACCAAATGCTGACACACTCTTCTAGGCATTTTATACTGTCAAGTTAGATTTACCAGATACACACTCACACACATATCTATGTACAGTATCG
The DNA here is from genome assembly GCF_014851395.1 of Micropterus salmoides. NCBI lineage: Eukaryota > Metazoa > Chordata > Actinopteri > Centrarchiformes > Centrarchidae > Micropterus > Micropterus salmoides. Next base: position 23,945,629 of record NW_024042261.1, on the reverse strand, counting down.
TACTGCTGTATTCTGAGAGGCCATGCCGTAAAACGGATGAACCTACAGTACATACTTAAAAATAGAAATACAGTAGGAGTAGTTTTGGCCAATATGACAAGATATATATACAATAAGATTGTAGATATTCAGGTATATCGTTTATACCAAAGTAGCTATCCCTTTGATAACTGTGTTTATATTAACCCATTGTGGGACAATGTGATCAGGGCTGCTTTATGACAATAAAGGCCTTAAAACATTAGCTCTATAACACAGCTCTGTTCTCTTCAAGTGTGCGTGTATCCAGGACTCTAAAAAGAAGCAGTTAAATGGAATTTAGCCATCCTTCATTTTATTATTTGCACCTGTGCTTTTCTTGTTTTCACCAAAAAACGTCTATTGGATGTATATGATTTGGATTCAATATGACAACATACCTTGATTTATCAACTATTTAATATACTGCATTGGTTTTGATTTTGATATATACCAAACTTTACATAAAATATTATACCACTATTTATATCATCAAATAAAATTACATATACCAACACAGGTATTATACAGTCCTAAGCAGGTTTAGGGTCAGATTCCCATTTCCAATTAGGATCGGGATCCGCATAAACAATAAGAAATGCAAACTTTTTTAACAATAATAATTGTTACAAATTTGCTCAAACCATTTAGCTCTGGCTTACATAAAAAGGATAGCTCACTATATTTGTACTGTACAGGGTAATGCTCAAGCAACAAGTTTTTGTATTTCAAAAGACACAATTGTGCTCTCTCTTACTCTGAGAGTGTGATAGACACACATGAACACACAAGCTCATAACACATTTGCACAGGCACACAAGCAGATATACACACAAACACAAGTTAAATGAGGCACATTATACAAATGTGTAATTGCAGTATCACTGTATTATCAAGGTGATTCCTTTGTGATGCAAAAGTCTTCACTTTCTCTGCTCCTTCTCTTCTTATGACTCCTGCCTTTAGTCCAACAGTCTAATCTTCTTCTTGTATGGAAATTTAACACAGTGCAATCACTCTTTAGACATGTAGCAGAAATCTTTACCGAGAATGACTTACAGTGAGTACAACAACTGAATAAGCTTCTATACCAGGCTCAGGTATGATGAAAAGCAACTTCAACAATGCTCCTGTGATCACAGAACAATCACAGAAAATGCTTCGGGAGATAAATGAATAGATAAGAAGTTGCGTAAATGAGAGAAGGGAGAAGGCGATGCAAGAAAGTTCATATTATAATTTTGTTGCCAGGTGTCGACAGCAGCATGTCCTATGTATAGACGGGCATAGATGTTTGTACTTAAATCTATGTTTTAAATCTGTAAATTATTATCAACTGCAATAGTAAGACCAAGGCATGAGAGACAGAGTTGCAAGCTGCATCAAGAGAAGATGAGGATATCCTTGGCAGCAGGTAATTGTGTAGCTGCTGTGTTGCTCTTAGGTGTGGTTCAAAGGAGGTGGACACCAAATACATAATCAACAGCCATACAGCCTGTACTGCGGGGAATTAATGGGCCTGTCCTGGTTCAACAAAACATGCAAATTTGACTGTTGCTTTGCTTTCAGTGTGTGAGGGAAAGAGACCAGGAGTTCCGAACAGTAAAATAAGTTTCACACCCTGCGATGGACTGGCAACCTGTCCAGGGTGTACCCCGCCTTTCACCCAATGTCAGCTGGGATTGGCTCCAGCCCCCTGCGACCCTGTACGCAGGATAAGCGGTTGACGATGGATGGATGGATGGAATATAAGTTTCACTAACTAAGACCACACCAATTGAGGCACGACAAGCAGTTTATTTGGTTAGGGAGAAGGTTCAGGAAGGAAAGGATAGAGGGGTTGAGGGCGAAGGGAAGAAGGGGTCGAGAGGGGAGGAATGGAGGGGTTGAAGGGGAGGGATGAAGGGGTCGAGAAGTTAGGGATGAAGGGGGTTGAACTGGTTTGTGGGTGCCGGAGTGGCTAGGGGTCGAGACTCAGGGTGGTTGTCTCTATAAGCGTCTTGCTTTATGATCCCCCTGTGGTTCCTGTGGCAGAAAAAGAACAGTTACTTTGGTGGAATTATGAATTTTAGCATGCATGTCTTTCATGGTGGGAGGAAAATAGAGTGCCTGGGGGAAACCCACGCAAAAATGCAGAGAACATGCCACACAGAAAGGCCTGGGCTGACCGAGGTCTGAACCCAGGACCTTGTTGCTGTGAGGCCACATTGTTGTTGACTGGGCCACCGACTTTTCCATAGCATTGTTTGCTGTTATATAAGCTATGATGGTATAAATGTTAATTTTATAAACAAACACCTAAAAATTGAACAGCCAGTAAAATAATTGCTAAATCATATTGTTTTTGCATCTGCAGTATATAACTGCAATATCAAAACTATGAGTTACCAAAAGTTTTAAAACCTACACATTAAATAAGGCTAATTTTTCTGTTTTGATAAGATCTGACAGTACTAAGCTCATCTTATCATTCAACATACTGTATGCATTAATGACATGTTTTTTTTGCTACGTAATTATTATTAATTATCAAAAATTTCTTCCAAGAGCTGAATCTGTTTTATTTTCTGTTTCTGGTTTTATTCTCTCCTGTTGCTCAGGTAAACCCATGTAACTCTCTCAAAAAGCCACAGGTAGACTGTGAAAGACATGAGGAGGAGAGTCTGAGTGCTTTTCTATGTTTCCTCTCTCTGCCTCTACTCCGCTATCAGATTGAGAAATAGAGGTGAGGAAAGAATTGAGATAGGGGACAACAGAGGGAAAAGACAAAAATGTAAGCCCCCACAGCAGCACTTAAAGTAAGTCTGCATTATTGATGAGGAGACAAAGCGAAACATTTATTTATCATCGAGGATGTGTAAAAGCTAAGCCGATCCCCCCAGAGCTGAGAGAGAGAAAGAGAGAGAGAGAGAGAGAGTAACAGAGTAAGTGAGGATCAAAAGACAGAAAGAGGCCATGTTGAATGAGAGATGTCTGAGGAGGGATGAGTGTGTTTTTTGTGTGGGTATACAGTAGAAGGTCAAGTCTTAGATGTGTCCTGTGAATTTTCTCTGGTCAGCTGTGGGATTTCCTCAGGGCTGAAGGATCAAGACCAGGCCAGAGAATTATTTATGACTCCTAAACTGGCTTTCTGACTACACTGTGTGCTAAACCCCTCACTAACTTCCATGTTACAGGCACGAATCCATCTCTTGACTCTTGTCATGCACTATTCCCATCTGTCCATGTCTTTGCTCTTTGTCTTGATTTTGGAAATAAACATAAAAATAAAAAGTATAGACCCTTCATTTTTTCTATTTGTGCTTGACAACAGCATTATCCATATGATCTTTGACCCCCCCAATAAATGTATGAGGACAAGTGGGAAAAGGACAGAAACTAAAAAAATAACATATAGAAGGGAGCTGTGGGGGAGTTCTGAGAGTGAACTGTAACATTAACACACTTGTAGCCACACACACGATAAGTGAGTACATTGCTAGCTAGCTAGTTACAGCTAATGTCTGAAAAGTCAGTGCATTTGCTGTGTGGGGCAGATAAACATGGATGGCAAAAAACACTCCAATAACGCAAGGTATAAAATTTGGCTAGGCGTTCAATAAGATAAGGTAGTCTTTCATGTCATTGCAAACACAATCTGATTATATGCGTCCATTTTAGAAATTAGAATGAGTAAACGGGTTGCATTTTTTGCTTGCATGACATAAAGGGTATCCACAAACTTATTTTTGTCACTTAGGAAGACATTGCATGTAATCAATACAAGTTAAAATACATACCCCTGCGCTTACAGAGATGTTGGCTTCTACATAAATAGAATGGGTTTCAGCTTGCATGTACAGTAGGTAACAGAAGAACAGATGATGAATGAAGTTTGCATTGCTTGTAGTGAAGACAACTCTAACATTAACACTGGTTACTAGTGATTAGGCTTTGTATTAGGCTTTGTATTAGGGTATCAAATTGTCACCTGTCGCTACCACTAGGAACCCTTCACTGCATGTCAGATTAGGCATAATGTTTGGTTTAAATAATGCTCATTGTTCAGCTGTGACTGATGGATTTGTGGGGAACCGACGTGTGAAAGTGGCTGACCATGAATGTATGAATAGTGCAATTTTATGGACACGGCTATACATTGTGTGTGTGTGTGTGTGTGTGTTTGTGTGTAGGGGAGGCCGTTAGGGGATAAGCACTCAATAACAGCTGACACTGAGCTGCCCTCTGCTCCCGCTCACACAAAGGACTATGATTATATTACTGTTTACCACCCCCCTCCATCCCCTCATCATACCCTATACTGCGAAGCCCTCTGCGCACTCAACAGCTAAGATAATTACCACTATTGTGTGTCACACACATACACACACTCCCATGCAAAGTGTGCCACGTGTTTGCCAGCTCCCCCATCTGTACCCTACTGTCTCCCCCTTTTTCTCTCTCTATTCCCTCTCTCCATTTTTATCTGTTTTTGTTTCTGCACCCTTTGACATTCACTGTTTGGCAGGAAAGGGGAAATCCACTACAGAGAGGGAAACATTGGTAGAATAAAGCCATGTCATTTTTACTACTTACAATGCTTCAGTGTTGTACAGTGGGATGTTGATTCTTTTTCAGTGACAAAACATATTGATACAGTTGTTGTCAGTCATCCTACTCAGTGGTGTGAAATCTGCAATAGAATGATGCATCAGTAGTGTGATGGACTTATTACTGAATATCAATATTGTGTTCAATGCCTGATCATCTCCTCTACTAATTCAATTTCTCATGGAGTCATCGGCCTTGCATGTCCCTGCATCCTTTAACCTTTCCATTTAACCAGCAAGGAAAGAAAAAAAGCACAGAATTCCGATTGAGAGTATTGGGGGGGAGAATAGCGTGTGTGACAGTACTCTGATGTCCCCTTTCTTTCATTTCTTCTTCCTTTTTCTCCTCCTCCAGTTAAACTTTAATGTGTTTTCCCGCTCAAGTACTCAGGGAAACTCCTCAGAAATGGCTTTGGTTGCAGAAACACCAGAGTGGTTATAGTGTGGCTTCTGTGTTTGTGTGTGTAGTGGTATTGAAAGAGAAGGAGATTTAAGTGGTTAGTGGATGTTTGTGTGTGTGTGTGTGATGGGGAGGTGGGTCACAATATGAAGTTGGAGTGGTGTTTACATGAGAGTGCGAAGCCGCAGACAAATGTAGCCATTAATACCAAAACCCTTTCCCACCATTTCTCCATCTGCCTTTTCTCATCCTTGTATCCAGTCTCCTCTACCTGCAGAAAGCACACACACACACACACACAGTCTCTCTCTCTCTCTCTCTCTGTCTCTCTGTGTTGAAGGTTGAGGTGACCACCTTGAGAGTGTGTAATTGTTTAATAGCCTGAGAGCTCCCATGTCTACCTCAGAGGCCTTTGCTCGCTGAAGATCGATCAAATACACTGGCTGTGGTGACAACTTCGAAGACACACACATGCAAAGGGGCAAACAGTGAGTGCTGCTGGAGAGATGGACAGAGACAGTTAAAGGAAAAAAGAAAGAGAGAGTGAGAGGAAAGAGGAGTACCTCCCTTAGCGGCTGCCATGTGGCTTTAGCCATCTGTTGGCAGAGTCTAAATTAATTAGCTCTACTCATTACTAGTTTGCAAGAGGCCTGCAGTCTAAACCAGACACCAACTCTCCAACTTCCCTTACAATTTCTTCTTTCACCCTTTCTCACAACTAAAAACCTTCCTAGCTTAGATTTAGACCCTCAAAGCCCACATTGTTTACTGTTATAATCTACTGTGATACAAAATTAAAAGGTGGAAAGCTCCCATTTAAAGCAAACCCTCAATCAGTTTTTACCATTTAACAAAAAACGTCACCTGGGGACCACTGGCCAGGTTGACCTTTCTTAAAGTGCATTCAGACAGAACACAAGTCAAATTTTAGTGGCAGCAATAATGCATAAAAAGTCAAAGGAAAGATGTGAGTGGGCAGGAAGAGATGTGAATTTGCCCGGCTGGCGTGAACTGTGGCAAAGACGCATACACTACAGTTGAAAATGTTCTCAACGTGAGCAAAAATTTATGCCTGTCCCGAGGCATCTGTTTCATAAATGTACAGAGATTAGAGGGAAAAGGAGAGAGACTGCTTAGCTTACAGCTAAGACAACAGACAACTGTCTGACTGTTTGGGTCAAATCTACACTATATACCATTTGGGAGGACATTTAAACACTCAGGAGAAAAAAAGAAAATACATGTACATTTATGTAAATACAACTATATACACATAAAGCTCAGCAACTGAATCTCCATTGCCTTATAATTGTAATAAAGACATTTGAAATAAAGATCCTGTTATTATGTTAAGTCTTGCTAGAAAAAAGACTGAGCTGAAATCAAAATGGGGAAATGTAAAGAAAGAATTTGTGGACCATACATACAAGTAAATTTTACACATGTGGAGGAGTGTACTGTGATTGTACATCCAAAAAGATTTAAAGTTAAATCTCCAAATTTGACAGAGCAAACCGCAACCAGAAAATCTCAGTGTTGACACTAAACGGATGACATGCTCATCTAGCCTCTAGACACACCTTCCCTCACCCTCCCCTCTCTCTCTCCTTTTCTCTCTCTGCCCTCTTATCCCACTTTTCCCTCTCATCCTTGGGGAGTGCTCTGTGCCACCGCAGAGACGACAGATGGGGCTCAACATCATCCAGAGAGTCAGAAAGAGAATGGAGGGAGGTTGCATTCATTATTTACATCCCTTCGTATTGGAATATTAATGCTAAAAGCAATCGGGCAACCCTTCATTAAATTAACTGGAGATGTAGGAAAAGAGACGAGAGGGTGAGGTGGAAGGATGAGGAGCGAGGGAGACAGAGATAGTGAGAGAGGAGAACACTATGTTAAATGGGCCCTAAAATTAGTGAAGCAAAAACACCCCATCAAGAAAGCCTGCATCTCTCCTTATCCTCCCTTCCTCTCCTCTTTTCTGCTCTCTCCCTTCTTTTAAGCAACTCTTTCCCTCTCATATGCGCAAAAAATCACTGCTTTACTCACAAGTGCCTGCTCCGAACCTCTTTGAGAAATATGCATTTCTGTGCTGTCCCTCTTAAGTGCCTGTTCAAAATTTAAACATGCTTATGGTGGCAGAATGTGCCTTTAGTCCCCATGTGCATCTCTCTGGAGAGTACTCCTCTGTCTTTCACTCTCTCTATCACTCCCTCCTCTGCAACTGCTTTTTTTCTTTATGCTGTATCCCTCTCTCATCACTTCATCTTACCCTTCTTCTTCCTATCACTCTATTTCTCTCTCAATCCATCTCTCTCTTATGTTCTACCTGTCAGCAAACCCAAATATTTTTGTCACACGGAAAAATGTGTACACGCTGGATATGCAAGCATGCATGAACAAACACACAAATGAATATGTATGCAGACACACAACCATGCATATGCATATATAACTGTACAAACTCATGCACACAGACAGTATAAGGACATATCCGCACACACGCACACACACGCACGCGCGCGCACACACACACACACACACACACACAGACAGTAACAGTGGCAGAATGATTCTCTCCTGCACAGCAACACATTGCGTATATGCAGAGCCACTCTCCCTATTAGTGGAACACTGCTACGCGCTGTTGACTTCTTGAGAGGAAAACATACAGTCATGTCCACTGGTTATTAACCGATGCCACAATCACCCCCCCCCCCCCCCCCCCCCCCCCCCTCCCTCCACCTGCCACCGGGCCCTTCACAGTGTGCGCTGTGTGCGTGATAGAGAGGTGACTTCTGTATATGAAACTATAATGATCATAATGAAACCCAAGGAATTCATGTAATTGAAAAATTAGGTCACTTCCTATTGGTGGAGGAAGATCAAAAATGGAAACTGAGGCTTCCAGATGCAAATGAGGTCCCAGTGACTCTTGTGAGATCTTAAATAGACAGAACTAAAAGCTCTTTTCCTTGAAAAGATTATCCTGGTTACTGGTAGATATTTTCATTTATCTAGAAGCTATACCAGATATTCTAATTAATCTGCTTAGTTTATCAGATATTCTCATTTATCTCCTAGATATACTACCATAACACACCAATCGTTTACTTCCATTCTTTCTTTTTAAGCATAACTAATTTAATGCAGTAAAAGAGTACATCACTCCATTCATCCACCCAAGCATCAATTCTCTATACCTGCTTATTCTTGTTGAGGATGAACACAGACTGCAGGGTACTGCACCATGCACTGACAAAAAAGCAGTACAATGGTCACAGGACAAGGCATTTGGTGAAAGAAGGAGTAAAGCATCAACATTTACCTAAGCTACAGATTGTATAAGTTAAAAAAAGACTAATGTGGTGCACAGCATCCATGATATGTCAAACAAATTGATAGTATCAGTAAGATTTATAGTGATGAACAAACTGAAAGACTGCACAAAAAAGAAGGAGCATGCATGAAAATATCAAAAACCTAGTGCCTCAAAAAGCTGAAACCCCAGGAACATGATCCTCTGACAGCCTGCTTCAAATAGTCTGTGAATGCGAAAGACACCCCCTAAGAGGTTACTACAATGAAAAACAATTGAAATGTTGTATTTTAAAAGCAAAGAAAACCAAAGGCACATTAAGCTCTCCATAGATCATTTTAGCCGTTCAGAAAGAGGTTTAGCAAAGCAATTTTTTAAACCAGTCTCATTAGTAATGCAATTATGAGAAATATCTACATCACTGCAACCTACTGGAGGAGAAGTAACTAAAACAAGATAATGAATACCTTAATCTGTGTACAGACAGTTGCTTGCTTGCGCATCCAGTAAACACACAGCAACATTAACATACCACTGGAGTTTCTGTCCACCTAACGCGAGTGTAGTCTTCTCCCAAACTTTCAGTTTTGGTTTCGTCTACCAATTCTTGAGGAAAAATATCTAAGCCCTTCGTTTTTTATATGCTCAACTTTCTACTTGTGTACTTTGGCTCTCTGCTGTTTTGACAAGCAACATACCCTCAGGTAACATACAGAGCAAATACACAGTTTGTCTAAGCTTATTGCCAAATGTTTTAGCATCAAACACCAACCCTCTACAGACTTTAAAGCTGGCTAATACACTTCCTCTGTTTCTATCTTGACTGGCGATCCTCTTGAGCTTGTGTGTGCTGCTTTTGTGCCACTATTGACTTTACACTGCAGAGTGACTGGCTTCTGATTGGTTAGTTGGTTGTTTTACTGGTTAGGAGCAGTCCTCTGTAATAACACACTCATTGGCTTGTAGGTGGTGCCACGGGTTCCTTAAGTATTAAGGTTCATTAAGTCACACAACTGTTAACTACATTACCTTTAGATTGTGTGAACCGACAATGAGCTAAATTAAATGCCTTTAAACATATGAAGAAACGGCTTCAGCTTGACGCAAGTGAAACATAAAGTTATATGATAGTTTATACTGTTTCCATAACAACAGATGCTAAACTGAGGCTCGAATTTCAGACCTTGGAACAGCAGTGACTGTGTTTATAGATCAGATTGGATTATGTTGGGAAATTGTGAATGTTACAGGTGGTAAATGTATATAACTCACAACACCATCAGTCTAAACAAAAGAGGGAATGCAAGAGGGTATATATCAAGACAGTGTAGAGCCACTTGGGTATATAATGTAACGTGATAACGTAACGTGAATGTAATCTTTAGCTATCTCATACCACTGGTGGCATGCTGTTTACTGGACAACAATCTATTTACATGCATGACTAAGCTCTCTAATAATAACACCCTCTCGTATTGTTATACACAATGAAATTTCATATTTCACACTTCCTGCAAAAATGATCCTGACTAAATATAGTGTGGGCCCCCTAAAATGCTGTTCTATCTGGCCAGGGGACTCGCACCACCTCAGCCCTAAAAAATGAGTTAATCACTGAGTGTGAAGACAGATCAGAGACAGGAAGTTTCGGAATCAGTGATGCAGCAGTTGAACAAACATAAGTGAGAGACAGAGAATGCACCATACCGACAAATATACACATGTACTTCCTATTCCATAACATGACATGCCAATACACAATCTATGTAAAACTGTTTGCTACCTGGCAATATAAACTTACAATAAACCCTCTTAAGTTAATTTATACTCATCTGTCTTCAGCCAAACAACCTCACCTGCATGAATTATTAGCTCATTACTAGATTCTGCTCTCCTATATCCCTGTGTTTGTCTGAAGATGTCAGAAAGAAGGGGAATGAGAGCAGGAGAGAGATTTGGAGGTAGAGGAGCGATGGAATAAATACCCGTCTGTTTCACCTCAACAGAAATAAACAAGGCGTTCACTTGTCAGCCTGCAAGAGAATGGCACACTGTTTATGGAGGAGAAAAGAGAGCGAGAGAGATGCACATACACAAATGGCAAATCTGGAGATGGGTGCTGTTTGCAAGTGGGGGGCTTCAACAGGGACACAAGTCAAACAATGTGTGACACTTTAAGAAGCACTTGATATGTAGGCCTTCTCGTGTATGGCTGTGGGCATAAATTCTAGTATGTACAGTAACTGGAAAGCATTGTGAATGTCACTTCTACTATTCTGATCTCCAACATTACAAGAAAAATTTAAAAACCCAAGGCCACTGTACAGATATTTTTTTTGTGGCCATGTGAGAAACATTAAAACTGAATAATGTTGATTGTGTTTGATTTTTTCAGACCAACTGGTTAGCCTTGGAAACCTAACTTAGTTTAAAAATTGCTGTGTTCCTCTTCGAAGATGGTGGTGTGGAATTGTGGTCCCCAGCACAAAAGAAAAAAAGTTTTGAGGGAGAAAGAGCGCCAAGACAAATCAGTTTAGTGCCTATGGTTTGTGTTTTCTTCCCATTCTTTTTACTCTACAGCTTCTAATGTTGTATTTAGGGTATTTAAATGTGGAAGCAATCATAGCTATTGCAATACATTTTAGTTTGTAGAGAAGTCGCATCTGACATACATTGCATTTGCAACTTGGCAGCAGAAGTCAACAAGGATAAATGAGCTGTAGTGCAAGCGCTCAACTGTCAATCTGTGCTCGTACACAAGAGCTTTGTCCACAAGAGTGGTGGTGGTGGTGGTGGGGGGTGATTTTGTGTGTGAGGCCAACTCCAGAGAGAATCACATCAAGGCTAGAAGTACTTTCAACTGAAATGTATATGAGATTCAAATGACATTCTCTTTTTCCTCCATCCTTTCCCACACTCCTCTCCCTCTTCCTTATTGTCCTCTGGGAGCCTTAGTCAGCTAAGCTCAGATGTAAAAAGATTTTCTTCTCTCTCTGTCTCACTCACACATACACACACACAAACACAAACACAAACACACACAAATCCTCAGTCAAAGGGCAGTTGGATGTAGGAATGAACACTGGTGAAATCCCATGTAAAGGAATAGTTAGACATGTCAGGGAATATGTTTCCTTGATGAGAGTTAGATGATATGATTGACACCGCACTCATATCCTTTAAATATGAAGCCATCTCCACCATTAAGTTTGCTCATCTTATTATAACGACTGGAAAACAGCTAGCCTGGCTCTGCAGTAACAAAACCTCTAACACACTAATAAATAAGTTATGTTTAGTTTGTTTAAGTACCAACATTTTTACAGGGGATTATGTGCTACTATTTCTTGCCTTCTTCTTGAGTCCTGGAGTCTTGTCATCACCAGGCAACAAATGGAGACATTAGGAAGTTACTGTGAAGTTCCTGTGTATCCTACTGTCTGTCCTTTGTCTGTTTAGACCGAAGCCTGACAAATCTCTTTACTATGTGCCATGATAGATCTCCATTGTTGTCCAAAAACTATTAAGCAAATCAATGAGTCACACCATTTCACTGGATGACATGTTCCTTCATCAACATGAACTTGGCACTGAATGCATTTATAATCAATCCTACATGCTGCCCTAGGTACTCACTACCACACCAAAACTGCCAAACAAATGCACTAGTGAATTTTGTTTGAAAAATGTTTCTTAAAAAAACTACAGTGCTCCACTGCTTTAGGAAATTATTTTGCCTTTTTTTAAACATTAGAGTGTATTTGTGAAGTATGTGACCAATTTTTAAAGCTATGTGTCTTTAGTAGGAACGAACGGGCTTGGCACTGAAAGCTAGATAAAGGCTGGGAAAGAGACTGGCATTTTATTGGTTTTGGTCTTTTCATGGGATTTGGTGACATTAACAAAAGCCTCTTTCTTTAACTTACTTTGGGATGCTGTCATTCAACTGTAATTTACGTGTGGCAAGGAGCAGACTTTTGCAAGGAGTGCTATTCATGGAACATGTTACAATTGTTAAGCACAAGAAGTGAGTAAGCCATTACCTCATTGAGAATAGACTAAGAAGGAGAAGAGAGAAGGTTGAAAAAAAATGGAAAAACATGGACGATTCCTCACAAGACATGTCTGAAACTCACATCGCTGTTTTCAAACAATATCTCCAGTGGGACAGAGTGAGAGGAACAGAAAACTTGCATTGCCCTGGGCATTGTAAGACAATGGCTATGCACATGAACAAAACAGACGGGGAAAAAAATCCCAAGAGCTAAGGTACAGAAAGTGAGAGCAGAGTGGAGAAAATAAGTAGGTGAGGGAAGAATAGGAAGAGGGCAGGCACGCTGAAAATAGCAGAAAGGGAAGGAAAATAATGATGCAAAACAAGAGGCGGTCAGGTGGGCCTGATAAGCGCTTGAGAGGAATAAATGTCAAGTCAAGCAGTAAGAGAACCCTAGGAGGCGGAGGTAAAAGAGAAAGTGAGAAAGAGAGAGTGTATTTGTGATGCAAACAAACCAAATAAGGGAACACGGAACAAATCTGAAACTCTCTATAAAGGATCAGTAAGAGTTACTTGCGTCATTTTGTCGCAGTGGCTACATAAAAACATAATGAAAACTTTTAAAACAATATTGGCAAAATAACCATTACATGTGTTATACTCCACTGACTTCAATGAACTATTGATGGGCGTGTGGGGAAATGTCCGTGTGTATGTGTGTGCTGACACGCCAGAATATGTCTTGTGGGAGTCCTGAGGGCATCCCATACATCCCATAGAGCCCATTGATTAGCTATTCATAAAGCATAGAGATGCCATTGCTCACAGGGGAGGTCAGTGAGAGTTTACATACACACATACACACACACACTTCCAAAGAGACACACACACAGGCTGATACACAGTTTAAATTAACTGATATGGCAGAGGTTATGTGAGGTTGGAGGGAGGAGCAGGACAGCGAAAAAGCAGAAAAATCATCAGGGGGAAAAATGGAGTGTCAAAAAGGAAAAAGAAAAATTGAGAAGGACGAAAGAAAAAAGGGAGCGCAGGTAAATTGTGCCAATCTATTTCACCTGTCTTCTGCCCACTCCCCTACCGAGTTATTCTACCTCTATCTCCCTGTCCTTCTTTCTCTCTGAGGCTCTCTATCTTTCTCTTTCTCTCGCTGCCTCTGCCTGTGTCCTTTGTGGGCTGCATGTCAGAGCTCAGTTGGCTGTCTCCATCCTGTCGTTGATTAGCTGTGATCTATGAGCCCGATGAAAGAAATGAATAAGGAGAAGTGAGTGAAAGCAGCAATGACGGAAGGAAAGAAGTAAGAGGAGGAGGTCCTCCAGCTGAGGGATATGACTGGTCAAGTCAGGACACATCCCAGCATGTAAAAGAGGGAAAGACTGATGTGTCAAGACAGGACACATTTGCATCTCTTATTCTGTTTTATTTGCTGCAGTTTTCATCCATTTTGTTCCTGGTTCTTCAACCCTGCTGCCTTTCTCCTCCCATTCTGTCCCTCCTCGGCTACCCTGCCTCCCACCCTCCACCCTCTCGCCTTCTCTTGCATGTACATCTTCAGGTCACGGGTCATTAAGTCAGCTCTAGAGGGGATGTGTCTGAACAGGATATCTCTCATAGTGCCCTGCCCCCACCACACTACTAAAACACAAATACACACACAACACATGTACGTCTGTAACATAACATGCAAACACAAACAACTGATTTGCTTTCTTTCTTTTTGTTTCTTATTCATCTTTCTCTCCTCATAAACACACACACATACACACACACACACACTGGTTTTTAGCCTGTCTACTTACAAATGATGACATCAGTATTATGAAATTTGTTATTTGCAGTGCTCCATGCTAACACTTTAGCATACACTACGTCAGTCTCGTCTAAGTTTAGGGCCAGGAGCCGGTGTGGGGTTGTTATGTGCGAGATTCCAATTACTGATATTTGTCTAAAATTATTAAAACATATCGTCTTTATATTTGTGGAATGCATCATACTTTCTAAAAAAGCCCAGGAGCTTCATCTCATGCTCCTGAAAAAAGAATACAAAACCATGCCACACTCACATAGGCACATTGATATGACAACTTGATATGACAACAATTCTCTAAATGCTGGGGTCTTGAGATTGAAACACCCTGCATTATGGTCATTGACAATAGGAACTAGAAGTTAAAGTATGAAAATATTTTTTTTATAAAACTGCTTAAATAAATGATTACAAAGAAGACCATCAACAATGCCCTATGGAGTTTTTACTTGTGTTTTCCCCTTTTGTTTCTATTGTGCACACGTAAGCATGTGTGCAGCACAATTCATTTTCTACCATTGGTTTCATGCCATTCTGCTGATTAACACAAAAGTAATGAAGAAGAAGACTGGAAGCTAGTTAACATTGATGTAAACAATGTAGGTAGATTTTAAATTTCTTAAAAATTTGCTTAGTAAAAGGGAAAGATATGACCTGAACACATTTATGAGGCCTCAGGATACAGAAAATGCGATTTGGTGAGTATCACTGAAGGTAAATATAACTTTTTTTGCTTACAAGAAAACTCGACATGGCACCTTTAAGTCAATAAGGTTGGGAGAGACAAGAGCAAGACATATTTATCCCGAGGACTGTCACATTTTCCAAATAATTCTCACCAAAAAATGCCTAAATTGAGTGCTATTTAAGAGTACTTGCCATTTAAAGCAAATGTGTGGTCTTATTCAGGTACTTTTTAGTTTAAGCAACAGTATGTACCCATTACCAAATAAAAGTTAAAAGCATGGAGCACTGTTCAACAGAACAACTTGTCTTTAGGAAAGATCACACAAAATGAATTCACATTTTTGTTCAGGCAGACAAACAGTGTCAGACTCTAGCAAATGCTTTCTTGCAAATTCATGCACACCCATACAAGTGTGTACACACACACACAGACACACACACACACACACACAGACACACACACACACACACATTCCCACCATGGTTGTTTTGCACTGTCAAACAACATTGGATTGCAAGGCGATGTCAGTGGAATAATTAGAATAGCACATCCACTGTATTCTTCATTATGTGTGTCATCTTCACTTACTGGCTGTGTTTCCTCCCTGACACCAACCCCCCTTCCCAACCCCCCCCCCACACACACACACACACACACACTCTTACCCCACCCTACAAGTTACATGCTTTTTAAGGCAAGTCATGATCTCCATTAGTGATGGCCTCAAGTATAGATTTGATTGTCTGAACCCCTATCATGTAGTTTTTCCCTAATTAGTTCGTTGGGCTGGAGGAAGAGGAGGAGGGGAACGAGGAATGCAGCAATGATACACAAAGTTGAGGCACAGCATCACTATTTGAGGAAGAGGGTGTTGTTGGTGCGGAGATCTTGGTGGGTGGTGACTAATGCTCTGACGTCAGCTCTGCATTTGGCAAAATATTGATAGCGATTCTGCTGGCATTTACTTACACTACAATTGTAAGTATATATGCAGGAGGATATGAGGTGAGCAATGTATCCATTCAGTCAGGAAGATGCAGACGTGCCGGCGTGCTGCAAACACTGCAAGCAATGATCTCGTGCACAAACGACAAGGGCTATACAGTATAAAATTAAAAGCACGTCAGTCGGTAGGTCAGAAACAAACAAATGCGCAGAGACAAATTCACATGCACGCATATATTCGCGCACACCTTGACTGCATGCGGTTAATGAATATCTAACTAGCTGAGAGGAAAGGGAGCCATCTTCTCTGAGTAAGGCCAAATGAATTCGCCGAAGCGCTATGCAAATGTTCCCTGGGCTAACGAGACTGCCTGCATGATTGGAGTGCCATTGAAATTCTCCTCGTGCACAGTCCTCTCTCACTTCCTCCCTCCCTCCCTCCTTCAATCTCCCTCCATTTCAATCTCTACACAGAACATCCATGTTCCTGTGCATGTACAGTGTCTATCTATCTAGCTATTTGTCTGTCTGTCTCTGTCATTCCACAAATAATCTGGACATTTATGTCTCTGTTGATCTTAAAAGCTACAAATCATCATTTCCTCTCAACACTCAAATCATGTCAACAACTCAGATTCACACTGCGGCCCTATCAGTGCCTGGACAGCAGTGAATGCCCCTGTGTGTTTCTCTCTCTCTTTCTCTCTCTCTCTCTGTCTGTCTCACTAACACACACACACAGAGTCCGCTCAAACAGAGCACGCTCAGAGTCGCTCTGCACCTGTTCTCTCTGTAAAACATCCAAACACGAGTGCTGAATAAATAACCCAACCTAACACAATTCACTGCCAGGTTCAAACTCGCTCGCGCACACACACACACTCACACACACAAACACACCGCAGCCCATAAACACACATCAATAAGTAAACACCAACTATTTCCCCTCTACAGTTACCCCCACTCCCCACCCCCTCAAACTCGGTGCAAACTGCTACCATCCTAAAGGCAAACACACATAGATGCACACATTGTGTGTTATGGTTAATGGTCAGAACAGGGATGAATAAAAAAAAGTCTAAAGGAGAAAGATAGAGGGAGGAGAGAGGGTAGGTGGGGGGCATTAAGGACTTGTCAGATGGATCTTTAATGGCAGGACACAGCGGCTTTAGAGCCCCTGGCCTCATCTTCCTCCCTGGGGTGCTGGGGACAGCAAAAAAAGCGAGCACACACACCTCTCTCTTTGTCCATCTGCCTATCCTCTCATATGTCCTGACATACCTACCAGCCTTATTCCATCATCCCTCCATCCTATGCCCACTTTTCCATCTGCATAATTTAGCATGTCATGCTTTTGTGCCACTTTGTCCGTCTTTTTCTGCCTATTCTGCCATTTTTTGTGCCTATCTGTTGTTCCCGTTCAAGTTTGATGGAGTGGAAGGACAACACGATGCTTTGTCACTTCAACATCTCCTAATAAGTGCCTCAAGGAAGAAAGGGTGAGAGAGAGAGAGAAAGAGAGAAAGTTAACAGAAGAGTGGATTGACAGAAGGGTAGAGAGAGTGTAGGGCCTCTGCAGAGTGGCCACAAAATGGAGACTGGGACAGAAGCTGCAGCAGCTGTGGTGACGCTACACTTCACAGAGAGAGAGAGAGAGACAGAGAAAGAAAGACAGAGACAGTGTGTGTGTGAAAGAGAAGGGGGATTAAACAACCTCAATCAATGAATGCACAAACACAGACGTCACACTTCTCCAATCCCTCTTCACACTCATTGCTCTGTCTCTCTCCCGCTATATCAACCAATCAATGACTCAATAAATCCACAGGAACTTTGAAACAAGTTTGTTGTTCTATTCTCTATATATTGTTTTTTTTAATGAAAGAAATATGTAGTAGATTGTAAAAAATGTAACAGTTAAATCAGGTTGGCTAGACACATATTCCTTAGCTTGCTTTATTAACTGTGTACATAATTTCAATGTCCAGTTTAATAAATTCGACCACAGTATGTAATGTGATTCAGATAAGCATGATGTTTGTGTCTGAGGAATTAAAGAAAAACACTATATCTAATGTTACAGTGTGACACATTACTGGTTCATTTCTTTCAGTTCAACACAAGACAAAATAAAACAAAACAAACTCACGACTCATGTCTCACTGTATATTTTTTTCATCGTAGGGTTAGTCATAAGCCATGTTTTCCTCAACTCCCAAGAGGCCCAGCCTGTGATTATTTCCAGACAAATTTCTACATTTCTATTTTAGCATTTTGAAAACAGTAGTATTTTATGAGGAATTTGTTGAAAATTAACATTAGCTGAAGATTATGCTAATGATATATCCACTGATATATGCACAGTTAATATATTTATAACATTTTTGTCAAGCATTCCTTAAATTTGGTTTGAAACATTGTAAAGGAGACACTCATTAGTCATCATCATCCTATTCAGGACCACGCTTCATGACATTTATAATTAAAACTGCAGTCAGAGAGACAAAAAAAGAAAGAGAAAGAAAGAAAGAAAGAAAGAGGTTTATCTTAATATTTAGAGATCTCCTGACAGTGACAACGTGTATATCTACGCTACCTGTCACTGACATGCAAGTAAATATGCTGCTATGTCCTCTGTGTCTGTTTGTGTGTGTGTGTGTGTGTCTGTGGCAGAGCTGAGCCGTGGTGATGCACTAATAAAAATCAGGCAGCAATGCATCCTCACACCTTCCTCATTCCGCCCGCCGGTTCGCACCCGTTTCCATGGTGACCAGATAAAACTCACACTGTTTTAAGCTCCAACTGGAGGAGATGGATACTAACAAAGTGACGCACATACACACGCACACACACACAGATGAAGTTCCTTTATACACATCCGTCAACAGCGCATCCTCTTTCAGTTCCTTAACTGACAAGCAAACAAATGCTAATTTTCTAACCAACGGCAACGGCAACACCAGCAAACCATCAATTAGAGGGAGAGACATGGCTAGATAGAGAGATAAGAGGAGAAGGGGAGGTATGACAGGGGAGTAAAAACCAGGATAGCCAGTCAACACACAAAGCCCTCTTCTGTTTGACTGTCTGCCTGTCTATCTATCTGCCCCCCTCCCCCCCAACCCTACCAAACACACACACAGTTCCATGAACGGGCCTCAATGCAAACAGATTTGGCTGTCAAATAGTGACACGACACCCAGGCAGGGTCGTCTCACAGTGAAGCCAGCTGTCAGCAAACACCCTCCTGCCTCTTCATCAAAGCCCATTCAAACTCAGCTTTATTGACCAACACGGCCGTCTGTGTGACATGTGTCATCCTGTCAAGCCAATACCTTGGCATACACTGTCCCTAATAAATGGCAAACCACTAGAGCATCTCGAGTGCTATCGAAAGAGAGAAAGCTGTACATGTCACCAGGAGCTGATAGATGGAGAGTGGATGGATGTATGGATGGATGGTGGAAGGTGTGTGGTGGACTGTAGTGGGGTGGGGGGTACGCACTCATGCACTCTGTGTGTGTGTGAGAGGGTGGCCGTGATGCTGACACAGGCCACCAGTCTGTACCAGGGAGGGAAAGATGAGGAGGCTTTGAGCCAAAGATGGACGGAAAGAAGAAGAGGAGCACTGTGTTACTAATAAGACCTATTCATCAGGCCTGGAGAGAGAAAGAGAGAGTGAGAACGATGGCAAACAAAAAACGTGTCAAATCTTGATTGCAAATTCAGGTGTTGTACTGTAGGATGATTATTTTCATTATCGAATAACTTCACAATTATTTTCTGGATTAATTGATTAATCATTTTGTCTTTTAAATGTCATAAAATAGTAAAAAAAAACAACATTTTTTTTTAAAAGAGCTCGTGGTGACATGACAAGCAAGTATAAGAAAAATAACTTAAATGATTTATTGATTCTCAAAATTGTTAATACTTTAAATTACTTGAAAATTGAATAATCAACTGTCATTTTACTTTTAAAATGTGTGTTTCATATTCTTTACCACTCTAAGAATATGCTGTATTTTATAGTATATAAATAAATATCATAATTTCATCCAATACTTCTGGACATAATCAAAATGTATTAAGACTCTTCAGTGTTTTTTTTAAATTTAAGAATATCTTGTAAATATACTGTAAGGTATCATGATCATGTGATCGTAGAGCAAATAACAGTTCAGTTTTTTTATTAAATTAATTTTAAAAAATTATAAATTATAACCTTAGCCACAGAAAGTTCCTCATGTTAACGCGCGCGTGTGTGTGTGTGCGTGTGTGTGTGTGCATACATGTTCACACACGTGCTCTTGCTTGTTCATATGTCCATGTTTTACTGTCAAACAGACTGGCCTGGTCTCACCACTCTCTCACTGAGGGATCTGTGACAAGAGAGAGGGGAATCCAACAGCAAGCTTTATCGATCCAGACTGGAAACCCCCCTCAGGCCACACACACGCACATCCACACACACACTACAGCTGTGCTGGATCAATGGGTGCTCCCGTGTGAAGGACAGAGACATGCAAAGAGGCACACAAACACACGCACACGCACTTACACACACACACCTCTATACACACACTGTTGAGAGAGATGTAAGAGGTGCTCGGTATCAGAGAGCGAGATAAGGGGCAGAGGGAGCAATACACATCATCTGACCTAAACAGTCTCATCTGACACCCTGCAATTTCCCATTGCTCCATGGAGCAAATGTTAACACCGCACAACACAAGCCTGTGCACACACGCACGGCACACTTAGATACGACATACAGCTGCACAGGAGGATCAGTATCAAACTGATTATTATTCCTCAGTTAAACATTGTATTATTTGAAAAGATGATCAGAAGAGGCAGAGAGAAAAGCACCAGACACAACAGGGCCCTAAAGGTGTGGCTGCTCTCTTTTGGGTGACTGTGATGAGAAGCTAAACAGATCTATCACTCATCAAATTAGACATCCCACCACCCACCAACATACACATACCCCTCTGTCCTTCTCACACACACACACACACACACACACACACACACACACACACACACACACACACACACACACACACACACACACACACACACACACACACACACACAGCACATGCCTACTAATATCTGATTCACCCCTGTACAGCAGTGTCAGTTTGTGAGTGAGATGCCATGGATGTACCAGGCAAAGGCCATTTAAAAATCTTATTTTTAAATGATAATGACCATTTTTTATAACCTCCCTCCATCTTCTCTCACTGATGAAACACGTGATGTCAGTGACCCAATTTAGTTGATTACTATCGATTAAGGGCTGTCAACAGTCACAAACTTGGCAAATAATCCTCATTTTAATCTGAAAGAAAATTACATTTTAAAAATACTGACAGAACTCGGTATTTGTAGTTTGGGATTTATTCAGGTTAA
This sequence comes from Micropterus salmoides, assembly GCF_014851395.1. Taxonomy (NCBI): domain Eukaryota; kingdom Metazoa; phylum Chordata; class Actinopteri; order Centrarchiformes; family Centrarchidae; genus Micropterus; species Micropterus salmoides. The sequence continues at coordinate 23,924,433 of NW_024042261.1, read as the reverse complement.
AAATAACAGGATTTCTCTAAGGGCAAATGTTCTTGAGTCCACTGACATATTGGGATGACATTAGATCATTTGCTTTCCATTATTATCCATCATCTGATCAAACACACCGAGCACGCACTCAGCTAAATATAGCTCACATGGTCATTTGAATGGAGTTTGCAGTGACATTTCAGCGAGAGAGGTAGATTTGCAAAAGGACAGTAACAAAAGGCAGATGTGGGTCTAGTTTTGTCAGCAGACTGACTTAGATTGTGTTTTTGATCAATCTTTCCTACCTGGAACGATGGAGACGGTGTCTTTCTCCCAGGACACAACGCTGACGTACTCCTGGACAGCTGAGGGGATGAGGCACTTGAACACGGCGACATTACCCCGCATGGAGCGCTGGTCGGCCACACGGACTGTGTAGGGCTCCCTGAACACTGGTGTGTGGAGAAAAGAGCTGAAGTTAGTTAATGGAAGAATGTTGGTGGCAGTGATAGTGGATGTCTCAAAATGGGAAAATATGGCCCAAAAAACCTGACAAAGTGTTGAAAGTGAAAGTTACTAATAGACAACCCAGATTTTTGTGCTGCAAGTAACACTTATTTTCACCAATCATTTGGCAGTGAATGCCAGATAATAATTAAAAATGCCTATCACAGTTTTCAAGAGCGCAAGATTTTGTCTGCAAATTGCTTGTTTTGTCACACTAACAGTCCAAAACCAAAAGTTATGGAATTTATAATGACATATAACACAGGAAAGTATCAAATCTTCACATTTGCAAAGTTGGAACCAGTCCTGTTGGCCAATTTAGGCCTTTAGGACAGTCCAAAACCCAAAGATGAGAGTTAATTGATTAATCGACAAATTGTTTCAGGCATGTATGAAAGTACCACTTCACTCTTATTTACACATGTTGACACTGTACACTTGACATCTTTCTGTCCTGTTTAACCCATAGTGAAAGCAGGGGCAGATCTAGTAAAGAAACTCGTTTGGTGTTCTGTTCAACCACATTAAGCCAGTGTTTCTCTCTTTAGCTCCCGATTTGAAGTCACACTATGATTGTAAGGAGGGTTGACATGGAGTTGCTATGAAGGAGATACACAGTGAGTGGCCCATGGCCTTTTAAAGAACAACGCCACAGATGCTATGAGACGGCGAGGAGCGGAGGGTTGCTCACGGCCGATGGACCTGTCACATGCAGGCGCCAGGCATCAAAAACACACACCCTGCAAATGACATGCAGAGCACTAAGGCTGTGAATCTGTGCCAGAGTAGAGAAAGGATGGTGGTGATTAAGACAGGCTTAATGATGAAAACAGTAGCCTGCAGTAACCAAATTATCTCTCCAGTTAACTTAGATTTAGATTAGTGAGAAATGTGAAATGCTGAATCAGAGCATACACTTTCATTAAATAAATTAAGTTAAGTGAAATTAAATTAATGGATTATTCTGGTGAGGAGGAGAGACAGGTAGTTCAAGGGTATGCTAGCTTGACTGAATGAACACCGACCTGTGCATGCTGCATTGAACTGAGCTGAACTGTGCAGGCTTACCCTCCACCCTGATGTCATTTGTATAAAGGAGCTCTGCCAGTTTTACCTGCAATAACTTTGACATGTACAAAAATAAGATGATGGGACATGAGTATGATAAAAAAAAACACAATCACAGAAATCAGATGGGGCCTCAGAAAGGCTGATGTTGGGGAGTGTTTTTGGCATCACAGTCTAACACAATGTGTCACAGCTATTCAACCAGGCTTCCTTTAGAAATGAGGACAGTAATGGTTTAACAATGAAAAACACACATACACACACAACACAGGGAGCAGCCCCGCCCTCCCGTGTGTTCACTCTCTCCCCCAGCTCTCCAGTGATATAATTAACGCCTAGCCTGAAGGCCAGTTTCCTTGGTCATTAATAATGCTTTATGCCAGCCGCCACTGTCACTGGAACCCAGTGGTACCAAAGCCGGTGTCCTTGTCCAAATGGTGGAGAGTCTTTCACCTTAAAGTTCGAGGTTTAATCTCCCAAGTCTTTGTCAACTTCCAACCACTGCTTTCACAATGTTCTACTTTTTCATAATTGGCTGAACCTTGGACCCTTTCTTTCTTATTTCCTGACTTGGACCTAAGGAGCTAACACTGGAGCACAGTAGGAGCTATTCTGTCATCATAGCTGAAAGTTAACCTTGCATCATAAATGCGACCATGCCAAACACAGATGAGGTTTATTACTTTATTACGTTGGAAATGGGGTCTTTACAATATCAGTTGTTATGTTACTGATGCTACTTTGTACCTTAGATAAATTAATGGTAGCAGTAAGATGTCCTCTTGGGAGCATATGTGAGCTGAAGCCTCATTTGTGAACAATTCAAAGCTAAAAGACAAATAATTCAAACCAAGTCTTCATTTCAATTCTTCATCTACACAGCCCCTGCTTGTCATTGATGCCATCTAGCTGCAGATCAATAGCCAGGATCGACTGAGTAGCCTCAGCTGTTGTGGCTGAGCCAATTCTATCAATCTTTTATTTACTCTCTGATTGACCCTTCTGCCTCTCTTCAATATCAGGGAAAATCCCCAATGCCCACTGCGCCTCTCACAGAGTGTTTAAAAACGGCTTGTCAGCTAGTGAATGTTCGCTGCAATGATGACAGTCATCACATGTCAATTCAGTGGAGGTTCAAATCCAGTCAAGGTCACCCCAGGTTTGTACTCCCTCTGCCTTGACCCCAGCGTGTCCTACATCTGATAACGTCTTACACAGATGTTACATTACATTTATCTGACGCTTTTATCCAAAGCGACTTACAATTGCTATATATGTCAGAGGTTGCACAGCTCTGGAGCAACTAGGGGTTAAGTGTCTTGCTCAGGGACACATTGGTGGATGTGTCACAGTGGGGAGTTAAACCCAGGTCTCTCACACCAAAGGCATGTGTCTTATCCACTGCTCCATCACCACTCCTCTCCCCATTACAATCAGACAAAAAAAAAATTGTTTATGGCAACATGCCCTCGTACACAACCATGTAACCAGCTCCAGTAAGAGGCAACTGTTGTGGTAGCATTGACATTTAACACACGTTCCTCTTGTAAGATATGAAAGACACAGAGGGGAAAAAAATTACATATTCATTCTCTTAAGCCTTGTGACAGGATGCAAATGGTAGCCCAACTGGTTTGTGTGTAAATTGTACTCCCCCTCATCGCATGCGCAGCAGAATCATTAGGATGTTACTGATGCCTGACTATATGCAGGCCGGTTGCCTAGGAACGAGCTAAAACATGGGTCTGGTGCACTGGGCGCACTGGGAGGCAAGTCTTGTATCACTGTCGCTTCAATAATTAACGACGGGGAAACCAAATACTGCATTTACTTATTCATAAAGCAAGCAGCAAAAACGCAGAGAAGGACAAAAATAGAGAAGGAGAAAATAATGAAATACAGGAGAAATGAATGGATGCAGGTTTCATTATTGAATGGATAGAATAAGAAAAACAGTTCTTGTGTATCAGGTTCAGGGACCCTTCTTACTGTATTAGTAAGAAAATGTCGAAAAGATGGAAGGAGGGCAGATGGAGAAAAGAGATCGAAACACCTGCTGCCTTGGCCCGGGCCTGCACAGGTTTGTGTGTTTTAGTCAGGACAAAAGGGAGATGAGATGAGCCCGTTGAACAGGTGTCCTCATTTCATTTTCATGAAACCCTCGGACTTAGGTAGAATATTTTTCTAGCGCAAACAACAGCATGAAAGGTGTCCAGAGTAAACTCACACATCTGTCATTGGGTCCTTTAACTTGTTACCCAAAGTGAAAATGATTTGTGTATCCTAAAGAAGAGAAACTGAAGGAAAAAAAATGCAAAATGAGTTGGGGGGAGATGCACAGATGTGAGAGGAGAAGAGAAGGGATCCTTAAAATACAGTAGGCCTTATTCCTGGGGATATAGATGCATCCAACCTGCTAGATATATTAGACATACACAAAGTTTTGCTTTAGGATCCAATTCACAAAAATGATTGAATATTGAATCATTCACATAAAATAGATTTTCTCTGCATTTTTACTTCAATAATACTAGGTTTGACAACTGAGAGATTTCACTCAACCGATGGCCTACCTCTTCTTTCTGAAAGAACGAATTGTTGGAGATGATGTGTTAATTTAGGAATAATTTAATTCCAAAACTGAAACAGGCAGTCCCAGTCTCCAGGGATGAGTACAGTAACATGTAGGTAAAATTAACAATACATTTATCAGAAATGATTCTGTTTATCATTACATATATTAATTATTATGTGTAATTGGGATGTTAATAAACTAAGGAATTATGTTTAGAAACATCATTGTACTTTTAGGAATTACATTTTTCCACTCCACACTTTTATCTAAGCCAACCAGTTTAGAGAAAATGTTTAACAGCTATATAATAATAATTACCGCTGGTGCAAAATAATCCATCCAACGTGAATGCATGTGGCACGAGTATAGGATGGGAGTGAGTAGAGAGAAAAGAGTAATAAAAACTTAATTATTATATTAATATTTTAAATTCAATTGGTTTATTTAGCCCATAGGGCATGTATTTTGCAAAACCTGTATGGTTTCAGATTTTTCAATGTAATTTTCCTTCCAATCATCCATTGTGTTCAATTAAACAATTAAATGGCAGACTCCTGAAAATTTGAGTTGCGTAATGCATTACAGTGAACATCAAGTCTGCTTTCATTTTCGTCCAAGTTGTCTAATTGTTGTGACAAATCAATCAGGGCTTCAAAGTGTGTTACCATGTGACAGTAGGGAAAAAAGAATGCAGACAGTATGTTTGGTGTGATGAATTACATAACTCAAGCAAGTTTTAAAAGTTAACTAGTTGCTCTTTATACCATACTTAAATAAATGGTAAACAACGGCTGCCTGAAAAACAAGAAAAGATCCATACAAAAATCAGAGATGCTACAACATGCATTTGAAAATGATCACGAGTATTCAGCAGTAAGAACACATGGTTGGTAGTTAAGGAGCAAACTAAAAGGACCCCAATCTTAAAATGATCTAATCTCCTAAAGTTGCTTTGGAGTGCCATATGCACTTTAATATGTGATGATTCTTTCTGTAACAATCCCAAAATATTTTTTGTCCTAAAAGTAATTCTCATTCAATAGCTGTTTAGCTGTCTCTCAAACCTTATTCTGAAATCAATTGTAATTTATTTTACTAAAAAAATGCGTGCAATAGATTGGGATTAAGAGAGACACTATCAAAGAAGTATAGAGTAAAATGAATACAGAAAACTAGATTAGTCGCAATGAGAGAGGAAAATAAAAACAGGAAAACAAGCAGCCCACATAGTGATTTTCATAAATGTAGAGCTATCCAGACAGGTGCTGGTGCTATTATTGGACCACAATCAGCATGCATGGGAGAGGGTGCGAAAGAGGGAGAGGGATAGAGAGAGATGTGAAGAGAAGAGAGAGAGAGAGAGAGAGAGAGAGAGAGAGGGAGGGGGAATGAAACGGATAGCAAGGGGGGAGTAGGGGTGGGGCAGATTTTTTGGGGGGGTGTCACACTGTGAGCTGTCAGCTGTCATCATTCTCCTGCGCCACCTGAGACAGGGCATGCCACACCCTAGCGCTCACGCCTCTGTCGCCCATGGCAACTGCAGGGTTGTGGATGTGTGTGAGCGTGTACGCGAGCATGTGTGTGTTGAGTAGGGCTCTAGAGGTAATGAGGTGCACGCACATGCACGTGAGCCCTGGTTATGGAGCTGTGGAGTTGTGGTTGCCTCAGCATTTAATTGATTAATTGTTGTAATTATTTGGGCGGGAAGGTCATCCCAACACTGAGGCTGGCTAGAAGGTCACTCTCACGCTGGAGGGACTGTCCTCCTCTAGGGACCACACAGGCCATATGGGTGTGTTTATCAGTGTATGTGTGTGCGTTTATGAGTGTGTGTGTGTGTGTGTGTGTGTGTGTGTGTGTGTGTGTGTGTGTGTGTGTGTGGTGGTGAGGAAGAGACTCCGGCAGCATTTTGGAGAATGAGAATTTCGCTCGTATCCATGTGTGGGGTAGAGAACTGCTGACTGTCTCTTCATGCAGGATTGATCAACACAGTCAAAATGTCTGCCTGACTATTACCATGACCTGAAAATCCACTTTTTTTCATGATTCTGTTCACATCTTTTCATGTCTGTAGCTGACTCTCCAAAATGTTTCCTGCAAAACACACTGACAAAGAGCTGGCAACCAAACACCAAGAGCCAGCTTGACGAAAATGGCTCTGTATGTGTGTGTGTGTGTGTGTGTGTGTGTGTGTGTGTGTGTGTGTGTGTGTGTGTGTGTTTGTGTTTGCGTGTGTAGTTAGGGGACTTTCCAGTCCATGGACAGATGGAGAGACTGGGAGGCGGGAGGCTTGCTGGCATGAACTACACACAGGCTGGCGCGCGTGTTTGTGTGTGTATGTGTGTGTGTGTGTGTGTGTATGTATGTATCTGAGCAGGTGCGTGCATATGCATGTGAACATACATACTGTTGAGCAAACGTGGATCCAGTGTGTCTCACATTAGGTCATATGCACGTGTTTATGGTGTGTGTGTGTGTGTGTGTGAGAGAGAGAGAGAGAGAGAGAGAGAGTAAAGGAGCAGAAACACCTTTCCTCTGTGCGTTCAGCACCTCTCTCCAGCTTTGACCTTGGCAGGGAGTGTGGACAGGTCACCAGACCAACTGTCTATGTGGCTGTTTGTCTGTCTTTCAGAGGATTTTTAATCCACAGGGTCAAGACACTGCATTTTGAGACACTACACCCCCACTGACAGATGTTCTTCGGTTTAGGATGCTAATATGACTGCTGTTTTTGTGACCATATTTAAAGATGATGCGTTATAGCTTAGTAATGCTGTTGTGACAATTTCAGCGTGTGCCAAAGTAAAGTGCTCCCAGCTGGGTATTCAGACAAATTTCTATAAAGATATAACAAAGTGATGTATTTGGGAATGACCAGAAAGGGATTATTTTTACTTTAAAGAGGCACTCCACCAATTTAACAGATGAAGCTGTCTGATAAGTCTAATAATTGGTAAATATCATTAGAGCAAAAAAATGTGGAATCCAGAAAAGGCACGGCTCTCCCACTCTTTTGTTCTGACACAATTAACACAATACATTCATATACAATGTATATTTAGAATTCTATCAATAATATAAATGTTGTGTGGGTGTCCTGTTGGCCTAGGGTTTAAGGCGCGAACTCCTGGTTTGTGTCTGGTACAGTCCACCAGCTAGGCCACAAATAGTATAAATGTCGTCAGCTTTTTAGGGGGTTGAAACATAAATTACAAGCTGACCGCTCTTTGATTGTTTTCCAAATAAATGTAGGAGGTGGGAGACAGGCTGAAAAAGCAGTGTTTTATTATTCTTTAAAGGGATAGTTCACAGTTCATTTCTCTTGGTGCAGTTTGATTGAACCTGTATTTGATTCAACAGAAACATCCAATAACTGAGCTAAACTAGGGTAATGTCACCATTCACCATAGCAAAATACCTTCAAATTGCATACAGGGACCTAAAAACACAAGAAAAATTTGTAAAGGTCATTAAACTGACCATTGGCTAAGTTTGCATCTAGTATGTCCAACCCTCACCTGCTTTGATGTGGATGCTGGGGCTACGAATCTTGCCTGCTTGGTTCTCAGCAGTGCAGAAGTACTCGTTGTCGTGGATAATGCTGTTATAGGCGGAGGGGGAGAAGGGGTAGAGCTGGAGCGTGCCATTGGCATGCACATGGCGTATATGGGGCACGTCGTAAATGTCGTCTCCGGCGGCCAGGTACCAGCGCAGGATGGCATGGGGTGCGCCGCCCGCAGGGCAGGGCAGGGACACCCCCACCGAGCTGGAGAAGGTCAGCCGCTGCAGGGAGGCGTTCACAAAGTACAGCCGCGTAGAGACAACATCCTCACTGTTGACTGTTAGGATGAGAGAAAGGGAGACAGAGTTAGTTAGCTGAGAGTCAGACAATACAGGCATCATTCATGTGTCAGACAGGTATGAAGAGAGGGAGCATGTGCACAATCAAAGTGTATAGCTGAGGAATAACTGAATTGCTCATCATGTAAGCAACACTTAGAACTGACAATGAAATGGTCTTAAACACTGAATACAATAATTATTTTATAATTTTTATCAAAATGAATACTTTATTCTATAATTTTTAGTTAAATGTCTTGACAATTGTATACCATGCCATATAAAGCAAATAATGCAAAAATCAAAAGTTAATTGAAAAATAAAGAAAACACTAAATTCCATTTTTCCATATTTGATTTGTCCTTGTACTGCATGTTATTTTTTAGGCACATTTTGTCTAGAGATGAATTAACAATATTTTCCATGAGTCAATTCACTGGTTCACTGGAATAATGGACTATTTTAAGATCATCATGACTCACGTTGAAAAATTACTGAAAATACTTCCTGGTCTAACCCATGCACTTACACAGACACCCACATACAGCATTTTCAGGTCACCTAAACCTAAACAACTTCCTCCCTGTGTGCCAAACTACAGCCATCCATCTCATCCCATATGCATTATCCTAATATCACTAATCTAATATGTGTGTCCAGAGAGCCCTTTGGAAATCTGCCTCTCAATAGGAGGAGAAAATGGGTCACATAACTCGACCCCCCCCCCATTCAGGAAAACAGAAAAAAGTATTCACACTGGTGTAGCAAACTGCTGCACTTCTTAGGCCTGCTCAAGTCTGTCATATCTACTGTTGGTAGTTCTCTATCTGTAGCCGCACAAGCCTGAGGAGCTGGATAACACAGATGTTTGCTGTAAAACAATTGTATTAGAAGAGCTGCTGCCAGATAAATTGTCCTAGGGGAGATAGACCACCATATATCCTCTCTCTCTCAAACGCCCTCTTCCAGTTTGGAGCATGGTAGTAAGGCATCTTTCAAGATCTGTTTCTGTGTGTGTGTGTGTGTGTGTGTGTGTTTGCTGTGGGAGGTGGCAGGGGGCGATGTAGAAGACTGTAAAGAAGTGCTGAGCTCAGCTTGGCTAGAGGCCACGGGAAAACGCTGCGCCCCAAGCCAGAGAAGTTTCTTCTCAGACAATGATACTTAATTAATCCCTTTTCCCGGATTGTGTCAACAGTGCCTGGATTAGCCCTATCTCTTAAATTCTCTATGTGCTGGGAGATAATAGGGTTTTGGCTAAGATACATCAATGGAGATATAAAGACACCAACCACGTCATTAAGGCTCTAATTTTCTACAGATCCTCTGCACCAATGGATATCATTAGTATAGCTATAAAATGAGAAACAGAAGCCCACTGGCTGCCTTTTTATGATGTTAATACATAGCAGGATGGATGAATGGTTGACACAAAAGACCATTTCTGTATATGTTCTGTCCATTATAAATAGTAACAGGCATTAACACAATGACATTAACAGCAATGGGATGAATCACATGAGAAAAAACTCTGGGATTACAGATAAAACCCAAACTGATATAAGGTGATGTTCGTTCTCTCCTCCATTGTCTGCTGTCTGCCACTTAATGTATCTGCCTCCCACTATCTTATCTTTCTGAGTTACTCGTCTTTTTCTCTGTGTTTTTCCGTCTGCCATCATTCTTTCACCGTTACCAGATACCCCTCCAAGACACAAACACACTTCTTCTCGTCTTTTCCTGCCACACTACAGACAGGCAATATTATGTGATTGGAATTTGTATGCCAGACGCAGAGAGTTAAACCCACATAATCTCCTCTCACATTTAACACACACACAGTCTATCCACACTGTAATCGCACTGCTGTGGGAGGCCCACGTCCGACTTCCCTGGTTCTCATGTATGTATGTGTGTGGAGCGGAAGGAAAGATCAGGTAGCCAGGTGGGAGTGCAATATTTTAGACAGGACACGGGTGGCCGGTTGGGGAAAAGGTGCTCAGGTGCAAAGGTGTTTTGGATGCAACCGAGTGAGTGAGTGAGTGAGTGAGTGAGTGCTAAGGTCAAAGGGATAGAGAGGTTAATGTTAAATGACTGCCTCAGTTCTTGATGTCAAACTCAGCCAACAGTAGAGGCCGACGTGTGCATTCTGTATTAATGTATATTGTCTGCTATGTAACAGAAGGGAGTTACAAAACACAATTTCACTCTTTTACTTGTTATATTGTGACAATAAACCTACCTACCTACAAAAAAGATGTGACTGCTGCTCAGGGACCGGCAGAGATACTGAAGAGGTAGGAAGTCATTGTTCTCCTTCCTACCAGCAAAAATTGGAACAGATCCTCTGTGTTCAAAAATCTGAATTCAGGTCAAGTTCAATCCATCCTACCGTTCGAATCCATGTCAATCACTCTCACAGGCTGCTAGGCTGACTGATCTGCACTTTCAGCACCACGGAGAGCAGCACAACACACGGCTGGGTGAGGAATGCACGTAAGTCTTTCCATACCAAGCAAACAAGGAGGAAACTATTAGCAGATGATAATAGTGAAAGTGACCTGCTTCTCTCAGATGATGCTATTTTTAGGAGAAGAATATTTTCATGACAAAAACTATTTATTCTAGCTGTAAATGAACTCACAAAAGAGTGCAGATTACTATCATCCTTTCACATACCGGTAATCACAAAATAATCTTATTTTTCAGACTTGTAGTTCCTAAACCTTTTTGTCCAGTGCAACCCCAAAGGTACCAACTGGGCTCAAGTAACCCTATATTATACACCATTGCTAGTTGGGATGGCATTCATTGAATTTTTTTTGTAGGTTTGGTCAAGTTTTTATTCATACTAATACCAATTGGAAATGCAGCAGCTTGATCTGTCAACAACATTACTTACTAACTATCCATTTCAACTTCTATGCTCACTACATACATGCTAACTATTTTTCATGTGAGACTTGTTGTTGAAGCATGTAGTCAGCTTGTTACAGCTGGAAGGTTAAGGATCATTACATCAGCACACCAATTTGTAATGCTATTTGTGTGTTGATATTGCTCCTAAACATAAACATGTACATATTTCTTTTGTGTATTTTTTTAATCAAATCCTATTTCTTTAAATAATTATAAAGAGTGCCTTGGTAGCCTGCAACATAACTGCAGTTGATGGTTCAAACTTTGTCGCATGTCTTCCCTCCCAACTGTCACTATCAAATAAAGGCAAAAGAATAAAATAAAAGTTATTTGAACTACTACACAATCTTTCCAGGTACTGTATAGTAACAACAGAAGTAACCCCTAGGATAAAAGTACCCGAAAGTAGGGAATCACTGCTTTTAACTAGTGGCTCTCAAATATTAGTCCCCTAACATAAAGCAATGTTTATTACATACTACCCCTCTTCAACTTGTTGTGACCGATTTAATAAAAGAGCTTTCTAAAGGCCTGAAGAAGCCAAATTATCCAGTAATCCAGAAAAAGCAAAGAGTGAATAAATAAACATAATCATTGCATCAAAATGTCCTCAAACAAATTCAGAACAGCACAAGTGCACCAACTCAAATTTAAGACAGAAAACCTCTAAAGCAGCAGCTTATGATGCAATGCTAATCACATTGTCCTGTGGTATGAATTCAGGTCACATATACACAATCATGTACACAAAGGAACATGTGTACATCGACTTACCGCAGTAAAGGTTTAGAGTTTGATGTCAAAACATCAAAATGAAAAGAGTGTGAAAGAAGTGTGTTAAGAAGATCAAACATCTGTCTAAAAACTATCCACATTTTGTCACTTGGCATAAGGGGTTCCCAGGCTACAGCTGGTGGTCATGTGTGATATGACAGACACGGCAGATGAGCTGTAATTTGTTGCCAGACAATAGTGGAGTTCCCTATTTCATGTCTTGTCTCCCCTGGAGTCTTGACCTCTTAAGGTTATCTGACAGTTGAGGTGTGCAAATGGGGCAGGACTCATTGGCATTATTTTCATCTGAAAATGTAGTAGCCTAAGCTGCATTAAGTAGTGTGATTAAGGAATAACAAATTATCCAACCCAGAACTTCCATGAAGTTGGAATAACATGTTTAGATGACCGCATCCAGAACCAATGCTATCAGTCAAATGTCATTACTAACTGTAAACATCTCATGCAAACTACATGAAGCACAATAACCTAGTCTTTCCTCTTTACTTGGGCAACATCTAACCTCAGATGGCCCTTTCACATCCCCAGGCTCCTTTTCCACAGCTGAGAAAGAAGGAGCAAAGGAGCAGCACTTATGCGATCATGAACTGTATTTTGATTTCCTTATTCAAGCCTGGATGCATTGATTACAATGAAGATGGTTAATGTGATTTTGGGTGAAACACCCAGAAACATCTTTCCTTCACAGTCTTTCTCTATATTTGTTCCTTTTCTTAACCTTTACTTTTCTTTTGCCTGTATCCTTTTCCTTTTCTTTTGACTCAAATCTTTCTTTGTTGTACACTCAAAAACATTTTCACTTTTTTCCTGTTCTTGCAATGGATATGAAAATGGAGTATGAATATGTATGCTGGAGAAGCAAGGATATTGCCTATGGTGAACCGCTATGCATAATGCAGCTTTTCTGTCTCATCTACATTCACTCACACACACACACACACACACACTCATACCATCACGTGCATAAAAAACAGGGCTATAAATCCCTCTCCTTCACCCTCCCGCTCTCACCCTCTCTCTCCTTCAAATACACACACAAAGTCACATAAATACATTTCAGATTGCACATATACGTTCATAATAGCAAGTAGATTTTCTATGCGGTGAACCATGTAGCACTACAGATAACAGCACACAAAACACATTCAGGCCAAATAACATTGCATTGAAGTCAGTGGCAATACAGTTTTACAGTGATGCTATAGAAAAATGGCAGAACATAAAACCAAAAAAGATACAATCATGTTTGATAGAGGGTCCTGCTCATTTACTATACAATGACTCCAGATTGAGATATGCATTATGGTTGCATGAGAATGTGTCCCACCGCTTTTGCATGCAGTCAGAAAGAAAGAAATTTCGAACACAGTGTCATTTCACTGGAAGAATAGCTGTTGTCAAGACAGAAAAACTGGCATGATATTAGGGATGTGAATACACTATGCAAGCACATATTGTGTTCACATGGGGGGTGGTAAACAACCCCTATACATAGTTTATGCTGTGTCAGTAAAATATTAGGCAGCCATTTCAGCATTTGAAAATTCACATCTCCCACTTCAAAAGGATGATTTCCGGTGTTGGAGTGTCAGATTTGCAGATATGTTTATTCCCTATTTTCCCACAGAGACAGGGCCATAAGCTGTTTGATGGTAAGGCTGGACAGAACAGAACAGAACAGAACAGACAGACAGACAGACAGACAGACAGAGGCCATGCCTAAAACCTGTTGAGTGAGTGGTCAAAATCCACCTCTCTGTGTGACAGCATAGTGCAATAACAATGTTGTTGCTGTGGACTAAGATCTACAGCTGTATGACTGGCAAACACTCAGGCAGTTGGGAACAGTTCCGAATGTTTTTGTTATGTGAGTGGTGCCTGACACCTGAATAGGCTCAGTGCAAGATTATCCCTCTGGCAAAGTCTTGACATGCACTATTGTCACTTGTAAAAAATCAAATTTTCATCAAGCAAAAAGAAAAATTCTCCAAATCAATTTATTAGTGAGAATTCCCTGTTTTGAAGTAAAAGTACAGAGATCTGCTTTGATGCGCCCTCCAGACAATAGGTTGATAGAACAGCTGAAATTATCTCACACCAATTAGCCGATGTGCTGGTCTGTTTCAAGACAAACAAAATGTTCAGACTGTAAATATGAGACCAAGCGACTTGTTCAGACGGACGTGTTTAGGCTGCATGGTTCAAATGTCAAACGCAGAGCGCCAACACTTGACAATGAAAACAGGCTTTGCTCGCCGGAGCACAACGAGGGAGGCGAGTTAACCTGAGAGTGACATGTAGCTATTATACCGTGGAGCAGTCGCTCTCCAAGAAAACTGACAGGTTGTGCAGCAGGACTCTGAGCAGGAGAAATAAGACATATAAAGGCCCTTTTCATCTTTTGATCTACTGGGACTTTTTGGAGTGTATCTTGCGTTAATGGAGACACAATGGACAGATTTTAGGTTAAGTTAATAATCCAAATTATAGTCCGGAAGAGTGAACTGATCAAATCTTGATACCTACATCGGATGTTTAGTGTAAGTGTTTGAAAACTAGAAGGGGGTTTTACCATTTATTGTCGATTGGCACGATTCTGTGGTAAAATTATGCTAAGGCACTTTATTGAATAGCCTCCGTGAAATTAAAGAAAACAACTAAAAAAACAACCTGCGCATAGATCCTCTCCCCTTCCAAGCTCTGCGCATTCACTGCCATTCCCCTGCACGAATCACTTTTATTTTCCATTAAATAGAACAAAATAGTGAATCTCGAACAGTTTGTCACACAGCACACCTCCCAGATAAGAAAATGCATGCGGATTTAACACCGTGAGTGAGTGAGAGAGAGAGAGAGAGAGAGAGAGAGAGAGAGAGAGAGAGAGAGAGAGAGAGAGAGAGCGCTCCAAAGTTGTTCTTCCATCAGCCACTAAAGCCTCAGTTGTCCAATCCAGACGGAGCATCTCTGAGTGCATCATGCGGGTGTAGCCTCGTAGCCACCAGAGTCTGACTCATCCCGCAATTACTGGGCTCCCCCTCCAAGCACTTCTCTTATAGTCGGTTATAGTTATGATTCCAAATTTACACACAGCTCGTGCTCTGCAACGCCGCAGATCGGCGGCATAGGCCGGCCTCAAGTATACACAGGGGTCCCTTGTAAAGAAATGAGAAATGACTCTGAACTTCGCCGTACAGGTGATCTCATAGCAGATGAGATGCCCAAATGATCCTTCATACTTCATGTATGTATTGGAATGGTCGTGGAATTTGGTGTATTACTGAAATCAAGCCAAAAACATTTCATCTTGTCAGATATAGTTCTCAGGTACACACACATCTAAATATACGGGGGGGAAAGGGGAACACGACGCTTAGTCCTTCAAATGCACAAATAGAAATTGAGTGCAGGCGCAATACAGAAGCCAAAGTGTTTACATCTATGCAGCATAAAGACTGTAGCAGTTAAAAATCGGTTTATTGTCGAGTATGTGTTGCATGAGGCCTGTCGACCGAAACTGGATAAAACCGGAATCACATTAATTGATGAAATAATTATAGCAAGAGCTCTCACTCCATCTCGATCATTCCATGGGATTTTCCCTTGAAAATTGTACTGTTATATATTGAATCTCCTTAAATTCCACCCCAAAAACGACTGTTGCTTTTTTAAATGATTTAAAATATATACTAATTGTTCTAATTATTTAAGCCTTTTTCAGTTTCTCAGGCCCAGTTCTGGCCTATCAGGCCTAAAAGCATATTCCCACACAGCCATCAGCTGAGTTTGTCTCAATTTTATTTCCATAAAATGACAAGCAACCTCCCAAATCATGACAAAGAAGAATGAGTGTATCCTGCCCTCCTCCCCTCCTTCTATCTATCTATCTCTCTCCTCTCCCCCTCCTCTCCGCACTCATGGGTGCAGGTGTGCTGATATGCAGCCAAACCAAAGCAACAGACGGTCAGCAATAACCTACTGTGTGTCGAATTATGATAGAAAAAAAAGATAAAGACAGAGACAAAGTTCTCGTTGATATGAGTAGTGGTGTGATCTGACATATATTTTCATACGGATGTAAATAATAATAATAAGCAGAGAATTGTGTGCCATTCTAGGAGGCGCGGCCAAGCCAGGAAAATACGCAGTACTAATGCATATGCATGTATGATAATACACCTACCTTTCCCCCTTAAAATAAAGTTTATTAAAAATGATACATATCTCAAATACACAGCAGCCACGTGAGGCAATAAATCACAGTTGATTCGTGCAAAATGAGCGGAACATGGCGTTGAAAAACAACGGAAAATGGAAGTTTGCTTTCCACTGCGTTATCTACATCTCTCCCATCTCAAGCACTCTTTCCGCTCCAGTGGTTGTTTGCAGCCCCAGCCCTCCTCCCCTCACCACACACACAGACACACAGACACACACACACACACACGCACACACACGCGCGCGCACACACACACACAGTACATCTCGTTCAGTCACGGGACAGCGCGATGTACAGTGTGTTTAATCGAAATAGACCCTGTAATCCAATTACATACAACAAAAACAGCACAGAAGTCCCCGCCGCAGCTGCAGCCAGGCAGAGGGCACTGCCAAGGCCAACGATGGAGACCAGGAACATGAAACACGCGTACTGCCCACAATTATAAACAAATACTTAAGATTATTTCAGATTTGTTAACTAAGAAGGTTTTCAAGAAGGCTTCTTCAGTTACAGACCCGTCCGTAAAGAAAACGGATGAAAATGAAGTGAAAAAGGTTGGTTTCTTATTTTTCATTGTCTGGTTGTTACATGAAAGCCATTCACATATAACAGAACATGTTCTATTTAAAAAGGCAAACTGAACCCTGCTCTCCCATCTGCAGCATTAAGAGCGAATCCAATCAGTAGTATCTGGTGCCACAGAAAATGGTGGATGAATAATTAGACCAGGGATGATAACAACTGAGTCTGCATACACGGACACTCCTACATTTTATCAAAGAAAATAAACTGTAATATACGGTCTCGTCTTTTAAATATCCAACTGGGGCACATTATCCACAAATTAAAGGTCAGCTCTCAATACCCCTAGCATCAGTTCACGCGTCTCTCATAAAATGTATTGACCCGTGTTGCCACAAAGCCGCACACACTCTTCAACACGTACACAACCCGGTGTTTATGCACTATTTTAGTGTTCCTTCCAAAAAAAAAAACTGTTAAAAAGCATGTTTTAACCCCTTAGGACCCCCTTCCCACCACGCACTAACATCTTTTTTGTGAAGTGACAGAACAGAAAAAGTCAGCAAATGCATTAAACTCCTCTGCCCGCTTGGTCCTTTGCGAGTAAACAGCCTACAGCTGTGGCCAGCATCAGCGCTCTAGGTCGCCCGTCTATCCGTGCGCGCGCCTGCAGATCCTTATCAGCCTCTCCTTCTATTCAACAGCCTCCATATTCACGACACCTCCACATATTCATGATGCAAAAATGCAAATGCCGTTGTCTTTTTCATCTTAACGAACACAGTGTGCACTTTTATGATCTAGCTCAGCGTTCATCCAAATCAAGCGCATATGGATTTTATGCTCAGGATGAGCTTGTTTGATCGTTTTACAATCATATTATCAGCAAATCATTGAGGCATTGAGTACGTAAGAGAAATTCGAGCACTCGTTCAGGATGGAAATGAACGCAGATCAGGAAAGCATCATTTCAGAACATTAAGAAAAAGTTACCAGTCTTCCTCCAAAGGTGATTTGGAGTTTGATTTGACACCTCTGCCCCTCCTTTGAGAATTATATCAATTCAGTCCAACAACATGTATCATCCTGATAAGCTAATAAACACGCACAGCCAAGTTAAGCATTACACTGGTGAGCACACAGCATGCAGATAAGCAACACTTGAAGAGGCACATTTCAAACCTACCTTCTTGCAAAGAATACAGCAGAAGTAAAGTTACAAGCCACATGCCATTAAAAGCAGTTATATTTCACAGGAATGTTGTGCAGTCCCCCAAGAAGAGTGCACGGCGCAACGGTCGGCCAGGCGAGGATCCGTGCTGGACTGGTTCTACTGATGCTCCCCGGCGGTCTCTCCAGCCCTGGTCCCACACTCTCCAGCGCCGAGAAACGAGCCGCGGAGAAAGCACCGCCTCTGCTCCCTGTTCTCCCCTCCCCTTACCGGGACAGAGCTGCTGTCGCCCCACCCCCGGTATCCTAATGATGCGCCGTGATGGAGAGGTAAGCTATACGCACTAACGGGGGACCAAACAGAAACCACTGGGACATCTGTATTACGCGCGCCACATCGATGCTTGGATCCGGCAGCTTGATGGAGTTCCAATGGCATAGTTCAAAATATACCGTGATACAAGTCATTTAAATTTTCTCAAAAGGAAGTTCGAAATAAAGCCGTTGGAAGGAAATGCCTGCACGTATTTCCCATGCAAATCAACTGAATAATTTCCATAACTCATTTGTCATTCTCTTAGCACTGGTGCGCACAGAGAGTGAAAGTAAAACTGATTCACACCAACAGAATGTGCCAATTTTAAAGTTAGAGAAGAACATGGGCATTTTGGAGTGCGACCTGCAGGTGAAGAGGAAGAGGAGGAGGAGCGCAGAGAAGCTGCAGCCTCCTTTCATTCAAGGATAAAGTGGGAATGCGCTCCGCGCTGCGCGCCTGCTTGTCCGCTACCAATATTCATGGCGCTAAAATCACTTCTCTTGAGAACAGACCGAATAGCTTGATATGACAACACAGCACTAGGGAATAGCCAAATAAAGACAACCATCAGGCTAATATTTTCATCGAGATGGTCAATAAATTCGATCTGTGAATCTCCCTGTGACTCCCTCTCTCTCTCTCTCTCTCTCTCTCTCACACACACACACACACACACACACACACAGATAGACGGAGACAGAAAGTGTGCACTCACAGGTACACTGATCAGGGTCATCTTTGTTGGTTATTGACTTAACAATCCTGAGTCTCTGAACAAAACGTCCTGTACTTTCATCTTAACTATTTAGTTATATTACAAATATAGCCCGAAAAATGTTCACATAAATATGGCCTAACAAATTGTAATACAATCTTTAAGACCACAGTGAGTTAAACAGACTCCAAACTTAACTTTAAACAAGAGGAGGGAAGAGGAAAACAGTCAGGAACGGGATCCTCCTGTTCTGTGATCACACAAGCCTGTTTTACATGTATTTACACTGCAGCTTAGCACCTGACCAGGTTACAATCTAACCTTTGAGGGAGTGGACGCCCCACCAGACGCAGGATCAGTCCAGACTGATCTGCTGATTTGGTGTTCAGCAGATTTCATGTTTTGGACTGTGCGTTCATCTAATACATATACTTTTTATAAAATACACGTCTTCCCAAACAAGTTTTAGGATGTCATATTTCACTCTAAATCAATTATAATAAAAACAAACACCAATGAACCAAATCACATGTCCAGCGAGATTTCAACACTGCGTGGGTTCAAAGCTGTCTCATTCAGTCCTCTCCTTTTCACCGCCATTCAGTTCAACACCTGAATGATCACATAATAAAATAAATACCAAAGCACAGCTGATTGTTGTTTATCCATTTTTGACCAACCGTGGAAACTCTCCTTGTTGTCCACTCAGTCACACTACTTATCTAACATCAAACACCTACTACTTGACAGAACCACCACTATTTTCTCTGTCTCCCTGAGTAATATAATAATAATAATAATCATGTGGTGTTTTGAGTGTCGTAACCAAAAGTAGCCCTGGTAGTGGAATCGAGCTGAGGCAAGCTGGGGCCTCTCTCACTCCCACTGAAGAGCCACTGTAGTGTGGCAGGCAAGGCTGCACACTCTGCCTCCACTCTCTATTATGTAACAGGTGGAAACACACACACCCACGCACCCTCTCTCTCTCTCTCTCTTTCTCAAACAGACCGACAAATGTGCACACACAAGCACCACACAACGTGCACAAGGAGCACTTCCATTATACATTCTGTACATCCGGATATGTGCTCTAAAATTATTTTTATAGATGAACACATTTTCAGCTTTATGCACTTCCCCAGACACAAACCGTAGTCCAGGTTTATAAGTGCAGCCTGTAGTGTATGGTGACTGATATGGGCACTCTTGTTTAGAAACTTGACAGCCCTCAGGGAATATAATCTGTCTCAGCATCATGTATACTCCTTCCCCTCTCCAAATGACAAACTGGTCATATAACAGCACCCAACACCTTGACACTCAAACCAAGCTCCTCATACACAGAAGCTCCACCCAGCTGCCCTGTATGGTAACACATGAAGTCTCCGTAAGGGACTTCAAAAGGCAGCGTGGCAAGCTGGTTAAAGGGCTGATGTGAGTCGGCCTGACAGCACCAAGCAGGTTGTACTGGATGTCAGCCAGTGATCATCATAGGGGCTGACAGGCTGAGCTGGGCCAGCCAGGCCAGAGAAAAGGCAAGCAGCTCACAGACAGCTTGAGCAACTGTCACAGAGAACAGGACCCAGGACAGGCTGCCACCACTCCACTGAAAACTACAGCACCATGTGACTCATCTCCGTCACTCTGCTTCGTCGTTGCCTGGAGATAGGGAAGGAGATAGGAAACGAGGGGAGCGAGAGGAAGAGAGTTTGTTGACTGAGGAAGAAAACGGGGCAGCCAGAGAAACAGAAAGCAGAGGGCGGGGTGTGGGGCAGAGAGAGTGATGAGGCGAATAAGTTAATGTGGATGTTAATGTTAATGCTCAGACAATCAAAGCTCCCCTCAGGCTCTGACTACATGCTAGGATCATATTAGCACTAATGTATCCAGTATTAATGCAGAGCCCCCAGCCCAATGAGATCTCAGCAAGGTCAGAATTAGGGGAGGAAGAGGGCACACGGTACTACTGCTTAGCTTTACGCGAGGTCACATGGATTGGAATGGGAATGAGATGAGAGCTGCAGGAATAGAGATTATGGGGTCATGTGTAGGAGGAGCTGGAGGGTAGCGAGAAAAAGAGGCGAATCACTCGATGATGTTAAGTTATATTTCTTTAAAACCACATCATGGCAGTGAAAAAGGAAACTGCAGTTTGTGTTAGGTGTCAGTCCTAAACACAGTCCTCAGAGGCGCCGCCTAGCTTGCTCTGCATGCCGCTGTGTATGAACGAGCCTCTGCATTAGGCTAATATGAATCACACACCGCTGTGCTGCAGTGCATTAACAGGATGGTGCCGACCATTGGAGTGTGTTTGCCTTTAACCAAGCATGCGTGATTGTTATGGCAGATATGTGAGTGTATCAGTACTTCAGAGAATGTGTGTGGGTATGTGTCTACATGGCGGCAAAGCGCAGGACATATATTTCTGGCTGCTCTCCTACCCTACAGTCGGGCGTGCATGCACATGTTTTTGGGAGTACGTGTTTGCTTGAGTGTGTACGTGTTTGCGTGTGTGTTTCTGCATGAGCACATGCATGAGACATTAAGGGGTGTTAATTTATTCAAATGAGCTGGGGAGGATAACGAGAGGATGGGGTGAGGGGCGGAGGTGGTGTGTGTCTGTGTAGGGGGGCACCTTCCTCGGCTGGAGGAAGGTGCCCCCCTACATTTCTCACTCCCTTTTTTTACATTTGCAAATGAGACTATTTGCATGGCTGAGAAGGAGTGCGGCAAGGGAGACGGGGGGAGAAAGACGATGAGACTGAAAAAGAGAAAGATGAAGATGAGAAATGGTGCGATTTTGAGGCAGACAGAACGCCCGCAGACAAAAACACACGGTGCCAGGGCGGTACCACCACTTCCAAGATGGCTGCCACTGGAGGCGTCCTCTGTGGGACCAACCTAGAGACTGGTTGCTCTCGCTCCATAGTGGGTGACACACAAACACACTTTGTGACTTCAGCTGTGTTCCTCAAGCATAACGAGCAGAATGAAATTTGAACAGCTCAGTAAAGTATTAACATTTCTCATTTTAATTTGAATATGTTAAATATTTAGATGAATATTGTTGTGTTTATACAGAGATATTGATCAGAGATATCTAGTGACACCCAGTGGTCACAATTAAAGATGTTATCATTTGAAGATCATACAGTGCTGAATTGATATCACATTAAACAGTACATACATCTTTTTCTTGTTGCATTTCTGAATAATCAGTGCCTCAACATTGTTGGGATTGGACTACCAACCAGGAATCAAGCCCTGTGTTTCAGTTGGCTTTGGTAATATGACTAATTATATAGTTCAAGGGTGTGCACTAAACTTAATGACAACAAGGTAGATGCACAATACCCAGAGTGCAGCAGGTAAGGACTAGGGGGACAATGGGTACCCAATGGCCTAAGGGAAAGTACTGTTGTTTCATGTTTGCCTTCTGACTCCATATGCCAAAGCATGTTACAGCTAGATTAATGCCATACTCTAGTCATTACATAAATTGGGTTATCCTCGGCAACCCAATAAACAGGCCTCTTTATGCAACTATCTTAAATTTACCACAGCATCGACCGGTTTGTTCATCTGATACACACACCAGAACGGTAACAACAGTGTGAACCTCTCATAAACTGGTGTTATTATCCAGGTGGCATAAAAAATGGCTGGGTGACAATAAATCAGGCGTGAGATATGAAAACTATTTACACTAAAATTCATCCATTTCCCTTATCATATGTTCCTTGCACCACATATCCTTCTAGATATAAGCTGTATTATAAAACTAATAACTAATTGGTTATTGCATAAACTGGGTTGCTGTTGTAGATGTAGATGTTTCATCTAGTTAAAGTAACTCAGTAGTACTGTTCATGTAAACTCTGTAATACATCAAACTATAACAACCTCAAGAACATTTCAAAGAGTAGCGTGTATAAATAAGCGATGAACAAACAGAAATAAACTACTGTTTGCACTTCGGTCTTTACACCTCCGGTCTGTTACATCATACTAAGTCAGCAATAAAGTGATGCAAGAGAGAAAGCGAGAGAGTTGGCAGGTGTGAGAGGAGGCTGTACAGCTAAGCTGAGGGCAGACATTGCATCTTGACCCTCTGTGCTTTGATCTTATCACTTAGCCATGCTTTAACAGTTCTGTACTTCTGTCTGGTGAACCTGTTCCACACAACACACACATGCACAAAACACACTGACAACAACAAAATGGACATGATGTCAAAAATAAAAACATTATTGCTCTATGAAAGAGGAAAGCTTATTTAAGCTTTATATTCTCCAGTTTCTAGAACTGTAAGAATACATTACATTTACTCATTTAGCTGACACTTTTATCCTAATTGACTTACAATTGCTATATATGTCAGAGGTCACGCACCTCTGGAGTAACTAGGGGTTAAATGTCTTCCTCATGGACACATTGGTGGATGTCCAGTGGGAATCGAAACCAGGTCTCCTGCATCAAAGGAATGTGTCTTATCCTCTGATCCATCGCCCTGTGAATACATTTCATACTGTATAAATCTTTAAATTGTATATATCTTTGTATATTCCTTTCTGCCACTTACTGTTTGTTCTATTTATTACCTTGATACATATGTATTACTCTGCACTTCATTGCACTTCCACTGGCTCAGAGTATGGAAAACAACGAAATATGTTACCATAATTATGCAGACAACACACAAATTTACATAACCATATCAACAGGGCACTATAATCCCATACAAGTGCTGAAGAAGTGCATTGAACAATTGGATGTGTCTGAATTGTCTTCAATTAAACAAAGATAAAACTGAAGTTATTGTTTTTGGAGCCAAGGAAGAATGATTAAAAATAAGAGCGCTACCTAACTTGGCAAAGTTAAAAACCACAAACCAAGCCAGAAATCTTGGTGTAGTCATGGACTGGAGCTGAATTTCAACAGCCACATTAAGACAATTACAAAGTCCGCCTACTGTCACCTGAAAATATAGCAAGGATTAAAGGAGTTATGTCTCAGCAGGATCTTGAAAAACTTGTCTGTGCCTTTATCTTCAGTCGACTCCACTACTGTAATGGTGTCTTAACAGGTCTCCCTAAAAAATCTATCAGAAAGCTGCAGCTGATTCTGAACACTGCTGCTCGAGTCCTCAGTTCTGAGGTCTTTACAATGGCTTCCTGTCTGACAAAGAATTTATTTTAAAATACTGCTGTTGGTTTATAAAGCACTGAATGATTTAGGGGCAAAATAACTCCCAAAAAACTGTAGGTCTGCTGCAACTCTCAGTTCTTTTAAATCAAGACTGAAGGCTTTTCTTTTTGCTGCTGCCTCGTATCAAATCAAATTTAAAGCTTCTGATTAATATCTTGTAACTTTTACGCCAATGTTTTATCTTTTTATTTTTTATTTAACTCTTTTTTTAATTGTATTTAAATATATTTTTATATAACCCTATTTTGCTTTTATGTTTTATGTTAAGCACTTTGAATTGCATTGTTGTTGAAATGTGCTAGACAGTTAAATGTTTGCACAGACTAAACTGCATTTTGTCATCTCAGTTCATGCACTGACAATAAAGTTGATCAAATTTAGAGTAATCTAATCTGATCTTAAAAGATACATCAACATTTATCTTTTTAGAAACTGTGTAATTTCTTGGTCTGGCGATTGATACTTTTTTTTATCCATGCAGTGACCAAGGACAACTTAGATGGGACCACTGACATTCGTTTGAAGGACAAGCCTCCTCATATTCTATATTCTTCTAATCAACACCAAATCCCATGAAAACACCAAACAGAGTACTACCTGCACAGCCAAAGCCTGATACAGTAGCTTCTTCTGTAGTAAACAGACATCACTTAGCCACATTGTCAATCTGAATGACTTTGAATAGTTCCCCAGTACAAGTCCAGTCAACCCGGTGCTGTAAATACTCGCTGATGCATCAAATCCATGGCTGAAGATAATCCATGACAAATACTCTATTTACTTCTGTTTGAGTAATGTTTGTTTAAAAGTACTAACTAAACCTACTCAGTTGTTGGTTTAAAAAAACTACAATCCTGACCTGAAGATGTACAGCTTCTGGAGGAAGCAATGGACTTTGGGCTGAGAGCCATTCAGGGCGGTTGAAAAGCACTGAGAGTACAACAATAACAAATATATCTAAAAATCTAGAAATATCAATATAGTTTTAAGCTGCTCACTAAAGGCCAGTTTGCAGCATTTTGTCTGATATGACAGATGTCTGGTCTCCTGCACTTGAGATTTCAGAACACTGCAGAAACCAAACTACAGGTGCATAATTAAACTTCACATGCCCATTAGAACAAAACACAGCCACACTGCACCAATAAGAAGAGCATCAAGTTTGTTGTGGAGTGTGTAGCTTTAGTGTTAGCTGATTGTCATTAAGTGTATAGGTTACTTTGACAACACATTGTCCTTAGAAATGTTTTGTCAAACCCATTCATCCCTCTCCCCGTTTGTTTGCCTCAGTCACCCTGATGCCTTTTGTCTGGGCAGTTAGTAGCCATTCTAAACGCTTATGGGAACAGCGACTCATCAGCCCTCTCACACCTGTCCAACACGGTGTGCGTTTCTTTCTCTGTGAGTGATGTTATCAGCTCCAGTGAACTGTGTGATAAATGGCTTCTTATGCTTACCTCAGCTCAAGCCCTCATGGAAAGCAGCTGACCGGATCCCCTAGGGGTTCTAACCGGTAAAACCGTCTGGGTACACCGCATGGCCGCAGGATGTGTTAACTTTCACGGCTCTGTCCTTTATTTTCTTACAAACTCAAAAGGCTGAGTGGAAAGAGAAAGGAAGAGCGTGAAAAAGCAGGGGGTCCTTGGGACTCACCCAGTTGACAGTTACTGTCTCTCCCTGTAACGACTTATTTATTCAGGGATAATTAATCAGGCGCAGTTTTCTGGCGGTATGATTAATGTGCTTTGTCATCTCTGCTGCAGCAATGAAAATGCTGAAGCCTATGATGCCTTTAGCTTTAGCTGGCTCTGATGTAGCGGCAAAACGGGACGCCCTGTTTAAAGTAGGCCTAGAGCTGAACAGTGAACGTAACTTAGTGACTAATGATGATGGTCCTTTCTGCACGTTGTTTAGCTCTTTCTCACGTTGGGACCGCTGAGGTTGGTCTGCTACTGCCGTTTCAGTAAAGGAATTCACGGTGCCCCTATTTATGTTTCTATTTAATCTCCGATGTAATCTGCAGCATCAACATTTCTCAGACGTTTGTCTACTTTCTAGTTGGCGATAATATCCATCAACATTTTTAATTAAAATAAGCATTTTATGTACTTGTTCAATCCCACAGCAGTTTGGGGTCATTTGATTTCCCTCTTTTCAGTCAGCAGCTTTCACTTCTAGGCCTGTCGAGGTCAACTGTGGCCGGTTAAGGTCTTCTTCTGGTCGTGCTGGTTTTACGACGCCACCTTGTGATTGTTTCTGTTACCACAAGTCCAGCGAATCATTAACATCCGGGTTTTTCTATCGATAGTTTTTTTTGGAAAGCAAGTATGAAACCTATTTTGTTTAGAAGCCTAAAGCATCAAAAATGGATAACCTCTAAATTAATGATACACAGGAAAACTTTTCTAGAATAAAGTAGCTACCTTAAGCAATCAAGTTCTCTATATTAGATGGTAGCCTATAAACATTTTATATTGTAGCGACAGCAATTATCCTATGTAATTAAAGGGTAGCCTTATATTTAAGTCCACATTAGCGCAAACTCCACAGTTATTATTGGCTACCATACTTTTACTATACAACTCAGTATGTGTAGCACACAACACCTGGCTGAAGTCAAAAGAAAGCACAAAATAATAATGCAAGGTAGGCTCTCATTAAGGCGCAGTGATCGCACCTTGTGGGTGGGGTCCTCTCCAGGGAGGAGCGCTTGTTTTGTTCCTTTTCTGTAGCAGGTATGATCAGATGCTTCTTTTGATGTGGACTTCTGATTGGTAGTGTATTTATATTAGGATATCCATACCTAATATATTTCCATCTTTTTTTCAATGGCCGTCACAAAATATAGCTCTCTTGAATCTGAAATTGCAGGTGTTATCTTTAATACTACAGAAGAGGGCCTTCAAAGCTCTTTTTTTTCAGTGTGTAAAATAATAATTCAAATTCAAGGTGGTCCAGAACAGTAAAGATCTCAAATAAACAAAAACTCAGCAAGGTTACATTCACTTTATTAATAAAAAAGCCTTACATTCTTACAAACATAACATTTGACATCATTATGGCAGGTCATCCCACTCTACTGGAGTCTTGGTCGTTATTCCTCTTCGATATGTCTTGGCTGTAGACAATAAAAAATCAGATGTCATTTTTATCTGGAGATCATGCCTATAAGTACATTATCACTAGATTTTCAGCTCTTAACCTGAAAGTACGCAGAAGTTTGAACGTTATTAATTTTTGCATTATTATTTGTTTGACCAGCAGATGTCAGTATAAACCCATATTTCATTTCAGCTGTCGGAACACCTGCTGCCCTACCTTGGATTTTCCACATCTGGTGAGCTTGTTGCCTTTAGAGAAAAAAAAATAGGTTGACTGATTAGTTCTTTCCAAACTTCTGAACTGTTGTGCTTTTCTTACAACAAAGCTGCTTTGATAACAACTGTGATGGAAACAGAGCTGTAAGATGAGTACATTTCAGCTCCCTTTACTCCGTGAAAATGGTTTCAGAAGCACTTTTGTTTGCATTCAGTCAGTCATTCCATCAACATAATGGTAGAATCTCAATCACTTTCCTCAAACACACACACACCTTATTTTTTTACAGATGTTTGTCTTCTGTCTCTGTTTTCACTTTACTTTCCTCTTCAGCTAAAATAAAGTACACATGCACACACACACATGCACACACACACACAAACGCGCGCAAGATGTAGCTGTCGACTTACCTGCCAACAAAATGATGGCAAGGAACACAACGACCCCAGCGAAAGCCAGACCTCCAACACGTAGTTTATGGTAGTCTACAAAATGACATAGGGCATTGTTACCACCCCTTCACTGTCACCTTTGGCAACTTACTGTAACCCCCCCACGCACCTATCACCTTTGCTTTGCTCCACACCTTTTTAACCTCTGTCTCTCTGGTTTTCTATTTATGCGTTTCCTGTTATCGCATGCCCTTATTACTTCTCACGATCTAGCTCCTGCTATTCCTCCAATTTTTTCCTCTATCTCTCTACATGGGCCCACTTTATTTGCACATCTATGTGTGCTGGCAGAAACTCCCTTTATCTTGTGCATGCTTTAACATTCTCTTCTTTTAGAGCTAGTTAAATATTTGAACTATTTAATTTGTGCAGACACACTTCTAAAGTTGTAGTTACTTACCATATACAAAGTCTGCATCAAAGTCAATGTCTGCACCTGGGGATAGACAGGGAATGGACAATCTGTAGGAACCCAGTACAAACATACTGTCCTTCTAGAGAAACATAGCTGGTGCATTCTCAGTCTGACTGCATGCTTATGAGAAATATTGAAAAAGTTTTTTTTTACACTTATCAACCTCAAAAAACTCCTCTCTACCAGGGTACTGTATTAGCTTCCATTTTATGGGTACTCTTCTAACTTACACACATGTACACTACCACTAGAAGTACTTGTGAACATGATCGGCTGTGGCAGAATGCTGAAATGTGAGAAGGTTAATCTGAACTGCGAGGCTGCAGGACTCCCTTTGGGTTTTGGTTTTTGTCAAGTTCTCAGGGGACAGTGTGTACTGTATGACCTATGTTAACCTTTATAGTTGTTCATCATTGCCCAGAAAATTCTAAATGAGCAGTTAATAAGTCATCCTTGCATTGCCCAGGTACATGATTTACATGTTGTTGTTAGTGGTT
The DNA here is from genome assembly GCF_014851395.1 of Micropterus salmoides. Lineage (NCBI taxonomy): Eukaryota > Metazoa > Chordata > Actinopteri > Centrarchiformes > Centrarchidae > Micropterus > Micropterus salmoides. Next base: position 23,895,930 of record NW_024042261.1, on the reverse strand, counting down.
CTGACTCTGTGACCTTGCAAATATTTTGTCACCTTAAATGGAGTCATGTGGCTCTTTCATACACACCTGTTCGTGGATAAATAGCAGTTCAGCTGCTGCGCGACTTACCTTTAGAAGACATGATGCCTCGTCTCTTTGTGTGTTCAGTTGACAAAACTGGAGGGACACATACAAACAGTTAACAAAAGCTGGTGATAACAGCAGCCGCCACCTGGAGATCCATCCATGTCTGCTGTTTTAAATAATTTAACTAGGAATATCTTGTTTTTATATAATGACAATAAAATTATTCTTGTAACTGAAATTGTGTGGCTTTGGTTTCAATAGTCTTTCCATTTTAATTAGGTTAGAGACTTGTAGAGGCTCATTTAAATAGGCTTATTCACTTTAGATGAAAGGCTCAGAAACTATATGTTCTGACAAAATGCCTTATTGGTTTCCCTACTACAGCCTTAAGAGCAAAGTGAAGCCTTGATCTTCACTGAGAACTTTAAGAGGCTAATGGGGTTATTGATCCCCTTTCCCCACCCTTTCTCCATCTCCATCCTTCCCCCACACATAAACACATAATCAAGCATCTCGTTTGATCTACATCTCCCGACCCATAATCATTAATTTACAAAGATTAACAGACTAAAAAATTCCCCTGCTGTCTCCATTTTCTTCAAGCATGCCACTGTGAATTGTGGACTGCATTGCTTTCATTCATTATGTGCCTGGGCCATTTCAATGCACCACTGATCATAAGGGCATACCAGACAGTTACTCATTAATATATTACAGCTTCAATATTCATTAACCTTGAACCTTGCACAGTCTGATAATGTTATAGATGTGGCAAGAAAGTGTAGTTGTGGTGAAGCCTGCCTAATAATGCAAAATTAATACCCAATTATTTTGGCAGATAACCACACTATCCCTAAACTGCAGCAATGCATCACTGATTTCTTCAGCTGTGGGGCAATTAACAAGAACACTGACAACAGAGTGCTGAATGTCCTCTAAACCCAGTTTTACGACACATATTAATTGGAGCATGTGTGCTTTTAAGTTTTGCCTCATAAAATAATGGAACAACTTAGTTGGCAAAGGTTTAACTTTTCATTGCAAAAATGCCAATAATTATTACTTTACACATAAATACACACTCTAGACATCAACTAACCACTTCAAAACATTAATTAACAAAACATGGTCCTATGATCCCGCTGTAATAGTTTACACTAATATTCAGGCAATCTCTTGATTTTTATAACCTGCAGATTTGATTTAACATTCGTTTAGGAAAGCAAGTTATTACTCACCTTAGCTGCTGAAGGCTCTGTATTAGGTCTGTCCAGGTGTGAGTGTGTACTTGTGTGTGGCCCTGTCTCCCATCCCACAGATACACCCTCTAACACCACCTCTCCACGCCCACAGCCATATTTCAGTCTTGCCGCTTAGTTACATATTTACAGTCTCGTAAAGTTTGTACTCTGATGCCAATAAAGAGTATTTCTGCTAACCTTATCATACCAGAATCATCGCAGAATGAGCAGCATATTACTGGAACCTGTTTTCTGACAGTTTCATAGCCACTTGTAACACTGATTGACACTGATAGAAAATCACCAGATTTTGTTTAAATGCTGTTGGAAGGTTGTTTGTGAAATCTGATGTTCTAATGTAGGCAAATATTTTTAAGCTTACACTACAATACACTCAAATCTGGTTTTCATTTAAATGAACACAAAAAACACATTATCATGTGTGGTCAGACATACTTTTATTCATTTATGTCAAAAGCACAACATGTTGCTACACAACAAGGCCTCATGCGTAGAATAAATAGCATTTATTTGTACAGCGGCCGTCTTTAAAACAGATTGACAGAAGACTGGTGACAGCCTGACCTGGAGTGGGATTCACAACATGGACTGTTCATTTGTTCTCTTGCTATCATTTGGCTTACATTAGGCTACTATTAACGTAGTCTTGCACATAAATAATATCAATTTTAGGTTTCACTTCTTTCAAGGTCATCACTCAAACTTTGTCTCTCTTATTCAGAAATTTACTTCATTTATGGCCACTTAAAGCATTGTAACATTAGAGAGACTGACTTAGCAATTAAATTTAAAAAATCAAAGAAAGATAAAAAAAGAAAGAGATCCAGCGTTCATAGTTTTGCGGCACTAGTGAGTGTGTATGGAGAAACTAATCACAGTCTGCTGGAGACTTGTTAATTCTGGCGGCGCCAGTGACTGTGCAGTGGAGTGGATGTGTGGGGAAGAAGGCAGTGAGACAGCTGATGCAGGAGCTCCTTCCACTATAGATGGTAAAACACTGCGGTGGAGGAGCTCATGCAGATACCTGCAAACTATTCCTGTGCTCGGTCAAAGAGCTGTGGCAGCTGAGATTGTCTTATATAAGGCTCATCACATTTACATGTAGAGATACACATGCACTTGTGATATACACACAATCATACATATATATCGGATATGCACACACATATATACCCACATGTGCACGCAAATACACCCAACCATTCAAACATAGACCTAAATGAAGGATATTTAACTATATATCTTATCTGTAAACCATTTATATTTGTATATATTATCCTTATATATGTATAGATTATATATGCATATGTGTTACAATCCAAATGTGACAAACATTATCCAGGACAATTGACAAAATAAACAACAAATCGACAAATCCTAAAACCTAAGGGCAATAGATAGAAGTTCAAAACGAAGAACAGCGGACCACACAACATTACAAATTCTTCTAGGGCTTCAAAGACAATCTTGTGTCAGAGGTGCTACTGTCTAAGACAAAGAACTATATTAAAAGACAATAGGAAGTCACAGAAAGGCACAGGAACAGACAAGAGCACTGACGGAATGGCACAGTCACAACGGAGCACAACAGGCTAAAGGTTTTTCTTTAGGGCAATATTTATGTACATATTATACCTCTGAACATATACCTCCCCTCTTACCCTGTCATATAGCCAGTCACCATAAGTACCAATTTCTTCACTCTTATTATAGTGGTTTAATATTAAATAAAACTGATCATCATTTCAGAAGGTAGTCCGGTCCGGAAGAAATGCCTCAATTCTCTGCTGGAGTCTCTTTGGCAACCGCTGCAGCTGAAAGAGGTTAAGGACGAGTGATTTAATTCAAGCACAAGTGCAAAACATTAAACTTGCCGAAAGTCATTTCTTCCTAAATGTTTCAGTCCTTCTCTGTCTCCTTTACTCACTCATTCACTTACATGAAATCTCTTGAAGGACTACGCTGAAATTCTGCTACTCACTATGACTACTACGTACTGTGTATTGCTAACTTTTTTATAAAGGATCCTATGAGCTTTGTTTCTTTGTGTCTAGCAATAAGTACTCAAGATTTCAAGGTATTTTATTACTGTTTTTATTTTGTTACCACTTTATACTTCTGCTCAACTGCATTTTAGAGAAGAATATTGTCCTCTTAACTCCATTACTGTAACAGCTACGGTTATAAATTACTTTGTAGCTTAAGATAAAAAACACAGAACCTTATAAATAGTAACAAATTAGCTCCACCTTGACCAGCTTAAAATTTAGAATGATGGGTACATTTTTAATAAGGAATTAATACAAATTACACTGTTTAATTAATTACATATTACTTTTGATTCTACAGTATCTTTTGCTGAGCATACGTTTTAAGTTTACCTAAATAGATTTTTTTTAAAAAGACTTTTACTTGTGGTGGAGTATTTTATTTACTGTGGAATTACTTTTACTTGATCAAAGTATCTGAAAATGTGCAAAATTTCTGTGCAAAATTTTATCTCTGTGCAAAATTTTATCTTGATGGTGACTATTACATCATCAAGAAATGTAGGGACATTTTGATCAGACATTAGCTCTCCAGCTGGTTATTCAGGATAGATGAACCTGGTTTGGGCAAATGACCAGAATGAATGAGCTGTGCATGTGGGAGTCACCAGAGAGAAGCATTCAAGCTATAGATCTTGGGGAGGAAGATGCTTATTCGATTCCACAGAGCAATTAACAATACAATATACTGTGTAAATAAATATACTGTGTGAAGAGACTGATTACATATACAAAAATTGGCACTATACTGTTTATTGATATGCACAGCCAAAAACGTTCTTTCATCTCTGAAAATCTCTTTGAAATAAGCTAAGAGTTGAACATTAACTTATACTGTTGGTTTATAGACTTTCATCCCCCACTTTATTCTACTCTACTATTATATTCAGTTGTTACAGTTTGTTACACAAGTGCCTTCCTTCATGCAACACTTGCTATCTAGACAATATCAAAAACAGTTGGCATGGGCTACACTGTCAGAATATCAAACCCGGGAATCAAACATGGCAGGCAGACATGGTTGTTGTGAAATTGATCTGGTTTGTACATCGTTTCTTTAATTTAAAAGAATGCAACTGTAAAAGAGTCCTTGCTTGGAACTACAATCTAACCTGATTTTGGTGACAATATGTTCTCTGTAATAAAATCTGACAGTACAGTATAACTTGTCTACTCTCTCTCTCTCTCTCTCTCTCTCTCTCTTTCGCTGTCTCACACATACAGTCCCGTTCAACATGTGTAAACACAAATGTCCACCCCCTCCCTCCTGCCCTGTGCTATGGGCACTCCCAAAGGGAAACTCAACTAAGCATGTATGTCAGGGGGTGAGCCAGAGGTTAGAGGAGCTGACAGAGAGTTAGAATGTGCATCTTACCCTTGGAGACAATCAGGTTCTCCTCCTGTTTCTCCTCATCTCCGGGGGCCCTGAAGAGAGGATCCACAGGTTGTCATGGTAACCAAATCATGTTATATGACAAAGATTCCGTACACAACCAAGTCATTGTTTTGTTTTTTCAGTCAGAGAGGGACACTGACATACCTGGCTTTCTGGTTTATACTGCAGCGGCATCTTCGACCTAGAAACAAGAAATCATTAGCTTTGTCAACTGGAGGTCTAATTAGCTAGATATATTGTCTGTGTCATCACCGTGACAATGGTTCACTGTTACCTGATAAAGATATATATATAATTAATACTAATGTACAGTGTGAAAATAAGATGGTGTAGTAACAGTGTGGAAATTCAATAATGATTCATTCATTTATTATTAATTATTATTAATTCGATTATAACGCTCAATTACATTGAGTGCATCTACTGTAAACATAATAAAACTATACACAAGCACACACACAGACAGAGCTTAACTTACTAAGAATGAGAAGAATGCCCAGTGTGAACAGAACCACAGCCAACACCAATCCCCCAATCCTCAGGCTCTCGTAGTCTGCAGAAGAATGACAGAATGCCACACAAGAGACACCAGAGCAGGAGAAAGAAATCAATGTGCCATTTACTGCTAAAAGTTTTCTTATATGTCTCTCTATCTCATCAATGTGCTGATGATGGCCAGTGTTTACAGAAAACACAGATTTTTCAATACTTACCATAAACAAACGGGTTTTCAACTTTCTCCTTGCCATCTTTAAAAGTGTTAAAAAAAAACAAATAAACACACATTTCATATTTTATCAGTGCTGTTCAAACCATAGTTAAAGAAAAAAATCTAATTCTATGTGTGTGTCAGTTGTTAGTTTATCTCCTGTGACATTTTGGCCATTTTTATTTCTTCTTCCTGTGAAATGCTTGGATTTCATCCATTTACATTTCCAAAGAATGTGGTTGAGGCCTAATTTGTTAATTTAACCCTCCTCCTCCTGATCGAGGACATTGGGTGAGGGATGTTTGGGTAGTGAAGAGTTACTTATCCGTATCTCTCTACAGCTCTGTATCCTTTAGCATTCACTAAGCCACTTTTAAGCAGTCCAGTCACATCAGAAGCATGCATTGCTGTCTGTGTTTTTTGATATTCCCACTCTGAGGTGCCAATGTCAAAATGTGGCTTAGATGTTAACCAAACCCTAGGGGGGAAAGCCAATATTCCTATGTCCATTTTTGACGAATCTGCACTTCATGTTTAAAAATGGGTTTTGCAAAGGCTTTTGCAAAATCTTGTCAGGCAATAGGGTTCGAATAAGTACTAGCATTGTTTATACTCAATGCATTAGAATGTCGTACCTTTTATTATGTATTCCCACACACATTATCATCTCTCTTTCCTAACAAACAACCACTTTCATCTCTTCAGCATTGATTTCACTCTATAAAAATCTATTTCTAATCACAGTTGGGTCTGGTGGTTTTTTGACTTAATCCATGCATCTGCCACAGTTCGCTGTAGTGGGGCAATCCATAAGGGTGTGATTTGATCTGGAAACCAATAGAGCCATCTGTGTGGCTGTTAGGACTGTGGAGTGGCCCCATTAGAGATTACATCAAGGGTACTCACCCTGTGCACTTGGATCTGCTACAGCTGAGAGGCACCAAAGACGGGAAGTTGTTTGAGTCAGAGTGCAAAAGGAAAAAGGAGAGGGTAGAAACACAGGAAATTAGGTAGGAGACCACCAGTGAAAAATACTTAAACACTATCTAGCTCTCTATCTATTAATCTATCTATCTACATTTTATCTCGCACACGCTCCAAGTATCACATAAAACAGCAGCACAGCACCACATCATTTATTTCTAGCGTGTGATACGTGTTTAAGTGTCTTTATTCATGCATTATAAACAGACCTAACACACACAGTCAGTGAAAATCCAGTATATGAAGCTCACACACAAAGCCCAACAGTAGTAATAGATGTTTTACCACAAGTCCACACCCAGTGAGTGCCTTTCCATGTAGTCACTCCCTGCCCCAACACTGCCTCCCTATGGACAACTAGTGTGTGCATGCATATGTGTTTGTGTGCATCGAGTGTGTTTCATGAGTACGAGGGGCACTTACCAGCCACACACACCAGGAGTGAAGAGAGAAAGAGCAAAATAGTTTCCATGGCAACTGTTTTCATAGAGTAATACAGAGGGAGGGAGAGAGAGAATGAAAGAAAGAAAAAAAATACAGTGAGTGAGGTTTGTTTTAGTAAGCTAAGCTACACCAGCACATATATGCCCCTGCAATTTGGGACACATTCTGGTGGCCCTGGTGTGTTTTAGTTGCATGGCTCCAGGGGTGGCAATGCCAATCTGTGAATCAGTCAGTGGGTCATTTTGCTCCAAACTGAAGTTAAGAGAGATTTAAACATCTTTTGCATGGATTTCCATGAAATTTTGTGCAGACATTTGTGTACCCAGAATGGACAAATGAATCTTAATAACTTTCATGATAGACTGTATTTACATGGGGCTTCCTAGTCATCTGACCACTCAAAGCACTTTATACTACATGTTATTCACACAAGTTTATACACAAATGCTGACCCTATCCATCCTCTGACATTTCTGTTTTTTAATGACATGTCTTGACAGCTATTAGATAGACTGCCATGAAAGTCCATATTGTATATCTATGGTTCCCACATGATGAGCCCAGTGCTTTAGTGATGACCTTACTTTTCCTCTCACACCACCATAAGGATGACATTTGTGTTTTTAAATTATATCCAGCTATTGGATGGATTGCTGTCAAAATTTGTTACACACATTTATGTTCCCCTCAAAACCCTTTGGCAGTCCCTTTACTTTTCCAACACCATCATCAAGTCAGATTTAAAACGTGTCCAATACTTTCTTACTAAATATCTGCAAAATGAATGACATTCAGCTGTAATTTGTGTTTGGTTCTAATTAAGAAATGTTAGCATGCCAACACACTAAACTGAGGGCGTACTCACACTGGGCCCGGTTGCCTTGTACCGTGCCTGAGCACGATTGCCCCCCCTCCCCCGCTGGCCTGTGCTCACACTGCGCCTAATGATCCGAGCTGGAGCACGTTTATGTCATTACTGGGTCATTGTTTCCCATACATTTATTTGTTTGTGGAGGCCCGCCACAGTATCAGTGCCAACCGCCATATATTGATATGAGATTTAAAATAGTAGTTGACTGAAGAGTGCTGCACATCACCTTCTCTCTCTCTCTCTCTCTCTCTCTCTCTCTCTCTATCTCATGAACACCACTGCACAAATCTGAACAACACAACTGTCAATGTCAGACACCCACATTAAAAAAGTTATTAGCCAGCATGCAAGGAGCCTAGCTGATAAGGAGATCTATGTTAACGTTAGATCACAGCTGGGTTTACAAGGTAAGCACACTGTACATAGCTGGAAGTCAATATCATTCTGTCATTCTGTGGGAAACATTGCACTCATTTGAAAAAAAAAGTGGTCTCTCTCACACAGCACAGTGTCGGGGTTAGCGATCAGAGCAGATGCTTACCGTGCCCCGGCCCGGGACGGATCGCCTAGTGTGAGTACACCCTAGATGCTGAAAATGGTCAACACTACAACTACTAAAAATCAGCATGGTAATATTGTCATTGTGAACATGTTAGCATTCTGACTTTAACATTTAGCTCAAAGCACCACTGAGCCAAAGTAGAGTTTTGTTTTAATCAATCATTTTAATAAAATAATGGCCCTTACAATTGTACAAATGCAGACCTAATGATTGGTCTAATTTCTCATCAAATCCTCCAGGGCTAACAAAGTGTCTGGTAACTTTCCGAAACCTACAGTCCAACATTCACACCCACTTCACGCCTGTGCAGATGAAAGAAAGTAATATTGGATTTAACTTCTTTCTCTAGATCTCTTCTACTCATTTGTTGCAGCCATTTGTGGCATGTTTCATATGAACAACCAAGTGCAACACTATGAATACCTTCCAGGAGAGAGTCTGAAAACGTGCCCCATTATCCTCATTTTGAAATGCCACCCTTCTCTTTTACGGCTGGCTTTTGACTCTGCCTTCAAGTGTGCCCGGAGTTATAGTCCATACGTGGTTGGACAACACACCATACGAACTAGTTCTAATTCAGAATACCATGGCCCTAACATGGAGTATTGAGAGTTCAATATAGACAAATACAGATCAACAAGATCTGAACGCAACACATTTGATAAGGCATGGCAAAGCGCCACATTGATAGTATAGAAACTGACATATCTGCCCATCTGACTGTTTGTCTGTCTTTGACTGTATCAGTGGTTGAGGATATAGTGCAATTAAATGAACATTATAGTCATTAGCAGAGGTACCGACTGTAGCATTGCTGCTCAGTTGTATGTTGGTCGTCTGTATATTTGATTTGTGAGCTCTCATACAGACCTGAGCAACACACTGGTAGCTAGGAAATTTATGAAATAATGTGATACAAGACGACAACTAAGGAACATAATGGTTTATGGCATTCAGTAGATTAATGGTGACTACTCTTGACATGAAGATTGACCCTTTTGACCTTGGATAGTAAAAATATTTTGTTTAATAGTTGACGAGAAATAACCATTTTCTGTGTATGTGTTTCAGTTTGAGTGGATGTGCATTGATTTTTGCACAAACATTTGTTGGGGGACATTTTTGTACTTCAAGAAGTAGCACATTGAGGAAACAGAGCTTTCTTCTGTTAATAAACAAGTATGATAAGAAGCCTGCTTGTTTCTGGGTTTCAATGATTCTTCTCAATATATGCATAAGATACTACTAAAACAGTAAAGTAATTAAACTTTTATTCATACTATAGAGACAAAAGAATAGTTCTTCTTCTAGTGAGGATTTTCATTTTAGTTGTGACTAAAGTCTTTTCTCAAAGTCTTTTAAAGCCTCACAGACTACCTGTTTCTAAATCTAAAATGTTGTTCATTCAGAGTGGCACTGTTAGCTAACCTAGATATGAATGATGAGATAAGACAATTTAGTTTCCAAGGGCGATATCTGTCACATCTGCACATCTTGAAAGAGATGTCTTTTTTTCACATCAGAGGTGATTGATGTCTGGCCCCCAACTGTACACCACTCACATTCAGTTCAGACAGATTAATAACCACTGATTCAGCTCAAATACAGCAAGTGGGTGCAGATGGGAAAAGTATTAACACTAAGGCAGGTCTGCCCTTTGTAAGGCAACATATTGCCACCACCATTAGAGACACCATTTGCTGTCAGTTTTACAAGATCCTTTCAGTAATACAACAAGATATTTTCACATATCTAGTCTACCTATATTTTCAGTATGTATCCACCACCATCACCCTGCCACTTCCGCCTGGTCCAGATAAGTTTTTATCAGAGTCACAACTGATTAACATATTTGTTAGTTGTGTCCCAAGCATCAAATCAAAATTAAACCATTTTAAACCAACTACTGTGGATTTTTCTAGCCGATGTAGGCTACAATCTCTCTATCTTCTTAACACAAATTCAAAGTTTTTAGTTATTTATTTAGTAAAGCATACCAGCATATCATGTTACAACGCGAAAAGTTTGTCTTATGAAATGTTGATTTTTTGAAATAATGAAAAGGTTTTGTGGTGTAACAAGATAAAGTGGCTTGTCGTTATTGCAAGAAATGTTGTAAAAACAGAATAATTTGGTATCAATATATCCACGAGAAAATGGCAAAATAACATGAAAAATATCTTGTTTTAATGTGCGAATGATTTCGTGAAAACAAATTTGTTTTAAGCGCAAGTAGTTTTTGGCAGCAGCAACACCGTAACCAATTCACAAAATGCAATTTAGTCTGGAACCTTCAATTTTGATTTCCAAGTGCGGACCAAAACGCTTACAGTAACGAAACGTGATTTAGTGTTGAACGATGACAAATGTTAACAAACTACAGCATGCAGAGATGAGCTGTGATGGTGTACCATCGAGTGAGCGTTGTCTGCAGCCGTTTTTGCCTTCAAAATCTAGAGGTCCAGTTCGTTGAATACTGACACGATAGTGGATACAACAGAACATTCCACATCAGCTGCAGCCATCTTGGTTGTTTATGAAAATGTCTCAACAGCGCTCCACTGTACAGTCACCGTATCAAACCTGCCCCATATTAGATCAACGTTTGTGATTGGCCTGTGGTTGGCTGGAAATAGGAGTCTGAATAGGAGGGGGACCAGACGCATCTGCCAGGGGAAATAAAACATAAGCTCACAGATTCGGCTGGTTCCCAGGCTATCAATACCCTGCCATACCATTTGAAATTTAAATCTACAATATAAAATGTTTCTCTTCACCACTTAATATCATCCTCTGCTACCTTCTTTAAAGTGGAAAACATTTTAAAACACTATAATTTGTCTTTCACAGAGCATTCATTACAGTTTGGGCGAACATTCAATTAGCAGGCCATGTATGTTTATTCTATCAAACAGTACACATAATTAAATAAACATAGATTTATTAGACTTATTTTTGCTTACAATTCACAAGAATCTGTAGAAAGCTGAAAGACAAAAATTTCACTGACTGCCTCCCTTGCATAATTAGTAGACTTAGTTTGTGCTATGCATCCATGTCTGACACCTTGTTTCACACGTATTTTTTATATCTTTAAGGGTTCATATTTAGATATATATAATATATGCTTTACTGTGGCTAAAAACTCACATTACTGAAGAGCTGTTTACCATACTGTTAGGTACATCTGAACATCATGAGACACCTTGATCTCCTCTCTTTGATAGCAATAGTAGTCTCCCTTAACCTTTTTCTTTCTGCTCTTAACCCTCCTCCATCTGATTTCAACAATCACATGCCACCCAACTGGTGTGAAAAGCTCTCTGTATATATCTGAGAGGGTTTGGGATAAAAGGGAAAGGTTATAAATCTAACTTGAAATATGTAGACTGCTAGGATTATCACACTCTCACTTCTATCACTGGTTTCAATGAGAAACAAAAAGAGTAAAAAGCTTTACACTTATAACTGAAAACTTAATTTGGAAATATACATTTTGCACGAGGCAGCTACTTAGCCAATCACAAAATGTTACTAAATAAAATTCTCCAGCCCCATAGTTTGTGTTCAGCTGGACTCTCTCATGTCCTGGAAGTATAAAGAAAGGTCTGTCAGTGTGAGACTACTGGAAAGGCAGAATGTTGGAGGGAAACATAAGGTTTAGCTGGGGGACGGAGAGGTGTCTGGTGCACTATCGTGTCTCTTCTCACTAAGCAACTTGTGTCTTGATGTTTAGGGTTAAGTGGCCCATTGGACAACCTCCACTGATTCTGGAGGACTTAAAGATGGTCTTGATTAAAGGCCAAGCAATCAGTCAACTCAAAATACTAAATGTCCAACACCTGTCCCACTTTATAAAGACAAAGGAAGCAGACCTTAATGCAATATAAACTCAATTTGAAAGAAGTTCTGCATTTATTATTGTCAGTAATTATTGCAGTTTTCATTTTAGAAGTTATTGCATTGCAGAGAATTGCATCTTACTTGACAACGGATTACCTTGTGATACATTAGGTCAGTGGTCTATCTACCGTGATTTTACACTATTTATAGGCCAAATTTGATTGTGAAAGTTACCAATGACCAATAAAAAATTTTGGCCTATAGTGATCATTTTACATACAGTAAACCCAAACTTTTTATTATAAATTCTTTGAATTTTCTGTTTTTCTTTGTTGAGAAAAAAAAGTGTTCTCTAATTGACAAACTATGTAATGGTGACACTGTTGCTAAATGCTTTCACATATTTGGCAATTCTGTTTTTTCCTAAACACTAGTTACTACCGGATTATTTGATCTAACACTGTTTAATTTTATTTTTTTAAAACCTACTTTTCTGACCAATGTGTTTGACCCTCACATACATAAAGTAAGTGATGGGAGATGGGTGAGATGAAGAATATCACTTTTGTTAGCGCACGATATGAATCTCTTCTGAGGAGGAGTATTTTTAACCATTAGTAGGTCACTGTCACATGCTTGTCCCACGAGAATCCTTTATGGTGTTTGCCAGCAAATGTAATGTATCATGCAGCTTTTCAGCAACAGCCTTTCTCTCCCTAGTTAAGATACATGACACATGAGCAATTTCCTTAACCTACCTTATCTGCACTATTGTTTAGCAATATCAAGTTTCAGTGCCAGACTCCCCTTTGTCTGAGAGGAAAAAACATGAAAAGGGAAGGCAAGGCGACTGTATCTGTTTGGGGAGGACAATGAAATAGCAGGCCGGGAGGTGGTTTTCTGTAATGTGGGGACAAGGAAAGGGCAGGCGGAAAGACAGAGAGAATGGGAGACGAGCAGACAGGGACAGACATTATCTGACAAGAGAGTACTGGCGAATGGCATGCAGAGGAGACGCTGTCTGTGGAGACAGGACAGGGGAAGGGCAGTCTGTTGTATGATAGTGACATTTCCAGTATAAAATATACTGAGAATTAAGAAAGAAAGGTCAGGAAATGTGGTGAGGGAGAGGAAGAAACAGGAAGGCTATCAAAGAGACATAACTCAAAGCAATGGGAGCAGTGGGACGATAAAGTAGAGTAGGGCAACAGAGTGCTCGTCAGTCACAGAGAAAAATAATGATCTAACCTTTGACATCATGCTATTTGGCTAATGTGAGTCTCGCACAAGCTTAAGATCAGCATGATACAAACGTTTGTAACACAGACATCTAAAATTACTGTTGATGGAAAACGTGGACAAGGTCATGGAAGAAAAAATATATTCAAATGACTAAGTAGGTCAACAGTGTCCATTGTGTGTGTGTTTTTACATGAGACCACACACCCCCAACCCCTGAAATCATGTGCTCATGGTCATATCATTTAGTGTGTCCCTCTTTAAATACAAGGTAGCCAACCAAACCTAAGTTTGTTTGGCACCATTTCACTCTCTGCATATATGTGGGTGTGCAGGTTTCTGAAAAGACACCCGTTTGGTCACCAGAGACCCTGAGGATTTAAGTAGCTATTTAAATAAATTAAATATGAAAAGTCCCAGTGTCATTTAAAAAGGCACGTCTTCTTTTTCAACGTTAAGCTAAATACACACAACAAGTCCCCATAAGCTTTGTAAAAAATAAATAAGACAACTTGTCTACCTATCTCTGCCATCTTAATGATGTTACATCACCATGACAACAATGTGCGTCGTTAAATAGTGTCCAGTTATCTCCATGGTAACTGTCTAACTGAAATTTCTGGCGCCTAACAAGAAATGGGTTTAGATGACACATATCGTAGGCTATCATATCTGATCAGTGTACACATCAGCAAGAGAGAGGGGTGTGGCACGCAGCTTCAAAGTCAGAATCAGTGTTCTGGAATTATCGGCACACATCCATTTATAAAGAAACACGTCAGCTATAGGCGATAGGCTACTAACTGTAAGTCCAGCGGTTTTTGTTAGTTAACGCACAATAACGCACTGATAATCCCTCCTTTGTGATGTCAACGCAAAGCCTATAGGCTACATGGCAGGTTTCACTGACAGACGCACAATAAACATTTGGCACAATATCAGAGTCCGATGTGTGACGTCTGCGCATACATCTACCTTTGCGTCCCTGAACCTGTGGATCATCTGATGGAGAAAAAAACCGAGCCATCACCCGCCTTGTGATTTTTCTTTTGAGCGAAAGCAGCTAACCGTTAATAATAACAGCACGGACATCATGCACGACATCTGATATTTGGTTTTCAACTTACTGTTACAAGGCTTAAGATAACAGCCGCCTCAGTGGATTGGTCACGCTCGTTCAAAGGCTTTGATCCGCAGGCTTTTTGCAAGTATTTTTTTGCCGCGCAACCAGTGAAGGTTATAGTGATCAGTGCCAGTAGACACACCCTCATTCAGTGAACAAACAACAAGGTGCGCTGTAAATGGCATTTCTGCAAGTAAATGAGACCTCATCCAGCAGTGTGTAAATTCACTGAAAATCCTATTATAGGATTTATTTAAATTGGACTCAAAACAATCTACTGGTATCAAACGATAAAATTTGAGTTCCTTTCTGATCCATCTCTTATGCTTATTATGACCCCTTCGGACTCTCATTTTATATTTTTTAAAATAACAATAACACCAGCTAAGACATCAAAATATGTGCGCTTATCAACTTACCTCTTGTTTCTCGAGTGGAACGCTGGCCAACAAACTGATATCCACCCACAGAAAATCAATCAGCTTGTCTCACAAGGCTTTTGTTCCAAATATTCTCATCTGTCAATATGTGCACACTGCTCACATCTAAATATCCACTTGTCCTGAAAAAAAAATGTGATGGATAACAATGTGACTCCTGGAGTGACTGCTTATTCAGTGCGTTGAACGCTCTCTCTCTCTCTCTCTCTCTCTCTCTCTCTCTCTTTCACACACACACAACCCCCCCCCCACACACACACACACACCTATAGACCCCTAGCATATGGAAAGGCTATTACTATTATATGATTAATCAACTCCATAATAACGTTTTTTCCTTGGTATTTAGTAAATTTATTTATGTATAATGCAGTGATCCAACACATTAAACAAATAGAAAATTATGTTAGACAAAATACCCAATGTGCATAAACATGACACAGAGAACACGCACATTGACATCCAAAGTACAGTTTCTGGAAAATTTCACAGTGTGAGTATAAGGGGAGGTTCAGGTGAACAGATATGCAAAGTGCCAGCTCAGTAATGGAGTCATGGTTCAAAATGCTTTCTTTCTTCACAAAGTAAGTGAATAGAAAAAGTGTCCTTTTAATTTTACTATGGTAATAAAAATAAACACCTGAGATGTGTCCCTGAGAAAAAACACACCTCTACAATCAAACATTATTTTCAAAAAGAAGGCCTATAATTCGCAAACCAATTAAGGAGACCACAGTGGAGTGGACTGTGTTTCACTGGCCCAGAACATGTGATATGAGAGGGGCCAACCATCATTGAAGCTACTTTAACATGTAGATAAAGATATAGCTACTTATGTTTAACTTGTGACTGAGACACAAAAAGACAGAGAAATAAAATCAAGAATGCAAGACTGAAGTCAGTGCATTGATCACTGTATATTCATAATCTGGTTCAGGTTATACACCTAACAGTCACATGACAGATGATGAATTTCTATGGAGCAACACCAACACCAAGACAGAAGTCCTGAGTTCTTCATGCTACTACTCCCCAAAACCAGTGTGCAACCTCATCATACTGTCTTTCCATCAGTATCTCCTCATCAATTCATTCTTCTACGTGTAAATCCATCCATCTCTCTGAGACGACTTCATAGTTCATTGGGTAAAAGGGAAAGTAGGTCGCTGGCAGGAGACAAAGGGACATCACAGCCTCATTTGCTGTAGGAGGCACAGGAAGAGTTAAGATTGAGAAAACCTGTGACCTACAGTAAGTCTAAATGCATTCTAGTCATTTGAATGTCAAACATGCTCTCCTACACTATTCATAAATGTTTTGCTAGATCAGTTTTTACCTGCATTTTGCTGTATATCCAGGGCAGCACACTGGTGACTTTGGTGTAAACGCCAGGCTTGTTTCTTTCACCACAGCCAGCACCCCAGCTGGTGAGCCCCGCCAGGTACCAACGGTTCTCTCCCTGACACACCAGAGGTCCACCACTGTCACCCTGGAAAGTGCAGTTCGTGTTAAGTTAACATAAGGTTGTACTCTGAAGTTTGTAGGATTTTAAAGGCACTGGTCATCTGATTAGTGTAAACCTGTCTGTTGATATTCACTGCTCACCTGACAGGAGTCTTTTCCCCCTTTCAGGTCCCCAGCACAGAGCATGTTCTTGTTCACGGCGCCTCCATACACACTGGGGTTGTTACACGCTTGTGTACTAATGATGTCCACAGTCACTTCCATCAGATCTCTGGAGACAGTGCCTGTATTGGAGGAAACAATATGGACATTAAAAAATGTCAAAATAGTGGCCAAATAATTAGCTGACTGATAAACATATGCACTTCATGGTAACAGCTAGTCCCACGTCATTTGTCTGTTTGAAAGTCACTGTGCCCCTGCCCGTCAGCCATTACTATTGAGTTTTATGTCCGTCTTCTTCATTCACTATCAACCTCAGTATAGAGAGGACAGACATTAGTCACTCTCTATTAAGTCATCCATGTTCATTTAGGGGTTCCAGACTTTCTTTGTTGTGTGTGGCCTGCCTGCACTTCTTCTGATGACTATCTGCATGCTTTTTGATTTCTGCCTGACTGGCCTAGCTCTCTGGATGTGTTGCTTTTGTTTTAGTCCTGCCTTCTGACCTAATAAATACCACTTTGTGAGCCAGTGTTACATGCATTTATGTATTCATTATTGTATCATGTAGTTTAATGGCAATTGATAAAGTGTATTACCCCTGGTATGCTTAAAACGTAATTTCCACTGCTCTGATCTGGTGAAATTTTACTTGTTCTTACTCTATATGTATGGACCTTACTATGTCTGTTTGCTTGATTTCATGAGGAACACTATTTTTATAGGGTTACCTTAATCTTTTTCAGTTATGTTGGAGTTCTCTGGTCAAAATCGTAACCATACATATTGCAGTCGGTATGTGGGTAAACGACAATTTTATATTCTTAGACCAAAGACTAACCTTTTAAAACATACAGTTACGTACTGGGCTTCTGTAGAATGGAAAAAGTTATCAAACAGTACTACATTAAGAAATAAATACAGATGTACCTAAAGCAGGCCATATGGCTGAATCTGCATGCCTGTCTGCTACAATTAAAGCTAATGGGAATCCAATTATATAAAACCTAAATATAGTATATATGTAATTTATATTTTTACTATAGGCTACTGTAGGCGGCTTATATCTCAGCTTACCTGATCCTGCCTCAGTGGTGCCAAAACCTGTGGTGCAGCATTTGGCTCCTTGGGAAAATTGCTGGTCAAAAGCTGGCAGACAAGCTGGCTGAACTTTATCTGGATAACACAAAAAATTGATTTAACTTTCGTAAACACAACGGCAACCTTGTGCACTCAAAAGGATAGTAGTGTAGACAGATACACACACACACAGCCACACAAACACATTGGTCTGGGCAAATAAGATTACCAGTATGACTGTGGACCTTCAAAGCTCAAACTCAACAGTGAGAGAAAATCATTTCCATGGTAGTCACTGTGCTGTGTATTTGCTTTACCCTATTGTTATTTTCCTGCAGCCGCAGAGCAAAAATAATTCTGGAAGATCATAGAAATTTAGCAACTTGTTCAAGGACATTTCAGCTGCAGAGTGAATTTTCATTGACATGGGCTTTTGAACCCAGGTCAGACAGCAGAAGGACTGTCTTTCAAGCCATTCAGTCACCCGCCTTGCCACACGACATACTGCTTATGAACACATACTCCCTCCCAACATGAACAGCTTTCTGACTTTTATGAGCAATTGTATTGAAACCCTTTTCCTGACTAAGAGTCAGACTTCCACCATGAATGTAGGATGAACATAAACATCATTTCAATTGAGTGATGATGTGACTGACCATTGAAAAGAACTGGTGACGTAAGTTGGAGCAGAGCTATGTCTTGGTCATTAGTTTTGCTGTCATAGTTCTCGTTCAGTAGGATATTCTTAACCAGGTAGGGCTGAGGTAGTCTGTCCAGAGACACCACTCCACCATACACTTTCCAGTTGTCCACCAAGAGAATTAAGGAGTTGCTTCTGTGACATAGAAAGAGACTGTTCAGTTGAAAGCAATCAACACATACTGATTTGGCATTGGTGCTTATGTTTTCAGCATACAGGACTTTGAATCATAGTATTGTAACTTTGAAATGTTTCAGTTCAGCTTTGTTGACTGCAGCTGAACATTATACATTTCTACAATTACAATGTTTGAATTATGTGCCAAGAATAAAGTTTATTGCGTAAGCGAAAAAACAGTGAGCACACATTTTCTGTGTCAGGTCACCTTGGGAAGCAGTGGGCAGCAGTCAGCACAAAATCAGGAGAGATCAGAACTCCTCCACAGACGTGGTATCCTCTGAAGTGGAGCGACAACTGCCATGGCCACTGACCTGTCTTTGCTGTGCTGCCCCCAACAATCCGGGCTAAAGACTGCTGACGACCGCAGTCTGGGAATGGAAGACAATGTGAGATACTGTCAACAAACCAAAGAAACAGCTAAAAGATCCCTTGGTAGTGCATAGAATGATCATATTGTGTTACCGCTTTATAAAACTGCATAAGACAAAGGATTACAGAGACTGGAAAGTTTAATTGGCATTAAAGGAATCATTCTAAGCTGGTTTAATTCCTATTTATCAGATCAACCTCAGTTTGTACATGTTAATGATGAATCCTCCATGCAAGCCAAAGTTTGTCCCGGAGTTCCACAAGGTTGTGTGCTTGGACCAATCCTATTTACTTTATATATATTTCCTTTTGGCAATATTATCAAGAAACACTCCATCAACTTTCAAAGTTATGCAGATGATACTCAATTATGTCTATTGATCAAGTCAGATGAAACCTATCAGTCAGCCAAACTTAAAGCAGCCTTAAGGATGTAAAAACCTGTATTACCTGCAATTTTCAAAAACTGAAGTTATTAACACATCCAAGATGCATTAACTAAAGATAGAGTTACTCTGAATGTCATCACCCTGACCTTCAGCACGACCTGAGGAATCTCGCCGTTATCTTTGATTAGGACATGTCCTTTAACTCCCACATTAAACAAACTTGAAGGACCTCCTTTTTTCACCTGCGTAACATTGCAAAAATCAGGTATATCTTTTCTCAAAATGATGCGGAAAAAAACAGTCCATGCGTTTGTTACTTCTAAGCTGGATTACTGCAATTCTTTATTATCAGGCCGTTCAAATGTCCCTTAAGACTCTTCAGTTGATCCAGAATGATGCAGCACATAAAACTTGGTTGGTTTTATCATTAGTTATGTGTGGATAGATACTAAAGCATTGATATTTCTGATCCAAACTTTTCCTGCTCCAGGATCACTTGTCATATAAAATCATCGATATCTAAACTCAGGAACTTCTTCTCCTTCTGCCTGTCAAAGTCATGTGTGTACAACGGCTCTGAGATGTAACTTATTTAAAGTGAGCCACTGCAGCCCTTTACATTTCCCACAAAGACTAAATACTGGCTGACTGTAAAAGGAGTCATGTCTGGCTGTGTTTTAGCTGTAAAGATAATAATGACGCTGTGTGTGATGTGTGTGCAACGAAGGTGAACTACTGAGGCAACACCACATACCTCGCTAAACATCAAATATTAAGTCACAGGAATGAGTATGATGATGTTGTTAAAAGTATTGTTATCGACAGCGGCAATAGCACCAGTCTGGGTATTGCTTGGATCATCAGGTAAGTGGTATCGCACATCCCTATTTATCGTTGTTAAAATTCAAGCTTATGAATCCAACTCTCACATAATGTGGTCTGTAGAAAGGTTCTCTGAATTTAATTCAGATTTAAGATTCAAAGAAGGCAAGTGCTGATTTCAGAGAATTATACTACAGCAAGGTCAAGTGGAAAATGGCTGGATGTGCAATCATATGAGACAGAGACAGAAAAAGAGAGAGAGAGAGATTGTGTAACTGTGTGTGACACATCACTTTAGTAACAGATGGAGGCTCCTTACCTGTACACTGCAGGAAGACAGTCTCCTGGCCTGTACAGGAAGAACTGCATTACGCAACAATGAGAAAAACGTCAGTTAACATGTAATAATAAGTAAATATAGTAAACCAACATGCTTTTTGTGGTTTAATAAGCCAATAAAAGCAGAAACTATTTTAACTGCTTCCACATATATGGTTAGATTTCACATGATGAGACAGCTTTCATAATAAACTGAGATAAGAAGGATCATAGATTAAGTCTGAGCTGTGTATGAAACAAGTCGGGAAAAAGATTAGATTGCATACTTGACTTTTACCAGACCCTGGATAGGCAAAGACGATCTTCTAGTCAATGTTAAACCAGTGGACTCTTGGGATTTAATGGGTTTGGTGACATAGGACCTGGAGACAGAGAAAAGGGCGGTTCAGACGGCTGAAGAGATAAACTTGCACATATAGACAATTTTGTTGAAAAACAACACCTGATTGGATCTAAAAACTCATTCTAGTTCTGTCACACTGAGACACCCCAGAGAGACCTGTGGAGAATCAATTCAACGCTAAACACACAGCAGCAGGTGAGGAGAAATTAGATGGAGCTCGGTGGCTAAATTACAGGTTGGAGATATAAGCCCACATGTTCGCTAGCTGCTGTTGAAATTGGGTCTGGCAAAAGGACCAGCTAAATTACGCCTTCATGAAGCCTGAGCTGCCTCTGAATGATGATGGGGAATAGTAATATTTTCATGCTGGAGTGCTAATCCAAAATGTTTTTCAGCATTCAGCACTACTGCTCTGATACTATTTTATGTGTGTTGTTTAGCACACTTTAGGTTAGGTTAGCTAACAACAAAATTATAGTTGAGTTAAAGAGATGATTCTTTACTTTCTGAATCCTAGCTGAGCACAGGTTTGGTTGGCGTAGCTGTCGTCCCAGCCCTTGTAGCACACTGGTAGGAAGTGACCATCTTGAGATGACTTAACTTGCAGACCGCCATCCTCACCAAACCTCACTGCGGGAGACATGGAGGGAGACAAAAGACAGCAGGCAACTTAGACAGCATCTCTTCGGTGGGTTATGCTTAACACTATGTGACAGTGTGGAGTCTTTGGCTTGTGTGCAACTGCAAAACAATTACAGTGATCAAACATGAAATAAATTGGCTTCTCTTGGCAAGCCTCGACAAATGCAAGAGTGCTGCTGTATGCAGTTTCTTTCTTCTTTCTTCCCTGATAGTGAAGTCCAAAATTTTCACAAAATTAAATGATGTGCTGTCTACTGGAATGCACTTTGTACTTCTTGCTTTAAACGTGTTACATAAATAAAAATGTTTATGTGTGTAAAATAAAAAGATGTTTTATTGACATTTAATGCATTTGCCTGTGGTAGAATATTGTCCCCATTACCAAACCTATGTATGAGAAGTGAACACAAAGATCCTCTAGACTTTTGGGGGTTTCCTTTTGGCTATCAGCTATCTGGCCATCCATCTTCACCATCTGTCACTGTATTTCTCTGGTTCTGGTAAGGTCTATGTGTGTGTGCATGTGCCCACTCACCACAATTTGTTTCGTCAGTGCCCAGTTGGCAGTCTCTTATCCCATCACATTGGACAGTATTGTTGGGGCAGGTGTCAAACTTTGGCAAAGACAGAATTTCATATCTGTGATCATCGTCATCATCGTCGTCATCGACCGTTACTGTTGCCAACCGGGTGCTATAGCGAACTGTCGTTGGGGTAGAGTATAGGTAGTAATGAGTGTGGGTAAGTAGTGGTTGTTTATTTCCAGCTTACAATCCTCTGTAAAAGCATACCTCATTATCAAAAAACAAACACATCTACTGTCATCAGTACCACAACAACCACAACACTTACATTTCATGCAGTTAGTAAAATAAATTACAGCAGCAAATGAATATTAATGACAATGCCCAGTGATCTGTATGAATAAACACATATACCTCCAAGCCAGATGGCCAGTGCCAGCAGAGTGATCACCAGTATCACTCCCCCTGACCCTCCATAACACTGGGCCTTACTCTCAAAGCATCTCCTCCTCTGTCTGCTGGGGGCTGGACACAGGCCGTGCACATATACACAAACACACATAAATAATCCTCTAAGAAATTCTGTCAAATTGTTCCGCTCATACACCTGAATCCATTGTATTCTCAGGACAATATGGGAGCTGTGGAAAACACTCACAAATGCTTGAATGTGTGACTTGGGGAACAACCACAGGTGATGGATACCGGGGGATGTAGTGTGGATGGGTGGGGGGTGTCAGGCCTGGACCCACGCCACACACCACCTCCTCATAGGCAATGTGGGGTGGCTGGGTGTGCACAGCAACAGAGTAGTAAGGAGGAGGGGGCTCGTTCTGTGAGGAAAAGACAGAAAAGACAGGGGGAAAGTAAATAACCAGTGAGACCAGCGACATTTTATAAATAAAATCCTTTAATGTTAACGCCAGTGTGATATAAAAAATCTTTGCCCATTATTGTGTCATCTGTTACCCTTGGAAACAAGACACCACGCTATATTTAATAGGTATAATAACATCAGAAGATAGAGGGAGGCAGATCACTTGTTAGTTGCCAAGACTAAGCACGTAGCCCATTGTCCTCCATGCAGTCCTAACACTATTATCAAGTCTATGTATAAGTCCACACCTGGGTAACAATAGCAAAATACAAGCAATGTATCCTGGCAACAGCTTCTGAAAGCTCAGGTTTAAAAAGATTCTATCTATATTTGGATTTTGGGGACAGCTCATAAATGAGAAATAGACTAAAAGGCTTTGATAGCCAGCGGTGGCACCAGTGCTTTTACCAAATTGGCTAAAGATCTGTATGAGCTCACTGTAAACGACTCATAATAAAGAGCCATGGTTAGTCCGACTCCCTGGTTAGACATTACCCCCTAACACTGCCAGTGATATCTCTCGTCTGTCTACCACAATGACTTGCAAAACTTTTCTTGAAGGTTTGTTCCACATTGTTTCATTGTTCAGACAAAGATAATTTGTGGACAATGGACAAAGTAGAGGTACTTTAAACTAGGATGCTGTGACAGAAAATACATTGACGGAAGGGTGAAAGAGAGCCAGAGATCATGTAAAGGACTGATGATTTAGCTTCTAGTGTTTTCACATGTTTGTACTGTATGTATTAATATTACAAATAAGTTAAAGGATATGTTGACCAATATAGTTCAACATATGGGAAATCCACTTTTCTTGACAAGAGTTAGATGAGAAAGTTGAGACCCTGTTGTGTCTTTATGCTAGCTAGAGACAGCCAGTAAGCTTAGCATAGGACAAAGACTGGAAACGGAGGGGCACTAAGAAGGTTATGGGTGGACAAAGCGGTTTCAAAAGACCATTTTTATTGCATGCACATCAAGTTTCAAAACACCCCTATAGGCAGCATAAATCCTACTTCATTGAAGTAAAATGGTAAGCTGAAATAGGTGGAGTAGCAAGTTCATCAGATTTCCTAGTACAGTACACTTGGATCATCTTGCATTCTATTATCATGGAACAATACAGAAAATGGTTAAAGATTAGGGGTTCATATGACATTGAAAAGGTCAACAATTCACTTAAACAATAATTATGGTAATATAAAATTACAAAGCTACCTGACATGAAACCATAAGTCAGGCCACTGCATCTCTTAAGAACATATAGTGACCTGAGCTTGACTGCAACCAAAACAAATCTAAAATATTCCTTCCGGTCCACAGAAAATATTAATTTCAGCTACGAACTTTAAATTCAATACTTTTTATGCTTATTAGTATGTCTCAGAGCTCTTTACAGTTTGTACAATATACAATATATTATACAATATATTGCCCTGGATAAGAAAACGCTCCACTGAAATTGATTATTTTTAAGTACAGATAGATGTCTGATGAAAACCATGTATTTCCAAATTTTTCACATGAACTGAAGGATTAAGTGTTACTTTATAGGTTAAAATCCACCTGCTTCTTAACCTAAATAAGCCATTTTAAAACTATGTGGATTATCTGAAAAATGCCTTGTCACAGAGCTGAAAACAGAGCTTTGTACTTAGCTCGTGAAAAGTTGATGGAACAGGATTGCAATATTAGGTAAATAAACGTGCCATGATCTAAAGTGTTTCAAGCAAATTGTAAAAGTGCTGCCATATAGAACCTAATGACAGAAACCATTTGAAGTTTGTTTAAGAAAACCTATGTTCAAACTTTCTTGTTACCTGCTGTTTGGCAAGTAAACTGAAACAACCTCTAACCTCTAAAACCTCTGATGTCAGCCTATAAATTCTGCAATGCACACCACTCTTCAAGCTTTGCAGACAAATTAACCCACTGAAACTCAAACAGACCAAACAAAGACTCAGATAAATAAGAACCACCATTCAGAATCAGATGAGTTGAGAGTGACAGGTGAGTATTGATTAAGCAAGAAGTTACAGCTATTGATTGGAGAAAGGCGGAAGTCAGACAAGAGGCCAAGAGACATATTATACATTATACATTGATACAATTGAACGACAAAGGAAGAACCTACCGGGTCATGCTTTGCCATCGGACTCAGTAAAGAGTGCAGAGTGGAGCTGAGAGCAGGTGGGTGGAGCTTTTTCACATCCAGGCATTTACTCAGTCACAGATCAGCAGTTAGAGCACAGTGGTGCCACATTAAACATTTTCTAGTCCTTTTTTCTCCACTGTGTGTTTGTCACCTACCTTCCCCCAAGCAACAACAGGTAGGCCTGCCTTCCCCCTCCCCGTTCCTGACTAAAACCTCCCAACTCCAGTTTCCATCATTCTCTCAATCTTTCATTCTTCTCCTCACAGAGACAGGCGTGCCCAGTGCTCCAGTTTCCCTCCTGGCTGACCAATTTCCGTGGTATCCAGAGACCGTCAAAGTTTGTATCACAGTATGAAGTCCCATTATGGCTCAAATGACTTGACTACACAAAGAAAATGTTATGTTGTATTAATATGCTTTCTTTGAATATCAACATGTGTCAGACATACAGTAATGTTTATTTGTTTAATTATCATTATGTTAAAATGACCTGTAGGCTTCTCTGTGGGCCCATGAGGCCGGCACTCCAGGAGTGCCATATATCTGTCACCACTGTGACGGTGCAAGACAAACAAGTACAAACACACACACACACACACACACTAATATTCAGTCGGCGCACATTTGCACATTTTGTGAAACAGTATTATTATGTTCACTACTATGTCACTACTATGACTGACAGCAACTAAGATATTGGGATCATCCCAACACACACACACACACACACAAATCTAAAAAGTGTTGAATAAAAAGCTTTTAACATTATGTTTTTACATAATGACAGACAGAAATGTCAAAAATGTTTCAACCATCCTCAGTCTCACCTACAATTCAATTCCAGTTTAATGCAAGATATATAATCTGTAAATTTAAATACTGGGAGGCGGGGTTTGTCACTGAATCCAGGAAATAAAGGAAATGATCAGTGTGTGTGCACATTTGTTAATGTGATACTATTTTAAAATGCTCACTCAGTCACTCTGCTTCTGTTTCAGGCTTCTACACGACATCCTGGCCATCCCTACAGTGGGACCTTTCTGCACACAGATCACAGAAGTTTTTTCTGGAAACTTATGGAGCTGCCTTCCTCTGATGTCATCTTTTTCTTCTGTGTTCAATTTAAAATCCACTTTTCAAACATTCTCTAGTTCCTCTTTCAGCCCATAATGTTTCTCCAGTTTCACATGTTCATCTTTGTTCCAATTGCTGTCACCTGTGATCCTCTACAATGTTCACCACTTTCATTTTCTGTTGTCATTACCATAATGTCCAATTGATCAGTACTTGTCAGGGTCTAAAAATCCAACAACTTTATTGTGTCTCTTTTATTAAGCTTCACTCTGCTTACAATAGTTTTCTTCTCGGTGTGTGCTTTTCCTGCATCTTTCACCTATGTGGAACAATTTAGCTTGCAGTAGCTGTGTGATAAGGGGAGACCTCTGCCTCTATTGACTTTGTGCCTGTTTTTGTGTTTATAATATATTAAACAATCATAAATATAGGGCACTGTGATGGTCTTGAACCTGGTTGAGGACCTTTGTGGCATATTTCATCTACTGTCATACTGAATGATATACTGAGTTTCTGAGAAGCATCATGAGATATTCATTATGAATATGTGTTCACCATGTAACACATCTAGAGGGTGATATCTTATACAGTCTCTTCCTATGTGTATGCAGCCACTGGCCACTTCTCACATAGCAAGAGACTTGTGAGAAAATCCCCCTTCCAAACAACAGCAGATGATCTCTGACATTTAAGTTCCCACTGCTCAGATTTAGTCAGCGGTTCTGTCTCCCAGCATGACAGAAACCAAAAGGCAACTCAAACTTTAATATCCATCAGTGTTTTTTGCATTTACCAGGAACTAAAACTTAAACAGTCACATGTGAAGAGGAGGTGAGAAAAAGGAGGGGAACTTAATGTCACATTAAGAGAAAAGTGCTTTCTCAGAATTGAAAGTAAATTTCTAGTACTGACTTATTGATGAGAGTTTATATAACGTTAAAAAAGATTTTCCCAGAAAAGGTCTGGAGAAAAATCTGGGTAAAGACTGGCACGATGTACTGTAAACAAAAGAGACAAGTGAGGTGGTCAAGTTCATTCAACAGTAAACACCCCTTTAGTATTAGACAATTGTGTTTTTAATCCATTTTGTGATGAATGTTCATTATCGGGCAGTAGGAAAATCCAGATGTGCAGGCCTATGTAAAAAATGTAGGCCTTGCACATTGTCTACGTATTAGCAATGTAATAGCAATACTGACAGTCAGGATGTGAAGGTATTTCTCTGAGAATGGTCTCTGGATAAATAGTTGTTTTCACATTTTGGAGAAATTACTTTTAGCCCACATTAAAAAAGAAACTCATAAATTACATATCCACCCACATTAACTTCTATAAAACACTTTTCCTTTCAAAATCTACAGATAACTGACAAAGATGTGTGTATGTCATTAAGATGAGGTGTGGAGATACAATTCCATGGTCACTGTGGTTTGTCGACATCATAGATAAGAGACAGACACTCATCTGATAAGTTTGTAATGAGGTTATGGCTCTCTTAATGTCACTTTAGTTAACATGAGTTTATAACTTACTTACAAGGCCTTTTAAGACATAAAATAAAAATCTTAATTTCAGCCACAACCTGCATACAAGACTCATGATGCATAGAGTTATGAAGAAATTATATGAAATAAAATCATGACTTACATCTATTAACAAATCATGTGCTGACTTACCTTTTGTTTCCCTTTATTCATGTTGGTTTTGCTTGTTAAACATATTAACTCACACTAACCCATCATTATCTGTATTTTCAGTTGTCCCTATCCTTCTGACAACCATCTTTACCATTGCACGCTTGGAAAAAAAATCACCTGCAATGGAGCCAACCACCTTGTGGTTTTTATAGACACACGTCATTACAGGAAAAGATTCAAATGCATGACTATAGTTTAGTCAAAAAGGCATGCACACACAAACAGATGCAAACAAAGACAACAGTGTGTCTGCTATTTGTTCGAGGGAATATTTTTCATAAACTAGGAAATTTAAATATTTAAAAAGGGTTATCCCTAAATGCTTCCCTTTCCGTTTGTCTGAGCTGTGCCAGCCCTCAACAGCAGTTCACCAAACACCATCTGCTTTGAGCATGGAAAGGGGAAAAGGAAAAGAGGAAGAAACGTGTTTAGTGAGAGAGGTGAGAACGAGGGACGAAACTCGCAACAGCGTCACTAATCTTGTCACAACAGGAAACACGTCATCTGTGAGGGAGGGGAGTGGAGCAAGAGAGGAAGGTATCTGTGTAAATTAAATCATTTCTTATTTCTGGCACAGATGAACAGTCACCACTTCAGTAAGAGAACAGCTGCCTCACTTTAGTCATCAATTATCTCAACTTTAATGTTAATCTGAACCATTACACAGAGTTGCTTAGGCTAAAAGATGTTTCTAAAGTCAAATTTTACTCACTGATGGAATAAGGGACTTTACTGGCGACAACTGTGTGGATTATGACTGAAAGATAAAACCTCTCCAGACACCAGAAATGGACATGAGCAACAAGACCCCACTTCTTGTCTTCCTGGTTATCTACATAAACTGTGTGTCAGGTAATTAACAACTTTATATTCGGGGAAATGTTTATGAGTAAACCTAGTTGTTTGAAACCTTTATTTTACAAATATTTCCACCAAAAAGGCAACATGGGAAAGAAAGAGAATTTTACACATTTATCGCAGATTTTTACACTCTGGCAAATACTTCCCATAGTGGAAATAGGTGAATCTTTGTTCCCTTCACTAAAAACCCACAATGTCATAAGATGATATGAACAGATCCCATGAGTGATTTGAAAGATTGCTGTATCAAAACCACACTTCCTTTTCTTCACCTGACCACATCCTTCAGAAAGCATTTCAGTAAAAAAAAATGTGTGCAGCTTTATAATTTTACATTTACAATTTGAGATCAAAACTGTACAAATGTCTCCTCTTTCTGCCATGTAATACAAAACTTATCTCATCTTAATTCCTGCTTTTTTTTCAGTGGCTAGACTGGACATGCCTCAGCTTAACAAACTGACGGTGAATATTTTGGATGGGGAGGTAATAGTACTTTGGAATCATCCTGTAGACGCTCCCCCAAACTCCAAGTACAATGTACAAATGGCAAAGTATGTTTAACTTAAAAATATCCATAATAACACATTCACTTCAGAGTTACAGTGTTCTGTACACCAACTTCATATAATTTGCAATTACATTTTTCTATTTACATTTATGTTATTCATGTCCATTGGTTTATATCATTTACCAGAGAAAATTGCTAAGTCTGACTTTTATTGAAATGTTGGATTTTATACAACTTTTTGTCATACACAAATTTTGATCCTTTCCTTTTGGTGACTGGTGTGTTTTCTGTCCTCAGGTACTTTGATGAATGGGCCATGGTGGCCAGCTGCACAGGGATCACAAACACCTACTGTGACCTCAGCAGCCATATACATGACTATGATGCTGGCTACAAGGTCAGAGTTAAGCTGGTCGCAGGAGATGATGAGTCTGAGTGGTCAGCCAAGAAATTTCTGCCAAATACAAGTAAGCATAGTTGTATGTTATGTAATAATTTAGGCACAATATAGGGTTGATTTCTTACCATTTTCTGTTCCTATAGGTGAATTGCAGCCTCCGTCCTTCACTTTGAGGGCTACTTCCAGCACTCTCACAGTTTATGTTCACGAAAAACCCATTCTAAAAAAACTCTTTCATTTTGGGGTCATCTACACCATCTACCTGGAGGAGAGAGGAGAATATACTAAGGTGGGCATTAAGTTTAAACACACAAAATGTGAAACAATGTCAGAAAACACAAGTCTGGGACAAATTGTAACAATCTTCAATTGATTGGCAAAGTTTTTACAACACAAGCAAATACATTAGACAGCAATGTTGTCTGTGAAATGGTTGTTAATCACTGCTACTAAAACATGTCTATATATTAAGTCAAACTCTACAACAATGCATTGTTTTCACATGCATTGTTGAAGAGTTAAACTACACTAAATTAAACTAAATAATAAAATACAATATTTAAACTATCTAATCTAATCTAATGTCATTACCTGCCTGACTGAACTTCTGAAACTTACTCATCCCAGGCTATATTGTACAATGTGGTTCATACTGTACAGTGCCTTGATCTGCATGGCATTTTAATTTTTACCCCATAGAATACCACAGCATACCTAAAAGATGATGTGGGAGAGGATCAGAGGACTAAGACTTTCAGTTCTCTACACTGGGGGAGAGAGTACTGTGTCAGCCTCAAGGTAGAGGGCAACGGAGCTCTCGCAAAAAGCAGTGTGTCCCATAAAGAGTGTCTGCTGCTACCAGAACAAGGTAAGAAAAACAATATAATGATGATGCACAGTTAAGAGACAGCAGTGTTGAACAGCAGTCAGACCCAACAATAAAATAAACATGAGATACAAATGTTAGTTGCTGCTAACAGGAATGGCTCACAGCTGACACAGAAGATATAAGGAGAAAAAAGTCACAATATGCAAAATAATAAGGTGGAAATCATCTTGCTATGCGATAGTTAATTTTGCCATGATGACATACACAGACTCACATTGTGAAAATAATAACCTACATGTAATAATCCTGAAATTAATAGTTTGACGTTTTGGGAAATATACTTTTTTGCTTTCATGCCAAGAATTTAATAACAAGATCAATACCACTCACATGTCTGTGCACTAAATATGAGGCCACAGAACAGCAGCTGGTTAGTTTAGCTTGGCATAAAGAGTAGAAACGGGGAAACAGCTAGCCTGGCTTTGATCAAAGGTAACAAAATTGTCCTCACAGTAATTAACACAACCTTGTTTGTGTAATCCTGCACATTTTTTTTTTCTACAGCGAATGACAAGAAGCACATTTTAAAATGTCAAACTATTCCTTTAAGCCTAAATTTAAAGTTTGTGATAAAGGAAG
The DNA here is from genome assembly GCF_014851395.1 of Micropterus salmoides. NCBI lineage: Eukaryota > Metazoa > Chordata > Actinopteri > Centrarchiformes > Centrarchidae > Micropterus > Micropterus salmoides. The sequence continues at coordinate 23,864,883 of NW_024042261.1, read as the reverse complement.
ATTGTGTTGCCTTTGGCGAAAGACTTCCAATTATATCAACCTCACAACATGTTCTGTTTTTGTTACTTCCAGAATGGTTCATAACTGCTGTGTCATGCCTGTCTATTCTGGGTGTGTTGGCCTTCATTGGTATCATGGCAACCGCCTTCCAGTGTTACCTGAAACGTCCAGAGAAAACACCTGCTGCATTGGTATGTATATCAAATTAAATACTGGGACAAATTGCAGTTATGCAATCTTGTACTGTCAACTATGTGGAAAACAGAACCAAAAGTTGGCAAGAAGATAAAAAAAAGCAAAAGGAAATGACAGAGTTGGTTTTAAATACCCTCTTACATTCTTGATATTAGCCTTGCTGAGAGGGTTCAGCTGGTCATAACTAGCTTTGTTCCTAAAAGTGATTTCATAAAAACACAATGAATCACAGAATAACCTGTCTTCTCTTTTCACCAGAAATCCCCTGTAAGTGGCTGGCTTCCACTCTCTGTTAGAGAAGGTACTATGGAGGTTGTTCATGGAGGCAAAGGATGGTTCCTGTCCAGTTACAGGAGAGAAGTGAAAGACCCAGTGACTCATGTTACGGTAATAGAGGACAGTGAAGAGGAGGACAGGAGGTCGAGCATGGACAGTGGGGTCAGCATGGAATCCAACTCTGCAGCAAACAGCAGAGGAAGTCCTCCAACGAGACAAGAGGACAGTGGCTGTGGGAGCTTGGGAGGACCAGAGAGCTCCACAAGCAGTCAGACAGATTACCCTATGCAGGAAGGGAGGAGTGATACCGACATAGCTAGGAAGAGGGAAGATAGCGGGGTGGGGCTTGGCTGCCAGCTTGGTTCTCTTTCCATGAAACTGGATGAACAGGACAGTGGGTCTCTAAAGGAGGCTGTTGCTGGGGGTAATTATCGCAGCCAGAGCCACTCAGTAGTGCAGATCAATGGCAGTGATGATGAGGAGATGTTTAAACAAATGCTCCCGGGCTCAATTTTGGCAGAAGTGGTCACAGGCTACAGGGCTGGGCCTCAATCGTGTATCTGCTCAGGAGCAGGTCAATGCAGTTGGTGCCACAAACAAGGCCATTATGGAACTGAAGTTATCAAACAATACAAGACTATGTGTATAGACAATGGAATACTGAGTGGCAAATGTGATTTTGTGGACTCTTACAAAGGAGCGCTTACATTTTCAAGTTATTCTGAACAAATGCAAATGGACACTGTCACGATGGATGACTTAGAAACAACTTTTATACAGCTGGGGGAGACTTTCCCTCTGCTAACAGCTCTGTCACCGCTGCCCATAGTGGAGGGAGGGCATGACTTCAATATGAACAATGTGGCCCTCTCTCTTTGTGACGTACAGCTGAAAACTGACTGATGCACTGTAGGATGAAACAACGCTATTTATAAAAGCGTGCGCTATGCTGGAGCGATTATACTCCTTTTTCCCACTTGACCTACTGTTTCAATGATGAAATAGAAGCATGAGTTGGTATTTGGGAAGTAGAAATCCTCCAGTATTGAAAATCTGAAGGAAAAACTGGGAAACTCTACGTTGGAAACAAAGCAAGCAACAGGCTGTTATTGAACATAGGAAGTAAGTAGGTTCGACCACACAGCTGTTGGCTGTTAGCTGTTGGTTTTGAGTCTCAAGAGCTTCTAGAGACGACAAATGCAACATCAGAGATTATACAACCGTGTCTCACTGGGTATATATTTACATCTGAGTGTGCCGGAAGTGAAACTGCTGTGGGGAGGACTGCAGAGAAACGGTTTGACAGTTACGTGCTTTTGGACATTTTGCCATTTCTCCCTACCAACAATGACACTCTATGTCAGTAACCCATAAAATACTTGTGAGCCACTTTAAAGTAGATGGGTTTCTCATTTGTCACTAATGTTGTCAGATAACAACAATCATTTGGATATCAGCTGATGTCAAACAAAGGCAGAATTACGGAGTGAACATTTTTTCCCTCATTTTCAATGATGTGCAGGACCTTTTGCAACAGCTTCTTTTTAATGTTCTCTGACTCAGCAAGAGACATGTATGTGTCTTAAACTGCAGCACCGTCTTTCAGGTACTTCCCCATTTAAAATATTTATTAGATGTTATGAAAAACTATTTATTTGTTGTGTATTATTGTAAATACATATGACTTTGCTCTTCTACATGTGATTCAAATAAACTGTTTCACTGAAATCCTCTGTAAATTCCATACACTCAGAAAAAAAAAACCCCAAACAGTAAATAAATAGCACAGTGATGTTGATTTCAGAAACAATGACTCAAAGAAATAAGCAAACATGAGGAAAACCCTGAAACAACACCATACAACTGGAAAATAAACATTACATATAGCTTAGCTGTTCTTGGGATTCCCACATGTAAATTGTGTACAGGAACCAGGGCAGTGGTTTCAAAGCTTCTAAACTAAGAAACAAACACTTCCTCTTTCAGCTTCCACCATGTTTAAAAAAAAGTCCCGCTTCACCCTGATAGCAAAGCAAGTGAATATTGTCAACAGGGCTGAATTCTCAGGTAGTCAACATTTATCTCAGTGAAATAATAACTGTTGCGTAAATGTCTCTCTTTATTGGGATGAAGCAGATCCTTGGCAGCAGTAAGAAAATCATGTGACCTACTGTGCAGCATAAAGTACAGGGGAAGTGAGACAACTTTTGGCAAATCCTTCTTCGAACTGCAAAGTATCACATGTTACTAGTTTTACAGTACATGTCCACATGATTACCAAGTGTAGATCATAGTTCACACATCTTTTTTTTCATTTTTGGAGCCTTCAATCTGTGAACTTATGCCATGACACGTTGTTTTTCCTAATTCATAGTTTTATAGTTAGACCCAGATGCTTGTGTGGCAGTTGGTGCTAATTTGATTAACTGATTTGTTTGGTATTATTCAACACAATAAAGCACAATAAAAAACTGAAATGATAAGGGTCTTATAAGGTAGTTCCTGCATTTTTACCAAATTTTACCAAAGGCCATATGGCAAGGTACATATTCCTAAATACATTTATGCACACAAAGCACTGCAAACCTGGGGCAGGTATTTTCTGGGATTCTGTGCAAAATATAATGAAGCTGCCATATCTGGCAAGTGCTCTCCAAATACTTAAGGCCAACAGGATACATACACATTGCACAGAAAATAGGAGGAATCTGGTGCTTAATTGGGGGCCCTTTACAGTTTAATCTGGCCCGGTTACCCATGATAGTGTAATTCTATCACAGTTTATTTTGAGGACACTATTTTATTTAGAATCTGTCAAATTAAGCAGTGACATTAACTAAATCCTAAAATCAAATTACACTGAACAAAATTATATGTACATAAAAGGCCTATTTCTCTCAAAGGTTGTTCAGAAATCTGTGTTAGTGAGCACTTCTCCTTTGCAGAGATAATCCATGCACCTCACAGGTGTGGCATATCGAGATGCTGATCAGACAGCATGGTCATTGCACAGGTGTGCCTTAGGCTGCCCACAATAAAAGGCCACTCGAAAATGCTTGTGTCATTTTTGAGAGTAAAAGACCCCAATAACCAAGAGCAAAAAGTTGATCTGTTCGTTGACACCTGGCTGCATCACTCATTTCAGTCTATGGCTCTGGGCTGTAATTCATGCATATCCAATCATCAGCAACTGCCAGTAGCACAGCATGAGTTAATGCAGATTGTACACAGTCAAATGACATTGAAAATCAGCACAGCTGCAAGTTGTCGCCTAAATATGGATTCATCACATTTCAAAAATGAAAATGGCAACATTAGGCTATCAGAGAGGGCTACTGTGTGAACAAAAATTGCTAATGCACTGTACTTTTTGAAAAACAAGATGTGAATTTTGGAAACCAGAGTCAAAGTCATTTCTGCTAGATTAGAAAAAGGTCATGGAGGTTTTTACAGGAAGTGTTTTGTACTAGCCAGGCATTGAATTTGACTTTCATGACTAAGGCATTGTGACAACAGACTCAACCTTTACATTTTATGTGGCATAGCTCTAATATAACTATAAAGGAAGAAATGCAGAGAAAGGTTTTCAAACATTGCAGCCCTATAGGTGTATTATGTGAAATATTGCATCAGTACAGAGAAATCAGAGGGGGGAGTTTGAAGTCATCTTAAATCATTTCTATTCTGGTCATGAAAAATCTTTCTAACTTGTCTTGTGAGATATGACCTAAGTTGACCTTTATTCACCTTATTGTAGGCAGTTAATTTCAGAAAAAAAACATCATACACAGAGACATGTTTTGGTTTCATTAAAGGAAAAACTATGAGACATCGGTTCCACCAACCATAGAAAGTATCAAAAAGGTAGTAGATATGTGACTTTGGAGGGAAGTCACCTGCAGCTTACAAGAAAACTGATCTGCCTGGTTGCTGTGGTTGAGCTGCTGATATTCTGCCTTCGCCTCAAACGTTCTCACCAGCAGCAGAACACATTCATTTCCCTGTGGTGTGGGTGTGTGTCTGCACACTCAAATTCACACTCAAAAACAGACAAAAGTGAAATTGCAAGGAAGAACACAGTATTTCTAAATGTATATACCACATTATTTTTAGTTCATAATTTTACAATAATATTAACATGTACAACTTTGCATACACAGTAGCATGTAATGCCTCTCTATCCGTTTCAAGACAAAGTGGGCAACTCAAGACACAATTAAAAAGATGGCCAAGAGACAGTGATATGGTTCAAAAGCATGACATCACACAAAAACGTTAAAAGTAATGTAAAAACAAAACAAAAAAACACCATATCATAACATTGACTTCCCTTCTCAGTATTCAGGTTAAAACAGTAACATGAATTATAACAGCAAAATAAAAACAGGACCAGATAACATACAAACTAAAAACAAGATAATGCGTAGGAAAGTGGCAGACGAGGGGTGTGCCTTCCAAGGTGATTGCCAGAATCAACTGCCACCTAGTCAGCTGTCATTTCGTGTAGCTGCTGATGGAGAAAGGAGGAGGAGACTTCTTTAAGCTGACTTTGCTGTAGATAGAGAGATCAAACACACCAAGCTTACCTATACAACCATGAAGCAATTATACAAGAAGCAATAAAAGGTTGTATGTGAAAGGCCTGTAGAAAAATCCACTTACGTGAGCACTTTATCTTTCAATGACGGCTCTATAGAGGGATAAAAGGAGACAGAATGGATATGCATTTCTAAATAACAACAGCAAGACAGATTCATCATATTGTAGTCTTAATGTTGGTTGATGTTGTCCAGTGCCAACTATGTGCATGCCAGTTTTACAAGGTGAAAGTATTTTAAAGACTATTTTCTTAGGTGTAGTTCCTATACTACATGAAAAGTGTTCACAGGGGCCTTTAGTAGGGGTGTGACAAGACATTTGGCTCACGAGACAAGATGAGATTTTAACAGTATTTTTAAGAAGTCTTCAATGCCAAATTAAAGGTTCAGTGTGTAATATTTAAAGTTAGTAATTTAGCTGACCCTTTTATCCAAAGCGACTTACAATTGCTATATATCAGAGGTCGCACGCCTCTGGAGCAACTAGGGGTGTCTCCAAATCTCCACCCTCATATTTATGAGGATCTATTGACAGAAATGCAATATAATATACACTCACCTAAAGGATTATTAGGAACACCTGTTCAATTTCTCATTAATACAATTATCTAATCAACCAATCACATGGCAGTTGCTTCAATGCATTTAGGGGTGTGGTCCTGGTCAAGACAATCTCCTGAACTCCAAACTGAATGTCAGAATGGGAAAGAAAGGTGATTTAAGCAATTTTGAGCGTGGCATGGTTGTTGGTGCCAGACGGGCCGGTCTGAGTATTTCACAATCTGCTCAGTTACTGGGATTTTCACGCACAACCATTTCTAGGATAACATGGATCCATCATGCCTTGTTACCACTGTGCAGGCTGGTGGTGGTGGTGTAATGGTGTGGGGGATGTTTTCTTGGCACACTTTAGGCCCCTTAGTGCCAATTGGGCATCGTTTAAATGCCACGGCCTACCTGAGCATTGTTTCTGACCATGTCCATCCCTTAATGGCCACCATGTACCCATCCTCTGATGGCTACTTCCAGCAGGATAATGCACCATGTCACAAAGCTCGAATCATTTCAAATTGGTTTCTTGAACATGACAATGAGTTCACTGTACTAAAATGGCCCCCACAGTCACCAGATCTCAACCCAATGGAGCATCTTTGGGATGTGGTGGAACGGGAGCTTCGTGCCCTGGATGTGCATCCCACAAATCTCCATCAACTGCAAGATGCTATCCTATCAATATGGGCCAACATTTCTAAAGAATGCTTTCAGCACCTTGTTGAATCAATGCCACGTAGAATTAAGGCAGTTCTGAAGGCGAAAGGGGGTCAAACACAATATTAGTATGGTGTTCCTAATAATCCTTTAGGTGAGTGTGCATAACTATGTTTCCAGACCACTAGACACCACTAGATAAGTAAGTTAGCAAGTTAGAAAGTGTGTTTTTTTGCTTGTAATTTGGGTGAAATGAACTCATCCAAGTTCTACTCACTTTTTTTCTTGCAGCACTTTTTGCATTTGTGCTTGCAGCAGAATTGTACAATGGCAATAGTGAAGAGAATCGCCAGGATCCCAAAGCCCACAGCAATCCCAACTGCCGTTGAGTTTAAGCTGCTCCCTGCAAATACAAATACAGAGAGGTGATTAGATTATAGCCGTAGCTTACAAGCACTTAGAAGAACAATAAACAAGTCAACTGAATGACAAAAAGGGTACACTATTCCTGATATAAATGATTATAGACTGAAATAGTCATCTGGCTGACTGCCTGGGCCTAATTAGATCAATATATATTTGTTCATTATGAATAAATATTTACTCTGATGAAATGAGATTGGGAAATCAATCTCTGGGAAAGATGCTGGCTCTGCCTTCATTAGCAGTCTTTGGAGAGACACTGAACTGACAAGTAAGGAGGGGGTATAAGAGACAAACATACAGCTGCCACATGACATAAACAGCTGGGATTTTTTGATTGTATTGTCCTTTAGTTTTCTCTCTTTCTGTCTCCTGATACGTAGTTTTCTACGTACATATCAGGAGATGGAGAACTATTTACTAAGGAACTTTCTTATTTTGATTCCCTCTGTCTTAGCTTACGTTTCAAGCAGCGTCTGCACTGTATACGTACATGGAGTAATTACAATAGTGCCTGGTGGCCATGCAGGTTTTAATGACTTTCAAAAAATGTTCTAAGTTATCAGCTAACACAATGACAATCTATTTATAGTTAAAGGAAACAAGCAGAGCTCAATGACCCAACCCACCAAAGCATTAAAAAACACTGAACCCAAATAAGAAAACAGCAGGAACAGCAACGTTGTAAAAAACATAAATCTGAATCACCAGCACATTTTTAAAAGTTGTTTGTGTGCATCACAGTTACTGTAAACATTATTTAAATCTCAACTGAAAGACTCTTACCGCCATTCCCCATAGCTGACAAGTCAGGATGAGCAATATTATGCCTTGTCTTCTCCCCTTTTCCCTGTCCGTTTGGTGTTCAGCTCTGTCACTCACTTACTTTACTTTACATCAGTCTTAATTAAATGATTTGTCTTGACTGTGAAGAACCAAAACAGAGTACTCTCTCTTCTCCGTCTTTGTCTGCATCTACCAGTCCATGTCCCCATACCATTCATTCTTTTAAACTAGTCCATCTTCTTAGTCTGTTCTGCCTGTTTTGCACCCTCCCCCAATGATCAAATGTTAGAACAATGTGGATCTGACATCCTGTCATTCTCACATGGACAGTCATGCTTAGCAACCCTTGAACCCTTTGAAACTGGGCAGTGTAAGAACTTTTCACAAGACGTTCACCCTTTTGTATGACTGTCTCACTGAGATCCAACAGGAGACTCAAACACAACTAGAAAATCTACAACATTGTGGTCTTGTCAAGCGCCAGAGCAACTATCTTGAACCTTGACTATGGATCTGCCCTTTTTTTGTCCCTCATGTTTCAATAGCTCCCAATGGCAGCTTCTCTTTTCCCCTCTTTAACAAATTATTAACAGACAGCTAGGTAACAACACCTGAATCAGGTGGTGCATGGGGCCTCCTGTTGGATAACTGAGTTATTACACTCCTTGATTGTCAATGTTGAAAATAATAGCACAAACACAAGATGAAACTACAGTGTTGGGCTGGAAAGAGTACCGAAACAACTGACTCAAAGCAAAGTACTCCTATGTCTCACTCTGACTCACAAAAAACTTGTTTAAAACATTACAAATCCAACCAGAAAGAGGTTTATTGCCAAATAGTATTTCACACATGAGGAATTTGCCATGGTGATTAGGGGGTAGACATATATAATATTTACATCCTATTTACATGTGTAAACATTTACAGGATATATTGTAAAGGGGGTGGGTGGGAGGTGACAACCAGTGTCAGTGTCATACTAGATACTTTCTTGCTGTTGAATTTGAAGGGTAGACAGACTTTCTTGAGTGTCTCCCTCTGACAATTCTGCATCACTGAACGCATAGAATTACCCACAATCTATAGTTTGGAATATATTGTGGAGGGGGAGGGGGGTACTGTAGTTACTTACCAAATACAGAACTGAATTAAAGTAAAAGGCCTGCATTCCCTTTTATGCTTAAGTATAAATTGTGTCTCCCTCTCAGCTGTTCATGGTTGTTGTATGAACCTCTGAAAAGTGTACTGAACCTTGTAGCTAGCTAGTCTAACAAACTCTGGAGTTTTACCATCAAAAGTGGAAAACATAATGTGAGAACATATAAACATAGTGGTTGTCATGCAATGATTAGCAATCACTACGACACTAATGTACAAAACTAATGTATCTTAGTAAGTAGTACCATTGGAAAAGTTGTAGAAAGACAGGACTAATCAATGAGTTCCGAGGGCCCATGGTTTCCTGTCATTTAATCTGTGTAGGCGATTCACACTCTGACATCACCAACCACACCCAATGTGTTGAAGGCTTACTTCCATTTTTCTAAAATTTATCTGTCAAGATGGCTCTGTACATTACACTGATATTATGTGACTAAGTTCTTGTTCTGGTAAATACTTCTGGTGGCCAGAAATTAAAATGCCTTTGACGCCTCTACATTCATCTGAAAGTTAAGTTGGATCCCCCTTCCATCCACCACATGTACAGAGTCAGCAATTCCTTTTTACCTTTCTTCCATTGTTTATATATTTATCTACTTTGCACTTTGGTCCAGATTGAAACTGACTGGATTGCCATGAAATTTTGTCCAGACATTAGTGATCCTCTGACTTTTCCTCAAGTGCTGCAGTGATGTTAAAATTATAATTTTGGTTTATGAAGAAATACCTGCAAAACTAATGTTGTTGGCAGCTAGTTAGCAGCAGTTAGCTGACTTGATAGTAAGTAAGTAAGTAGTAAAGCTATCTGCCCATCAGAGGAATCACAGATATAAATCACAGAGTTGAGGCAGAGGAGCAGAGGAACATCAGATATAAAACCAGAAAAAATGATCCACATTCAGGAAAATCAGTGAATAAAGTTGTGCTTTCAAACTTTAATCAGTGGTCCCCGATCCCACAAAATCTAATTTTTCAGCAGTCATAAAAATTAAGAAAGCTTTTCATTGGACGCTAAATTAAATTAATGAAGGAAACACAGTGCAGGATGATTCATCAACATTTTCCAGGAAATAACACACTAAAATCTCAATAAGAATACCTACAAAACAAATTTTTTTGTCTTTGATGGGCCAGATACTGCCATGTGTCATAGGCCTATAGGCCCACTGCAAGACATAGCCTATCATATATAAAAACATTTAAACATTGATTTAGATTTCAGGTTACAATACTTTTATTTTGTGGTACTTGGATTATGTTACTGATTACATTTTGTAACAAGTATAGTAATTGTACCGGATTACATTGTTAAAGTTACCCTCCCAACCCTGATTTTGGACACAACCTTAGAGGCTGCACCTGGCAATGAAAAGCATTTTGGGTGACCAGATTGCAATGAGATAATGCTTGATCACGTGAAAATACAGGTGTACATGCACCAGGGAGTTATTAAGGACGGATTGTGACCCGAATGGCAGAGCTATGCCAAAACAATTGTGGGTTTTTTACATTTTTTACTTTCTTCACAGCCGAAGCACTGAGACTGAGTGTCTGATTTGCTACGGAACATTAAACTGAATTTTTGAAAATTACCCATGGAAAAGAGGTAATTTTCTATTTTTTTAATTTTCTAATTTACTTCTCTTTAGCAAAACAACCTCATATACTTAAACACAGGCATTCCCTGACAACCCAGTTTTTAACGTCACAATGCTATGAACTGTGGGCAGTTCCCTCAAGTACTGTGCAGAGATGTGTTCTTACAGAAAGTGTGCATTAGGGCTCATAAAGTCTGTGAGACAGCCCTCATGCACTTCGCGATTTGACTCGGGCAGCCCTCAAAGTCCGTGAGTGTGGAGATTGGGATTCAGCCATAGTGACCACATGCAACACCAGTGTGAATGCAAATGCGTTGTCTATCCGCAGTCTCCGCACACATGGTCCGAAATACGTAGCTACTGGCCGCAGTCTCCCGTAAATAAAATCCAACAGTCTGCCTACAGTGTTGTGCATAAACGTGCTTAAACCGCAGACTATTTAAACAACAGCGCTGATCATTGAAGGTGCTAATGTCTTTGGTGAACTGACGTGTCCATTTGTGAACATAAAACTTAAAAGTAGAAGTAGCATTCCTTGATATGGATGCACTGAAACTTTTTAAACATCAATATGACAGTAGATTAGGCTATAGGTTATGTCATATGCCCTTTTGTGTATTTCAGGTGAAGAATCTCACATATTTATTTCTTGCAACAAATAAGAATGTGACAGGCTGGTCGTGACCAGCAGATATGGCAGCCTACTAAATGAAGACCTGTTTGGGAGCTGAAAGAGACGGTTCTCTGAAAGGAACAGAGCCATAAGATAGGGCTCCCTTCAAAGAGCTGGAATCCCCAGTTCAAACACATGTTTTCTTCACAATCAAGTTTGTCAATAAAAGCCACATTCATTTGCGGTAAACCTAAATATTTAAGGGTAATGATTCCTTTATTTAGTTTAGCTGGTGCCATAGAATGGATTATTTATCTCCCTTAATTAAAAATGAGACAAACCCTGCATTAAAGCTAGGGTAAGTATCTTGGAGACACTAGCAAGAGATGCTGGGTTTTGAAAATATCCAAACAAAAAATCCCACCCACTCCCTTCTGTCCTTCCTGCTTCAAATCCACTCCCCCAAAACACATTTTAATGCACAGTGAGTGCACAGGCAGACAGGCAGGTAGGCCAGCCAATACATGCTTATTACAGCCATGAGACCGCCACAGATACCAGATGTTTTTCCAGTGCATTTGATTTATTGATTGCTGTAGGGATGTAAAGAGGATTTCAACAAATATAACAAAAATGGTTCTGATATAAAATAATGAAATACATGAATAATGTCATATATTGTCTTTGATGATAGGCCTAATGATTGTTTATTTTGGTGTCTATAACTTTTTCCTGCTTTCTGAAAAAAATATTATGAATTGTTTCTTCAAATAATTATATTTCCTAGTTTTTTAAAGCTCCATTTAAATTCATTCCCTTCAGATTAATTTAGTTAAGCATAAAGACAGGAAACAGGGTGAAACAGCTAGCCTAGCTCTGTCTAAGGGTTGGGGTAGCCACTTTCAAAAGAGGGGGAAAAAAACATTCATGTACAGCTGCAACCTTTTATTTTTTTTTTTTAGTTTTTCAACTATTAAATTAATTGCAAACTATTTTGATAATCAATTAATCAGTTTGAGTAATATTTTTTAAGGAACAAACAGTCAAAATTCTCTGATGTGAATATTTTCTGATTTCTTTTCTCCTCTGACAGTAAACTCAATATCTTTGGGTTGTGGGCAAAGCAAGACATTTGAGGACGTCAGTTGTTTGAGAAACACTGATCAACAGTTTTCACCATTTTCTGACATTTCATAGACCAAACCACTGATCAATTAATCAAGAAAATAATAGACATATTAATCAATAAAGATAATTGTTACAGACTAAATGTAGTGGATCTGTGAAAACCCACAACAGTGCAAATAAATCCATGCAGACTGTATCCCTGAAGTCTGATGTTATATTTCATAAATATGGCTATTAAAATTCAGTAGAAATATAGATGAAATACACAAATTATGAATAGTGGGTCAAGTATCAATTTTCACAGATGTATACTTGCGTGTCTGTGTGTTTATGAGCGGTAACAGCAAGGAAAAGAAATATTTTCAGGAAATCCTTTTGGGATTTCTTGGCAAGATGGCGTCACATTTCCAGGAAATAATTTCACCTTACCACCACATCCCACGGAGAAGTGTTACTGATCCTGTTTCCAGTGATCAAGGCAATAATAGATTGATATCATCTATCACTATGTCATGACAACTTGATTGCTACAGATTCACGCAGCCTACTTAAGTTGCATAACTAGTGATATAATTCATATTTCTCAGCAGACACCACAATACTTCCTTATACTGTAAACCTATTCACTTAATATTGTCAGTCATGTATGGTGGGCAGCAGCTGACACAATGACACCAGTTTCAAAAAAATCTTTTGTGTTCCTTAAGGTAAATGATGCATGACTTCGGTCACTTGAATTGGTGTGGATTATTTCTGGAATATCTACACAATTAAACCTCTTGATCTAATTTAAATGCCTGAGATAAAAAGATTCTGGAATTAAATATATAATAAATTTATACAATTTTGGAAGAAAAGTGTTTATTATCACAGACATTCTAGGTTGAGCTTGAATATCTCTTAGTTTTATCCAGTTTAGTCATTTATGTTTTTACTTCTCCTTCTTCTGTCCCATAACCAGGAAATGTCATTCATATTTTCCAAGTTCCATTTCACTCTATACTTACATAAATATATCACATAACTGACCAGAATACCATTAGCTTGAAAAGAATTTGGCCCTTTGAGCCACTTTTCTTTTGAACATTAAAAAATGTATAATAATATTTGTGTCATTTTCAAGAAAGAAAAATCAGTTAAAAACATGCAAACAGTGTGAGTTTCACAGATGGGACTAAGACAACAAATATTGTTTATAGTCAAGGTAACATGAAATGTGAAGGTGTTAATTATTAACCAGTTATTTTTCAATCCGCACTTCCCCAAACGTTTCTCCAGCTTAATATCAAGTTTCACAAAATACACACCTCTGTGGACAAAGGAAGCGTTTGGGTGCCTTGAAAGGAAGCGTTTGGGTGCCTTGAAAGGAAGCGTTTGGGTGCCTTGACTGGTGGGTAGTTGGTGGCGAAAAGTTTGATGTTAAACTGAGGTGCTGGGCGTGTGTAGAGAGACAGAGACGGGGGGGGGGAAGGAACTTTGAAGGGTGCTCCCTGTTAAAGCAATAAAGGTTAGCTGAGAAACTCTTTAGAGAAAGATGCTGAATTTTGCTCACTGACCATCACACGCTTTCTGGACTAGGAGTGACAGGGTGACAGCTACTCCACAGGTGAGAAAGAGTACAATGCTATGAGTCTGCTTGTGTGTATCATCTGAATGATGTCTGCTTGTGTGTACCAAGGTATCTTGATAACTAATGTTTGTATCACATTTCTTTGACAACAAAATCATATCGAGAATAGAAGAATGAAAGGCATACTATATGAGTGGTAGTTGATTTTTATACATGTGGTTGTGTTTTACAAACTCAGCCAACTCAGGAAAGAACTTTGATCCATCTCTAATCAAGTTTCCTAAACTTTTGTGAACCGCCAGCCTGATAAGAACTCGTAATGATTTAAAGGAGAGGTCCAGATTTTAATCTGCATTATCAGCCACCTTTTTAAAGTTTATTGCCAGTGGTTTTCAAGGGTTTTAATAATGTGTTTTGCCAGTAAGAGATAAGATTTGTATTCTAATCGGACTACAATGGTTTTCCATATTCATGTTTCTTTTGCTTTGTTCAAAATTGGTCTTGTAACCAAAATGCTTCAAATGCTTCAATCAACATTTTGTCGCAGACATTTGTACAGAATTTGAATCTGTTGCTGCACTGTTTGCAAGTTAATGAGAAAATAATATTTTCCTAAGATGCTGTTAGAGAATAAGTAATGGAATTGTTTGAAAATACTTTAACTCCAATTCTCTTAGTTGGAACATATTCTTAATTACATTGTAAATACAAAAATAGCAATAGCCCTACATGGATCTATTAATATGTAACCCATCTGGACTATAAACAGTTCAGGAAATCAGCAGTCTCTTTAGTTGTCCTTGAGCTTTACATGCACCCAGTTTCAAAAATAAACACCCCTGATTTTAGCAGCAACATGTTGTTTCACTGACAAAGAAATGTAGGATAACCAACAAACGTCATTAGTCTGATATGGACTGTGTTTTTGGCTGTCGTGCTGTGAGAGCTGATGAACAAAATTAAGCAGTTTGACTCAGCGGAACAATGGAAGCTTAGAGTCAAACAAGGGCGTACAATAGATTTATTAGATATGTGAATTGCTCTCATCGTCTCTTTTATAGTATGTGCAAACATCTTGTCAGCCATTGTTAAACAATGTCAAACAGGATAAACGCTATGGCGGCACAATCTTCATGTACACTGTAAACTCTGAGGGAAATTTGAGAGGGAATGGAACGTAGGTGGATTACAGTATATGATACACACTGTGGGTTGATTTTTGTACCTCACCATTTTACAGACAGATGTCTAAATAACACTCAATTGGGTTTAACTAAGCTCAGAGAGGCAAACAGAAAATGAGGTCATGCATCAGATTTAATACCAGGGAGGAGCCTCTAAATACCATGGCAACTTTATGGCAACCTGAATGTCAACAAGGTTAATGTAGGATATTGGCTGAAAGAGACCTTGTGTGGAGAACATTCAGGGGTGAAACCAGAACCTCAAAGTGATCTGCTGATGAAGCTCTATTTATGTATTTATGTATGTATCTATCTACCTACTTACCTACTCACCTACCAAAGACCAAAATTTACAAGTGAGGAAAGGCTGGCAGTGAGTTCATTGCAATCAAATAGTCCAGGTCAAGCAACACAACACTAACAATGGCCCTTTCTCTTCAGCCAACCTTTCTCTTCAGCCAACCTTATCAGTCTTTTTTCTCACATCAAGCTTTTTTCCTCCTCAGTTGTCTCTGCTCAGTGTCCCATAACACACACAGGGGCTTCATTTTTAGAAGCACTGACCTAGTGACCACAGAGGTAATTGAGTGTATCATTAAAGGGTAATTTAACAGAAATGTGCTGCTGTATTGTTTTACATGGGTTGACACGTCAGGCATGTTGCACATCTAGCCACAATCAATGTCAAACAGGTTTTTTGTGGGGTTTTTTAATCAGTGCCAGTGACATCACGACTTAGGTGTGCCTCCAACTGTGACATTCTTGTATGTTTTACCTAACGCATAGAAAGTATATTTCTGACATGTGTAATTCCATTTTCAGTTAACCTTTAAGTCTGCATAAAGGCATATTCAATCTATTTTAGCCACACAACCATCTGTTGGTCTGTTTGGTCCAGACTGAAATATCTCAACAACTATTAATGGATGGCCATGAAATTTTATAAAGACATTCATTGCTCCCAGAGGGTGAATGCTAATTACTGACGTGATTTAACACTATCATAAGGTTAATTATTTGTTTGTCTAACCCTTTGGTTCATGACCAAATACTGCTAACATTTCCAGCAGCCTCAACAATACTTTGTGGTTAGTGCTAATAAGAAAATGTTAGCATGCACCACACTAAGATGGTGACTGTGGAAAAACATAAGCAAGAACCTGCCTTAACCCTGCATTCTAATGGCCAGCAGGAAGAAGTCTGAATGTATGAGCATATAAGAAAATAGCCCTACTTCTCACTTGATTTATTACCTCTGTAAAACAATTTCCTAATGAGTTTATGGTCTCAATCACCAGTTTCAAGTGTTCTTCAATGCAGCATGATGTTCATTTAGTAAATTATAGTCCCATTTAGAGTAAAATAGATAATAAAGCAGGGTATGCTTTAGGGCGTGGTTACCTCGTGATCAAGAAGTCACTACCACAGCGATCTGTCAGGTGATGCAATGCGTATCCCTCCCTCAGCTCCACCCTCTCGACCAAATGTGGTCACTTCTGATTCCAAAAAAAACAAGATGGTGACGGCCAAAATGCTAAACTCAAGGCTTTAAACAATAGTCTACAAACCAAGGAGTGACCTAACAGCGGCTACGCCCACTTCTTTTAAACAGTCTATGGATAAACATTGTACCTGCTAAACTTAAGTATGTTAACATTGTGAATGCGAGCTTGTCAGCATGCTGCCGTTAGCATGTAGCTCAAAGCACTGCTGTGCCTATGTACGTTCTAACAGCCACTAGCATGGCTATAGGCTCTGGTAGGGCATTGAGTGTATTTGTCATATTTCTGTCAGGCTCATAATATGAGACGTGGTACGGCATGAGTCACAATTTGGTGTCAGAACTGACTGGTTTCTCATTAGTCTGTCAAAACAAAACAGGGGAGAAAAGATACACCTCAGCCTCAGGGCATAATACTGCACAAACCAGTAGACTTCATGTTGTGTCTGGGTTTGTGTGTGCATAAGTGAGACACTGCCACGTCCGTGGTTTTGAATGCATTTGTATCTGTGCAGACGCGAGGCTGTGTGGGTGTATGTTTGGGTAAAAACTGCGAGGCAAAGAGGCACTGAAGGGGATCTAAGGAGTATGGGACACAAAAGGGGGTAAAAAAAAATGAGATGGTGTGCTTTCTGTCCAAAGGGTTTCATAAAGTTTGGAGGGGCGGGTGTGTTGGAGGAGGGACAAAACTGAGGAAGGCACACAGGTAGGGAAAGACAGAGAGAGGAGGGTTTAAGTGTCAGGTTACCTGGAAAACTTTTGTTTTGTTTTGTCAGCAGGGCTTGGTCATTCAAAAACAGCTCTGTCTGAATCTGCGGATCGTCGAAACACAGGACTCTTTATTACAGCTCTGGGGTTTCATACAAGGGCAAGTGAGGCACCCTTCAAGCCAGATTCAGTTACAGTGCTGTAGAAAGACAGGGAGGGACAGAGAGACTTAATCAAACCAGGTGTTGGAGTGTAAGCCAGTGGAGAAGTAGGGTGAGAGGAAGAGGACGAAGGACATACAGGGGACAGTGAGTTACTGGGGAGACCCACCTCCAGGGAGGGAGGGTACTGATTACTCTGTGCTCCGAGTCGGATAAGGTGCATCTAGGCCTTACCAAGAAAGGAAACATCATGTGGGTGAGTGCAACTGGAAGTAGAATCATATATATTGACAAGATGGCAAGCCAGGGCACTGATTTGCATGGGGTGGCCATTTGAATATCACTGTATATCTTGGTTATGTACTTTTTATCATACTGTGGTACAAAGACACATTGTCATACCAAAGGTGCTGCTTACTTGTGTTCAACCAGTGGCAGCTTCTGGTGCAGGTAAGGTTCATGTTGATTGATAGTTTTATTTCCTATGTGTGGAAGTAACAGCTTTGAGTTTATTTTACCTGCAGGACAAACTAGACAGACACATTATTGCAAAATGTATGTGTGCACTACCCACCTATACAAGCATACTGTATATGTGTTGACCTGCTCGAGGGCAGCCTACTCAACACTACCTACAGTCTAATGTGCACTTCGGTCCATATAAAGGTGCCTTTAAATAATAAACATGCAGGGACTGCAATGGTCTAGATCAGGGGTATTCAATTTGATTTCAAAGAGGTCCAGTTAGAGAAAATTTCCTGAAGCAAAGGTCCGGAACATCAAAACGACTAACTTGCGTTATCATTCAGTACTATAACCTATAGTTGTATCAACACATGTTTTTAGTCAACAACGGACTGTCAAATCAAATAATATTTCAGTCAGTTTTCACATCAAACTGGAAGGATAATAACTATTCAAATAATAAATTCTAAATTGAAGTAAACTAAATTAAAGTGCCTAATTTTTAGAAAAAAATTAATAAAAAGTGTTGAAGTGATGAAGTGTAGTCTTAACCAATTTTATAATAAACACACAAATGAACAGCTGTAATGCCTCCTCTTCTCTTTCATTTCCTCTTACAGAGCTACCACTTTCCTACTTTCTGTTGTTCAGTGAGAAACGTGAGCTCCAGCTAGCATATTGGAGATCTATGAGATATTCTGGTTTTGAACTGCCCGTGGGAGGAATGTACATGTAAAAATCTGTACATTCTTGATTAAAAGTCATGTGAAATCTCTTTTATCTTTCGTCTCCTCAATTCGGGTGTTTCCCCAAAACGTCTCTGGTGAATCTCGCGGACTCGACTAGCAAGCATCGGTATGCACAGATTTGATTGGCTGAGCAGCGTCACATGAGACGATTGGAGCACATGCGATTGGTCTGAGAGTTTCCTGGTCCTATAAACCAGTACAGTAAATGCTAGAAAAGCTGCGCGGGTTAAAATAGAAACGCTCCGTCACGAGGTAGTAAGTCTCAATAATAAATGGGCTGTAGGTCGGCGGTCCGGAGAGGACGGCGGCTGGGTCCGGATCCGGACCGCGGTCCGCCTATTAGTGACCTCTGGTCTAGATCTCTGCCTTTGATAATTTCTCAAAAGCCCTTGTGTGAACTTTTCAGTTTAGAGGAATATAATCCAACACAGCTGAGAAGAGGCAAACATAACACCTCGTTTGAACAAAAGGTTTAGCATGTCAAAGATTTTATCCGTTAAGGCTGGCCGACCCAGTTATGCTTTTTCGCTGGAGTAGTTCCAATTATTGCTGGGTTTACTAACAAAACGAGGTTTAACACATTAACTGATTGCAGAAGTAATCCATGAGATGTGGTAATGCTTGGCTAAAAGTGACTGTTTTGAAATATTGCTTTGGGTCATAAAATGGTTTGTGTTAGTCGTGATACCAATGACGACACTTGTGTTTCCCAGAAGACACTTTCATCATATGTCATGGTATAACAAAACCATTTTCAGGTATGTGTGTTATCCACTCTCGGCAACATGACTTTCTTTAGCCATCTTTCTGGTTTCCCAGGTTAGATGGCCCTCCCACGTTTTTTGTGCTGTCTCATTCATCCAGTCAACTCATACCACCACTCCTACCAACACCATTAGGAGATGATGGTTTCCCCTAATGTTTCTTATTCTTTCCAGTCAGATTTATGTCAGTTGAAAATAATCATGAGTGTAATTCTTTTGAGGGAGTGTGTTAAACAGCATATATAAAATTCCGTATTAATTTAGAAACAGGAATCGACATCATACATGACCGTTTGAAATGCTGTCTTACATAAGAGTGTCACAGGCTCTCAGTAAAATTGTTTCGGCCAGCATGGCTGATTCAAGTGAGCTTGTTTAAGTGAGCTCCATTAAAAAAATTTTTTTTAAAAATAGCATTCTTTGCCCCCTCTCTCTTTATAAAGTCCATACACTTTGTTTGATCCTTGCATCTGACTGACAAGCCAGAAGTTTGCACAAACCAGCTGCATCAGCCATTATTTTAACCTCTCTTTTGAGTGTTTCCTTGAATTGAAATAACTACAGCAGAATTAACCTGGCAGTAAAGAAATAAACAAATGAGGGAAATTACCCAATGCCTTAAAAGCAGAAGTGAAAATTAGAGAAGAGTATACAGCTACCGTAGTTACAGTACAGTATCAGTGTTCCCATTAGTTGTTTTGTTTATGGTTCTGCCAATTATTTACATAGTAATCAAAGATTGCACTAGATGTTTTTTTAACAAACTATCAGCTAACATATATAGTGTAAATGTGTGTGTAGTTCAAACAGTGAATGATAAGCTGTGAGGACAAGACAAAAGAAGAAGAAGCAGGTTGAACGAGGTGTTCTTCAAACCATCAGTATATACCATCTGCTGAAATCCTCTAAATAGGCCAGTCAGGAGCGTTACTGATGTGATATTTGAGCTATAACACAACAGGATGTTTGCCTTGATTAATAAAAATATACATGTTAGGCTACACTATCAGACAACTATGGAAAATGCTTGTGCACCAGGAAATGGATTGGGACTAAATAATTTCAGTTCTATTTCCAAGTGTGGTGTCATAACTTTCTGTTGTTTGCCAGAATTCCTTAGGGTTATAAAATATCTGTCAGAGCTAGTAGGGATTGAGTCACTAGTTGTGTCCAAATTCAGTTTTAGCTTGAAGTTGAATGGATGTATCATTGTAGCCACTCAATATCCCATAATCCACTGTTCCCTCCTCAGTTGATTAATGTTTCATTCAGCTTAATCAACTGGTGGAGTCTGGAAATATAATGTGACAAGAAGGGGCAAGTGACTTGAACATGTAATAAGTCAATACACATAAGTAATTTAAGAAGTAATTGCTTTACTAATTACTCTATGGCCAACAATGCTATTTTACTCGTTACTTTACTTTAAAGTCGCTATAATCATATTTTTATCATGCAATATATCAAATGACAATGTGAAAACAATGTTAAATGGTAATCCTTTAACATGACATGTTACTGCAAAAACAAATCACATTACTGTAATGAGTTATGTACAAAGTTTGCTGCTCAATGCACATGCTTAAAAAACATTTTATCTGTAATATATTTATATATATATAAATATTACAGATAAAATGTTTTAATAATATTTGCAAGCACTCCTTTATAAAGGTGTTTCTGCTCAAGCAGTCGTCAGTTAGCGGTGTTTACCTTGGGCCTACAGTTTACCAGCTGTCCATCAGGTGACACAAAAAGACAGCTTATATAACTCACATAACCTCAAACACCACTGGTGTATATGCTTTATATTTAAGGGCAACTTCCTGATGCGAAAATGCAAATGTTTGACTTAAATGAGACTGGGATTGAGAATCTGGAATCTGGGATGAAAGTGCAGAGTCTTCTGTTGTTTGGAAAGACCTGCCATTACGTGGGGAGTCAGAGCAGTGATCTCCCAACCTGGGGACCAGGATCCAGCATGGGGCCCCAAGATAAATCTGACTGATGATTATCAAGACAAGAAAGGAGAATACAGTTTAGTTTAGTTTTCTCCAGTGTGTTTTGCTTTGATAATTGTTCATGTGAAAATTATCTGAGATGGGAAAATTTCGTTCATTTGAAGGGGTCAAAAAATGTTTGGGAAGCACAGATTTGGAGGAAATTGCCCCTGTAATGTGACATAACTACTGTCATTGAATTTGTAATTTTTCTCTCCACACACACACGCACACACACACACACACACAATACAGACTGAAAAGCAATATGTGCAATTATGCAACCGGGATACAGCTGATATCTTGCCCATAGATACTTAGTAGCATGGGTCTTTAACCTGCCTCCTGTGGTACAAGGGTGGCAACCCCTCTCACTATACTACCACCCCGTGACACTACAGATGATGTCAGGGATATCAGATTAATTTCAGTGGAAGACTCGCATGGTGGGCCCTGCCTGATTACAGATTGTGCATATGGAGTGACTTGACACATATGCAAGAAAGGAAATCGGTGTAATGTGACAACTCATAGTGAGACACTATGATCCATGTATGTATTATCAGTAATCCTTTGTGACTCCTTTCATGGATATATGCATTGTAATCTACACCTGTTTAACACATGGCTCAAGTTTTCAAGGTTTTGTAGCGTGTTTGGAAAGACAGATGCAATTTGTTCTCACATGTATTCGAACAATTGCCTTGAAATAAACACAAAAAGTCACACGCAAACAGATCATTAAGTGTAAACTTACACACAAAGTTACACAATCACAAACCTACACCTAGAAGCAAAGTGTCTATTTTTTCTCAGCAATGTGATGCACATTGTTGTTTCGACACCTGTTCTCAACTTGTCTTATGTACCTTTGTTATTCTTTCCTCAGACGAGCGACCAGGTACCTGAGCAAAGCACTGCACCCTTGAATCCCAGGAAGGCAGGTAAGCTGTGGGTTGGTGTTGGTTTTGTGTTAATTTATGTTGCCGAACTGATGTTTACGAAATTGTATGAATATCCTGTTAAATACTTGGAAACTGTAGTGGTGGATGTTCAGCACATACAGCACACACATAACTAATTTTCTCTACCCCTTTTCCAACTTCATTTCTATCTTTTCATTTCCCGTTTCTATCATTGCTTCCCTCTACTACCAAGTGGTTCCACGGCCAGGCCGCCACAGAAGACCCATGACGGTGCTAAAGACTCAGAAAGACAAGGCGTCTAGGAGGAAGCTGGTGTTGCTGATTGTCGTGGTAGTTGTGCTGTTACTGGGGTTATTGGCCACCGCAGCATACTTCAGTGAGTCACAATTACAGATAGTATATTCTTCCTCCAAGGATACGCATACAGTTCAGGATGGTATCATATTTCCATCAGCCTTCACTGCTAGGATAGTAGGGAAACATATTTTGCAACAGGACAGGATTAAGTGTCATTCAATGTTTATCAAATCATCCAAGCACAATTACCTAACCTGTCCCTCCAATATGCCACTCCTTTTTTCCCCACTAGTTAAGCAGCTGATTGACAGCAAATACTTCTTCTGCATGCGTTCAGTGAAGTTCATCCCAATAGACAAAGCCTGTGATGGGATAGATGACTGTGCTGGAGGAGAAGATGAAATGACTTGTGTGTCCAATGTTAAGGTCAACACTACATTTCCAGGTAAAACAAACACCTTTCTTATTTTCTTGCTTTGTCATAACAGACACAAAAACTCTCTGTGCCATTCTTCCCTCCAGTGCGTCTCATGACAAATCAGCATATCCTACAGGTGTACAGTCCTGGCTCTGGTTGGCGGAGTGTGTGTAGTGACGACTGGACCCAGCAGCACACAGAGACAGCATGTAAACAACTGGGATACACATAGTGAGTTCACACCCACCAAGGATGACTCTATTATTATTAGATTATATCCATCGTATAGACGGTGTTGCAAATTTAAAAACTGGGTTATTTGACCTGAAATCAAGTCTTACATCCTCCCCATTCTGTCTTGACAGTAATCCTCGCAGCACCTATATTCAAGTGAGCGATTTAATATCTTCCCTGAAAACTGGACCATTCACAGCTATCAGGCCTGGGACTACAACCACACCCACATATCAGGCTACCATTGACCGGTAAGGAAGGCATCTAATAGGCATCATCTAATAGGAAAATCAAATGCTTTTAACATCAGAATTCATGAATGCATTATTTGTCAATGCCTCACACAGCTGAAGTGATCTAAAAAGAATCTGTTCAGTTTAGAAAAACTCTTACTGTGTGCTGTCGCTTTTAACATAACCTTTTATGTCAAGACTGACAAAAGATGAAGCTTTAGACTAAGAACTGATTCCACTCAGCACTAAAAAAGTGACCAGTGACTTCAAAATGAAAGCACATTAACACTTATCTTTCCTTCTACTTCTAGTCCTCCCCCCTCATGTCTCTTGTACACGAGTTCTCACAATTTCTGTTCCTAAAAGACAAAAAATTTCAGTTTTTGTTCCCTCTCTCTCATCTACTCCGAAAGCGAATAAACGAAACAGTTATTTTACTCAAACACAGCAGAAGGGAAACAGAGACAAAGTTCAGCATGAAGGTGAAGTTAGGTCAACATTTGACTGTGTATTTTGCCTTGTTTGACTTATTGTGTGGGCATCTGTGGTATATATGTAACTCTAAATATTTGATGAATGCCTTTTTCCCCCCAGCATCAGTGTATGCAAATCCGGATCTGTGATATCTCTGTCCTGCTCAGGTGAGTTGTATTTTTAGTTTGGCAACCACTGTCACTAACATTGTTTACAGTTTTAACAAGGCAGATTGAGGGCTCATGGGTGGTGGCTGGAAGATTTGTGTGACCAATTTCACACTGACAGGCCCATACATGCCAGTATTAGGCAGCAAAATTCTTTCTTAGCAACACATGAGTAGTTTCCTTCATTTTTTACAACAAATCAAAAAGAATTTGTGGAGGAAGAGAACTTGTCTAACCCGACCTTTATTGTATGAATAGAAGGATCTAGATGGATAAATCAACAAAGACATAAAATAAAAGTGAGTTTGAAATGGACCAGTGCAAACAAAAATAATCTTTGGAAATAACAAGATAACTTTGTCAGACTGTGGACAGGTGGGCCTTCAGGACCGTATTGTCGGGGGTACAGATGCTTTCATTGAGGACTGGCCCTGGCAGGTTAGCTTGCAGCAGGGAGGCTCGCATAGATGTGGAGGCTCGCTCGTGTCACTGAATTGGGTTGTCACTGCTGCCCACTGCTTCACTGGGTCAGTATAGTTTCCATATCTACCATGTCCAATGAATTTCTTTTGTGATTAACATCTAATTCATAAACTCATGCCCACACTTCCTCCTTGCTCTCTTCCTCTGGGCCCTGCAGCAATAAAAAGGAAGTGAGTCGCTGGAGAGTGGTGTCAGGCCGGACATACATGGGCACACTGGGAGGTTCCTATGTGGACAGGATCATAGTGAATGGAGACTACGATGCAGAACGAAGTGACTATGATGTGGCACTGATGAGACTCAGCAGCCCAATCACAGTGGGAGGTTAGACTTTAACTTGAAAACTCACCGACTAAAATCACTGCTCCTTACTGATTTGTATATTTATTAGCATATTGATTACCTTACACTGTAGAGTCTGTTGTTGAAATTTAAACCTCAACAGTCCTGATGAAGTAAATATAAATTAAGTAGGCTTTACTCTATTACCCTCTAGTGGTATATTTGTCAAACAACAAGCTCTTCACTGTAGATTAATTCAGCCAGTGTAATCATTTGGTAACTGACTTTTAACTGATAATAATAATTCTTTTTTCAAAATGAATGCACTGCCCCTGTCTTTCAGTGGGCCATAAGCCGGTTTGTCTGCCTCCTAAAGCCTTTGACCTCCCAGCCAAATCCTCCTTGGTTGTGACTGGCTGGGGATACCTGGAGGAAAACGGTGAGAAACCTACACACTGCCTCTCATCATCGTCGTCAACTGGTTGTCCGAAGTTGGCACCATAACTCACTCTTTTTTTCTGACTCCAGGTAAGGTTTCTCCTTCGCTTCAGAAGGCCTCTGTCCCTCTGATAGACCGGGCTACATGTTCCAGCCCATCAATGTATGGTGGTGCCATAACCCAAAGGATGATCTGTGCTGGTTTCCTGGAGGGGAAAGTAGATGCCTGCCAGGTAACGGTCCACTAATTCTAGTTACAATCAATATTGATCAAGATTCCAAAAATAAAGATCATCTGATATGTAAATTAAATTTTAATTTAAGTTCAGTACTAGTCATAGTTTGTGGAATCATCCAATAAGACTGTTCTCTTTTGGCAAATGGTTTGGTTATTAAATTGCTGTAAAATGTTATTGTTCTGTAATGAATCCCAGGGGGACAGCGGGGGTCCTTTGGTGTACTTCACCTCCTCTAAATGGCATCTGGTTGGAATAGTGAGCTGGGGCGTTGGCTGTGCAAGGCAGGGAAGGCCGGGTGTCTACAGCAACGTGGAAGAGATGATAAACTGGATTTACACAGTCATTGAGGTACAGCATACAGAAAATGCTAAGTTTCTGTGTCTGCAAGGTCCACTTACCAGCTTTTTCTGTAGCTTTCAACTACATCACACAGTCTGCCTTAAGAGGATGTAGTTTGCTCAGTTCAACTGTATTGCACTTGGTTGAATTGATAAAACTTATGAAGCTCCAGAAAAGCTAATAAGTGGACCTGAATGAAAATTATGGTATGAGGTCTGGGAGGAAATCATATCACAACAAAATTATTTCCACCTGTAGTAGCTC
The DNA here is from genome assembly GCF_014851395.1 of Micropterus salmoides. Classification (NCBI taxonomy): domain Eukaryota; kingdom Metazoa; phylum Chordata; class Actinopteri; order Centrarchiformes; family Centrarchidae; genus Micropterus; species Micropterus salmoides. The sequence continues at coordinate 23,838,997 of NW_024042261.1, read as the reverse complement.
TAGTTTTAAAAAGTTTGTTGTTAACATGAAACTACAAGACCAAAAATGAGAATTGCAATGCATGCAAAGCCCTTCTGGTAATTTTTATTTAATCCCTCCAGAAAAACCCCTGAGGTCCTCCAATCCAGTCTACCTTGGACAGACTGTGAAACCAAAAGAACGCTTTTGTTTCAATGTGGCTGACTAATGATGGGAGCCAGAAGGAGGGAAAGAGGAAGTCGAAGATCAGTCTCAGCAACAACACAAAGGAACTGTTAAACACAGCCATAGATAAAAACAATGCACACACACCACACGCTTCACACAAACTTATTTCAGGTGTTGTTTGTGCCATTTCAGGTTCTTATCTCAGGAGACAAGTGTATTTATGTTTGTTATCCGTTGGTGGCCAGTCTGGGATGTTTTTAGCTTTTACAATGTTGTCATTTGACAGACACAGTTTGCCGATTCATGAGTTTTGTTTTAACTGTGAAAACAAGACTGGCGGACCTCAGACATAATGTACTTGACTACTTGATTTTCGGTGTGCAATGTGATACGAGGGTTCATATGTTAAACTGCTCTGTAAAGAAAGGTGACAGACAGGGTAAACCTATGATATATTAATGCCAGCAGAAGTCACTGTGAAGCCTCAGGTTAATATCACCAATACTGTAAAAGTGACACCAGGAGTTTAATGCATTTATTGTGCTGATTCAGTTGATCCGATGTGTATCCCTATTAATGGTTAAATGCACCTTTTTACAGCACATAGGGTGTGCTTGCTTCCTCCCACAGATTATTTACATGAGCACTTTACGTGGAAGGTGGGAATTTATTGGCCTTACTATATGTACAGATGAGTCCAGTAACTAGTCTAATAATGCACTGAAGGCTATAACTCAAGTCACACGTTATGTGTTTATGGTGCCACTACATTCAAAGTGCAATCAGATATCCAGCGTGCATTTACAAAACTCGCACCATGGCCAGAATATTCAGTGGTGGTGACTAAGTTTTTGCCTTCTAAAAGGATATAAATGTAATTTCCTACAATTTTAAAGCAAGCATCAAGTAATCATTCCATTTGTAGCAAAGTAAAATAATACATCAAGCTATGTTTTTTTTTTTATCATTCTCTGGTCTATAGAGACGGACACAAAACAAGCATAAATTTCCAAAATTGAAAGTAATAGTTAACATTGTATACTGTGTGAGATTATAAAATTATTAGCCACAGGTTGGCTGGTAACATTTAACTGTATATATGGTACATTTTATATACTTGTAAATAAAGACATTCTTCTTTCACTTGGCAATTAGAACAAATGCTTTGTGACACAACTTGGTATTCTTTGCAAGTGTTATGTGTTGGAAACTGGATCTCTCCTTTATTCCATCATTCAGTGTCGTCCTCCCACGCACACACCCTCTGACCCGCAGTTAACAAAAGGAACAATGGGAACATATGTAAAGCATTATATCAATTGTGAACAAAAGATGACGCAAATGACAATTTTCATAAACAATCAGTTGAACTTAAAGTGACATGGTATTGTGAAAGAAAGTGAAATTGCTAAATCATCGGATGAATATAAAATAACTTGATTACTTTAAAAGACTGTTTGGAAGAGCTTGACTTGCTATGCTACATCTTGACAAGATCCTTATTTTGATAAATGAAATGCACCCTCAAGTTTTCAACTCTAACATAACATGACACGATTCTTCCTCTGCCACCAAATGCCTTGGACTCTATTATACCACCCCCCTATGGTGGATAAGTGTAATTTTCTGTGTGACCAGTTTTCTTTCTTTACCTCAAACTTTTCACTTTTCATTTCTCCCGTTGACCTGCAGCAAAACCACTTTCACCTGCAATACAGAAGAAGGAGCGCCGGCTCCATTGTTGCTTGTACAATGCTGTACAATCTAACAATTTCAATCAGACAAATTACTTATTCAGTGAGAAGTGAAGAAACACAGCAGAGAAGAGAGAGCCAGTACAAAGAGCCAAGCAGGAGCAAGAAGTGAGAATTACATTTCCTTTGCCACATTTGTCTCTGTAAGATTTATCCAACATCCACAAGCCTGTTTCTATGACTGTAGCCACAACCTTTGAGAGGGAGTCATAGACCATTATTCAAAAACAAAGAGACAGTTGATTATGTATGAAAAAAACATTTATTATTTACTGAATATCAGAGGACTACAAAAGCCAATGACAAAACCAACAATGTTGATGTACAGTAGCAGATAAGCTCCACCAGTTGGTAGGTTCAGATGGGGGATAGCAAATGACCCACCTCCACTTTGCCCCCTAGCTAGTGTTTAGCCTAGCCCTTTCACCTAAGCAACAATAGCTGTCCAGCGTAATTAATTATTGTCAACATTAGGAAGACTGGGTGCTGCTGATAAAATTGAAACATGCACTTTAAAGTCCTTCTGAACAATATTGCAGCAGCTCACTTGCTAATTAGCATTTACAGATCTTTTGGAAAATCAACATTAACAAGTGTTACACATAAGATGGTTATCTCCTTGTTTGACGGCTGGGGCCTTTGAATGGGTTATCCTGTATCACGGGGAAAAAAAGAGATTAATAAGGAAAAAGGATTAAAGAAATGGCCTGGGACAAGTGAAAAGTTACGATAATCACAATAATTACATAGTTAAGCTCATTTTGTGTACATAAAGTGTATTATGTGAGATTAACGGGGCTTTCACACCTACCTCGTTTGGTCCGCACCAAAATTGCAGGTGTGAAACCTCCCACGGACCATGGTCCGGACCAAACAGACGAAATTTGGTCAGACGAAAAGAGGTAGTCTTGGTCTGGATCAAACTGAACCATGGTTCAGTTAGTGTCTGGTGTGAAAGCATTTTTTGGATGGTTCGGACTTTAGACTATTTACAGAAGTTTGGCGGTTGATGTGTAAACCGGAAACAAACAAACGCACGGGGAAATGCATTGAAATAAGGACACAATTATAAATCTCCCGTGACAAATCATCTTTTCAAACAGACGGCCGCTATAGAAGCAAAATGCCACATGGGCCTACATCTTTGGTTTCTCATGAAACGGAGGTGCAGAAGGATTGCTTGCGGTCTTCTCCTCCTTTGTGTATATATATATATATACACACACACACACACACACACACACATACATATATGTAAAGACCTTTAGTGCGGTTGCAGAATTGCAGTTTGTGAAACCAAACCAAAACTAACCGAATGTATCAAAATGTATCAAAACATGAACTTTGGTTCGGACCTTGGTGCGGACTTTCAGGTGTGAAAGCCCCCTAAGTGTAGGGGTATACATGTTTGTTAAAAATATAACACTAAAAGAGATTCAGATCAGTTTTGATTCCCAGAAAACGATATGGTTACATAGTTTACAAATTTTACAGGTAAAGTCACTTTTCACCAATGTAAAAAAGAAACATGCTAAATCCAAGGAAGGTTAAAATCAAGGCCAACTGGAGAGGCGAAACATCTGGGAGTATCTTCAACCAAGTCTAGCTGCCCTTGATTTTAACGTTCCTTGGATAACTGTGTCCTGGATGACTGAGAACCTTCACAGACAGACATGCTAAATCATTTTCTCTGATCTCTTTTTACCTCATCTTCATCACTGTCATCAAATGCGACTCCTCTAGATGACTGGCTCTGATTCTGTGAGCTGTACTTCGTGAAGGATGATGACGATGTTGGTCTGTGGAAAGAGAAAGACCTAGATTTATAAATAAATAAATAAAACCTTCAAATTGTAAAAATATACAGCTGATGGAAAAAAGAGGGAAAGAACAACTGCGTGTGTATGTGTATATATACATATACTGTGCAAAATTTAGACATCTGTTTGTCACTACATTTTTTTTCTCCCTTGAAGAACTGGACTACCATATTGTGGACCGAAACAGACATACTTTGGAGGAGGTCGGGTAGCTTTCATTACAGGTATATCTTCATCTGAGTCATCAATGGTCACCTGGAGGTGGATAAAGATGAGATTCAAGGTTGGAGGATTGTACAGTTCACATACAGTTTAAAAATAAGGTGTGCGTGTACTGTAAACTGTACTGTTTGTGTTGTCATTTGACTTACTTCTTCTGCTTTGTAAGATGTGGCGGCTCCAGACCGAGATGATCTCTGGGATGTAGCTTGAAATGCTGAAGAATGAAGTTTAATGAAGTTTAAAGAAGAGGAAAGAGAAACACACTGAGGGAGGACTAAAGGTGAAAGCAAGGAAGAAACTGAAACTGATGAGGACCAGTAAGAAGTGGTAATATCAGGTCTGGCATAACAGAGTTGTATACAGAACATTGACTTGTGTCTGTATATCAGTGGTTCTCAAACTGGGGCGCGGGCCCCCTTGCGCCACCATAGAGCCGCTGTATGTGCCAACGACCAGGGGAAAAATATGTGGAATGAACATGATTTATGTGGAAAATAAAAAAATGTGCTGACCTGAATTATTTATTTTATTTCAACTGAATTCAACTTGGCTCAATTTTTATTTGTTGCTGCATCAATATTGTTAATGATTTACAAGGAATCAATCCGTTTACATGTGTGGGGGAGTGAAGGGGGCAGTGGCAGAAATGATTTGAGAACAACTGCTATAGATCATCACACTCACAATCATAATCTCACACTCTCCTACCTTGCATAATGCTTCTGCTTTGGGTTGTTGCTGAGGGCTTCTGGGAACGGCCCCGGCCGGTTGGCTTTGGTTCAGAGGCAGTTGCACCTGGAAGAACAGGCAAACAGTTCAGAACAATGATTTTTGATGCCATACACATCATCATTATATACAGTCCTTTGTTTTCCTGCATTAAATGTAATTAAAGCCAATTACAATCAACATTATCAGTGCCGTGCTAGTGTCATATGTTATTCAAACAGCAATGCTTATTTTGTGTGCTGACAATATGAAGATTACACAAACTACAATAAGCACTTTTTGATCTTTGTCTAACCAGTTCCTTTTTATGTACAACTGTTATGCCAATGAAAACAATGCTTAATAGTGGACTTCACCCCCCAGTTTGTAACAGTCATATACGGAAGCGCATAGCATTCACCAAAGAAAAAAAAAAATGTAGACAACTTCTCTCGTAATTATAAGAAAAGATGTCATAATTAGGAGTAGGGCTGGGCAATAAAGCAATAATGATAATTATCACAATATAATTTTCCTCAAAAACAATATAATAAATGTTCAATATATGGTCAATAAATATTTGGTTTAATTTATTTGAATCACAAACATATTAGCACTTAACTTTTCTAATAAAATATTTATTTTGTAGAGGAAAAGGGACTGAAAAACAATTTACTAATCTTATTTGTTAAATTTTTTTAAATCATAATAGTTTTGAATGTTCTCCCTCAGATTTGTTAAGTGATCCAGTGTTTGGCATCGAGTGTTTTTCCCATTCTGACCATAAAGAAAGATTAACCACATAATTAATAACTGGACATATATTGTGATAATTATGGATATCATATGCTATGAAATGTTTTCATCGTGATAACAATTTTGGCCACATTGCCCAGCCCTAATTAGGAGATCAGGATCTCTAATATTACAAGGTGAATATTAGCCTTTCAATATTGTAGTTAAACCGTTATCTATAAACCTTCTATAAAGTCTTCTAGCAACAAATTGTCTAACTTAAAGCATCTGCATTTTTGGAAGTATCAAGCTGATAACTTACGTTACTGTGGCTATGCAGTGGTTCTACTGAGCAAAGCAGTGGCCAGTAAGTGGCATCTTTCCAGCTGTCACATAATTAGGCTACTTCATCCAGATTTTGTAATTATGACATCTTTTTTCCTATATACAAGATAAGGTATCTAAAAAATGTTTATTGTTGAATGCAATTTGCTTCCGTACTCATAAGCTAATGGTTCAATAAATATAGTGTGTAACATCTAAAAGGTTTGACTTCCCTCTGCTGGAATTTAAGAGGAATGTGGCTGAACAGTATTAAAGTTGTTAATTTCATGTGAGGCTCCAACATGTATTCTCAGAGATTCAATACAATACAAATCCATTAAATAAAATCATTATTGGCTGTGTTAAATTCCACATTATACTCTTGCCAGTCTTCTTCAATCAAATACCTGTACCAGAGTTTATCACATGACATATTATTAACCTCTTGTGCTGTAGGTCTAGCCTATTAAATCCTCCAAGGCTGTTCTAGGCTGTTATAGATGTACATTCTGATTAAATGAAGTCTCTTACTTCCTTTGCAATTATGTAGTTTGTATACAGAGCATTATAATCAATGCATATTGTGAATATTTCTACCTTGTCTGCGCACTGTGTATTTCTCTCTGCACATCTATTTCCCCTTCATACTTGTGACAGAGAACATGATAACTCACCTTTCCCCCTTCCCCGGCCACCCCGCGCCCTGCTGGCTCGCCCTCTGCCTCGCACAGGGGGAGAGAATGGGACTGAGCCTTCATCAGAGTCCATAGCATCATCAGCAAGCTCATCAAATATATCCAGGTCTGCAGGCTCACGGTGAGCTTTGGCTCTGTTGAAAGCCTGAGAAAGAGAGGGATAAAGCACACACAGTTAGACGCAAGAGACATGACAACATCTTTAACTTTTGTGTATTCATTACTTACTTCTCTGATTTCATTTTCTTCCTCAGTTGTGTTCTTTTTGGAGTCTCTGTATAGCCGGATCTGAAAATGTAAAAACATGCACTCTTACTTAGAAAACTTACAACATCAGTTTCTCCCTACTTCCCATGCCAGCCCCCACTGCCTTACCTCTGTGTCTATATCCTGCTCTGTAATTACTCCTCTGGCCTGGAGGTGGCGCTGTGTCTTCTCTAACTGGTAAGTGATCAGCTCCTCGATGGCGTCTTTCTCATCTTTGTCCACAAACTCCTGAATAGCCTTCCCCATGCCCTGCTCCGTCAGAAGGGACAGCTGCACTGTCTGTGAAGATATGCACACACACACACACACACACACACACACACACGTTTCCAAAGAATAGACGGTTAAAACATATAAGTTAAGACATAAGCGTTAAGAATGTAAATCTGTGTGTGTACAGCACCTGTTCGGCTGCCTCAAAGTACTGTTTGACCAGGTCCTCCACTCTCAAACCCTCAACTGCTGTGGTTTTTAACAGTTTGCTGTAGTCAACATTGACATCATCTAAGAAGCACAAAGATTGAAGCATGTCAAGTAAACAATACTATACGTCAACCCTTTAGTGAATACTGTAGATCCATAGCACTAAATTTAGTCTGTGTCAGACCTTTGATATCCTCCTTTTGCTCTCGGTGTCTAAGAAAGTGAATGAGGTCTTTTGGGTTGGCTATGCGGTCCACAAACTTCTGACTGAAGCGAGAAGTGTTGAACGTCTCAAAGCCTCCACTGTAGTCCACCTGGGGAAGGGAACGAAGGGGACGAATTTGAATGTGTAGCGTGAATATGGAGGCGTTCGGCCACGCTGCAAGTGTGTACATCTTACCCTGAGGCGAATAAGAGGTTTCTCTGGAGTGAGAGGACAGCCGAGTCTTTCTCTTTCAGCTTCTTCTAACATCTCTGTGACCTTAAGAATTACAGAAAGAGAGAAAGGGGGGACATATGAGGATCAAGAGGGGTAAGATGGCTGATGAACAGATGAAAGACTGGCCCTGTATGTTTGTCGGAGTGTTACCTTTGCATAACACAAGCTCTCCACCTTCTTAGTGACCTGGGGTGTATCAGGTGTGAAGAGGTCTTGGTAGTCAGCCAGCACTACATCCTGAATGAAGAACTGACGCGCCGTCTTAAGGGGGATCTTTTGCAGGTTCATCTTACGACCCTTCACCCTCAGCAGCCCTATGTGCCTAGATCCACACAAACAGGGTGTTTTGGTTACTTTATCACTTTAAAACATGCTCTGAATATTGAGCTTACTATCCATTGTGTATGTGTGTCTGTGTTCTTGTGCGTTAATTTTTACTTCTTTGCTGCCTCTCCAGGGGACAGGGAGGTGGCTACAGAGCTGCCAGGCTGTGTCACGTAGAAGAGCTGCTGTTCATTTCTGGTCGGTGTTATCAAGCACTCATGCTCGTGACCCCACACGACCAAGTCAAGAAATTCATCCAGAAACTGCTCAGGAATGTAGTTAGTGGGTCCGTGCTTGCTCCTAGGAAAAAAAAACACAGAGAGAAAATAAATATTAAACGAATAAGATGAAACACGAAAATACAGCAGTCATAAAATTAATAACTAAACCGAGCTTTGTGAGGTAGTGCAGTAAAGATTTACAATCCCCAATGCATGTAGAACATATAAAGCTATTATTCACCCTCTTTAAAAAAAACAATGTAGATTTTTCACCACCAAAACTTCCCTCTCCCGCACGCATATTCTAATCTGTCGAAGGACATAGTGTGAGATACATGGACATACAGTATGACAGTCTGGCACGTATATCTAATGTTGTCGCATTTGGTAGTGTATGACAAAAATTTACAGCTCTTCCCTCCCAGTGGGTCAGACTTTCCTACAACATACAGTACAAACGCATGCGCACACCTGTTCTGGTGGATGGTGAAGAGGTTAAACCATTCATCTTGGTCTTCTTTGGGGCGAAGCATCGTTACCTGGTTGTTGACAAACATCCTGTACAAGCGCTCATCTGGGATGGAGCCTACACACACACGCACGCGCACACAACTTAGAATAAAACAACAATTCCTATTTTTATAAATCATGGAAGAATGCGTACAAAGATTACACAAAACACACTTACCAAGACCATACAAGGCTAGCTTGGTGCTGCCTTTCTGCATGAGGATGGGACTAATCTCTATCCGCTCCACTGACTGGGAATGACCAAAGTGATTGACAAGACCAGAAGCACTTAGCAGGTCCAACGCACACAAACCTTCAGCCTTGAGGGGGGGAAAAGTATAAATGACATTAAAACAAGCATACAGGAACAACGAAACAGAGGCAAACTCTTTCATATTAAGATCTTGTGTTGTGTGTGTGATAATTTTCTTTTATGTTGGAAGCAACTCACCCCAGTTGGGTCATCATGGTTACCGTGAATGCTGAATGCAGGAATAGAGATGTTCAGGTTTTCATCCTGATAGTTTACCCAGGGGAACCTACAGCACATCATGCAAACAACATTAATATAACATTCACTGAACAAGAACATAATGTTTTGTAAGAATGACCACGCAAAAGCAGCGATACTGACTGGGTTGTGTTGAAGTTGATCGTCTGGTCACTGAGAATGTTGAAGTGTATGGGCGTGTCTCCCATGCAGTATTTTCTTAGCATAGTGATGCAGTTGTGGAGGCATCGTCGTGATGGCTTGTTCTCATGGAACAAATCACCACCCAGCAGGATGAAGTCAACCTGCAAGCAAACAAATAAGCAAAAAGAAAGCAGCAGGAGTTTTAGAACAGGTAGACTCTGGGATGTCCATTCAAGCACACATAGATCAGTTTGATTTACTGTTTTCATCCATGTGACCATCATACATACACACATACATCAGCTTGCTCGCACCTGATTTGTCTTGGCACATTTCAGGATCTCATCCAGTGTGTTATAAGTGTCATTGCCACGGATAGCATCCTTCTCGAGGTAACCAAGGTGAATATCTGTGGCGATCAGGATCTTGAAGGTATGCTCATCATCCCTAGAAAGACAGCACACAAACAGTCGTTTAAAAGATCTCATCTACTAGATTATTCTGAATCAGGATCGAAAATTAGCATCCGTAACTTGCTAGACTGCACTGTAGATTGCCTAGATGCAAAGATTATTTATTTAGATAGATTTCAGGAGTTCTGTTAAAATCCAACAATCACAATCACAAAATATTTGGCATAAAAGTAATAATTTAAACAAACTCACAAGGTGCTCTCCGACGACATGATGCTGTGGGATGATGGGATATCTGTTTACACCCGACAGGTGGTCAGCAAAAGACCTCCCTGCACACAATCCAGTGACGTTATATTTAGCGCTGGACCTCTTGTCGAAAAGTTACAGAGGTTATTATGCGACACATTACAGAGATGCTAACGTTACAAAATATCACAAGGACTGCGTTAACGTTACATATGCTACAGCTAATACAAATGGTGATTACGTTTGAGCTTGGGAGTCAGTAAGTTAAAAAAATCATGAAAGCATTATTGTCAGGGTTTACAAAACAAAAGCCATGTTAATAAACTCGGTCACCAAACAATATATTTTACGAGACATTATAATACATTGTGTTTTATTATATGAGTCTATCTAATAATCAGCTCGTAAATTAGTAGCTAACTGTAACTTGTAGCTAACTGAATGGCATGTTACTGCGAGAATGGCGAGTTAAAGTTAACGTAACGTTAGCTTTTACTTGTGCTAAAAAGCAAGTTGTCAACGCGATATTAGCTAACACGAACTTAACTTATGTTTACATATAGGTTGCGTCTAACCTACAAGTAATGTGTATGTTAAACGTTAGTATTTGTTGTGTATGCTATAACGTACAACGTGGAGGAAATATTGCATGCCACCCACCTCCTCTTCAGTCCCAGAATTGGTAAACTTACCATAAAAATCCCGGCAAGTCTTGCAAACGCTCTCCCCGCCCCTCACAGATAGCTCAGAGTTATTGTAGTTTTTTCTGAAGCATCACCGTTCTGAACTGCAGAATCTCTGCGGAAGGAAAACTACACTTCCGGTAAGCAAGTGGTATACGTCTGTTTTAATGATAAAGGCGTACCGATCTAGCTAAAACGTCAAATATAACGTTGATGTGGATGCCAGCAGCGCCTGACGGGCCAGGCTGGGATATATATCATTCAAACCTCTCACAAACGCAGGATTATGCTTGTTTGTCAAGTGATGTTTTCTTTACACAACCCATAGTACCACTGACAGCTCTAGAAATGGCGCATAGCGAGCAGGCTGTCAGTCATAATTAAAAAGGCACTGGCTGTAGTTTTACTTTTAAAAAAGCATATTTATCGCAGTTTGGTCCCTGGTTCAGCACAAGCGAGGCAGACTGGATTGGCTGCATTTCAATGGAGACTCTGTCAAAAACACCCGCTGCGGATGCTGCGCGGAAGAAGGTAGCTTTACCATATTTTGCCTAATTTAACTTAAAAATGAAGAACAAATGCTGCTGGTCGCCGTTTATATTGGCCGTAGAGTTAGCTAGACGAAGACGGAAAGCTACCTAGCAGCAGTTGCTACAACTCGGAACAGCTGATGCTGCAGACCTAGAAAGCACACTGAAGTTTCAACTTAATGTGTTTTATTTGACTTGAGCAGGGAAAACAAATCATGTTGTACCATTCAGTTCAGAGCATGTATGGAAGGTTTTAGCTCATTTATTTCACTTTCTGTACTTAATTTGCTGGTTATTGCTCATGCTGAGAGGCTACTAACTCTACAATATCTCCATTAGGCCTACTGATACTGGTATCATAGTATTGAAGATCCACTATGTCTGTATTATTCGCCAGATACTGTGGTTGCATTCAACATTTACCCCTCTTTCTACAGGTGATCTGTCCACCACCACCACCACCCAGTGGAGTAGTATCTGACAGCCTGTCACTCCCATCTTATAAAGAGTATCCTGTGCACCGTCCCTTCATCAACACACTTGTACATCACACACCCCAAACACGCACACATCAGTCATGTCATCCATTATCACCCAGCAAGGCATTCCCAGAGACCAGCAGCGCAGGTATCTTTAATTTGTATGTGTGTGGCTGGTTGTTTTCCTTTTGCAAAGTTTCCATTCAGGTATTGTGGTGTTTCAGCGCTCCATGGTTACATCATGTGCAACATGATGCCGCACTACTTGAATGTCTCAGCTGCACTGACATCTATTCATTCTTTCACATGATCCTGTCTAAAACTTCCTCTCCTACTCTACTATTCTATTCTACCTGCTTAAACCATGACTATAATCTAAATATCTTTGAAAGCTATCAGGATATCTCCATATGCTACACATTCTCATAACTAATCTCTCACACATAATCTGTGTGTGTGTGTGTGTGTGTGTGTGTGTGTGTGTGTGTGTGCATGCATGCATGTGTGTAGCGATCTTGTCTGCCTTGAGGAACCTCCAGGAAAAGATCAGGAGGTTGGAGTTGGAGAAAGGACATGCAGCGCTCAGTCTGCACACTATGGGGAAAGATGCATCACGCACACATCTGCAGAGTGATAAAGCCACACAGAGACTCTTAAGTGATCAGACAGACACAGAAAAAGAGATAAGTGGCCCGTCCAACTGCAACCAAGGTGGGTGTATGAATGGGATTTAATAACTTATTGGCAGACATGATTTATTGTTTTACTTTTTATCTCTTCTTTTTTTGTGTGTCTTGTCTCAGTGTGTCATTGTTCTTCTCCACAGTGTTGATCACCCACCTGGCTGCTGCAGAGTCCCGCTGTGTGAAGCTGGAGCGCCAGCTGGATCACATGAGGAGGATGTTGCGCAATGCCAAGGCAGACAGGACCAGCCTGCTCAAACAGCAGGTTAACCCAGTGTTCCTTAGTGCCATAGGATGTGCTATAGATGCTAGGACTTACACAAAAACACTCATGCAACTCATGTGTGAGTAAGTAGACTGGAAGAACTGCATTAATTGTTCTCTACATTTTCAGGTTTCCGTGGAGACAGGAAAGTCAGCTGATCAACAGTCTGACATGGTGTCTGAGCATGCCCAGTTGGAGAAGCTGCAGCGACTGGAGCAGGAGTATCTCAGGCTGACTCGCACACAAAACAATGCAGAGGTGCTCGCAAAGACACAGCGACATGTCAGTTAGAGGAGTCGCTGACTTTGACTACTTAGGTGCCTTGGTCTAAAATATTTCATTTCTGTGAAGACAAAATTGCACAAATTCTGGGGATCAGGATCGCCACATGGGTTCCCAATATACATCTTGAGTCACAATTTCATTAAGGGAGTTAAGAAAACAAAATAAATATGTATTTATTTTGTATATAAATGTAAAAATAAATATTTTTTATATATAAATGTATATATTTGATACAAGATTATTTGATTGTTTCATTTTTCCAAATATCTTGTGAAATGCTGAATGCTTTCATCCTTTCAGGTCTCTGTTTGGGAGGGAAAAGTCACTCTTTTTAACTGCTCGCAACTCATGTCCACACAAAGGCCATAAACCTATGAAGAGGGGTCACAAGCAGACATTGATAGGTTCTAAATGGTCACAAACCAAATTGTGTAGGATAAAAACAATTGATCTATCTCTGGTTCCTCAGATCAGTTTAGAAGTTATAAAAGTGTGGGTGTTTTTCACAAAGCTTATGTTTTAATCTCAAGATGGTAATGACAAGAGGGGGAAAAACTTAAATGCTCTTATGGTTAAATGACATTAAAGATTATTGTGTGTGTCTGAATATGTCAGATAAAGATCCGGGAGCTAGATATGAAACTACAGGAGGAGGAGCACCAAAGAAAGCTGGTTGAGGATAAGGCCAATCAGGTAACTGTGTTTCTCTTTAACTACCATTTTTTTTCCTTGCACTCGCTACAGCTTGTTATGTTTCTTATACCTGAAAGGAAGCTTAGTCTGTTGTTTTACATACAGAGTGCTTGATACTAAATGTACATGTTTCCACACACACAACACTACAAATTATGCATGTATGTATGTATGTGTGGAGATTTACGTTTAGTGTGTTGCTCAGCTGCAGACAGGTTTGGAGGCCAACAGGATACTGCTGCAGTCAGTGTCCCCTTGCCTGTCCACCAGACAGTCCAAAGAGAAGAGGTCCAATTCAAAGGTAAAGACCTTCACAGGGGCAGGTCAGGGTTTTACTAATGTTTGAGCGCACTGAGAATGTTTCTTTCTCTCTTTATGAGTAGATGTTTGAAGCAATGTGACAAGACAGCTGCAGTCAAGTGCTTCGCTATAGTGTTAGTACATCTGTGAGTGTCCTGTTGAATCAAGTAGGAAGGAAGAACATTAAGTGCATTTGTTAGGATATCCTGATACATTTTATATCATAAAAAGCATTAAATGAATGGAAGTTCCATTTTCTCTGCTTTTGTTTCTCACTTTATACTTTATAATAAGTAATAATTAATTTTTTCTCCACTTGATGTCATTATGAAATTAATATTTTTTGTGTGTTTGTCAGAAAAACGAAAAAGTTAAATATTTTGAACAGGAAATGACCGAATCAATACATTTGATAGATTTTCTGATAAGAAAAACAATCCTTAGTTGTGGCTTACTTCTTGCTCCCAAATTAGCACTTTCCTGTGGATCTTACTGTTTGCAGATGTCTTCACTACAGCAGTCGTCCTACACACAGCCACACTATAGATTGAGCTTCAGAGATATACCCTTTGTTGCTGGAACGGTAGTATGGGCATACATCCAGTTATGATTTTAGCATTGGAATAAAATGGTATTTACTGTACTTTTAATGCCTCACTTCTCTTTCTATGGCTCTCTCTGTCTCTCTCCTTGACTCTGTCTCCTCTTCTGCATGACCTTCAGTCAGTAGGCTGCAGCCACTCAGTCCGAGCAAACGTCCAGTCAGTTTTGTCTCTCCTGAAGCGACACCAGCCACACTTCTGCAACTGCCGTGTCCTTTCTAACAGCTACGAGACAGGTAGTCGCAGGCATTCAGACAGTTCCTCTTCCTCTTCTTCCTCCTCCGCTAGCGGGGAAGACCTATCAGAGCTGCTGCAAGCGCTACAGGAGGAGCTGCGACTCATGAGCTTGTGAGTGTAGTGGCATTTGAGCTCTATAAGGAGTGAATTGTTTAGAACAGTGTTACATTTAATTTCTCTGTGCGTGCATGTGTGTGTTTGTTTGCAGGGAGCAGGACGAGTTGATGAGGCAGGTGGAGGCCAGTGTTTCTGAGCAGGAAAGGAAAGAACTTCAGAGGGAGCAGGAGAGGCTGCTGCTGAAAATGGAGAGGAAAGGAGAGCAGATCAGTAAGCTCTACAAACACAAAACACAGGTAGGTTTTCGAACAAAAAACAATTCAGTTCAAGCACAACATAAGCTGCAAAACTAAGCTATTTTATTTAGTGACTCCTTCCCTTTATCTATTCTTGTCTCTCTAGATAAAGAAGTTAAGAAAAGAGGCTACTTCCAGGCGGAGCAGTGGGAATGAGGTGAGGTTGACCACCACAGTGTCCACTAGAGGCCACTCTACTGGAGCAGTCAAAGTCAGACCAGGAGAGAGAAGCAAGAGGAACCTGAGGCTGCTGAGGGACATGAAGGCTCTGCAGACCTCACTACGGACCTGAAACCCACCAGGACAGTGCATTAGGGTAATGTTGTTGCTTTGTACCTATCTATGGCCATTCTTTCAGCATCAACACAGCAACTGACTGATGAACACTACAGAATATGGCACACCAGCCCATCTAAAGCAAGTGTCTGTTAATGATCTTACGACCTATGATCCTTGGGGAAAATATTTGTATATTTTACTGTATTAGGAACAGTGTAACACATCTGGAAAGTGTTTCAAACCAGAACTAAGTTGTCTTGTCAGTCCAGGAAAAGTGCATTTTATGAAAAAAAGGTCCATTTGTTGTCTGGTTAGTCATCTTTTAAAAGAGCGTGCTTTAATTGATGATTGACCTATTACCATTAATACCATTAAAGAAACTTTTTTGTTGATGGAACATGTTGGCTCCAACATCTGCCTGGATTTCTTTACTTGATGTTGAAGTATTTTACCAGCAGAGGGCACAAAAACTCATTGCAACAGCTTAGTTACCTGAGTGGTGGAAAAAGATAGTTGCATTTTCATTTTAGTTTTTCATGTAGTTCTGGGCAGTTTTCTTTTTTTTTTTTAAGGAAGCCAAAATCACATGGTGCTAAATTCATACATTCATGGGACGCTTGATATTTGCAGATTCGTAAATTTAGTGATCGTAGTGGTATGGTAGTGTAAAGAAACTGCAGTGATGAAATCGTTTGATACATATTTCTGCAGTTTGATTAGCCTAATTAAGTGAAGGACCTAAAATATATAGATACATATTTTGCTCTACTTATTTAACACGACTGAACCCCTTTTGATGTGTCATCTTACAGACGTGTGTGTGTGTATGTGCAGTTGTATGTTATGATCAGAATATTTGTAATTATTTCTACAAGTATATGTTGGGTTAAGACATGACAATAAAGGTTTATCTACTTTTGAGTGAAATTGTATTTCTCTGAGAAATAAAGTATTTATGTTGGCGAATGACTACAGTTCTGTTTTGTTTGTTTTGGCTTTGTTTTGCTGACAAATGCATCATTTTATTTGGACAACCAGCCATAGCACTGTACTCTGTTTTATTGTTGAAGATATTCCAATGATCCACTGTGCCCTTGTATCTTTACCCTGCTGTGTTGTGATCGAGCTGCTCCTGTTGGGCTCTCTCCTGTTTGAAAGTCTTACCTACGTCTGATGCTGGTAACGTGGAACACCGTAATAACGTCAGACAAGAGAATTTAGCTATATAGCTTCAAGCAAACTGTAAATGAATTCACTGTAAAACAAAGGAATACCCCTGAAATAACAGGCTTTTAATTATTCATTTAGATTTTTCTGGATTCTTTTCTGGTACTTTTTATACTTTCTAACAGGCATTATTTTTTTACTATAACATATTTAATGAATTGTGTGAAATGTGAAGTACAGTGTTTGTTTTTATTGTTATTTTTTATGTTGTGACCGTTTTATTGTAGATACTCTTAACCCCAAACTTGCATGGTCTTGTTTTAAAAAAGGAAAGAAAGCAAAAATGAAATACATTTGAAGAATAGCCTGTGCGTATGTATTGTGGTTGCAAAAAATCAGGAAAATCTTAAATTTAAAACTTTCCCTATGGGCTCCTGTACATCAGATAACCCATAAATACTTTGATTCCCCCAAGATTTAAAATAATTAGTATCCTACAGCCCAATTACCCAGGGAGGTTTTGTTTTCAGTGCCGTTTGTTTGTCTGGCAGCAGGATTACTGAAAAACGACTGGCCCAATTTTCATGAAACTTATTTGAAGGGTGTAACATGGTTCAAGAAAGAACCCATTGTAGTCTGTAAGGGATCCATAGCAAAAAAGAAATAAATTAATATTTCTATTGTTGCTTTAGAGCATCTATCCTCTCCTCTGCGTGAGGGCGGGTCTCTCTCTCTCTCTCTCTCTCTCTCTCTCTCACACACACACACACACACACGTTGGACAGCAGAGGAGAGAGGCCGAGTTGGAGACAGTGAACCAGTGAAGGTAACGTTAAGAAAACTAAAACGTGTGAAAAGTTGTTAGTTACAGCTGGTTAGTAAAATGAGGTAGTTCCTCCTGTTTTGTAGGCAGTTGTTGTTGAATCCACAGCGCGCGACTTCCTCTGAACAAGCTCTAACTGGACTGCTGGCCTTGGCGGAGGTCTGCGCCTTCCGAGTGCCCGTGATTTTGGAAAGATGCTTAACAATTGTCGCACACCCTTGTAGAGCTACTAATAGCCTATATAAAATAGTGCAGTCAAAGTATTTTGGCAGGTTAATAATAAAATATATTATATTTAATTGGCAGTGTATTTCTTGTGCGTAGTTATTCGTAGCTTTATTAGTGTGTTAAATGTTCGCCAACCATTGATTTCAGCACCAGGCTGGTCTGGGCAGCTCCTCATGGAAGAACACTCATTCAACAATGTGTCTTTATCTACCTCTGCCAGTCTCCATACACGTGCAGCCTAAAGCTTTGGGTTTCTTCCAGTCGGTGGGGACATCATCCAGGGTTTATGATTGGATTGATGGCGTAGAGAGCGAGAACGAGGATACTCTGAAGGACAACGAGTCTGGTGGACAAACTGTGCTGTAAACGTTACTAGAGATATGGTAGGCCTATGCTGAATTTGTTATGTTTTGGTTGCTTTATAAGTTGCCCAACTTTCAATAGACCCAGTATTTAAAAAGCCTGCATATTAACGTATTTGTCTTCTACAGTATGGATTTATTAACACTTGTTTGAAATCGCTGGTGGTTGAAACGTTTGGCGAGGAGACGTGGATCAAGCTCAGGTAAAAGAACATTTCTATTTACTGTATTTACACATTTGTTACAAGGCTTAGTTAAAATCACTGCCGATTACTTTGTGTAGCCTGTATCCAATAAATAATGCATTACCGTTAGAGGTTATTTTTTTCAAATCAACATAGCCTATCTTCTTCCATTTTTTATTCTCTTTATCATATACACAATAACAATAAATCCATTCTCTTCCCAAAATCATCTCCATCATGAACAGGGATGAAGCAGGAGTCCAGGACACTTTCCTGACACATGAAGTCTACAAAGACGAAATCACTATGCAGTTAATAGCAGAAGCCTGCAAGCTTCTAGGTAAATGGATTATGTGTGTTGTCACCTTTCAGAAAATATTGGTCAGTTTTAATATTGGTCATATTATCCTGCTTTTGTTTTGTTTTTGTTTTGTTTGGCAGGAGTGAAGCCGGAGGTTGTCTTGAGGCAGTTTGGAGTATACTTCTTTGAGTTCTGCAAACGCTCGGGCTATGATCACATGCTGCGGACACTGGGAGGCAATTTAGTTGAATTCACGGAGAACTTGGATGCACTTCATAGCTACCTCTCCCTCTCTTACAAGGTGCCAAATCTCAGGCCTCTCTCCTTGACTCTGTCTCCTCTTCTGCATGACCTTCAGTCAGTAGGCTGCAGCCACTCAGTCCGAGCAAACGTCCAGTCAGTTTTGTCTCTCCTGAAGCGACACCAGCCACACCTCTGCAACTGCCGTGTCCTTTCTAACAGCTACGAGACAGGTAGTCGCAGGCATTCAGACAGTTCCTCTTCCTCTTCTTCCTCCTCCGCTAGCGGGGAAGACCTATCAGAGCTGCTGCAAGCGCTACAGGAGGAGCTGCGACTCATGAGCTTGTGAGTGTAGTGGCATTTGAGCTCTATAAGGAGTGAATTGTTTAGAACAGTGTTACATTTAATTTCTCTGTGCGTGCATGTGTGTGTTTGTTTGCAGGGAGCAGGACGAGTTGATGAGGCAGGTGGAGGCCAGTGTTTCTGAGCAGGAAAGGAAAGAACTTCAGAGGGAGCAGGAGAGGCTGCTGCTGAAAATGGAGAGGAAAGGAGAGCAGATCAGTAAGCTCTACAAACACAAAACACAGGTAGGTTTTCGAACAAAAAACAATTCAGTTCAAGCACAACATAAGCTGCAAAACTAAGCTATTTTATTTAGTGACTCCTTCCCTTTATCTATTCTTGTCTCTCTAGATAAAGAAGTTAAGAAAAGAGGCTACTTCCAGGCGGAGCAGTGGGAATGAGGTGAGGTTGACCACCACAGTGTCCACTAGAGGCCACTCTACTGGAGCAGTCAAAGTCAGACCAGGAGAGAGAAGCAAGAGGAACCTGAGGCTGCTGAGGGACATGAAGGCTCTGCAGACCTCACTACGGACCTGAAACCCACCAGGACAGTGCATTAGGGTAATGTTGTTGCTTTGTACCTATCTATGGCCATTCTTTCAGCATCAACACAGCAACTGACTGATGAACACTACAGAATATGGCACACCAGCCCATCTAAAGCAAGTGTCTGTTAATGATCTTACGACCTATGATCCTTGGGGAAAATATTTGTATATTTTACTGTATTAGGAACAGTGTAACACATCTGGAAAGTGTTTCAAACCAGAACTAAGTTGTCTTGTCAGTCCAGGAAAAGTGCATTTTATGAAAAAAAGGTCCATTTGTTGTCTGGTTAGTCATCTTTTAAAAGAGCGTGCTTTAATTGATGATTGACCTATTCTTTACAAATACCATTAAAGAAACTTTTTTGTTGATGGAGCATGTTGGCTCCAACATCTGCCTGGATTTCTTTACTTGATGTTGAAGTATTTTACCAGCAGAGGGCACAAAAACTCATTGCAACAGCTTAGTTACCTGAGTGCTGGAAAAAGATAGTTGCATTTTCATTTTAGTTTTTCATGTAGTTCTGGGCAGTTTACTTTTTTTTTTTTTAAGGAAGCCAAAATCACATGGTGCTAAATTCATACATTCATGGGACGCTTGATATTTGCAGATTCGTAAATTTAGTGATCGTAGTGGTATGGTAGTGTAAAGAAACTGCAGTGATGAAATCGTTTGATACATATTTCTGCAGTTTGATTAGCCTAATTAAGTGAAGGACCTAAAATATATAGATACATATTTTGCTCTACTTATTTAACACGACTGAACCCCTTTTGATGTGTCATCTTACAGACGTGTGTGTGTGTGCAGTTGTATGTTATGATCAGAATATTTGTAATTATTTCTACAAGTATATGTTGGGTTAAGACATGACAATAAAGGTTTATCTACTTTTGAGTGAAATTGTATTTCTCTGAGAAATAAAGTATTTATGTTGGCGAATGACTACAGTTCTGTTTTGTTTGTTTTGGCTTTGTTTTGCTGACAAATGCATCATTTTATTTGGACAACCAGCCATAGCACTGTACTCTGTTTTATTGTTGAAGATATTCCAATGATCCACTATTCCCTTGTATCTTTACCCTGCTGTGTGGTGATCGAGCTGCTCCTGTTGGGCTCTCTCCTGTTTGAAAGTCTTACCTACGTCTGATGCTGGTAACGTGGAACACCGTAATAACGTCAGAACAAGATTATAACTTTTTTACCACTATCTTCAGGCTTTATGCTTCACTAAACTATTTAAGACTGAATTTAGCTATATAGCTTCAAGCAAACTGTAAATGAATTCACTGTAAAACAAAGGAATACCCCTGAAATGACAGGCTTTTAATTATTCATTTAGATTTTTCTGGATTCTTTTCTGGTACTTTTTATACTTTCTAACAGGCATTATTTTTTTTCTATAACATATTTAATGAATTGTGTGAAATGTGAAGTACAGTGTTTGTTTTTATTGTTATTTTTTATGTGTGGTGTTTTATTGTAGATACTCTTAACCCCAAACTTGCATGGTCTTGTTTTAAAAAAGGTAAGAAAGCAAAAATGACATACATTTGAAGAATAGCCTGTGCGTATGTATTGTGGTTGCAAAAAATCGGGAAAATCTTAAATTTAAAACTTTCCCTATGGGCTCCTGTACATCAGATAACCCATAAATACTTTGATTCCCCCAAGATTTAAAATAATTAGTATCCTACAGCCCAATTACCCAGGGAGGTTTTGTTTTCAGTGCCGTTTGTTTGTCTGGCAGCAGGATTACTGAAAAACGACTGGCCCAATTTTCATGAAACTTATTTGAAGGGTGTAACATGGTTCAAGGAAGAACCCATTGTAGTCTGTAAGGGATCCATAGCAAAAAGAAATAAATTAATATTTCTATTGTTGCTTTAGAGCATCTATCCTCTCCTCTGCGTGAGGGCGGGTCTCTCTCTCTCTCTCTCTCTCACACACACACACACACACGTTGGACAGCAGAGGAGAGAGGCCGAGTTGGAGACAGTGAACCAGTGAAGGTAACGTTAAGAAAACTAAAACGTGGGAAAAGTTGTTAGTTACAGCTGGTTAGTAAAATGAGGTAGTTCCTCCTGTTTTGTAGGCAGTTGTTGTTGAATCCACAGCGCGCGACTTCCTCTGAACAAGCTCTAACTGGACTGCTGGCCTTGGCGGAGGTCTGCGCCTTCCGAGTGCCCGTGATTTTGGAAAGATGCTTAACAATTGTCGCACACCCTTGTAGAGCTACTAATAGCCTATATAAAATAGTGCAGTCAAAGTATTTTGGCAGGTTAATAATAAAATATATTATATTTAATTGGCAGTGTATTTCTTGTGCGTAGTTATTCGTAGCTTTATTAGTGTGTTAAATGTTCGCCAACCATTGATTTCAGCACCAGGCTGGTCTGGGCAGCTCCTCATGGAAGAACACTCATTCAACAATGTGTCTTTATCTACCTCTGCCAGTCTCCATACACGTGCAGCCTAAAGCTTTGGGTTTCTTCCAGTCGGTGGGGACATCATCCAGGGTTTATGATTGGATTGATGGCGTAGAGAGCGAGAACGAGGATACTCTGAAGGACAACGAGTCTGGTGGACAAACTGTGCTGTAAACGTTACTAGAGATATGGTAGGCCTATGCTGAATTTGTTATGTTTTGGTTGCTTTATAAGTTGCCCAACTTTCAATAGACCCAGTATTTAAAAAGCCTGCATATTAACGTATTTGTCTTCTACAGTATGGATTTATTAACACTTGTTTGAAATCGCTGGTGGTTGAAACGTTTGGCGAGGAGACGTGGATCAAGCTCAGGTAAAAGAACATTTCTATTTACTGTATTTACACATTTGTTACAAGGCTTAGTTAAAATCACTGCCGATTACTTTGTGTAGCCTGTATCCAATAAATAATGCATTACCGTTAGAGGTTATTTTTTTCAAATCAACATAGCCTATCTTCTTCCATTTTTTATTCTCTTTATCATATACACAATAACAATAAATCCATTCTCTTCCCAAAATCATCTCCATCATGAACAGGGATGAAGCAGGAGTCCAGGACACTTTCCTGACACATGAAGTCTACAAAGACGAAATCACTATGCAGTTAATAGCAGAAGCCTGCAAGCTTCTAGGTAAATGGATTATGTGTGTTGTCACCTTTCAGAAAATATTGGTCAGTTTTAATATTGGTCATATTATCCTGCTTTTGTTTTGTTTTTGTTTTGTTTGGCAGGAGTGAAGCCGGAGGTTGTCTTGAGGCAGTTTGGAGTATACTTCTTTGAGTTCTGCAAACGCTCGGGCTATGATCACATGCTGCGGACACTGGGAGGCAATTTAGTTGAATTCACGGAGAACTTGGATGCACTTCATAGCTACCTCTCCCTCTCTTACAAGGTGCCAAATCTCAGGCCTTTTTCAGTGGTCTTTATTTATCTTGTTTTTCTTATTTTATGTAGAAGACTGTGGTTTATTATTCATTGTGTCATTCTTGCAGGAAATGAATGCACCATCATTTCGGGTGGAGAAGAACCCCGATAATACCATGCTTCTCCACTATTATTCAGACCGCAGAGGACTCTGCCAAATTGTTCCTGGTAATTAAAAACACATCCTCTAGAATAAGTGTCTTATCTGTTCATCTGTGTCCTTTTGTATTATTGTATTATTTTCATAATTATGCAACTGTTTGACTGACTTTCTGATTAGTGAAATTGACCATGCAGTCACTCTCGCTCTCTTTTGCAGGTATCATTGGAGCTGTTGCTAAAGATTTTTTTAACAGTGAGATATCAATGGAGATTGTCGACCAGCTAGAGGAGCTGGAGAGAACTGGGAAGAAGGAGCATGTGGTTTTCCTGGTGACACAGTGGCCAGCTGTGGCAGCTGGGTCCAGTGTAGTCAGCAGTAAAACTGGGCCTTTTCCAAGAACCCAATCCCTCCAGCAGTTGGTAAACCACCATAATACCATGATCGGGATTAAAAAGGTTAGATTAACGATCTGTTCTCCAAGTTCTGTATGTAACAATAACAATGTTATTTTATAAAGCTATACATAAACTGTGTATAGACTAAGAGCTACTGTGGAGAATATAAGCCATAACAATAAACGTGCTGATTCTGGTGAAATTCCAAATCTGAGCCTCTCTGTGTCCTCAGCCTCTTCATCACAAGAGATCCAGTGTCAGTTTCTCGGTGCATAGGAGTCACTGGGACACAATTAGGGCGCTGGTTTGCCTCGGAAAAGGTACAGTACAGATAAACATACATACAAACCTCGGACCAACAGGTTGAGCCAGTAGTAGACAGCAGAACTCAAATTGTATCCGAGGCCGGCAACAGGAGTCACACACCTGCAGGTACCTGTACATGTGTGTCTTTATTTGCAAAGTTACAAACTCTTAAACCCTTTGTCTCACTTGACAGGCAAACTGCTGAGGGGTTTTGAGCCAGTGTACCCGACAACCCTAAACATTGATCTGAAGACTTTCTGCCATGCTTTCCCTTTTCATATAGTCTTCGATGAGCAGGTACATGTTCAAATCACAAAGTATACAGTATATTAGAAAGGCTTTGTAAATCTTCTAGTATGTGGACCACACAAGCCTATCTGAAAATATGTTATTACTGGATCAAACTAAATTCACTTGGTGGATCCTGGTTGTGTCTGAGGCAGCTGGTGGTGCACCAGGCAGGGGTGAACCTCCAGAGGATTGTCCCCGGGCTCCAGACGATGAACATCCACCTGGACCTTTACTTCAGCATTATGCATCCTGAAGTCACCTTCACCATCTCCAGCATCAGGAAGTTCATCAACAGCCACTTTGTCCTTCAGACACGCAGGGAGATGATGCCAGAAGCGTGGAGGGACAGGCCCATGCTGCAGCTCAGAGGTGGAGGACAAAACAAAAGTATACATTGTCTACCTTGAGCAAATAGAAGACGTCTTTATGTTTGCTCCACGTAGGTCAGATGATCTGGATGCCCTCTATGGACTGCATGCTCTATCAAGCTTCTCCTCTGCTGAGAAGCCTCCAAGAGCTGGAGGAGAGGGACATGCACATTTCTGACATTGCACCCCACGACGTCACCCGCGACCTCATCCTGCTCAATCAGCAGCGACTGGCCGAGATGGAGCTGTCCAATCAGCTGGAGAAGAAGAAAGAGGAGCTCCGCCTCCTGTCTCAGCACCTGGAGGAGGAGAAGAAGAAGACAGAAATCCTGCTGTACGCCATGTTGCCCAAACATGTCGCCAACCAGTTGAAGGAGGGCAAGACAGTGGAAGCAGGTTATTGGAGTGCAAATGCTATAAAAAAAATATTAGCATTTGCGTGTATGGCTAATATGACTGCTTTGTGTCTTTATGCATGTGTTTGTATATCCTACAGGAGAATTTAAAGAGTGCACCATACTGTTCAGTGACGTGGTGACCTTCACTGATATCTGCTCCCTGTGTGAACCCATCCAAATTGTCCTTATGCTTAACTCCATGTACCTCCGATTTGACCGACTCACAACTGTGCACGATGTTTACAAGGTACACACAGAACATAAGAGCCTGTTGACATAGATATTAAAGGAACAATCATTTGTACGTTTATTGTTACCTCATCAATGGAGGGTAGACGTGTAGTGGAAAGACTTTATGTCAATTGTCTGACCAAATTGACAGTGCCAGTGTGTATGTGTGGTGCTTCCCAGGTTGAGACCATAGGGGACGCCTATATGGTGGTAGGTGGAGTGCCCATACCTGTTTCCAGCCATGCTGAGAGGGTGGCCAACTTCGCCCTGGGTATGATCTTGGCTGCCAAGGAGGTTATTAACCCTATCACAGGAGGACCTATTCAGGTGCAAGAATGTTTGTACTGCATTTCTCTAATACACAGTGGTAGAATAACTAAGGGCATTTACTCAAGTACTGTACTTGAGTTTAAATTTAAGGTACATCTATTTGAGTATTTCCATTTTATGATGCGTTATAATTGTACTGGAACACATTTCAGAGGGAAATATTGCACTTTTTACTCCATATACAGTATATATTTGACAGGTATGATTACTAGTTATTTTGTAGATTTTACACACAAAACATCTTATCATCTGATCATTTAGTATGTACGATTACAGATTTAACCACCCAGTACCATATTAAATTGTCAAATTAGCAACAACATTAAAGAATACTTCAATATTAATAAATCAATGATAATGATCCAATTACATAAAAATCCTATAAAACTTATAGGAATCATTCTGCATAATTAAACTTTGATGTTTTAAGTACATTTTGTTTCTAATTGTGTAGTTCAACTACTTTTGCTGGACTTTTACTTATAATTAAGCATTTTTATAGTGTGGTATTGCTACTTTTATTTTAGTAACTTATTTGAATACTTCTTTCATCTATGTATGTGTGTCAAGGATTAAACCAAAATAATTGTTTACTTTTATGCAAGAAATATGTTTTGTTCTGTTCTGTCCTAACGCAGCTTCTGTTATACGGCTTGTTGTATTACTGTAGATCCGTGTGGGTCTCCACAGTGGTCCTGTACTGGCAGGTGTAGTTGGGGAGAAGATGCCTCGCTACTGTCTGTTCGGAGACACAGTCAACACCGCATCTCGCATGGAGAGTCATGGCCTCCCCGACAGGATCCATTTGAGTCCAAATGTCTATCAGTGAGGACACACACATTCATGCATGAAAACACGTGGACCACAAACCCTGTGATGCTGTCTTTCTGATTCCCTCTGTCCACATTTCCTAGGGCTTTGGAGAATAAAGGCTTTGCTATCCAGAAGCGAGGGGAGATCGAGGTGAAGGGGAAGGGCAGAATGACCACTTACTTTCTTGAAAGGAACATAAGAGTCAGCAAGCAGCAGATTATGGGTCTCTCAGACCTACAGACTGGGACTAGACAGCAGGACAGCCAGATGAGCTACAACAGACCAGGTCTGTTTGTCTGACAAATTCTTTAAAATTCTGCAGTCTTTATCAGATATACATCCATCGCTTTTTATCTCTCACTCCCTTTTTTTCCTCTGTCGTAGATTTTCAGAGGCAGCGCAGTGATGACCTTTGCTTGATCCCTATGAAATATGGAGATAGCCAGTGTGAACCACCACCGTCATCACATATGTATGAAGCCCAGACCTGCCCATTCCTCAAGCCCAAATACTCAGAGAGCTACGGAAGCCTGCACACCAATCTATCAGAGGAGGGAGCTTTAGACCAGTTAAAATATACAGATGTATTTGGCGCAACAGAAGTCAAATTCACAGAAACAAATATGGATGGCGTAGACAGAGACAACCATGTGGACACAGAGGAACAACAGTTGATTACTAGTGCTGTGGAAACCAACACTCAAAGCAAACACACCCGAACCAACTTCTGTGTGGTGTTGTGAGCTGGTAATTGTAATTACTTGCTGAATGGCTGATTGACTATAAATGATTTATCAACCATGGTGCAGCGTATTTTACATGTACCACTGACAAAACAGTTTTCTTATGGTATCATTTTCGCTATGTATTACATCAGCGAGCTATTCTCCGCACTGTTTTGCCTTAAGCAAAAGCCTGATACATTGTACGTAGCAGATCAAATATATATTAAGTTGACAGTGTATGCTTCCCTTGTAGCTCATGTATCTGACATGCTAAATAATGAATGCATTTGCCCTGTCAGTGATTGACTCCCAATAAATCTTATGAGCACAGAAGGTAAAAATATTCAATTTTCATTTGTTTTCATGCAACATAGTGAAGAATCAACATGCTCACCCTTGTTTACCTGCTGCATTTTAAACCAGCAAAATCTGCAGTATATTCAACTAGAGGTAAACTGCACAGAATCCAGCTATATATCCAGACTTAATAAATATACTTAAGTGGGATATTACTGTATTATACTTACCCACAATATAAGAGTGAAATACAATGTTAAAAATAAATGAGACTCTTAAGATTTATCAAAACAATTCATAACACAGCATATGTCACAGGTAATAGCTTATAATGACCGTTAAAGGGGCCTTACATTATTTTTTATATTAATATGCCAAACAGAAGTATATTTACAAGGAACCTTCCATACATGAAAGCAAAGACTACAGTGTGGGAAAATACACTCTTTAGGAACACCGTCAAGAAACAAGTCACATGTTTAAACACACGTGGGCCCCTTGACTACCCATTTAACTGTACATTGTGAAAAGAAACAAAGATGAATAAATAATGAGTGTGATGTTGCTCACAAGGCCTGGCCACAACTGTCCATAAAAGAGTTGTCACCTGCAGGTGTGCATCTCACTCCAAAAACGACACCCCAGGTTGGGAGAGGAGTCCAGACATCTGATCCTCGCTGCAGAGGGTCCCGTGTCTCATCACTGTTGACCGGATGAAAACAACACCTGTAACCAGAGTCGTCTGTTTGTGTGGTAAGGTGTGATAAAAATCGGTCTGCTGGCTCACTCAGTAAGAGCCCAATCTACACTGACCTAAATGAAGAGGCTAACCTGTTTTTGAGGCCACAGAGGCTCAGTTCATGTGTGCATTTTGTCTCATGGCCACAGCCAAAGTCTTTGAAAGGACTGTGTCCTCTCTCAAGAGTCTGTCTCTGTTATGGAAGCCAGTTCGGTGATTTTAGGCTCCTCCTGGTGCTTGGTCAGAACTGGCCGGCTGGTGT
The DNA here is from genome assembly GCF_014851395.1 of Micropterus salmoides. Lineage (NCBI taxonomy): Eukaryota > Metazoa > Chordata > Actinopteri > Centrarchiformes > Centrarchidae > Micropterus > Micropterus salmoides. The sequence goes on along the minus strand of NW_024042261.1, from coordinate 23,810,853 downwards.
AAATGTCATCCACAGGTAGAAGGAATGTGACAGTTTTTACCTTGGCCCTAAAGGGTCAAATAAATCACAAGTTGTATGGCTACAAAACTGCAACTTAGGAAAAGGTGTATAAGGTGTAGGTTTTAATACGTTAAAACTAGTTAAAATTAATTAATCTCTGCTGTGTCAAATATAATAAATAAAACCAATCTTGATTTAAGAATGTTGCTTTAAAGCTACATTTCTGAGATAAAATGTGCATGACATGCCTGTACGTACCTGTTCTTGTGTACAAATTCCTGCAGGGAGTGCCGGTTGGTGACTTTCCCCACTCCTCCTCTGGATGAGTTATCAAAGATGGGGTTCCCTCGCTGGATTTCTTCTTGTAGCCTTACCCATCCAGACTCACTCCGTTGTACCATGTCAGTCCTTCCCTCTCTCGTGGTTGCCCCAGACAGGTTGGAGCTTATAGAGTACCTTCTGACAGTCATGACAGTGTTCTCTGTGAAATAACATGGAACATGATGCATTGGGATGGATGCATTGCAGAAGTAGTTAATAGAAAGTAAACACTGAGCAATAATAACTTTCCATTCACTTCAAATAAATACATGGATTTCTTGTCCACATTTTGTTTCAGTTTCTGTGAATTCTGTTTTTGGATATCTTGGCTCTTGTACCTTGCTCCTGATAGTTCTTTCTTTTAATCTGTCTCTTGTGAGACACCAAACTTAATAAAAGTGTGATACTAAATTGTTGGAACTAGTAGATTACTGGTAGATAGCCTACAGATAGATTACAATCATCTCACTTCACACCAGACATTATTTAATAAATCACTTCCTTGTGTGCTAGAGGAATGTGTCATAACTTGGTGTCTATGGTGCTATTTTGATAATTAACTGGTTACAAGCAACCAACTGTGCAGTAGGGCCCTTTGTCTTACCTTTGTATTGTCCCTCCAGGACTGGCGCAGACGCGTTTCGCCTCAGGTTCACATAAGGGTTTTCCTCCATTCCAGCCCGCTGCTCTGCTGCTGAAGACGCCGGGGTGCCTTCCCTGTGCACGGCACCAAATGACCGCTGACCGTAGTCTCCACGCAGCTCCCGGTTCTCCTCCTCCAGCTTCTTGATTTCATCGCGCATCTCCATGATGACCTGCGCCAGGCTGCGCGTGCTCTCCATGGTGCTGCTGCTGCGCTGCCAGTACCACGGCTTCCCAAAAACCTGCGGGGAGTCGTGCAAGAGAACCTCACCGTGCTGCTGGGGTTTTAACATGCTGCTCCCGAGGCGTAGGGCTATGTGGTCCTCCAGATGTGTGCCTGGCTTTGTCGTTTGTACCTCAATCTCAGTCCAGATCTTGCTCATGGGGAGATTATGTCGCCTTTCACCACTTATACAGCTGACAGGGCTCCGGTGATCGGCCAGCAGCACACAATGGATGTTTTATTAATCAACCCCCAGCGTCCAGTTTCAGGAAAACTAAGCAGGGGTCGGAAATGAAATGTGCACTGCACAAGAGCTTGAATAGCGGGAGACCTACTGAACCTGCAGGATCACTGAAATATGCGTGTTTCTGACAACGTTTTGGTGCTACAACATGTGCAGCAACTTCATATTTAAGCTCAAGAAAAGATGGGGGAGATAACATATTTTTTTGCACCTCACACTTCCTCTTATAATGCCTGTGTCTCCGTTGGGATTACAATATCCTCCCTCTAAAAGATTAATTAAACCTGTCAGCAAAGATAAATCTAGGAAGGAAACTAAAAAAGGCCACCTTTCATTTCTTTCTGTTCTGATTGTGATGCAGAAGATCATATAGTATTTGCAATGGAGGGGTTAAAAATAAGGTAGGCCTACAATTGATTAATTGCACAAATATAGACTGGTTGTCTTTTTTGTCTTTGTCACATTTGTGAGCCCATGCAAAGTGAGGTTTCATTCATTTCACAGACAGACTGGTTTGGTTGGCCCCTAAATTAAGCCTACTAAATATGTGGTCCTCTCTCTCATGAATATGGATGTTGTTTGATAAAGGCAGAGGTCAGGGGGTTAACTCTGATGACAGGCAGTCTTGGAAAAAAACATAAAAACAAAACAGGCCTTTGATAAATAATAAGAGAAGGAATCACTGCAACAGACATCAAATACAGGCAAGGCTGCACACAAAGGAGAAAATTACAGATAATTACACTCAATGGGGCTTCCACAGCTGTGATTGTATGGTCAGGTGCTGCAATGGAGCTTGTGTGGGCACAGGTTGTAACCCGTTATTAATATAGACCAAACTGTCTCTGAGAGCTCCCGTAGCTTAGCTAGCCTGACTCTAACATGAGAAGAGGTATAAATTAAAATATAAAAATATTGCCAGGAAGAGCCATTACCTATCAGGCAGGTTTGAGACATTTTGTCACCTGCAACCTGGACTGAATGGTGCTGGCTCAGAGCAACCTGACCCTGCCAGAGTCTAGGCCACTGGGAGGGAGACAGGCATACACAAGCCAGTCTGTAGAGGAGAGAAACCCAATCAGCCCCCTCTTTCTGGTTCACAAAATAGGCTACAGAGAGGGAGGGAGGCAAGAGAGATGAGACTTGAGGAGGAGAGAAATACTGATTGGCTGAAAGGAAAGGGGTTTGTGAAGAAGAGGCAAGAGGTCAGTGAAACGCAATCTGCTGCCCCTCAAGTTTGCAACCACAGAGGGAGAGTGAAGAGACAAGAGATATAAATGTGTCAGCTGTCTTGTCAGGCAAACATAAAGACAGACAAGTGAGAGAGACAGAGGGCTGCATGCTGTCTTTCACCAGCAGTATGTTCAGAGCCACTTAACCTCTTTTTATGTGCAGTGCCCCAACCCCAGGCTGAGCATCAATATGTAAACAGCCTCTCTGCTGCACTCTCTCTCTCTGCATGGTCAGTAATTATACCCATTGGAAAAAAACTGACACCAGATCCCGTGGAAAACTTTTCTATGTCAGATCACATTTTAGGTTTTAATGTCATTTCACTTTCAATGAAACCTCAACCGCAAGTTTTATATTCTTCAGTTATCATAAGGTTTCTGCAGGTTTCTGTCTACATCACTTTATTTGCCACTGGTCTATATGATATGCATGCTTTGTTAATCAAATACTCAGACCGAAAGAGGCCTGTTTGATGTAAGAAGAGATCTATAAAACCACACTTCTATGTAACTTCTTCATGCCAAAGCATTGTATGAAAGTTTGAAGTGACTTATGGATATCCCAATAACAAGTTACTTTACCCTGGACCCACAGATGTTACCATTTGCAGTTACAGAAAGGCAAACAGAGCATGAACAGTAAATCTGCAGACAACACTCTGACACACAACTACAGACTATACCAAGAGTCCTTTTAGTATAGGCACACAAAATACTGTATATAAGGGAGTGTCAAAATGGCTAGTCTGCCAATAAAACTTCAGAATTAAAATTTTATATTAAACCTTACTTACAAGGAAGTCTAGAGGTAACATTCAGCAAATCAGATGATTACGTGACTGAAAAGAAGAACAGACGATTCAAAAAGTCACCTAATTGTCTCCCTGTTATCAATTAAAACAAAATCCATCTCTTTACTAATTCCTATTTTCAGATGGCTTCCTAGCAGCCCACGCACTAGTAATATAGTCTGCTTGGGGCATCAGTTATGGGTATAGTGAAATATAGAGAAATATAGAGTCGACAATGAAGATGCAAAGCACAAAGGAAAACAGAGCTCTAGGGTAAACACATTGGAGAGTGGAGTGTGAAACAGAGAGACCAATCAACAGACCGACAGGCAGCAGTGATGATGAGAGCCTCTAGGCTCCATCACATCTAAACAAACTGGTCCAGTTTGGATTCATACAGCTGCCGACTTTGTTCTGACCCCTCTGACTTTGAAAAAGAAATCAATGATCCAAAACAAAGGATTGTTGCTTTTGGAGTTTGTCCATTCATTTTAGGCAGGATTGCTACAGCAACAGCAATCTTGCCTTTCTGAATTCAAAATATGTTGAGACTCTCACACCTATCTTGTAGTTCGATATGCAAAGGGAAATATTTTAGCCTGCATATTACTCTAGACTTTAATACTTAATAAAATGTGATAGCAAACAATACAGAGCAAACTAAAGAATGAGGGTATGAATAGTGAACATTTACTGTACAGTTTCACACATGAAAAATGGTTTACCTCCACTATCCTTCTGTTGTACTGCTGTTAAAGTCTACCGCTACTGGTCTACTACTGTATGAGTTAAAATTCAAAACAATATAGTTGGTATTTGGAGCTGATGGATTTAAAGAGTCGCTGCTCCATTGACAAAGGCAAAAAGTGATTTTTTTCTTTTTTGTTTCAGGCTGAGTTTGCTCATTACACATTTCTATTTCACACGTTTCCATCTATTGTACATGTGAAGGACCTCACAGTTATCTAGCATTAGCAGCTGCTTAGTCTCAGGCCCAGTCAATAGACAGGATATGAGGGGCTGCTGTGCATAGCTTCAACCAAAGCATAATTTCATTTTAGAACGTTACTTTACTCCATTCAACATGATTGGAAACCTGGTATCAACATACTGAGTGACGTGAACTATAGTGAGAGCAAGTGTGATCTGATGGTAAGGTGCAATGCCAAATGAAAGAATAGAAGACTTACAATTGTAGCAACACTGACATCATGACAGTGGATAAAGAAATGCTGATGAAAATGAATTTTGGACATTAACAAAATTTTATTTAAATGTTATACATAAAACTTTAGTTTTTGTTCTTTTTTAAATTCAGCTAAACAAATATTTATATATTTATTTTTAAAAAGAAACATTTCAAACATTTTAAATATTAATATTTCTTATTTACAATTCAAAACAGAACAGGAACAGTAACAATGCAGTTTCAATCATAAAAATGTTACAAAACATACTTTTTTTGTTTTGTTTCCTTTTCAAAATCGGCAAGCTGATATTTCCAGAATGTTAGCAAGGATACAAAGTAGCAATGTGGAGCTGCTCTACATTCAAACAGGAACTGGAGGTGCGTTCAATTCTTCAGATGCTCGCTTAAAGACCTGTAATCCAAATCTTTGTTTTTTTCACATCAGTCATCAGTCAAGACCTCTTGAGATAGTTTAAAGTACAATGATATTCCACAGAAAAATTGTAAAAACTGTCATCAAAATGCACCAGAAAGCTATATATTACATACTGTATAAAGCTGAACGCACCCCAAGCTCAGTAAGGTCACTGTTTTCTAAAGGGACAGGGTTGTGGAGAGAAGGCGCATGTTGTGTGCATGTGTGTATTTGTTTGTCAGTGTGTAAGCTAATGAATCAGTTGGCAGGGCAGGGGAATCCATAAGACACATGGATCAAGTCTCTAAAACCAAAACAAACGATAGCTAACAGTCCAGCTGGCCTGGCCTCTACTGTAGATAGTCAACGTTCAACGACAGGACTACAGACTATCACGACCACGGTCTACACACTTCTTCCTTTGTTTTCTCTACACTCGCCACCAGTCACAGTTCCACTAGCCCGCTGCTCCCTGCAGCAGGAAACAAATACAGTCAGAAAGAAGCAAATGAGCCGGTTTGAGGCTCAAACTGGCACCCCAAAGCCATTTGGGGGGGAAAAAATGTCCTCACTGGCACAAAGAATTTCTTGTGAGTCTATTGGTCATTCAGAAGGCGCTGTGCCGTTCCGTTCCTGGTTGTCTTGTGTGAGGAATCTGGGCAAGAGCAAGAAAAAAAAAGCTTGCATTGGAACAGGAAAATTCAAAAGGAGGTAAGCATCAAGACTAGCATGCTCTTGAATAGGTTGGTATAGGCTGGCATATGGGGAAAGATAAAGTAGGGTAAGCAAGTAGTAAGGTGAATAGATGTTGACTGATGACATGACATACCAGTCTTAGAAAGAGTGGACAGAGAGCTGTTAAGGAGAGATGAGGTACTGGCAGCAAGAGCACGTTTTTGTAGCTGTAATGAGAAAAAAAGTTTGAAAGGAAGTAGAGAGAGCTATGAAGTAAAGCAGAGGCTGGTGTCCATGAAAATGAGCAATGTCATAAAATAATACATAGGAAAAGATGATGCTCATTGTGCATGCCAGACAAAAAACAGGGCGGTAATGACGCTCATTGGTCATTGCATAGTGAGACCTGTTCATTCATAATGCCAGACAGCTCAGTCAGCATGTCCCGGTAGTGAGCTCTCATCTCCTCCTGGTACTCCAACTGGTCCTCCTTGATCAGACGCTCATTCACATCCAAAGCCTGACCACAGGCTTCTGCAAACTGCCTGCAGGGGGCAAACAGAGTACTAATTATTAATGCTGTAATCATGCCATTGAGCGTGACCTTTAATGATCTAGGTTAGGATGTTTTCCAAAAACATTGTCAAAAACTATTAGGCTCTAACAATTTCTTGCCATTGATTAAACATAAACAAGTTTGCCTGATGGCTGCTTTTAACACTGTTAAGAGTTTACAGGTTTTCCTGTGTGTTTTACACTATTTCCTTCACTTTTATTTACATGTATTTGACAAAGTTTGACTTGCTTTAAGATATTCATTATTAGCGCTGCAAATTAAACCCTTGACCTTTACTCATACGGGTAAGAATCTCAATCTAATAATTCTGTCACACTGTCATAATCTGTTTAGCTGTAAAAATTATTTGTTGTTGATTTGTGTTTATTCACACATAAAATGGAAGTTCTAAAACAAGTATTCTAAACTACAGAATTAAGCATGGTGAGTGTGGACTAATAAACACTGGCATAATTGCTTTTTACACTCACAGAGTGAGTTTACACTCATGAAGAAGATGCAGGACAGTTTTTCTTTCAATTTCTAACATTTTTATACAGATATACTGTATTTTGTTAAAATTTTGATTTCCTGAATCCTTTTTTTATTGATTGTAATTCACATTATGTAATATGTTTCAAAAACATATCTGCTGTTGTATCAGCAGAGTTTGTGGATCTTGATAACTACAGATGTGTTGAATTCAATTTCTCATGTGCACTTGCATGACATACTGTATAATAATATAATGGTCTCATTTTGAGGTTTAGGATTTCTCTGACTATATTTGCCCTGACAGATCTCTCATACAAATATCTTGGCTTTATCAGCAAATGCTTACAGTGGACCAAAGCATATAAATTAGCATACAATAACAATATGTACCTACTGTGTGAAGCTACGAACAAAAATCATCAAACTTTGCAATGAATTGTAGATTTAATCCTACCTGAAGATCTCCTTAAGCAGTTTGACCTGGTTGTCTGGATATTTCTTGGCATTCTTCTCCTCTAAAAATGCCCTGGCATAAGCCATAGGCCCTGCATTCACCTGAAAGGGGAAGTTCAGATGTGAGACAAAACAAAGCACCCAAATTCACCCAAACAATGTGTATTTGGAAGAGTCCCCACCTTGACACTGACGCTGCCCTGCAGTTTCAGCTGCAGCCGAATCATGTCCACCTCCTCCATGTTGCAGAGCTGGTTGAGCTCAGAGACTTTCCGTGACATCTCATCAATGGCTACCTCAATCGGGTTCATTTCTGTGCACTGCTGCTCCACCACCTGGATACGCTTCTTTAGGTATGGGAAGCTGGAACTCGCTGGAGAGAGAGACATCAACAACCCACTGGTCAGACCAGCTCTACATTATAGTTCCCTACCAGCCTGTTGTAAGGAAATGTAAACAAACACATACTGGTCAATATGGTGCGTCTCTTGCACTGCTCCTCCACGTCTCCGTGTTTCTTCCCTGACAGAGTGAACGGCGTCTCGAACACAAAGCGGTTGATGTTGTGATGCCTCTCAAAATCTGTCCTTTTGTCCTGTTGTTCTTTCTCATCAAAGTAGGGCACCACGTACGTCACTTGAACGTAGGCAAACTTGGGGTCGAGGTCTTTAGGATTTACCTGTTAGTGAAGAATGTTAAGCAATAGTAGTAATATAATTTTTTTATGATGTTATATTTCAACAAACCGGTGATTCACCAAGAACTGGCAATAGTTGCTAGGCAAATCACTCAAAAACAGACCAAATTCAGTCATTTACCTTATTGGAGTCCTGGATCATCTTGACATTATCCGCTCCAAACTTGTCTGAGTAGAGCTTGAGTAATCTCTGGGAAATTTCTGACAGCCCTGTCAGCTTTGGCTCTTTGTAGATGAACTCTTTGCTCTCCTCCTCCTCAAAGAAACCCTACCAGAACAGACACATATACACACAGTCATTAGAGACGCCTATTACCTGTATGTTTGTGTGTATGCAATGCAAGTGCAATATTTCAATGATGTTACATTTGGCTGTTGCTACACGCTGTATAAGTGACAGAACAACGCAGCCCTAACAGAATGTCAGTGTTAAGTTCTGGATGGGAGAGTTCAGAGGTCATTTTCAAAGCAGCGTTGGAGTCAAATGTCAAAGGTGAATGAGGGTTTATTAAATAGCATCTTCCTGTCGACTGTGGCTATGTAACACCAGCTCTTCTTAGTGTTTAGGGAGGAAACAACATCATCATTGGAGTTTATGGGAAGTAAAATGGACCACAGCAAGCTTGATACAAACCCTTCAAAGGGGAACAGCAGCAGGTATTAATAGAGGTAGAAGGAGAACAGAGGTAAAAGTGGTTAGCACTGAGGGAAATGGAAAATCAAAGACATACAAAACTTACCGCAATCTTGATATAGAATATAATTAAAAAAAAGGAAGAAAAGAGCAGATAGAAACATTAAGGACACTGACAACGTGTCTCCTTATCTTTCCATCTCTATGGTTCGCTGACAACACATAGTATCTTTCTCCTCCTTTTTTCCCCCCAATAGTGGTAAGATTTCATATTCTCATTACCGGCTTTTAAACTGTTTCTTCACTCCACAGCTCTGCATTGACATACACTGACATTTTATCCCTCATTAACAAATAGAAAACTGTGTCAACGATCCACGTTCTTAAAAACCAAGCCCGAACCGCATAGTGCTCCATCACAGATAAAACCATGGATTCAAAGATAAACCAGGGCACAATTCCCCTGTAATATTTAATATGCTGTTACCATTTCGAGAGTTAGCTCACCCAAATTACAAAGAAAAATATTTTCCTCATGTTCCCCGGGTGGCATCAAGCTATGCAAATATTTTTTTTTGCAGAGGTACTGAGATCATTGCCACTGACTCTACTGCCACCGTAGCTTGAGACAACCAAAGCTCTGAATAAATACATTGGAAAAACTAAACAGCAAAGTATCTTTGCCGAAACTGTGTCTTATGAACAGTAACATTAAAAAGAGGTGTTTCCATTGAATCCCAAAGTAAACAAATAAAAATACATTGTGGTTTGTGGAGTAGGACGTGCTTGCTAAGACGTACTTCCTAGGGTTTAAAGAGACATACAGTATTTTACTAGTGCACCTACACGTTTACATTTTGGTCTTCATATAGGACTGCACTGGTAAAGTGTATCTGTCAGCTGTAGTGTTTCAGCTGTAGCACTAATAAGCAGCCATAGTTGATTGTCTACATACACGCCCATGTAAGTGTGTACTGTGTGCAGTAGGAATGATATGTCGCTCACCTGTCCATAGAAAGCTACACGGTAGTAGCGACCAAAGAGCCGCTTTTCTGAGTTCACCACCTCAGTCACCTTGAGGTAGGAGCGATGGATGTCATAGTACAGCTCTGACAGTCTCTGTGGGCACACAGAAACACACATGCAAGGTTAGACTTAGCTCAATATGCAGACACACACACACACACACACAAAGAGTGGAAGGGTTAACAGTTACCTTAAAATCCCTTCGCTTTTCAAAGACAGCAATCACAGGTTTGTTGATGTCAGCGATGAGTTCGTGTCTCTCCGATTTCCACAGATAGTCCACACACAGCTCCAGCTGTTCCACCAGGGTGTCCTGCACAGTACAGCAACATCAGGAAGCATATTAGAGCGAAAAGGGAAACCCAGCTCCTGCCATGCTGCTAGCAAGTCACACCTTCTCAAACTGGAAAAAATTGTAATGATTATAAAATGTTCCTTTAACTCGTTGTTTGTGAGGTTTGTTCAGGATCAAAGGCTAACACTGACCTCAGTATAGGGTGTGTCTTGTGTACCAGTGTCTTCCTTCATGGCACCCTCCTCCTTGACATTAGGGCTGATGCACAAGAACGCCGCCCAGCCCATTGAGAACGACGCTGGGGTTTAAAGCAAGTTAAAGTGACATCAGTGCGTTGTAATTCTATAGATACGGACTTTTCAAGTTCACACATTATTGCTAGTGTTATGTTGAGCTTTTAAACATACAGCTGCATAAAATGCATCCAACACATATATTCTTGTATCAACATACAAGTTTTTTTCAGTCAAGCATTCCATTTTTGCACACTCCAACAAAATTAAAAACATCAAATGTGAGCGTGTTTCTTATCAAACCCCAGCGACACTGATCATCTTATCCAGTGAGACTTGAGCAAACAGTTAAGGGAAGACACTGACAGTAAAAAGTGATAATCTGACACAATCTCATATCATAAGGCAAGAACAGTGGTCCTCAATACATTTAAATGCATAGTATAATACACAGTGTAGTAAACCTTATCCATCAGGGGAGTGGTTAAGGATGAACTGGCACCAGACAACCCCATGTCACTTTCATTCCAAACCATTTTTGGCAGTTAATATTAACACGTTCCACCCAGTTGCAAGTGGTTAACGTGCTGGTGCACACCCACTCCCTCCCACACTCCCTTGTCTCTCCATCATTATGTTGTGAACTCCCAAACCCACCACCCAGCAGGCCCCAGGCGCACACACTCACTGTCTTGATCTCGGGAGGTAGTTAGTAAGGAGCTACAGTTAAAGACAGGACTTTCTTCAGGGGACACACTGGACATCCTGGCCTTGTCAGCTCTCCAGTAGCCTGTTTGGTAGGAGCGGAGGAGGAGGAGGAGGAGGATGTTTATAAAGTTCAGGTTCCACTTGCTTTTGTCTTTTATGCTCGAGGACAAGGCTCACAAATTAGCCGAGCTGCTGAGCTGCATGCTATGTGAGCTATCGGCACGCAGGCTCTGTGCATAAAGTGCATGTGAAAAGATGCTGGACGCGTACAGCAAAAGATAGACACATGCTTAGTCTGTGTGAAGAAGCATGCACACATAAGAACAAACAGATATGCAAATGGAGGAACATGCAGCACAGCAAAATGTGTAGACATCAGTCTCTAATTCTACGAGAGGTCATAAATGGGAACGGTATTTGGATGCAAAGACAGATCTGTACTATCCTTATTCATCCCCCATGAGTTCCTAATGAATCTTCACCATACAAAGCACACACTCAAGTCACCGTCAGGCACACACATCTACACCCATGGTGATATTAAGGGCTGATGCCTGAGAGTTTCAGTAATTTGTAGAGAGTTAAAATAAGCATGTTAGCAGATAAAAAGACAGGTTTGTTGATTGACAAAAGATGGCTGTGTTCGGACTTTCTGGTTAGAAGTTACCATTGTCACAAATGATGCATACAATAGCAACAATTTCACTGCCTTCTCTTATGCACAATAATCTGTACATACACACACAAGCCATGCTGCAAAAAGAAAAGTCAAAGCAGCAGCATTTGTATGTGCACTAACCTCTCCTCTTCAGTGATTCAGCTATCAGAGCTGAGATGTGAATGTAGCACATGGCAGCCTGAAATTCAGTCAGATAAATTACCATCACATACAATTAATATTTCAATCTAAAAGCCATTTGTGAAGTTTTTGAGGTAAGAGCAACCTAAAAAGTGTAATATTTAGAACCTCTGAGAGATCGCCGTTGCGAACGTGAACTTTCGCCATGCTTTCCAGCCAGGTGCGTCGAAGCTCGGGGGTGCTGGCATAAGAGTTGGCCAGACTGTACTGAAGATCCACCAGCATCTCAGGATCCTTCTCATGCTCTTTCATTTGCGCCGTGGCCATCAGAACTGTCCTGATCCGTTTGGTCAGGTCCTTCACCTCAGCAGGGAATGGAGTGTTCTGGAGAAAACAAAAGTAGAATGAAATTTCACTATGCATCATTCCTATTGATAATAAAGCTGTAATATAACCTTAGAACCAGATCTACCCTGAGCGGTGCATCTCCGTTGGCAAAGTTATTGATGATAGCCAGGGACTGCTGAAATCTCGAGCCTCCAATGCCAGCATCTGCTATCAACTGGCTCACTGCCTTGATAACCTGAAGTGGATAGAGGAGTGTGGGGTAAGGACATGGTTGCACTGAAGCCACGATTCACAAAACACGCAATACTGGAATGACATATTTGTACTACATTTCTCACTGACCTGCAGATGTGAGCGGACTATAGACTTGCCCTTGGTGAACTCAAAGTTTTTTCTCATGAAAAAGTACAGCAGGGCAGCTGCCTCTGTCTGCGTGGAGCTGGAACGATGGTTACAGCACTTGAGGATCTCATAGCACAGACAGCCACACAGGTCTGCCTTACCCTGGAAGAATGCACTGGGGAACTACAAACAGAGATGAAGATGAAACCACGCATTAGAAGAACAGTTGGGATCTTTACTTAGATGTTATATGTCGACATGCCGTTTGTTGGACCTTTTGTACAAAGAGCCTGAGTGCAGCGAAGACATGCCGTAAAGTGGCGGTTGATTGGTTGATCTGAAAGAAGAGCAAGTAGGTGTCCAGCACCTTCTTCATCAATGCATTTTGTCCATCATCCAGCAACAGCTGCTTCTGTATGAATGTGTGGGGGAGGGGTGGGGGGGGGGGGGGGCAGAAACACATTTTACTTTCAAAGTTTCAACAGTCAGTGTTCTTCTTCTAGAGAATTTTACACTTCAAAGTACACTTTTTTTTAAACTGGATTCTCTATTAGCCTCCAGGTGGCAGTAGAGTGACACTGGCTTGGTTTTAGAATGTGCATGATGTGCATTACAAGTCATTCTGGAGCATAAACAACAATGGAAATTTCATTTGGACATAAAAAGTTTTTATATTTGTTTTGTGCTTTACAACAATGGTGGCAGATGAGAACAGCATGCTTTCTTTTCTTGTTATGTTTTTATCAAGAAGTAGAAACAAAAATAAGAGTTGAAAACCTCTTTTGCAGTTACAAAGCCAAAATGTAACTTTATTAAGAGGAATATAAAAAAAATATTTCTATTGTGACATAGAACCATTAAAATAAACTTGCAGAACCCATACATTTAAACTGATTAGTAAGCATTCACATGTAATTAAACATTAAACAATATTTAGAGGCTTCACATATCTTAGTGTACAACAATATTGTATATGCAGAGCATAACATTAATTAAAATAGATTCCCCCTTAAAAAACAGAAAATAGATTTTGTGAAAATGTAGTTTCAGGCTATAAACTATGAAAAGACCACAGACCTTGTGATGGTGAACAAAGAGCTCTAGTACATCCAGCACAGTAAGGGCCACCTCAGTGGACAAGTTTGCCTCGATATCTGTAGGACTCAGGGTGTCCCCATCCTGAATATTCCCGTCTGGAAACAGAATGGCATATATGAAAAACTAGAATCCATCTCAGTAACTTCAAATGCATCAAAATCTGTGTGTGTGTATGTTACCTGTCTCCATCATCTGCAGCAGCTTAGGGTTGGTGAGAGCATTCTTGCCCCTGATAATGGGCATGGTTTGGGAGCGAGCATGTCGGTGACCCTCCCCTCCAGATGATGCCATCCTGGAGGCAACAGCAGGGTTCAGCAGCTAGTATCGATCACAGTACTTACACGTATTATTTAATACTTGTTTAGATTACACTGCAGAAAATGTACCGCTAAAGCTAGTGCCAACGCCAACCATCTCTAAAGATTTAGCACATTTTTAGTAGGCAAATGTGAAAGGCATCCATGTCCCAAGGACATGCTGTTATAGGGAGTCTTTTAACAAGGAGACGGAAACTGGCAAATCACACAATACACTGCAAGTATGAGGAGGGGCATGCTGAGAACACAGTCACAGTCTATAACATGGACGCACACAGTGGTCACACCAAAGATGAAAACACACAGGACAAGTCCAACAGTTCATATTGTTGTTATAGGTTGTACCTGTTTTTAAATAATCTAGAGTTTCTTGCTATTAAAGAAAATATTTACGTTTTGAGCCAATCACCAGACATCATTAGCATTAAGAACAATTTCAGTAACCAAAGACTCAGTATCTTTAAACAGTTTCACTCTGTCATCATGGCTGAGGTGTTTTCCTGGTGGAGGGTGATTACCATTGTGGGAAGAGGCTTGAGTGTTGAGAGGGGTGGTTAGAGCCCTTCAGGGTGCCATTGGCCTGCGTGGACTGGGCCAGCTTTAGTGCCGCTGCTAGCTTCCTGTTCACGAGCCAATCACATCAAAGCTAACATTAGTTAGTTTAGTTGAGACCATCATTGTTTAGTGTCCATCATCATCATCATCATTAGTCAGTTATATTAACTATGTGTGGCATGTGCGTATCTGCTCGATCATGCCTTTAATAAATGAAAAACTAACCTTACAGTGTACATTTTTAGCACTATTTGTGCCCTTTTGTGACCTATATATTCACACAATGTCAACATATTTACAGCAGCTAGGTCACATTGTATTGCTGTAAGGCTAAATGAAATGCTAAAAGTATACAGGATCTCCAATTTGACCTTGATGTGATGAGAGCGGCTAGAGTCAGAGAGAAAGATCAAACAACTCATATAGAGAGGGAGGTCAGCCAGATGGAAGGTTAGTGGCGTAGCAAATGGTTTTAGTTTGTCATTAGTATAATATTGTGTGAATGTTAAATCAACTCTTTGCAGAGTGTTAGTGGAGAGTAGAGGCTCGAGGTCAGCGTAAAACAGTGGACAGCAAGGAGATTAAGATGCATAGATGTGATGAAACCAATAGTCAGTTAAGCTGCAGCACAAATCAGCTTAGTAACTGGATCTCAACAAATAGATTTTGAACAAATCATGTTTTTATAATTCCTAACTGAAGCTCTATCAGAAAAAAAACTACACAAAAGCAAATGGTGCCTTGGCCACTACTGTGTAACTACTACTGTGTATGCCAATCAACGCAACTGCCTCAGAGCCCATTAAGGAAACTCAATCAAGCCACGCAGCAGGTGGAAACCAGCCAGTCATGAGGCAGGGTGTGGAGACAGAGGGCTACATGGTCAACATGCAACATCAATGAGGCAAACGTGTTAAAGGATGTAAAGAGCAAACAAAACTAATACACGGTACCAACATACATTTCCTGTTTATTTTTATGTCAACACAGAAAGGGTTACTAGATGCAACAGAATATCAATAATGTGACATTGACAATCCATTAACAGCAGCAGCATGCACAGAAGGGCGTGGGGCATGAGGCATGCACTGTGGTGGAGACCACAACAGCAAGGTCGAAGAGGGAGAAAACTTGTATGTAACATATATTGTGTATGTGCATGAGTGCGTCTGTGTCTTGCAGTAGCTAAAGTCAAAAACATGGCTTGAGTTAAGGAAGTGAGTCTCCCTGCACCAACACAGACAGAAACAGGCTACGTGAGAAGAATGTCTGGGTTTAAACTGCAGCATCGCTGGATATCTTCAAGGCCCTGACAACCTATTTTCTCAATGAGCTTATTACGAGTATCCCATGAGAGTTGGACCGTACAAGAACATAAAATCTTCAGCCAAATTGGGAACAATATAGATTTCTGTATTTGTTTCCGCTGTTCTCTGCTCACCAGTTTAAGTGGGTCCAAAATAGTAATGAATTGTATGTGCATGCAACAATCAGGATTTAGCATTTTAATCAAACTGCAGACAGTTGTGGGGTTGTTTGCTTTTGTTGCCAGGCTGCTGTCACTCAAATGTGATCAAATTTGATTTTCAAGGGCTTTAATGACTGCATTGTTGTCTGATAGGCTGGCTGACTCCCTAGTGTGCTGGCTGGCTGTACACTGCTAGAGTAATTCATCGCTCCTGAACTTCAATGGGTGCCCACACTGACTCAGCCAGGCATCAAAGAGCTAACAGAGAGAGACACTGAGACAGACACAGGCGTAAGACTGTGAATCCCCCATGGCCTGGTATTACAGACGAATGTTAAGTAGCTAGCAGCACCAGACAGGCTCAACTACGTCTGACAGCTCTAGCTATGCTTCCAGCTATCTTTATTCTGTTAATGCCTCCACACACAGTAAAGCAGTGTGTTCTCCCAGCCTTTTGTTGGCTAACATCTCAGCATCTTATTGCTGAAAGGAAAAAGAGGGCTAATTTAATTAGTTGGGAGGAACCAGAAGATGGAGGAGCCTAGCAGTGCCAATGGCTCAGCTCCAATAAGCGCGCGCACACACACACACACACACACACACACACACACACGATAACATCCCCCATCCTGTCCTTGCCAACTACTACAGTACAATATCCAACAGCAAGATCCATGAGGTTTCACCTCCCCCTCTTTTTCTTTTCTTCCTTTACCTCTTCCCCTCCTGAAGCTCATCCCTGAGCATGCACACACGCATTCAGAAAACATATCAGTATTTGCACTAGTTCTACTGGTTCATTTATTTGCGTGTGTTTGCACGTGTCTGCGTGGCTGCATTTGCACATGTGTGCATTCATGTGTGCGCATGATTATATGAATTATATATCAGTGTGTGGGGGTGTTACAACCTTTGGCTGAGGCACGTATGTTGAATTAATAAGCTGTTTCCATATTGGTGGCTTTACAATGAATGCATCTGAATAAGACCTGGTCCAGCTCATTGTCGGAGAGAGCAGTGTGGAGTAAAGACTCACCTGGCTATGTGGCGTTTTCCGAGGAACCTGAAGTGCTGAAGACACAGCCTGGAGAACAGGAAAATGCAAAAATATTGTGGGTGAAGGGCAAAGGTTTGCTTCTTTTGATGTGTTTTGTAAGTTCAGAACACAGGATAAACAAAGTGCATGTGATCAAACTGCAGTCTCACAAACAGGAAACAGTTAATTAACTATACTGTTCAGCGGATAGGGAGCTCTCATTGGAATTACAGACTGTTTTTCTCTCTCTTGCTTTGTCATTACTTTCATCTGTTCCCTTCTGGCTACATTTCTCCTCTCATTCTCCCGTCCCCATTCTTGTCTGTCTCAATTTTTTTTCTCTCTGTGCAAAGAGTCAGCCTAAAAGGAGCTGCAGTAAGAGAACGAAGAGCACTTACTCCAGGATGTTAAAGAAGTCTGAGATTTCCTGGTGAATGGCCCGGTGCCAGTAGGATACCAGCACATCTGGAAACAAAAGACAACATCTAACACGTCACAGCAGTACTTTTATACTGAGCTGGTATTGGAGTGAGTCAAACAGATCCAGTTCAAACAGTTAGCAACAATTTGTGTTTTAACCTGTAAAAAAGCGTAGATATCTGGGATTCGCCCTATTAGAACAACTCAATAACAGAAAAAAACTACTACTGTCTAAATCTTCTGGGTCTCTGTTGATCTACCATGTGGGAAACCCAGAATAGTGAATATAATAACCGATTAATAGCATTTACAAGGCTCTACACTGCACTGTGAATCCTCTGTATAAATGTTTGAAATGTCATTTCATACCCTCAGATATGGTTTTCATGATGTGCAAAAAGCACATGAGGAGGCTGCGGGTCTCTGCCTGGTCCAGCTTGTCACAACGAGAACCGTAGCCAATGAGGGACTGCGGCCGTGCAAACTAAGGTGAAACATCCAGACAAAAATACAGTCAAATCTACACTGTCAGTATCAGGGTTGTAGCTAGCATTGTGAACACTGAGGTCGTGTCCTCAGTGCGTGCTTGTGGTAATTTGTGGGTTTTAGCAACCTGGAGGGAAACTTGAATATAATGGCTAGTTTACAAGCTGATTGGGTACTTTCAGATTCTACTTAGGCAATAATACATGAATACAGGTTACAGCAATTCCCTGCCAAAATTGGATTCCAGGCAATGTGAAGAAGGTTTTGAAACATTATTTATACTTTCATGTTGGGAAACCAGACAGTTAACATTATAAATGAAATATAAGAAATATAAAACATAAAACAATTTTTTGAGTCTTGCTCAAAGCATCTAAGGGCTGTGGTGGGGGCTGTTGGAAGGACCGATGGCTGCAGTACCTTTTGGCCAATTTTTGCCTTTATTACATCGTATACAAAGATGACGACATGTAACATAGGCCCTTGGAGGGACCTTAAAATTGCCATTACATGATTAGTCGTGGACTTCCTGGACGCCCCAACTTCACTGTGTCTTTAGTTGGAATTAGAGCAGTGTGCAAAAGTCCACTTGTACACCATCAGTGGTTTAAAATGAAAGCCAATAGAAGTCATATCCATGATCCATATATAATGTAATTTTTATCATGAATGACTCAAACTGAAGAGGATACACAGTATGTATCAAACACATACAACAAATATATCTAATGGAGTTAAGTTCTTTAGACCTGCTCCTCTGCCAGAGTCAGAAATAAACACCATATGGGACGTGTCATAGCACAGAAGTCTGTGTCTCTGCTTTGTTAAATCTTTTTAACTTTTTCTCACCTTCTCACATCCATCCATCTTCTCACTGTTCCTGTCACTGTTGCTAGGGTTGGAGTCCACGCTGATCAGAGAACCCCGAGAGTCGGCCTGGTTACCCGAGGGAACTGCCATGGATGAGAAGGCTGTAGGGGGAGGGGGTATCAGCTTCAATGGCCTCATTCACACCTTTTTTTACATAGATACAAGACAGCTACACACAAGGACACCGCACACTGCTACCTGTGATGGAGTTGAGTACTTCTTTGCAAAAGGAGGCATCCACGGAGTTGCCATGGCGGGTAACAGGAATCACGCCTCCAGCCACTCCTACTCCTACACTGAGGTCATCTCGAGAGCCCTGATAGGGGTGCAGACAGTGGAGAGGACTTATTTAAAAGAAAACTATAAAAATTAACTAAAAATATTTTTTCCTCCACATGAAACTTATTGTTTTCTAATCCAGGCTGTTATTTCTATTAGTTATGAGAACAAGCTGCAAATATTGCAAAGATTTCAGACGCAACTTTACGGCATCATGACGGCAAGCAACACAAGTCTCATCAAAAGAATGTATTTATATGAAAATGTCAAACAATTTCTATTCTTACTTATCTTACAGAGACAGTAAACATTCAAAGTTCCATCATGATGACCATTGCACTGACCCTCATCAAGCTCAACTTGCAGGATGATACATGTCCAGTATTCATGAGGAAACAAAGTTTTGTTTACAGTGTGGTGGAATTTAAATGAAAGAGGACAGACAGAAAGACAACAATAACTGCATCCAGCAAGACTGTATAGTTTTGTTGATATGCCTTCCAGTCACTGTAAACCTTTAAGAACTACAGCAAGAGCCGGATACAGAATGGATAATGAATGTACAGTAAATGGTCTAATTGAGGAATTATAGGATTTATATAGTTGTTAAAATGACAGTGAAACTTGCGTTGCTTGCAAGTACGCTGGTGTCAGTTGTGTTTAGTAGAATCTTAATATCACTGCAGTTAAGTAGGTAACATGTTGTCAAATCTAATAGGAATGCTATCAAACTATAGAAATATGATCAACCCTGAAAGATAATATGTTTTTTACCTGCAGGAATATGTATGAAACTGCACACAGTCAATCAGTACAGCGCACAGAGAGTCAATCAATCGTATCATCTTTCATCTTGACTCTTACTTGGTCACTAGAAGTGAAGTAGATGGGGAAGAGGTCCCTGAGGAAGAATCGAGGCATGTTGTCCAGGATCAGGCCGTACAGAGGCAGGTAGAGGGATGCAATCCTTGCCTGCTTCTCCTGGAAAGGCAGCCAATGAAAAGGGGTATCACATATTGATCATATTTATATTTAAAAATATGTGCGCATATTACCAGCAAATTGACACGCTCTCTTATTTAGAATAATACATTTAATATTGTTGTCACTCAAAGTCCCCTTACCCTAGAAACCTAAAATTGCACCTACAATGTGTCGCTGGAGACTCATAACTACTTAATTAATAATGTATTTAAGATTTGATTGTCTATATCTCTATGGCCTTTGGGTAGTCCATGGAAAACGTCAATGCAATTACATAACATCTAATATATCCTGCCAAGAAAATGTTGTGGTCTTTTCCGAAACATGCTTTTCCTGGTTTTTCCCCGTTTATTTGGCCTCTGCACACATACAGCCCTGCTGTTGTGTGGTGATATGGCAGTATTTGGTAGTATTTGACAGAGGGCAGATTACTGACTCTGCCTGATCTGGGCATTCATTAAGGCATCTTCCCTGCCACTCGCAGCTGCTTCGAACAGTCACATGTCAGTGTGTATGTGTAATGAGTCACATAGGAAGAATTTCTACTGCAAACTCATGACTCATTGTTCATGCCTTTTAGTTTTTTTCCCATGTAAACATCTGTTCTGGCTACCTTGGTGGCATAGCGTGCATCCAGAGAGTGTTTGGCCATTAGAGTCTTCAGGGTAGCCAAGGCTAAGTGTCTCAGGTCCTGCTCGTCCTGGAGAGCCAGGCCCAGTTCCCGCAGCAAAAGCCCGGTCAGGAAGTGCTTCCTGCAGAACTCTCCAGTCAGGTTGTACTCGGGCACTGACACTGAGGAGAGGCGGCATAAAAGATTCACATTTTGAATGGAAAATGAGCTGAGCTGCACAGAATTTATATAACGCCCGTGCCAATATTTGCTTTCCATCAGTGAGTTCATTAATCCATTTTCTAAATAAAAATCTGGTTACGGTGAGCAAATAATGTGACGAGCCAATTTCCCATGAATTTCATTATCATCACAGCACTGCAGCGCACACTCTTGTCGCACGTGCAACATTAAAAAAGGAATGGGTGAACATATTTACCATGAGTACTTTGTGGCTCTGGAGATGCATGGTCTGACATGGACAAATAGCCAGAGAAAAATGACAGAAAGAGAAAGAGAGAAAGACAGAGTGTTAATAGACAAATGAGAGTGGGAGCTACTCGATGTATGATAGTTACCACTTTAACACTGGTGTCACTGAACGGCAGGATACGACTTGGGCCCTTACCTGTGATGCGAGCAGAGGGTAAGGGCAGGCTGAGAGGGATGTAGTGTTCGTGGTTACACACCTCTCTCAAGAATTCAAATTTCAGCTCACATAAGATCTACCAGACACAAAGATATTGTTGCATTATATCGCTGTGTCTTGTTGCAAACTTAAAGAAAGCCAGTGTGCTGAAGGAATTTTCATTTAGTGATATATTTTTATTAATCAGTACTGTTTCCCTGAAATCAATTCCAATTCTTTTTTTTTACCTTGCTGTCAGTAGCAGTGATCATGTTTATGTAGTTGCTAATCAGTTTGAATGTGAAGCCTCTGTCCATGAGAGTGAAGCAACGCTGCAGAGAGACAGACAGAGACCGGAGATCAGACCCAACATCAGCTAGAGAGACAGATCATTTAACACAGATGGAGGAATCAATAGGCAACAATTGTAACTGGAAACAATTTTCATTTGCAGACTGATTATGCAGTTTGTATTGATCCCTCATAGAGCGATATGCAGTAAGCTTAGTAGCACATTATGTTTCCTTCCTCTTATGAAACTCTCTTTTGTAAAATGTTTCTGTCAACATTATCATTTAAATCCACGAGACATCACTTTGTGCTCCCACCTTGACAAAAGCTGCCACAGCTAGGTTGGCACTGCGCGTCTCTTCTGCCAGGTCTTTGTTTTTCCAGAAGATGTGTTCGGACACTGTCTCCACCAGGGTATCCACACGGCTCAGGTAGGATGAGGGGAAACGCTGGGGCCTAGGAAGCTGTCGGGACACACACTCAGTGTAACATATATATGCACTGTGTCCCAGGTCAGATTAAACAAATGCAAACCAAGAACAAGTGTTCTCAGGAATGGTAGACTCAAGGGCCCCAGTGTAGAGTATGCCACCTTACCTTTACCTTGTCGGAGTCAACCAAATGCTGGGCCATAGACTTGACAATCAGCTCAAAGAAGAACCAGGAGAACTGAAACCAGGAGAGGTCAAAGCAAGGTCAACTTTGTTCCAATACATATCTGTCTAATCAGGTCCAGCATGAAAACAGGGGAGGCATGCATGACTTTGTTTGCACTGATGGACCTTAGAGGCATTAACTTAAGAGTAGGTATGAGCAGAGACAAACCTTCAGGACATTCTTAACTGCTGCCTGCTCATTGCTCTTCAGGTCAAAGGTCATCCCCTTCGCAAGCTCCTCATGAACTGTCCTGAAGCCGTGGGCATCTGACTTGAAAACATACTACACACGGAGAAAAGGAAAAAAGGAGACAGAGGTAGTCAGTTAAAGGTGAACATACATTACAGCAGCAAATAACAATTCTTTTCATAATCAAACTTAGTTTTTTGGGCATTTTTGGGGGCAACAGTAAAAAGATGGCAGGATATAAGGGAGAGGGAAGTGTATGCAACAAAGATCCCCCTGTCCAGATGCCAGGTGTGTTGCAGTTCATGCAGGCAAATACTTTCATAACTGGTTAATAGTTGATTTTTCAAGCAAAAATACCAAAAAATGTTAACAAAACATTAGAGAATTTGCTGCTTTTATTTGTCTTACCTTATAGTTAAATTAATATTTTGGGAGTTTTGGGCAGGTTGTCAAACAAAACAAGACATTTAATAGCATGTGCTAGAATATTTTAGTGGACATTTTTCCACTTTAGGATGTTTCGTAGATGATTAATTGATTTATCGAGACAATAGTCGGCACCACCAGGGCACCCCATTCTGCTGATTATTTTCTGGATGAAAAAGAAAAGAAAAATAAATCTGTATAATCAAAATACTTGCTCATTCATTGTTTCTGTTTCACTAGTTGCACTTATACACACATTTACAAATACTGTAGATGCACGTGAACAAAAAGACTTACACAGCATCTTGAAATAAGGCAAATTAAATATTTAATAAAAATCTAAAACATGTGTACGGTTTCAAATTATATTATAGCATACTCCTCAATTCATGCAGCAGTGACTTCAAGCCCCTCTCTTTCCCCCTTCTCATTCAACACACACACACGTGTTCACACTCACATGTACGCATCCACACACACTCAGCAGTTTAAATTGGGCACCACTACCGCTGAACATCATGCCAATCTGTTACTATGGCGACCCTGCTTCCATTAGCTCTGCTAGTTCTCTTCTCTTACCTCCCACCATTCGTCTTTGCCACTGTCTCTTTAAGCGCTGCAGTTTTCATTTACTGCGGCCAACATGAAACAGGTCTTGTGGTTTCTCCAGCTCTCTTCTCTAATTCTCTTGCTGATTTCCCCACTAAAACAAACACGCCTTGTGTTTCTGATTGAGCGGGCTAAATGTCCTAGTTTGCCTCCTACTCAATCACCCTTTCTTCTTATTCTTATTCTTCTCTCCCTACTTCTCTGTGTGTGTTTGCAAAGTGCCATGGGCACGTGGCCCTCTCCACACTCCTGCTGGCCCAAACACACACACACATCCAAACACAAGAAGTCCTCTTTTCCATTTTTTCCCTCCTGAATTGAAATAGTGTGTGCCGAGATTCCATGTTCATGGAAAACAACTGCTCTCCAAATTATAATACGATCTTCTTGAGCACAGACAGTCCTAATGGCCATGCAAAACCAGACACACTTCATTCTAAGGATTACTGCAAGCACACCACCCACTATGTTATTATACCTTGATATAGGAGTGCAGGTAGTGATCCAGGTTTTCTTCATGGCATTTTGCAACAATGTGGACCAGCACTCTGAAAACACAAGCCAACAACAAATAGTTTTCTTAATTACAGCCCTTATACTTAAACAATGACAGAAAACAGTCAAACATTGACACTTCTTCTCCTCATTGTTTCTCTTCAAAGGCTGGCTGTTAAATTGTTTTTTATGACACTGGATGAATCAAACAATGAAAACCAAAATAAGTCAGAAATAAATAAATAAAAACAAGATATGGTGTTTTAAACAGTTTTTACAATTTTACATACTATGTGTTTTTTTTTAACTGTGTGCTTTACCACATCCACTGAGCCCCCACCACGATGTGAATCCAAATGTTGAACATTGTAGCACCACTGCCTACCTGGTGGTGGCAGTCGTGACCTCGTCATTGTCATTCTGAGTCAGGACCTTGAACAGTTGGTTGAAGAGCACTGGCAGAAATCGGATGATCACTGGGATTCTCTCCATACTGAGAAGACCCTGGGGAAGGGTGGAAAAGAGGCGTAGGAGGGAGGAAGAGGTGGAGAAGTTGGAGGATGAGAAGGGTGGAAATATATAAAAAACACAAAGCATAAAGAGTATGTAAAAGTGGTTAGCAGCCAAGGCCTTGTTTTTTTCTAATTCACAATAAATTAAAATTGCGGTGAAATAGTGTCTTTTCTCTGACCTTCAGGCAGTTGAGGAAGTTGGAGGTAGGCGGTAGCGAGAGGTCCAGCTCTCTCTTCTGGCACTGCTGGAAGAATCTGTTCAGGTGGGGGTCCTGGAACAGAGAGAATAATCCATAAAAGTCAGCAGTCAGCATCTGCAGTAAGACTTAGTGGACTGGTTTCTCTTTAACAAACAGTTTATCCTAAATGTGAACTTTACCACTTTACCACATCAAAATGTCATTGAGTGGTTCGTTCTCAGCCTCGTCTCAAGCACTTCAAGTATTTTTTTTTAAAAGAACATGAAATAATCACCATGGTTATTGTGACAAGTATTTTTTTACTCATGATACACTACAGAGGAGACATCAGTATCCATCAATATTTTTACAAAACATTAAGACCTGTGTTTTCTCTAGCTTTTTGAAATGACAACATATTGTACTGTTATTACTCATTACTCCTTTTTTTGATTCTATCGCTAACTTGTCTGTCAGAGAATTTTTAAATGTTGTTTATATATCAATGTATTTCATAAGCCATCGCAAGTGAAAGTAGGACAGAGGCGGATCTGATTTACAACCCCCCCAGCCAATCAAGAGTTTGCTGTGCAGCACTCCAAACATCCTCTACTGACAAATTAGAAAAGGAAACCGTTATTCTATCCACCAATGCTGATTGTGCATCTTGGGCTCACATCGTTAATTTGCTTTTGCATGCTGCATAATTTGTTTAATTTCTGCATCTAATGGTCATTTTACATCCATTTTACAATTCCGGTTTACAGTTAAACCCCATTCATTTAAATTCTGCAGGAGAAAGCTGAGATGGAACAGCTTAGAAAATGAAAATTTCCTCATTTCGAGGTAACATGCCCCTTTGTGGATAAACAGTGGATGTCCTAATTCTGTCTCATTTTCACAAGGATGTAGTGGATGAAACAATCGGTAGAGAAGCCATCTTGCCATCCATTTTCTATACTTCTTATCCTGTTACAATTTATGTAACCTATCCGAGCATTCACCGGACAAGGTGCAGGGTATACCTTGGACACCAACTGGAGAAACCCAGGTGATGGTCTTACCTGAGTGTATACTGTGGAGACGACATTTGTGGACACTTTGAAGATAGCTTTTCCTCCATCGACCCATTTCACATCTGCTCCATTCTGTAAAATGGGGAAAGTAAGGATGCCGCCAACCCATGTTCGCTCCCTTCAAACCCTGCATTTATCACACGCTGTAATGCTTAGTACACTTCTTCTCACAGAAATGAATGTTTCTATTATTCGGCAGTATTTTTAATATTTATACACCCTGTGGCCTTCTCCCTCCCTCTATCACTTCCTTCTCCTTCCTCCCTCTGACCTTGGCATTGCTGGCTTCCTTCATGGCCAGGTATCCAGGCGGCAGGTTACAGGAGACAGAGATGCTGAACTCCTGAGATGACAGACGGCCTTCTTTGAGGAGAGGCAGCCAAGAATACCCCACTAAAAAGACACACACAGAAATACAAAATGGTGATATACTGAATGGTGGAAAAGACCAACCACAGAATAACTTGCTGCAAAATAAAATGTTGGACCAAATTACAGCCCCGGATCTACCACCGACTCACCTGGGGTCTCCAGCGTTTCTTTCCTCTTAGAATTCGTCTTAGCGTTGATGTCACACGTGACATGGTAAAAGGAGAAAAGAAGGTGGTGCTTTTCATGAAGCTGAGTCGGAAGCTCAATCTTCACCTGGAGACACAATAGCATGGAATGGATTTTTATAATGGGCACAAAGGAATGCTACAGATTGGCAAGCATCTTCTTGTTCACGCTAAAGCTAAAGATAAAGATAAAGTAAATCCACTTCCAGGTTCTGATGATATCTATGTGGCAATTGCCCGTTCTATCTATTACCTCATCGTAGAAGTCGGGGTTCTGGGAGTGATGCAGGACTGTGGCACAGGCTGCTGTGGTGAAGACCGGACCTCCCGCCTTGCCATAGATGCACTAGAAAAAAACCAATAGGAAAAGGGTCACAAAATAAATTCATGCTCAGACAGTTTCTCATTTTAGACTGAGTTTAACTGGGGAAAACTGAGTCATATAAAAGCTAAATGTCCCATCAGCATGTTGTGGGACAGCTTTCTACCTTTAAAGGTTTGGCAACTTCTTCGTCTGAGCTGCGGAACTCCACATATACTGCGAGGTTACGAGCCTGTGAACAAGAAGACCATTGTAACATTAAAATTTGCCCACATACAAAAAACAGTGAACAATAAAAGTATTTGAAGTGAAAACAAAAGGCACTTATACAGCAATTGTACAGTTAGTGATTTTGGATAATTTTTACAACCATAACTCCTCTTAAACTGTTAATAACACTACCCCGATATACCTTGGCGAAGCTCTTCTGGCTGTCATACTTGAGATGTTTCGGGTAGACGTAGATGTGGTTTCTGTAGACGCGGTGCGGCTGTGTGAACTTGGTGGTGTCCTGGACAAACTCCTCCACCTCCAGAGTGGGCTGGTGTTTGCTCAGCTCTTCAAAGGGCTTCACCGGTACATAGGAGGATGTCACACAGTCTGAAAGCACAGAGAAGAAAGAGTTTCAAACACATGACAGAGTAGAGGAGCAGAAAGGAAGAGGGGGGCAGAAACACAGCAGAATGAGAACATGAATGAACGCAGACAGAGGGAAAGTAATTAAATGAGGACATACTAGGATGCTCCATTGGAACATAGTCGACTGCGATGTCCAGCGCCCCAGGAATAGTTTGCAGTTTGCTGGCCTTCTCAGCCCTGCACACACACAAATTTCAATAAAATGTTGTAAGAATGGTATATCTTGCCTTGGAGAGGCCTAATTTATAGATAAAGCCTACAGTATGCCTTACCTCCTGAACTCAGATACCAGCTTAATCAAGTCATCTGTGGAAATCTTGTTGCTCTCCTGTTTGAAGAGAGGTGAGAAACGAGACTCTCGGTCCAGTGCCCCGTGGTTGTCCTTAAACACTGACCTACAATACATAGAAAGAGAAAGGTTAAAGATCAGATCCTGTGAAGAGAACATGGTAGATATACTGTATTTTAAAATGTTTAGACAACTGAGCCTTCAACCAGTGGCCACTGACCTGACAGACCAGGCAAATGGCATACGGTACTTCCCCAGTTTACTGCAGAACTGTTTGTTGGATTTCAAAATCTTCTGGACAGTCTGTAGGAGACACAAGCAGAGAAAGAAGGACAGAGGGAAATGTGAGCAAGACGCCACAGCTGATATTTTTAAATACAATGGGATGCGTTGAAGCCCTAAATTCTAGTTGAGTGACAGACTCAACCAGAAGTTGTTTAATTCAATCACTCTGGCAGCAGGTTGACTGTCTGGTGATTCATTTAGCAATTTAAACAAGGACCACTTGGAGAACTTCCAGCAGGGAAGCTAGGAAATGTGTTGGATTGGATCTTGGAAAATACCTCATTTCTAAACTATCCCACCGGAATGGCATTCAGTGATAAAGATAAACTCTGGCCTGACAGGAAAACCATTTTGTAAATGTCATAAATTAAATTGTTTGAGTAGATTAAGCCATTTCCCTTACAATAAATGCCCTAACAGCATGTTTCATGAGCCATTTTCCCCAGCTTGCTTCGAAAGATAAGACAATTTAAAAGGTTTTAGCTCTACGTTATGGGTCAAGATAGAAAATAAATCAAGCAATGTAAACAGCGATGCTGTCTGAACTGACAGTGAAAACTTTCTGACCTTGCTGGAGTCTGTATTCTTGACGTAAGGTTCTGTCCCACAGGCAATATTTCCCATCAGCACCTTTTCCACTCTTGCCACCATCACTATGTCTGTGTGGGGGTTGGTCACAGAGAAGATGGCCTGCATGGAGAGCATTGGAAAGGCATATTAGAGTCATTCTACATGTTAAATGGAGTGTAAGGGATGAAAGGAAAGGATCATACTGTAGGAGTAACATCCCTTTACCTGTTTGGGAAAGCATAGCCAGTGCTCCATGTCTGGGCTGAGGTCACAGTCCCCAGGCTTCCTCTCAGCAGGGGAGCACAGGCCATTTTCCTGACCTCCGCCGACCGTCCCTGGACCACCTGTCCCATTACTGCAGCCTCCGAGCATCTGACGCACGGCCTCATGGTTGAGGTCTATGTGGAAGTCTGCGGACACCTTTCTCCCTTCTCGTACATCCAGTAGAGCCAGCGACACAAAGAAGGGTTCAATCTGGTAGAGCAGATTCAGCTTAGTCATATATATATATATGATATTATATATGACTAGAAATACTCTAGTTTTTTTTTCTTATTCTTGTAGAAAGCTTGTTACCCTGGATTAAATCCAGAAAACAGTTTTTAGCATCTACAGATTATAGAGCCATTTCCAATTTTTTCATAAAGCCGTAATAATGCAAAAGTCAGTTTTGAAGTAAGTTTGAAAAAACGTCTGAAAGTAACAGGCAAATGTTTCTAATCCTCACATTAGTGACCGGTCCAGTTTCACTCTCGTTGATACAGCCCTGCAGCATGAGGTTGAGTGATCGGCAGGTTATCATAAACCTTCTGCCCAGTTTCTCTTCAAACGGACGCACTGCTGCGTTCTCAACTGATGGATGTTCGGCCCGTGGGCCCCTCAGAACCTGTGGTTGGTGAAACACAGTTTGTTATCATCATCGGAACTGAGACAATTTCACTCATGAGATCTGGTCAGTCATGTAAAGGTTAAACTAAATAACAAAATAAAAAAAACAGTGAACACATGTAGATGGGCAGCCACATTCTTTATACTTACAGGAGTATCAGGGTCCAGCGAGAATAGATTCAGCCTCTCTTCTCTTCTGACAGAGCGAATTCCTTCATCTGTCTCAGAGATATACTGTTACGTAAAAGATTACAAGAAAGACAGAAAAAGACAGTCAAAGAACTTGACACTAATAATAAATTGTTCATTATGAATTGTGATATCAGTAAAAACAGCAAGGTTTTCCTCTTTTTTGTCAAGTAATGCATTCTAATGGCTTAAAGGTATCAGTTATAATAGTTGTGTTTATATTCAGTGTTTGAATGTAAACACAACCAAAATACATTGTACCCTTGAGGCCTGTAAAAACATGACAAATGCATTTCCTTCCTCATAAAATATTAATGTCAACTTTTTGAATATCTGGAAACAATGTTTGTTTATACAAACTAGCCGTCTTATTCTTCCCTGTCTTTTGCTGTCACATTGCTACACCTCCTGGTGCATTACCATCACCAACTGTTGATCAATAAAAAAAGTGAAACCATCTGCAGCAATGTGTTTCACGTCGTAAGCTTGCTTGTGTGTAAACATGTGCATCCTAATGCAAAACCTTGCTCCATAGCGCCACTAATGGTCAAAAACTCCAAAGGGTACCTTTAAGTGGACCCTGATGGGTGCGCAATACATGCATCAACTATAAAGTATCATAATGGTAACTGTAACGGAGTAGCAGCAGAGAGATTTCAGGTTAGCCAACCTTTGCTAGCTCTGGATTGATGCCATTCTCTGTCGTGGTCTCTTCATTCTCCTGCAAACAGCAGTCACTCACCGACAGGTCAAACACATCTGCAGACAGAACAAATTCAGTCACGAGTCCTGAGAGTGACGTCTGTTTATGAGTGATGGCTGCCAACACTGAGTGGATGGGAAAGTTTATCTAAGCAGTCCATTTTCCCCATAGGTTAAAGGCTATATTCTCTACAATTCTCTAAAATATGTTCAGCAGTATACTAAATACACACTAACCAGAGGCAATGAACATATCTACCTCAGAATAAAATATGACTCCACTTGTGGTATTTATGGATCATAAGGCTGGCAGGCAGGCTTGTGCAGAAATATAACCTTCATCTGCCTGGAGCAATTCTTCCCAGAGGCCATGCTGAACAAAATGGCTCATTAATGGTAGGTCACCACACGCTGCAGCCAGATTTAGAGGCATGCTAACAGACCACAGAGCCATGACGGCTGAATGCTATTATATCATTCCACCACTTTTCAATGGGCTCAATGCTCTGTCAGTGTGTGTTATGTTACAGGCTGTGGTCCCATGCCCAATCTCTCACAGAGCTGGCACTTGAGGTTGAGTTCCATGTTAAGTTTTTAATAACAAGGTATGGTGAATTAAACAAAGGTGGAGTCACTGGTTAGTGTCAGGCCTCATTTCCTGAGAGTGATGTTACTGAGCCCCAACCCAACCCAGCAGAAATCCCCATGAAGGCGGTGGCAAGGTGGCACATACTGGATTTAGTTGGAGTAAGTAAGACAGAGGGAAAGGTTAATTTTTTTCTGACACTGAGTATAAAATCATTCCTCTCTTTAGGGCACCATGATTTATACATGTATTGAAGTTATGCTAAAATTTCCTCTTCACTGCTCTTTAAATACCCGTTTCTCCTCTAAATTACCATTTGTGCTTCCTTGCCCTTCCTGCTCTTTCCAACTGTTTTTCAGTGCCCCCTCCTCTCCGCATCCATCATAGCTAGACTTTGTGTATTCCTAAATACAAAAACAGAACCAGTCTCACCCTGCCGATGGTCGGTGAGGTCCAAACTCTTGCGGTCAGGAGCCGGACCGTCGTGGGGACTGATCTGTAAGATGCGGGTCAACGTGCTAATCCACTCCTCCATGTCCTGTTCGCTCTCCGCGGCCAGCACGAAGTACGTAACCTCGTTCATCTTCAGCTCAAAAGCATGTTTCCTTAGGCGGTTATTCTTTAGGGGTGATGAATGGACGGATGGATGCGAGAAAGTGGTTACACAACAAAAAAACAGAGCTTGGTTTGTTTTTTGGAAAATGTGATTCGTTCTTAAACATGCAGGTTTTGAAGGTTCCTTAGCTTAGCTTAATTCCTGGATAAATATAATATCATGTAACAGTTTTTTTATTTAAAAAAAACAACAAGAAAATTATGGTTTGGAAGTTACAACAAAATACAGTATGCATTCACACTTGGGTACTTGTAAAGTCTTATGTAAGTTTGATATAGTGTCCTTCGTTTTTAATTGGATTCTGTTAAATAATCCATCCATCAGCAGTCTACTGTCTAATTAGGAGCAGTGGGCAGCCATCTTGCAGCGCCCAGGGAGCAGTTAAAGGTTCAGGGCCTTGCTCAAGAGCACCTTTGGCGGTAGTAGACTCAAACCGGTTCCCAAGCCAAGTCCCCACTGACTGAACTAATGCTGCCTATAGATAGATAAGATTGATTTTCTTGAGAATGATACATACAATTAAATAAGGATAAAAAAATAATAAATCAAAAAGCTTATTACCATTATGGTCCTTGTAAGAAAGAGAAAACCGCAACTCCCAAACCCACAGTACATCCAGCAATGACTATAAATTAAGCTCGACAACTGCGTCTTTAAACTGCATGCCGAGACATACAAATTATATCCATGAGGTTTGTCAGTGACTGGGTAAGTAAAAGAGGAAGGTCAAATTCTCCCCTTAGTCTTTGAAGCAACACAATAACATCTTGACTTGGACATCAGGCACTACATTGTTATCCTACAAACCTACAGCAGTACAACTATAAAACACAATGTGTCCTCATAAAAAATAATACTTTTAGATAAAACGTTTACTTTTCCTGTTGCTGAGTTTTGTTTATACAGGAATGCTCTGGTGAAGGTCTTTGCGAACAATAGCTTACAGTAGATATAAAAGACGTTATGATCTTTTTTATGCTGCTTTTTACATCCAGCCCATTCATGTTTTGTGGTAGTGTGCAGTAGTTTTGGAAGGAGGAGAGCCTAAAGATCCTCCCTATATCACTCTAAATACACAAGCCCATACATTTATAATATGGTGTATATTGTTTTGTGCTCTTTTGAACGCTTTAAAACTCACCTGTACCACACCAGTGCACGAGTCAAGAAAGATGCACCCTTTGGGTTCCTTGGAGATCTTCTCGTCTTTGTAGAAGTTCATGATGTAGGAGTTATCTGTCAACTGGGTGAGCTGGAAATATCTCCTCTTGAATGACTGCACAGATTTACAGGCAACAAATTATTTAGATTATATACTAAAAATGACCATAACAGCAAACAATAATGTAGATATATTGATGATACTCCTGGAGTTGACTAAGTTTACCAGGTTTACCAGAGAGCATGTTAAAATATTTTAGCTGAAAACAGGGGGAGATAAGAGGATCGGGCTGAAAAAGCAAGACAGAAAAAGTGTGTGTGCGCATGAAAACGGAGAGCATCAGACATTTCCTCACCCGAACAGTGATGCTATTGTTGACGGTGCTGTTAAAGTTCCCTTTGTAGAGCCAGCCTGACCGAAACACACCAATCCCTCCCCCTCCTCCGCCACCACCACCACCACCTCCCCCTCCCCCTTTGGATGAGGACAGGGAGGTGGTATCCTGTAACATACATACAGCATACAACATAAATACGGCCAGTCAAAGATACATCAGCTTTCCATTCATCCCTCTGAGCAGATGATCAATAATGAAAAGGAGACTCTCCGAGACTCATTCTATCTTAGGATGGCCATTTGTCAGTCAAATTATGTTCATAAACAATGTCCTGCTGACCTGCAATGAGCTAACTTCTCTAGCAAAGTATATTTTAACAGCTTTAAGGCTGCGATAAACTAATTTAAACATGAGGCTGAGCAGGATGTATCCAGTACGTAATGCATTCATTCTAAAAGCATTTGTCAGAAGATGGTCATTACTGACCTCATCCTTGTCCACGTCCTCATAGTCAATCTCAAAAGAATGGGAGGGCAGCTTCTCTGCCTTGTACAGTTTCCTGTAAAGGAATGGGGAAAGGCAAGAAGAAAAATGGGGAACTCTGATAATGAAATATATTGATGGAAAGAGAAAATGATTTCAGGAATTTAATTAATCCACTCTATCTGAGCGGTGCAAAGGACTGTGGGTGGCTGACTCTGCTTCATCGATCTCCGTCAGGAGTCAACAATAGGTAGTTCTCACTCGATCTCGCTCCACTGATTTCACAGGCTGCCCCGTCTTTGTGTGTGAGCTATGGGATAAAATGCCTTTGTGTGTGTGCTGTGAGCTGCAGACAGCGAGGCTGCAGTCTGTGGAGGATAACGCTGGAACCACCCTTGGCTAAAAGTCACACAGTCGTAAAAGCTGTATCAAAAAAAAAATCTCTTAAGGGGACTATGTTTAGAAGATTTCTGGGGATTGCGGGCTGGCCACTGACAGAGAAATGCTAATACTGGCCTGCACAGATGAAGATCGCTCCATTTAATCCCAGTGGTGACAACCACACATATACAGTAGCTGTAGATTCCCATTGTACAATGGTTTCCCCAGTGTATTTCACTACAAACCCGTAAGCCTACAGTTAGTTAGCTTGTTAGTCATTTAAAAACACAATATAACAGTAGTGTTTGTGCTTTCATGCTAATTCCACAGCTACAAAGAGATAACATAAATTGGTATGACTGTGCTCTAATTTGGGCTTAAGCTGCATCTTACTTTACAGTTAATCCTGGTTGTCAGTTCAGAGGTTATGTGAACTGACTAAAAGAATACATTGGCAACCCATGGGACAGAAGCGGGACATTCCTGTGGTGTAGAGCAGTAACTGCAGGGCTGCTCTGGGTCAGTCTCACAGGGAACCCGACAGAACTCCAGCTGACAGACAGTTTGATTTAAATAAACGACTGACTGAATGGGTGTCTGCTTGACTGACATTTAAAAATGGGATCGAGGGAGCACTGAAAGTTAACATTTGTTCGAGTGGAATGTCTTCGCTCTTCTTTCTCACTCAACACTGGCCACCATCATGTTCTTGTTAATGACGTCCCACCTCAGTGGAACAAACTGTGGTTATCCTTAGCGGCCACTTCTGGTGCTGGGTGTTCATAAGGAAATAAGTCCTGCATGTCTTCAGTCAAGTCAAGAAGTCAAACAAAGCTGAATACAGATGTTTTAAATATTCACTGCCATCAAACACTGCAAAATAATGTATAGCATAAAGCAGCTATTCATGAGAAAATAGGATTTGTGGCATTTTATTAACATGATTAATAAAATACTGCAGTAACAGGAGAAAGGAAACACCTATATGAAACTAGGGCTGAGTACCCTTTGAAATTATTCTGTACTAGTGCCGACATTAAGTTTTGGTACCTAAACCAAAAAGGTACACCTTACTATGAGAAATGCAAACACATTTGAATTTGGCAATTAAAAAAACTCTTTGAGGATTACAGAGCCCAATGGGAAAGTTAAGGTTAAAGAAATGTTTACAACATTTTAGGAAATATGCTTTCTTGCAGAGAGGTAGATACCACTCTCATGTCTGTAGCCTAAAGATTAAGCTACAACCGAGAGACCATTAGCTTAGCTTAGCACAAAGACTAGAAAGAGGGGGAAACCGCTAGCCTGGCTCTTTCCATAGGCAACAAAATCCACTTACCAGAACATCTGAAGTTCATCAATTGACATATTATGTCATGTTTGTTTAATAAGTACAGAAGTCAAAGTGTAATGCCAAAATGACAAGTTGAGTTTTATGGGGCTTATGTGCCGGGCTATTTCTATGCTATGACTGGGTGTAGTAACTGGTTAATGGTGTCTCCACCGTTTTCCTGCCGATCTCAGGGTGATGACAAGAGTGCAGAAAAAAGTAGACTCTCAGACACAACCACGTTTCCCATTACTTCCAGTCTTTATGCTAAGCTAAGACAACTATCTACGGGCTGTAGCTTTCCACTTTTAAAGCGCTACTAAAGCCTCCTCCACAGCCCAATCCTCAGTTCTTATCCTGCTTGACCTATCAGCTGCCTTTGACACAGTCAACCACAGGATCCTGCTATCTGCTCTCTCAGCAATGGGCATCTCGAGTAAAGCACTCCTGCGGTTCGAATCCTACCTCTCGGGGCGTTGCTACAATGTTTTGTGGCAAGGACAATTATCCTCCTCCCACTGCCTCTCCACAGGGGTACCCCAAGGCTCAGTGCTTGGGCCCCTTCTCTTCTCAATTTATCTATCTTCCCGCCAGGCGATCCCACTGTCCCGCCAGGCGATCCCACTGTCTCGGCGCGGATCACGGACTGTCTATCAGACATATCTGCATGGATGAAGGCTTGCCACCTTCAACTAAACCTCTCTAAGACTGAACTCTTGGTCATTCCAGCCAAGCAATCTACCCACCATAACATCAAACTACAAATTGACTCTGCAACCATCACTCCAACCAAGGTGGTGAGAAACTTGGGTGTCATGATTGATGACCATCTGTCCTTTTCAGACCATGTTGCTACTGTCTCTCGGTCATGTCGCTTTTCTCTATACAACATAAGGAAAATCAGGCCCTACCCCACTCAGTACGCCACCCAGCTTCTGGTACAGGCCATGGTTATCTCTCGCATCGACTATTGCAATGCCCTCCTAGCAGGTCTCCCAGCTTGTGCAGTGAAACCCTTACAAATGGTTCAGAACGCACCAGCGCGTCTGGTTTTTGATCAGCCCAAAAGGACTCATGTCACTCCATTACTCAGTGACCTCCACTGGCTCCCGTGGCCTCCAGAATCACTAATGCTTGCATACAGAGTTACTACTGGGTCTGCACCCATCTACCTAAACTCCATAATACAATTCCTTCTCGGATGCTACGGTCCTCCAATGAACGCCGCCTGGCTCTGCCATCCCTTCACACAAAGCAATCCCAGTCCCGGCTATTCTCATCTGTGACAACACGATGATGGAACAAGCTACCACATGCCATCAGAGCAGGGGCGTCATCTCTTCCGAGAACACTTCCTCTTATAAAACCTCTAACATGCACTTCCTGTGCTCTTCTTCTTCTATCCCTTACAATTATCTTGTATTGATTGCACTTTTTTGTTTTGATTGCACTTTTTGTTAACTCTTACTTCCTTCCCTAGGTATTTACCCCATTGATGTGATATGTACTATGAGCTCTTACTAGTATTTATTGCTGCTCTTACTAGTATGTATTGTCAGTTGTAGATCTGTAGTTGATGCTCTGTTGATGCTTGTGTCCTGATGATGTTGTTCCTCAAATGTAAGAGTAATTGTAAATGTAAATGTATGTAGCTTCATATACCGTGTTTAGATATACAAGTACTATCAATCTCCTCATCTAACTCTCCTCCAGAAAGTGGGGTGTATTTCCCAAAATATTTAACTACTCTTTTAAATCCCATGCAGTAAACTCAGAGGGCAGGATTCTAGTGTATTACCTGGGCAGCAGGCGGTAGTCTCCAGCGTAGTCATCATACTTGAACTGGACCACATTTAGCTCAGAGTTGTAATACTTACAGGCCTGAAGGAAAGGATGGAGATGAGGGTGAATATGATTAAATATTAACTTTCAAAAATGAGTGCCTCTCTGGGAAAATTGGACCTGGGGCAGCTGGAAAGTCTGCAGACAATGAAGAAAGCTACAATACAGTGAAAGTACAGTCAGACCTCAGCTCTTGTGAGGCCTAGTTACCGATGTTCATCATGAGATTATTTAAATTATAAAAAGAACTGAATTAAGACTCTGTCCCCAAGGAGTCTGCAAATGACATCTTAATAGGTTACTTGTCTATCTCAAGGGTTGAAATAGTAATCTCACAGGGTGTGTACTACAACTTTGTATGGTACATACACAAGTGGCTATTCTCTTTAATTAATTTGTTTAGAAAGATCTTAATCATTTGTTAACCATAATTATAGACATACCAAACATTATCAGCTACAACATCAACCCTCAGAAAGGAAAGCATGCACACACACACACAGAGTCAGACACATACTCTCCAGTGAGCTGTGACAGTACTGTCTGGAGAGTTTCCGTCTACTCAGATATTATTTCTCCACTGAGCCCTAGATATTATAGCTGGTGGATCTGAAATTAGCGCTGATAGCCCTAGCCCTCACACACATACACACACTGGCAATTACACATCAAGATATGCACACACATCTGGTATATTTAGAGGGCTGGTGAAAACCCCTCACCGGTATCAGGAAGTAAGCCTGAACTGACAAACCTTACCACCACCAACTGAAACCTTATTCAGTTCCAAACCACAGTGGCTTTTATTCAGTCCTGACTAACACACTGACACACTAACGCCTCACCTGTCTGACCAGCAGACATTCAGCCTGTAGTTCTGCCCCCTCTGGAACAGTTGACTTGAGAGTCCGACTCTCCTGAGGCACAGTGGATACCTAGAGGGATTAAAGAATGGGGAAAGGACCGTTAACTTGACAGGAAATACTGTTCATCAAAAAAATGCTTTATTGTATGTTACATATTGGGGTGAGCCACGTCAGCAGAAATTAAAGACACCACAACATAAAAATGATTTGATGAGATAAAACATTCACCATCAGGGGAAAAGAGCAGAGGTGATATTTCACATAGCAAATGTCATATCTAATAAACATGGGTGTTGTTTAGGCTGTCATCTACTAAACTGATCACAAGGCGAGAGTGAACATCTGGGTGGCTCAAAATATCTTCTGGGGGAAATAATGATTATTTTTATTAGGAAATCATCCTATTTTCTAAGTTAATTACTCACAGGTAATATGAAATCATGGCAACTAAAAATATTTCTTTCTATATAGTTTAACCGTTAAACCATTGAATAAATAAAACACACTGTACAGATTGATGAAAAATAAAGGAAAAAAACTAAATAAATGAATGGAAAAAAATAATATGGTAAAGATTTGATGTGTACCAAACAGATTTGAATCATGTTCTATGACCCTTACAGACACCAGATCTCGCAAATCTGTACAGTGTACGATATCCTCTATCCTATCTATCCTATCTATCCAGAAGAAAGGAAAAACTCCTCCAAAAACACACTTTAATGAGTAGAAAATGGAAGATGCCTCAGGAAGAGCAACTGAGGAAGGAGCTGTTAGATGGTGCTCATCAAAACACCAAATGAGGGAACATCTTTTGGACAAATGGTGTTCATCCCTAGAATCTATGCCAAGGAGCATTCAAGCTGTTCTGCAGGCTCGTGGGTGGCCCAGCATATTAATAATTCACTTCAAGTACCCTCACCCTAAACCCTAAACCATCTGCAGATAATCACAGCAACATGTCTCCCTGGTTAAACTAATCAAACATAATGTAAATATGAATGATAGCAACACAAGCTCTACTGTTTTTTTATCCACAGTATATAGTCATTGTGATAATGCACTCCAAGGTATCCTTATCAAAAAATGGACTCTGTTAAATCTCATCCATTTTAGCCATGATAGCAACATGGCTTTAAGGAGGGGAATGTCAGCCTGTCAATCCATCCACCACTTTGGTCTAGACTTAAATATCTAGAAAAAATATATATATAATGGATGGATTGCCATGACATTTTGTACAGACATGCATGGTTCTGAGAGGATGTAGCCTAATCATTCTAGTATGGCTGCAGACCTTTAATCTTGTTTTTCCTTATCAGGACTCCTTGTCATGCTTTATTCCTTACATATTAACACCTCACGGGCGATGATTTGAGAGGACATGCAAAATGTTATCCAGTATATTCATGAAATATTAATTCATTCCCTCTTCTTGAAATCGTTTCTGGCCAGTTTTATTGCAGTGAAGATGAATAATTCAAGTCAAATCTCTTAATAAGTATTCCCTCTCTAAGTAGTGATTAGACCGACCTTTGAATTAAGCAGCTTTAATTATATAAAGTATATTTAATAAGCCATGGAACGGAATATCAACATTCAACCTTTAAGGTGAATTTCACTCAGTTCATTTTCAAAAAGAAACAGAAATGGTCCTCTAAATGATTGTGCAGGATGGGAATGAAAACATATCAACACTTAAGGTCTTTGTGTGTGAACAGAGACAGACTTTGATTTATACAACCCAATCAGCTGGCTAGAGGGCTGAGCTCACTAACCAACTGGCAATGAAGCAGACCTAGTAAATGCCTTTTGTGCATTAGCAATAATCTGCCAACCCGCTTTCATTTACAATTATGGAAATTGACAGTAGAGGGAAGGCTAGACAAAGAAAATCAGAGGAGATTGTGTTTTAGCCAAACAGAGCTGGGAAACAGCAGAACCATGCATTAAAGCTACAAAATCAGGTCCAAAAGCAAACGTTTTCCTTTAGCATAAGCAGCCAATTAGGTCACAGTAATGCAGTGTATCTGCATCTGCAGAAACGCATTAGCGCTGTAATAAAAGTACTAATGAACACAGACCTAAACGACGCCAGAGAGAAAAAATTGTTGACCGTAATGAAAAGGCCGCAACACTTAACATGCATAATTAGCGTGAATCATGCTGGAGTGGAGAAAAGATGTCACGTGCTGCATTTTAAACCACAATAAATCATTGTCAAATTACGAACTGACAAAATCACTCCCTATGTAGTATATATATATACATTTACTGCCCACAGTGTGTAGTTTGATTCTGAGTCTGAGATTTATGCACAATGTAGTGCCTTAAAAGTTACCACAATGGAACATTTATTGATTTAGCTGTCACTTTTACCCAAAGCGACATACAACTGCTATATATGTCAGCGGTCGCACACCGCTAGCAACTACAGCAACTAGAGGTTAATACATTGGTGACTGTGTCACAGTGGGGGATTGAACCCAGGTCTATCACACCAAAGGCATTAGTCTTATTCACTGCTCCATCACCATCACAAAAGTAACGTCCATGGCATGTACACTAAATTCTGCTAACAATCCCACAATGCAATGTGTTGTATTTTATAGATGCAAGAATTACTATTGTGCGACTTCACACCAGTAACCAACAACATCAGCAATGAGGATTATGTTTTATATCATATATATATATAGTTTTTTTAACTTGGTTAACTTAGTGTGTTTTTTATAACTCAACTATGTTTTTAGAAAATGCAAAAAAATATTTTGTTAAATAACACTAATCAATTAAACATATTTTGCTCCTCCAAAATAAAGTATTTTGACACATCACAAGCTGTTCTACTTGCCTTGGTTTTAAAACACTGACATGTAATCTCAACTTTCCCGGTTTTAGCCTGGCTATGGACCTTTGTTGCCTGTCACCCCCACTTTCTATTTCCCCTTGCTTTGTTTTAGCTCACTACAGTACACTGTCTAATAAAGGCTTAAAACGGCAGACAAAATATTTCACCTCAGCCTCTGGTAACTTGCAGGAATTAGTATACAATAAACTTATAATAAATTACTTAACCATCAGACCACCACACACACACACACACACACACACATACGCACCGAGAAATCATTGTCAGGGAATAGGAGCAGGTCTTTGAGAGGGTCATCCTTCAACTCATCCCCCAGTTCAGAGATGACAGTCTCATAGTCAAGAGGATCAATCAGCTTAGGCTTCTCCTGCTGCAAATGGAAACACAGAGACATTTGATCAGTATTCACTTGTTTGGGTATCAAACCTCAATACGGTACAAAACCATAAGATACAGTAAGATATAAGATGATGCAATATGATAACACCACATATTGTATAAGTGACACCTGTCAATATTTCCTGATTACTAACACTTCTACTCTGGACTGTAATTTGAGAATTGTATTGAGATTTTTAAAT
The DNA here is from genome assembly GCF_014851395.1 of Micropterus salmoides. Lineage (NCBI taxonomy): Eukaryota > Metazoa > Chordata > Actinopteri > Centrarchiformes > Centrarchidae > Micropterus > Micropterus salmoides. Next base: position 23,769,853 of record NW_024042261.1, on the reverse strand, counting down.
TATACACAAACCTTCTAAAACCAATTTTTGGTTTGTGAACCACTTTATTCTTACAGCATCAATAGTTTATTAAAAGCAGTATCCATGACAGATACAGTTATGATCATGACATTTCCTGTGTTTTGCCATGACATCATTTGGACCTAAAAGAATCATAGAGGAAGTAGCACGACGGTTGAAGTGAGGCCGTGACACACCACACTGAACAATACATTATGTGGAGTGGTTTAAGACTTTTAACTTAACACAGCTTAAGTAACAGCTTCATTCAACAGGACAAGCAACATGATACAGGTGGATTTTTCCTTTCAGTAAATGAAGCAACGTCGAACACCACATACAAGAGTCACTCCTCAACAGTCACTTCTATTTGTATGCCTCTTCTCACACAACCAGATTTAACACACTCAGTACATAAACCACCAAACTAGAACTTGTAAAATGGTGATGCACTTCTGACAAAATCTATTACATAGCCTACTAACTTTCTCTTTTGTCAAAGAGATGTAAAACTATGCTGAAGGATTATCTAACTGGGCAATGAGTCATACAAAACAACACAACCGTTTAAACGTGTGTTTTACAGATTACAACGGAAAAGTACGTCTGTCGTTCAGACAACAGCAGCAGCAGCAGCAAAGTGAGAGTTGGAGCAGGCTGTGGCGAGGAAGGCAAGGAAGTAATGATCTTTGGTTTGGTTCACACGCATGCAATGCAGACCGGGGCTTTTACACACCACAGCTACAACCATGACAGAGAACAGAGGAGAAAAGCAAAAATGTAACTCAACTGAACGTGAGCTATGTTTTAGGGCAGTCTGTCTTAAGGACTGCCCTTACCACCCATTCTGTACACTGTTTACAGTGTTTCCCCCCATGCAGCAATAAAACGAGTGTGCTGTTTTACACGGTCAGCATGATTTATACATTACTCTGTCAAGACCTACATTATAGTCACCTGCAGTTCGTCTAGAGTGTCTAGGTATTTGTTTCTTGTTTCTGTTCAGTCAAACTTTACTGACTGATTAGCCAATTTGATTCTTAACACAATGTCAACAACATGTCATCATATTTATGTGATTGATTAACCTTTTGAACAAATGAAATGAATTAGGCAAAAACACAAAATACACCTCTGAGATGTGAGGATTTGCTGCTTTCCATTGTTTTAAATGACTGTAAATTGAGTTTTGAGTCAACTCTGAGAAATTGCGATGGGTGAAATAAGTAATCAATCAATCAAACTGATAATAAGAGAAAAGCAATAGGCAGGCTAGTTGAGGATTTCATAGGTGCACAGTGACTCTACTCTGACCCATGTGACGTCACAGTAAATGTTTCAGAAGAAAGTCTGGCTTTCCCCTCGTGAGCTGATCGAGTAATGTAGCATTAGCTCTGGTAGGTATGCATCATTAATCACATATCCGTTCTTCTGTCACCTTCAAAGCATTCTCTGCTATCTGGCTCTTCCTGTCACACAGCGTGGCTCAAAGTAGTGTAACAAACAAATTTTCAACATAGGAGGAAATGAAGCACACAACATAATATAAATTGCTGATTACAGTACAATGGCCATAGACTATGGTCTATAATAAAGATATATAAATCACAATTATGACTATGACTGACAACTTCTAAACATCTGTATGTGCCAAGACAGAGACAGAAAGAGAATACATACAATGCTCAGCCGGTTGAAATCCGATCGTACTCTTTTGCTCTTTATTTTCTTCCTGAAGGTGATTTTGCTCCTGAAGCTCATTGCGGGCAGAATCAAGTTCGCAAATAAGTGTGTACAGTATTACAAAGAAGCAGCAGAACTGTCACTACCTAGAGAGAAAAAGGGTTCAAGCTAAATTAAAAAGTGAACTAAACTAAACACACATTGCCGGCATGTGCTCTATCAGAAGCAGAACTAACACTGACTGGGTTTATGAGTTTGTGTCAGTGCACGTGGATGTAGAGGAAGTTGATGTTTGATGTCCAACACACACGTCAGCCCACGCACACAACCACACACACACAAACACATACACACACACATGCAAACACAGAAAAAATCCCCAGTAAACGAGAAACCAGTTTCTACACATCATACTCGCAATGTCTTTCACTTTCCCAGAGTGACACTGTTATCTGAACTAAACAAACTAAGGGAAACAGCTTACAGACAATCAATGCTTTTACACTCCACATTAAACACCATACAAACAGACACAATAAGGGATAATCACTCTACAGTTAAACCCTATCATGTGCTCACACACACCCAAAGTCAAACTCTCGGCAACCTATCTTCCTTTATCCAGAGTTATCAATAGCACACTGTCACTCCACACTAACTTGCAAACCATCAGCTTCCTGGTCTAATGCTAGCCTGTCTCCCACCTCCTTCCAAATGACACTGTCTGCAAGACAATACACGTAAAAGCATAAAATTAATACATAAAAAATACACAAAAAAAAAACTACTGAGGTTTTCACTGATGCATGTTCCTACTGAAATAAATTAACATAACACAACATAAATACACAATAACCTTTATATCTATGTTTGCCTGTACACACACACAGACACTCACTTCCTCAGATTAAACCTCATAGCAGAACAGAGATCAGTACAAGAGGAAACAACTCCTGATGATACATCACAAAATGGTACACCTACTGTTAACACATTACAGAAAGCACCTCCATTAGGCTTTTTGGATTCAATTGACACATAAAGACACAGTGATACATATTTTATCACATACCTCTAGTGGTCAAAAAATGCAGATGTTTTTCTTATTTGGCCATATTTTGCAAAGAGGTGTCTGAATGTTAGGCCTCCACCCCAATGCAATTGAGCTGAACTGAATTTCATTGGTGGTGCTCACAGCATCGGAATATAATAGTTTTAAAAATCAGCACCAACATCTCTTTCTAAAAACAAACTCTGGATAATCTACAGAACACGCTGTTCATATAGAGACTATTTTTGGCAGTTCATTATAAAGCGGACTCTGCTCACCACTATTCCAACTCCTCTGTGTAATATTGTAATAGTTCATGCTATATTACATGTAAAAGTATAATAGTTCATGCTACAGTATGTCATGCTCACGTCAGTTCTTGGCAGTTGGTTTTGGTCAAGTAATGTGAAATAACAGATCTGTAATGGAAATGTAACATTACATGTAATGGAAATGTCAAATAAATTAAATGCCAAAGTTTACTATCTGTTTAGCTTTAACCTAGCATCTTGCTGTTTATAAGATTTTGTGATTCAGGAGTAAAGAGTATGTTTTAATGACTGCAGCTCTGATGTTCATTAGAAAGTGAAACAGCAAAATGGCCCTGTCTACCAGGAGATTCCTAAGTAAAGCATTAATCTTAATCAACTGTATGTTTTGCTAGTTTAATAACCATTAATAACCTTTGATGTTTTGCATCTGAAAACAGTGAATCATAATTACGCTCTTAGCCCTGCACTCCTTCAAGCCTATTTAACATCAGCGGCAATACACAGCAGCTCAACTTCCCTCCTCTTCTTTTACTCTTTCCCTCCCTCCATCCATCCTCTGTTCTGCACCAGCTGCCTCAGCTGGCTCCATCTCTCCAGTCCTCCCTCTCATCCCCTCCTATCGCTTCCTCATTTCATCAAACACCCTCAGCAGCGCACTCGTTTATTTCTTTTTCCTTTGATTCTCCCTCTGTCTCTTCCCTGCTCCCTTGTTCTCACCCTATTAAACATCCCTTTTAAGATTTCTCCTTCAGTCCCCCGCTCCTCTGTATCTTCTCTTTCCATCCCTCTTAGCAGGGGTGAGATAGAGTGGGTGTTGATGTTGGTAAACTACGGCTGTGTGGAGGGCACATATAGGGCACTAAGCGGGGGGCTCACAGCATTATTTTTCTCCGGCATAACTGTGAACAAGGGAGTGAGACAGAGGGAGAGGAGGAGCTCTGAATTAGTCTGAAGAAAAAAGAAGATAATTAATCTAAGTTGGGAAATGATTAAGACAATGATGGAGAGAAACCATGGGGTTTACCTTTTTGCCCATTATGTTCACAAGCTAGTCTGTGTCATTTTCAAGCACAGATTTAAAGGCTTATCATCCTTTTAAAGGAAAGATGTACGGAAAGTGTGAAAAAAACAGAGAGAACGGGGGTGTGGAAGAAGAGAAAGACTGTGAAAGATTGATAGGGAGTACAGAGCGAGGGACAGAGAGGGAGAGAGAAGGCGACAGAGACAGCTGAGACAGCAGAGAAGAGAAGAAACTAGACACAAGCCATCTGCTTTACATCATTAGAGCAATAAAGGTTCTGGGGAGAGCCACATTGGGACTAATGGGATTCATACATCTAAGATAAGTCGCTCCTCTAATGAAAACCAGTGTTCTCAACTTTTGTGGGGCCAATTTCACGTGTCGAGTTAGTGGTGAAAAGACAACGCACCAACTTTCTTGCCTTGTTCCAAAACACACATACAACACTGTTTTTGTGGTGGCTTGGCTACTCAACACATCTATTTCAGTCTGTCCAGTCAGCTCTGTGAAGGTAATTCTGCAAACCATAAGCAGCCCTCATTTCTCAGTTCCGCACTGAACAGTCAAATGATTCCCCAAATCGCACATCTTGTCAACAACCAGTTAACCAACGAATACCACATTATCAAATGCCAATCAAGTGGTCTTAAGAGGTCAACACCAAAGAGGATTGATAGTGGCCAAAGAGACACTGGAGGATTTGCATTCTTTCCCTGACCACAGTGTCAGTGACAGGGTGACAAACAGAAAGACAGTGTCAAGCTTGGAGGGAGAGATGGAGAGAGGTAAAGGGAGTATACTGCACATCTGACTGCTAGGGGATAATGACTTATGTAGCATGTGTTAGACTTTTGATTCTCCCATAGTCTATTACCCCCCACCCCCCCAACACTTGTATATCCTTCCATCAAGGACTCTTTAGAGACCATGGTGACATTCTTCCAAATTCCTTTTAGAGGTCTTTTTAACAGTTTTACCTTTTATCCTGACAATTATGAATAATACATTGGCCAGTGGGACTATTCTCACTCAGTTTAAAACTGAAGATTGGCTGACTGCTGTTAAAGAAACCCTCTCTTTATCAAACAGTTTAAGAACTAAAGACCAGTTTCCAAACATTTCTACAAACCAGTTGTTCGGTTTAATGACCACAAATCAACGATTCAAGAAAGTATATGCTATAGTTAGGAGAATGCATGTATACCATTAAGTTTTGAATGACTCACAGCTATCAGTTTTAGTTCTTTCAGCTCTGAATATGGCACTAAAATCACTTGTGGACATTCGTAATAATGGCTCCATACTTAATTACTACTTAATTATTCTGCATTATTTTTATGCAGATGACACAAAGCTGTACTTTTTCAATTGATTCACCTTATATCCAGAAGCCTGACTCCCTACAGTAGTGTCTAATGCAACTATGTGTCACAAAATCTTTTTAAACTTAACATTGGCGTCAAGTCTGGCCTAGACACTTGTGTAAGTCACTACTAGTGAATCACACATCAGATTGCTTTCTTGAAGCATGAAAAGGTGACTAACTAATATAGGGTAAAAAAAATATTACCAACATGATATTGTTGTGGTGCTGATGAATCTCTTACTTTGACACAGTAATATAGCATGCTAGATCAGCAAAAGGCAGAGTTAATGAACTAGCTTCTAGTGCAGCCTGCAAGAATATATCGGCACATGCTCCTATACTTACAGTACAGGAATCAGCAGGCAAACTTTTTTGCAGTGTAAACTATCATGACTCTAGTTTGCCACAGAGATCAGAAAAACAGTAAGACTAGAAGAGACGGGAGGTTTATGGAGGGAAGAAAGGAGAAACAGAAGGGGTGACTGTAAAGATCCCACACTGCCAAAATTCTAACATTTTTTCCACTGGGCTTACAGAAACCAGGGTCTTTCTGGGAATAAAAAAAGCCGGCCAACACTAATGCATACGGATACCAAACAGATGGCTGACATGCATGCACTGCACTGAAAAGAATAGTCAGTAAGGAGACACATGTACTTTTATGTAATTCATTCATCAATTCCTTCTTGTCATACATCCTTTTATGCATTCATCCATTCACTCTGTCAACCATCTTATTCATGGTTCTCTTTGAATAGCTATTTTTATCATCTTCTCTGTGGGCCATATGCAGAGAAAGCAGATTTTTCCCACAGAAACTAGATTCCTCATGTCTGACCCCACCACCCCCCTCTAATTCTCCTCCCTCCATTTCCGTCTTTATGCCTTTCAGCTGTGAAGGCAAACAACCAGGCCCCAATCACTAATCATACATCAACCTCAGCAACAGAGACGAAGAAAGACACAGTAAAAAAAGAGAGAGTTTCATAAGGAAAAGCAGAGATATAGAGAAATCTAAATACATTTTATACACAGTTAAGAAAATAAATCTTTATACACATGAAAAAAATTTCTGCTTTACATTAGCAAAACTGAAACAAGACTTTTTTTACCTTGCGGCTCAGGACATCCGTACATCCATCATTATAATTTAAAATGAAAAAGAATATACATTCATGTACATAAATATGATGCCTTTGTGCACACAGTTACCACACACCCACATACTGTAGTCCCCTCTACCTGCCCACACATGCATTAGGCAGACTGTTAATGGGGAGTTGGAGGTGCAGTAGTGTTGGTTACCATTACAATGATGGTCAGAGGTGAGGTGGTAGTGGTGTAACCCTCTAAGGTGGGAGTGGCATCATCCAGTGACATCTGGTCCTGTCGAGAACACATGTGACCGCAGTCGGCCCCGCCCACTGAGCGTAGGAGCAGGACCACACTGGCTGAACAACCCATAATCCACTGATGTTGACTCCAATTCCAGCCTGATCCAGTCCAGCAGTATAGGCTTCACCTGAACTAAGGTTCCTTGTTTATCTCAGTCCACCTGAACTCAGCTGTTCTGCCCTGATGACACAGTCCAGTTTGGTCCAGTCCAGTCAGCCCCTGGTCCAGCCAGCGGTGCTGTGCTCTTTTCAAGAACTGTAGGATAACTGAGACTCCATCCTACTCTACCCTCCCCTGCCTTGCTTCACTTCAACCAGTTCTGCTTTGCAAGCTGTTTCCTGCACTGCTCTACTCCAGTCTCCTGCTCCTAATGTTGCTGTTGCTGAGATTACACACTGGCAGTCTTACATGGTGCTCTCTCTCTCTCTCTTTTTTCTCTCTCTCTCTCTTTCTTTAATACACACACACACACACACACTGACTGCAGCTGTAAATTGTTCAGCCCAGCCCAGTTCACCCAACAAATCACAGTCTGCAATAGCTGTCAGCTGACCAGAACCAGCAGCTGCTACATACACGCATACACAAACACAGATTTTCAGCTTTTTTGATTCTGCAGCACTCTCCTTCACACTTTTTTCTCCTAATCACACCAGTCCTTTCAAGTCAGAGTTCTGCTGGCTGTGTTTGTGCATTTGCGGTATGTGCACTGAAGGACAGGACGTAATGCGCAGACATGCTATTTCACACTCAAATTTGTTAAAATAAACTGTTGCTTTCTAAAGGAAAGAGTAAAAAATGTGTGTGCTTATTCACATGCATGTGTTTGCTACAGTAAATTCAGCCTAGTGTTCCAGAGTGGAGGGTGGTGTGTGTGTGAGGCTCCAGTAGGAGTGTCTGGGAGTGGTGAGAGAGGCCGTTGAACGAAAAGTGGGGAGTGGGTGGATTTACAGATGAAGCGTGCATGTGGAGTTTTAGGACTACAGAGCTAACGTGAAATCCCCTCGACTTTGGTTCAGCGCATAGACATACAAAAGGACACTGACTGAAAACAAGTGCTTCAAGTCCAAAATTCCATTACATCATTTCTGATGTCCCTGAGTGCCGACGACAATCGCAATCACTCTAATTGTTCTCATGTCACCATAACATCTGGTCCTGCTTTATTTTTCAAGTTACACTTTCACTGTGTGCGGCTGAACTGAAAGAAAAAATGTGCTTTTTGAGAACTAAATGGTTTTCATATGGCTTGCAGCAATTTAAAGCCGTACTTGCCGAAACAAAGTTTGTCCAAAACATAAATTTTTGAAGAATATGGACATGCACCAATAATGTCACCCAAAGGTTCCTGAAGGTAGGCTTGGAAGCCTGAATTTTAGTTTACTGTTCTTTGCCATCTTTGTCAGTCACTGCAGTTAGAAACATTTAATTTGGTTCAAAGGGAGGAGCATGATGGGGGAAACAAGAACAACAAACTGAGGCTGAGACATCTGTCAATCAATCAAGCACTGCCCAAAGTATACTTCTTTTATAAGCCAAATGTTTCCTCAATGGAATTAAGATTGTCAAAATCAACACCAAGACACATGGTAGAGAAAGTGAAAATAAGTTCAGATGCTAACGTAATATGGGAAATTATTTAATAATGCACTGACTGTGTTGAAAAAAGAGAAGTTAGAAGATTTTTCCATTGACTTTAAAACAGTGAGTTTTAATGTAGCCAGCATTCAGAAACTATTGGAGAATCTGCACATCTCTTTTTTTATTGGTGCAATATGGCATAACTGACATAAGCATCAATGTCAAATGAAATCCATGTATCTCAAAAATTGAGAGGAATAAGAAAATTGTCCTAATGCTTACAATAGAAAAAAACCCATTGGATTGGCTGAAAAATGCACAAAGCTGAAAACAGGTTTTTTTTCTTAGCTTATGAAAAGTGGATGTCTTTGAGATCCATGGTTTTCACATGACAGTAACAAGAGTTAAGAGGTGACTTAAACAATGTTAAAAGGAACAGCAGAGTAGACATGAACACAAATAAATTCATACATGTAAATGACTATCCCAAAGCATCACAGACAAGAATCAGCTAGTTACACACACCTAGGGTCATTTGAGGGAATATTTCACACATTTGATCTGTAATACATTATAATTTAGCGCTATGCATGCCATGTTTTCAAAGGCTGTCAGTAGATCTATAATCAAGTGACACATAATGTATAGGTCCAGACCTTTGCACTCTCTCCACTCCCAGCTGAGAGTAGGAGGAAACCATGGTGATGTTGTTAGGTCATGATTAAGGTCATTAGTGTCCATGCCGATGTGACAGAAAATCCCACCCACCACCCACATAAATGCTCATTATTATAATGCTTTACATAGCTAAATATAAACACACACACAAGTGTGTGTATATGGAATTGCTATTAGTCTCCCACAGGGTGTACAAATATTAATGTGCCCCACTCAGTAGGAGATGACAGTGGCAGTGCAATGTACATTTACCGCACCCACCATGCATCATCATCCTCCCTAACATCTCCAAAGCCACTTCCTCTCACTAAAGGCTCTTCAGTGCAACATGTCTGATAGCAGCAGCTAAAACACACAGACACATCACTGTTTTATGCGGGGCCTCCACAATGGTCCTGTCATGCTAATATGTCCACACACATGCCTTCTAGATGCCAGCAAAGTCCCCAAGTTATACAGCTAGCTTGGTGTTGTGTTCTTATTCACTCTGCCTGCCTTCACACTGTTTTAAGACACTTTGCTGGGAGCTGTAAGTAAGTTGCCAGCTAAATGTTTGTCAAGGTTAAAACTAATCATTGCATGTTTCCATAATCTGGTGATTTAAAAGAGAGGATGATGGAATAAGATAATTTAAAGAGCAGCAATAACTCTTAATTTGTGGAATTTATCTGATGTTGATATGGCATTGTTTATTTTTTAATTCCTGTCTGTTACAGTGGATGGCAGTAATATGCTGAAGCTGTGTCTACACTGCCATAAACAGAACAAGAAGAAGAGAAAGCAGGAACAGGTTCTGTTACTGTATATTGAAAGATTCAAACATTTACTGCATCTTCTCTTAATAAATATGCTGTAATTCACACCTTAACCAATTGTAAAACTCTGTATCACAAATGCAAAATGTGCATTAAAAAAGTAGATGGAAACATACTTTAGGAGAGGTGCAGTGTCAGGAATAGGCCTGATCACACCACATTCATGCTGTACATCTTTTACCTATGATGTTCTGTACTGTAACCATCAAAGAAACCATAATTCTTTGAACGTTTCCAATAAGAAAAGGCTGCAGTCTTAATGCAAAGCCAGCTCTGGGGGTCAACTGAGGCAAAGCTACAATCGCTAGCCTTCTCTGCATTTAGATTGTTTTGTTAGAGCCCTTTGTGCAATTGTTTCACTTCCCCTCCTTTTAAAATAGAAGGTGAGATGAATTTCAAGCATTACACCAGAGGCAACTTGCAGCGAATTAGATGGAGAGTATTGAATGAGTGATGAGGACCTCGCACTTTCACAGAATGGAATGAGCAAACGGACACACCCTCTGAGGTTAGAGACAAAGACATGGCGATGATAAAGTGTGAAGCGGCTCCCAGGACACCTGTCCTTTAGTTAGAATCGGTTGGGAGAATAAATAAGTCACACAATGAAATGGGAGAACAAAATCCTACAACCACAGTGTCACATCCCCCAGACAAAACCACAAACACCCGTACAATGTTAAAAGGTGGTCTTTGTTTGAGAAAAAGGGTTCAAATGGCACACTTGGTAAGTACTTGCTATTTTTGACTGTGACTTCACTCAACCCATTAGGTAACATTCAGGAATAGGCTATAGATTAATGACAGCCTGACATTCATATTTGTTTATTTCCATATGCAAAGAAACTTACTTTACTGCCTCTACCTTACATAAAAGTAGCAATATCACAATATAAAATATCTAGTAATACTAATAACTAACTAACTACTAGTTCTAGTATTACTTGTCTTAAAGTATCATTATTTTTACTCTTATATTATCATTTAGACTGCATTCTAATGTAGCTGGTTGAATTTCTTTGTGTTGGTAATTTATAAGCAAATCATTTGTTTTGTAAGTTAAATGTTAAGTGCATAACTTGAAGAGAGACTTTTTTTTGCACATTCAGCTGACCTGGTGAACACTGGAAAAAAAAACACTAGGCTGAAAAATTTGCAATGCTAAATTATTAACCTTGTAAGTTCATAGCGGTTACTTACCAGTTGTACCATCCAAATGTTTTTCCCAAATGAAATAATAAGAATAAGAATTCATTGAAAAACAACTGTTGGGTATCAGTTAAATCCTAAGATACTTTTATTATGGATCAGTAAAATAAATCATTAGCATTCAGTTTGTATGTGTGTGTGTGTGTGTATGTGTGCGTCTGTGTGTGTGTGTGTGTGTGTGTGTGTGCACCTTTGCTTTTGTTTGGACCTACAGAATGCCTGAGTGTGTGTCCTCCTTATGCTTAGCTGTGCTTTCTTGTGTGATCGGGGTTAAGCAGTGTGTAAGTCTGAACCTCTGTAAAGGATGACATCATCGGGGTGTACAGGGCAGTGTGCTGCCATCATTTGCGGAGTTAATGTTTTCCAGCTGTACAGCCTCAGTCTCTGTAATCCCTCTGTTCCCAGCAGAACTGCTACTCTACTGAACAACAATGAAGGTGACAAAGCAGCGCCTATGTACTCTAGATTTGCTAGAGTTTGATGCATGTGCATGCTGCATATGCATGTAGGTTAGCTATTTAGCAAAAAACAAACATAAGCCATTTTACTGACTTCAAATACTAGCCAAGTAGGCCAAGTAGCAAACCACAGTCTATTAAAACTCCTGCACACTGCCTTGTAAGCAGTTAGCTCTGCTATAGTTAGGTTCCCTGTAGAGCTGGAGGCTGAGTCATGGCAGCGGTGTTTGATGTGGTGCAGAGCTCCACTGAGTTTACTTGGGAAAACACTCTCCCGTTCCCATGGTGACCACAACAGGAAGGATGCTGTCACTCAAGGGGTGCTGGGTTTTCGGCAAACTACGGCTTGGCCCCTGGCACTCACAGAGCAACAAGGGGGACACAGGGTCAACCTCGTTCTGGCTGAACTACTCCCTACAGAGCATGCACACATACAAAGTCTCTCATCTCTCAGACTTGCTGCAGAGATGGAGAAACTTCACTGAGTGTACTGAAAGAAAAAAAAGATTCAAAGAACTGAGAAGCTGAAGAAAAATACAGTCAGGAAGAGGACTGAAAACAACTCTCAGATTAAGCTATTATCTTCTCAGGAACTGAACCGCAGATAATGTAAGAAATAATTTTTCATGTTTCGATCTGATTTGTCGGGTCAAAAACTTCATCAAATGACAAGTATGTTTCAGCAATTGTTGTTCAGGGGATTGGTGGTTACGGCAGAGAGTAGGTCATCAATTAACTGTTGTTTCTAACTCTCTAGTGTTGCTACTAGTGATGTTATTATTGTCTCAAAGTCACTCTGATGAGCTGTTCTCACTACAACCTCAGCCTGCGCATGCAACACCATGCACACTATCTCTTGCACAAACAGGAAGACAGACAAGGCCTAAACTGAGCACATTTTTTTTTTTACCTGTTGCACTGAGGTACTCTAGAAATCAATTTCTGCTCAATTCAAGATAAAATGACAATCAAAATTTTCCCACAAAGAACTGAATATAGGAACTATTTCAATAAGAATCTCCTGGTACTGTACCTGTCAGAATTTGTCATGTGTCTTGATGTTTTCTGTTACTTTAAGTGGTTTTGACTGCTTAGTCATTCTATATACTATATACTATATATTTAGTGATGTTCTTTCATGTGCTTGTATACATTTATACTTGCCCTGTTGTGCTGGAGCTGTGGTAAAATAGTGCTGGGTGCTTTGGACTATTATTCTGAATCTGAAAGAGTTCCACAGAACAGACTTTGTTTGTTTCAGTTTGGTTTTCTCCATTCTGACTCATTTTGGTCTTGATCCTGTTGCTCCTCCAAAGCTTTTTCTTCCACTTTGTTACTCTCTCACTCTCTCTCACATGCACATTAGATTTATGTTTTGTTTCTGACTCATTGTCGTGATGCACAGCTGTCACGTTATTTGATGACTCGACGTAAGGGGGGAATTAATCAATGAATCAAAATCATGATTTAATATGATTAATTGCACACACTTGGTGCACTGCTTAGCTCAGCTGGTAGAGTGCGTGCCCCATTTACCAAGGCCAGTCCTTGACGCAACAGTCTGACCTGCGGCCCTTTGCTGCATGTCGTCCTACCCCACATACACATTTCCTGTCTCTCTTTGACTGCTTTATCTAATTAAAGGCCAAAAAGCCAGAAAAATCTTTTTTTTAAATTGTGCAACCTTAATGTAACAAGATCATGTAGCAAACCTGAAGACAGACCGTGTGGAATGTCTGACATCTGGCTGTGAATACAGCTCTTCACTGGAGGAGGTAACAGGGAGAACGGAGTTCAGAGCCACAGCACACTGCCAATGCCATCTAGTGCTGAGAACTTGACACAGCAGGCTGTGTGGATGAGTGTCTCGCTCTGTGCCAGTCTCCACACCTCTGTACAGCAGTTGCAGTCACTGCCACGTCTTTAATGCATGACCTCCAGGAGGCGCCCTGTACCAGAGATACTATCTGATCCTCTGGCAGCTGGTTTGTTTAGAAAAGGAAGCTATTAAAATGTCTTTAACTGAAAACTAAAGTCCTGAGGCAGGAGGGATGTTGGGGGAGGGACCATGAGAGGGGAGATGAGGTGGAGAATATGGGAGAGGGGAAGTTGGTGAGAAGCAACTGCCGGGAAGGGGGACATTGTTAAACATTTCCATTCATTCTCCTTAGACTCACCTTCTTCTTTAAATTCACCCACCCACTCCCAACAACAATCAACCTCAACTTTTCTCCGGTCCATCCATCTTACCTACCATCTTTGCTTTACAGTATTTCTACTATTTTCCAACAATTCTGGGAAATAAACACAAAATGCAGTTACACACACAGCCTGGTTCGTGGGAAAATTATATTTGTGAGGCAGTATATTAGGTCCAATCGAGCCTGTAAGTAGACACTACATTACTAAAGCTCGCTAAAGGTTTACGTTTTATTTTATAAAGACAGGTTAGCTTTTATGATATTGGTGAAGGTGGTCTTCGTTTCAGGTGAGTTGACCCACATCCACTACACTTCTACATTGTGATGTTGCAAGTGCGATATTGTTCCCTGATATACTTTATGAAACATTCCTTTTAGCTTGGAGGAAATGGCAGTAAAAAAACAGCAGTAAAACTTCTGCTTATACCTGTCTACCTGCCTGTCTCGCTTTCACATTCCCTCACTGACTTGCACACAACATGCATCGTAAGAGAAAGATCAGGCCTGTGAGGCGTGAAAAGCAGAAGACTGGTATCATTTAGCAGCAAAAGCAGCAGAAACACACACAGCTACTGTACTGTCACAGAGCTGGTGTCTCATTAATTCACTCTCCCACGTGGCATCTCTCCACATCTCCCTGCTGTTTTCTGCTCCCCCCAGCTCCACCACCCCTCCCCCGCATGTCCCGTATCGGACATCAGCAGCCAAGCATGCTGCAAGCGGCTGAGGTCACCAGCTTCTTATGCACTCTGCAATAAATATTTGCAATAATACCCATCCTTCTGGAAAAAACACGAGGTAGTAAATTTTTTTTTCTCAGTTTGTGCGGTAAAGGGGGTATACTTTTAAAATCTGATTTAGTGCTGTTATTTTGTTATTTACTGTCTAAATGAGAAACACAGAAAAAGCTCACAGCTCATTCTACAGGGACGGTTTAAAGTAACAGCAGAAAGCAGAGGAAAAGAGCTGTTCCTTTAATCCTGATTTTTCCATCCAAGAGAGAACATTAATTAGAAACAGAAAAAGGACCCTCACTGCAGAGGGAGGTTTTGCAGTATTAATCTGTTCATAAAAACCTGATATTACTGGAAAGAGTAGGCCAGCAACATAATAAATACCAATCCAGTATGGTAGCCGTGATTACTCTCTCAGCGCTGCCATGTATCCGTTGTTTCTCTGCGGTCTTATCTGGGCCATTTATACAGCTGTTAGGCTTCTCCTGTTTCCTGTCCAGGTAAGAGAGTCTCCAACCAATAAGACAATTCACTGACTACTTCATTCTTGCCAAGTCAAACTCTGAAATACTCCAAACTCTCCTCTACTTCCACTCCGTGTCTGAGCATTTGACACTCAGAAACTATAAAGCAATTATCCTTAATGATTTCTGTTTCCTGTAACTCTGTTAGCTTGAAAAACGTGTCCTCACTCTGAACCTGCCATATTCATCCTATATCAGGCCCACGCCAGTATTTACTTTTTATACAGATATGCCAAAAACAGACAGCAATTGATACTATATGGTTACAAGCTACTGAGGAGTCACATCAGCCTTATTCCAGCCTGAGTGAAAAATAAATAATAAGACTTCATGCCAACCCCCAATCTACACACTCACACTAAAGAAAAAGCCAACTGGAATGCCTAGTTTGCAATAAATCATTCAGTCATAACACCTACATATGACACCTACACAAAGCCTACATGTAACCTCTGTGTAACCCCTACACCAGCGCTAACTATCTACCAGACGCCCACTCAGCACAGCTCCCTCTCCCTAAGGTCCCAGATTAGACTGAGGACGCAGCTGTTCTGAAGACTTTTCCTCATGTGCTTTCATATGTATTATCCTCCCTTACCTTTCCCTCTAGCCCCCTATCCCTTCCCAAATATCTCTCCCCTTCTTACAGACTCAAAATCCCTCCTCTGTCTCGGTCTCTGCCTGGTGCTTTTTTCCTTCCTTATTTCTTTTGCAGATCCCCTTTCAGCTCTTTGGCTGACATTTAAAAGCACACAAAATTGATGTACGCACACACAAAAACACAGACTTAAGACATATGCATACAGTGAGCCCGCGCAGACCCATAGAAAACCTTTAAATCCAAAACAGAAGAAAAAAAATGAAATCCTACAGACTCCCGCCCTCTAACATCAGCATCCACAGGCATAAGAGACAATCATGGATCGGAGTATAGCTTCTTCACCTTTACTACCTTCACTTATTGAGCACTTTGGCTCTGGGCTATGTTTCCTGTGGGACACCTCTTTGTGTCAGTCAGCATGAATAGCAATGAGGGGAACCACTCCGGCACCTCGGCAGAAATAACTCTGTGATCATACACCTTCAAGAGTACTAAGTCAGAAAGACAAGATAAGATAAAATTATGAAAATTACTTGGACAACAATAAAGGCAAAACACTAACAATTTTTTATACAGCACTCCATATCTTTCTTTTCTCACGTTGACTCACTTTTCATTCGTCCTACAAATACAGTATGACTAGTTTAAAAAGATTATTTGACATTTTAGGAAAATACCTGTACACATATTTACATTGTTGCCCGAGAGTTAGATGAAAAGATCAATACCACTGTCAAGTCTGCTGTTTAGCTTAGCCTAGCTTAGCTGGTTTAACAAAAAGACTGGCCTAGTCGCTAGCTAGCCTGGTTCTGTCCAAAGATAACCTTCTGATCTAATTCTCAGTAAGAAAGCAAATTATTTAAATTGTTTCATTTCACAAATACTTTCCAAAATGTTGAAATAATTCTTTAAAACTACTGTGCTGTTGGCTGATGGGTTTGTTGAAGTTCCCGTTAGATGTCACTGGTTTTTGCAGCCATTACTGAAAATTTTGATCCGAGTAACTTTAAGTTGGTAAATTCAGTTTATTGTCCAGACCTTACATACTTAGTGTAAAAATGCTTTTTTTCAGCCAGTTATCTTGTGCCATGAACAGTTAATGCCAGCACAATGTCTTCTTGTGTGCTGCTACTCAAGAGAACACATTATCTGTAGGTGAAAAATATCTGTTCTATTTCCGACAGCTCTGCAGACATAATAATGTGGGTGCATGCATGTGAGTAACCTTTATTGTTTGTGTATATGTGTGGATGGATGTGGTTAACTGGAGTGTGTGCTGGTGATGAAACATTAATAATGGCTGCTTGCTTTTGCCTCTTTCTGTTTTACTTCCTGACACCAGGGCTGAGAGGACAGACACGGTTAGACGGGATTATTGGTGGGGCAGCCGGGTTGATCAAAGGCATCTGGGAACGGTCAGACAGGCAGAACAGAAAGGGACAAAAAGATTGTGTTCTGTGATCTGTTTTAAAATGTATAGACTTTGAGGACGGCTTGTACAAATGACACAATTTCTGTACATCATGGATATTTGTACACTCCCTGTGTCACCGTGTCCAGCCAGCATTAATGAGGGAAAGTCCACATCACATATAACTGCCACACAGTTTGTATGAGTGTGTGTGTGTATTTGTGTGTGCGCGTGGATACGATAGGGCAAGGGCAGCAAGGGCATGGGGGTCGGACGGTAATGGCACTAGCATATTCTGGCCTCCTACTCTGGAATGCAGAGTGAGGGAGAGACACAACACTGCAATTCACTTGCAGAGAGTCACTGAACTATTCTTAGTCCAGTATGTGAAGTGGACTATCACCCCCTCCTCTTTGGGCCATGAAAAGAGTCTGGATGGATGTCTGGATGGTGTCTATTAAGGTACGGGGCAAGATGGTGAGGCTGGAGGGTGGAGAGCTTTAGCAAAAGAGAGAGGGGATAAAAGTTAAGCTCCAGTGTGGCAAAGCCCGGTCAGCTAAGTCTGAATGGAGCAGTTCACTGGCTGTGAAGCCTCTCCAAAGAGCCTTTTGTAAACGTACATTGGCACAATGCATGGAGCCCTGGGGATCTCCCCCCTCCCCCCCCCCCCCCCCCCCCCCCCCCCTCATGGGACCTCTCACAAACACTGATATACTTTATCCACTTTTCTTACCTAGACTAACCAGATATTTTGTCTTCTAATATAATTCAACAACTGGCAGCCTAACTACAAGATTACATGTATGGCAAGGGGCGGGGGTGGGGATGAATTTCCCATGCTCGCACCCAGCACACACACTACTGAGATCACTGTGCAACATCACGCAGAGTTCAAACAGTAGGGGGAATTCAGCATGAGACAGTGTCACCAGTGACAGGCTCAGATTCTTTTTCTGTGTTCTCTTCTCTTTGCTTTTATTTCTCTGTCCTTCCTGAATGAGTCATTGAGAAGATGGGGACAGACCCACACCAAGGCCTGGCAGTGCACGGTCCCACTGTTATCGGGCAAACACGGCTGAGTCGTCTGCAGCTCAGTCATAACAAATGTCAAAGAGCTATTCATCTCCTCTAATCCCTTTCTCTATTCTCCTGTCTGCATGTATATACACACACCGGTGACACTAGAAGTATTCACTCACAATAAAAAAGGAGGGAGAACTGACGAGCCGGGTGAATGTGACTTTGAGAAAAAATCAGGGAGTAGAAGGGAAGTGTAGGCAATTAGGGAATTCATGTAGAGTTGGAAAAAGTCAAAGCGAGAAAAAAGAGAGGGAGCAGAGCAGATGGAGGCAGAAGGTAAGAAGTGAAGATTTAAGAGGGAGAGGTAAGTAGACGCAAAATAAAGGGAGGAGTAGAGGAGGAGATGGGGTAAGGGGAAGTTTGACAGGAAAAAGCAAATAAGTTGCCCTGCTGATGAACTATCTAAAGTGATATGAACTCATGCTTAGGTTGTGCTGCATGATAAAGGCTTCGCAGAAAAGCCGCGTGCTGAGTTGTTCAGAGACAAACAAAATATATGGCGAGAGAAAGAGTCAGAGCCAGCACAACATTCTGTCCCACTCTGTCAGAGCATGCACAAACACAATAGAGGAGGTGACAGTTTTAACTTCTGGTTTGACAAACACAGCGTATAAGATACATGACATAAGCACCAAATCAGATGGAGAGGAGAAACCCAATCTGCGGAGCTTCTCTGAAGCCGTGTGAATCACCACATGCATCGGCTAGAATAGGTCAGGAAACATTGGAGCCAAGAGTTGCCACAGATGTCTGACTGCTCCCAAGGCAGTGTTATTACTTCTTTACTATTTAGGTTTTTATGGTATGTCAAAGTTAAGACATTTGGGACAAAGGGGGGGTGGGTGTTACAGCCTGATGGGTCTGCAGTCTGGTGGAGCAGGCACAGAAGATCCAGTGCCTTCTCCCAGATGGCAAGAGACTGAAGAGGCTGTGTGAGAGGGGCAGGTGTGGTCTCCCACAATGTTGACTGCTTTGCGGGGGTAGGCAGCTGCCGTAGATGTGCTGGAGGGATGGGAGTGAGGCATCAATGACCCTTCCTGCTGCGTTCACTATGCGCTGTAGGGTTTTTGTTTTTTTTTAAGTGCAGCTTCCAAACCACACAGTGATGCAGTTGGTCAGTTGGTTTGCGAAGGAAGCAGAAGCGCTGTTGGCTTTCTTCGCTACTGATGCAGCGTTCATTGACCAGGAGAGGTCCTCAGTAATGTGCTCACCCTCCTTACAGTAGAACCATTGATGCTCAGCGGGGGGTGTTGGGTGTGGGTTCTCCTGAAGTCATCCATCCATCGTCAACCGCTGATCCTGCATATAGGGGGGCTGGAGCCAATCCCAGCTGACATTGTGCGAAAGGCGGGGTATACCCTGGACAGCTCGCCAATCCATTGCAGGGCCTCCTGAAGTCAATGAAAATCTATTTTGTTTTTCCCACATTTAAGGAGAGATTGTTGTTGCTGCGCCATGTCCATGCCGACCCAGACTGCTTGTGGTCCCATTTGTGAGGAAGTCCAGCAGCTAATTACATAGAGACGTGTTGAAGCCCAGCCGGTCTAGTTTCTCTCTCGGTTGTTGGGGAATGATGGTGTTGAATGCTGAACTAAAGTCTATGAACAGCATTCTCACTTGAGTCTTTAATGTCCAAGTGGGTGAGGGCAGGGTGGACAGCCGAGGAGACTGCATCATCTGTCAACCTGTTGGCTCAATATGCAAACTGTGAAGTGGTCCAGGATGGATTTGATGTGCTGCATGACTAGCCTTTCAAAGCACTTCATTATAATGACTCAAGGAAGTGTTAAAAATGTTTGTCATATAGTGCCATGTATCAGTCCTAATTTAGCTAAATTATAATGAGGGTTTCAACTGGGAGAGTGGGTCATCCACCTGGGTAACTACATTCATCATTAGAAATATGGCATTTGTTGTTGTGAAATAGCATATCTGTTCTTTTTACCGTAAATTTTATGTTTTATGATGTTGGCTGTGTCTGTGTCTGTGTTGTCTTTAATTTCTGTAAGGTGGCCTACCTTCACTATAAAACCTGATAATCATTCTGTAAGTGCTACTTTAGTAGTTCCATTGCCATGTTGAAGTCCAAAAGCTCCTTTCTTGATTGTTCGTGCTGGGAGGGTGCATTTTCTTTCACAGTCAAATTTAGATACAGAATGACTATGGAATGATTTCCAAAACCCCAACTTATGTAAGAGCATAACTATTTTGGCAGGCAAGGGAATGTTGCCTCTGTTGATTTGTGAAGCGGCTTCATATCCGACTCCATGAAAATAAAGACAATAGCAACTGTATTATCTGTGTTGGAGTGTTGAGAAACCAATTTTCTTCAAGAAGTGGAACACTTACATGCATGTCCACAGGGATATTAAAAGTTGCTAGCATGGAAACTTGTGAATATAGCACAAAGATACTCACAAATGCATGTTAACTTAAACATGAGCCTGCTAATGCTAATGAGACACCCTGACATATGCAAATACCATACATAAAAACATGCACATAGCGATGCAATTGTTCCTGAATCCTGATAATCTTGGCAAACATCTGATTATACACACACACACACACAAACTCATACACAAAAACAAACCGTGTTTATAAGAGGACAAGTTATCTACAGCAGAGTCTCAGTGTGAATTCCCATAGGAGGTGAGACAGATCTACTGAATCTCTCTCTTTTCCTCTTCTCACCCTTCCTCCCTCATTTTCTTTTTGGTTTTCCCCAATTTGTGGTCTAGCTCTCCAAAATGATAAGACTGGTGATGTCTGACCCAATTATAAGCTTGATTCTGGCTCCAGCTTCACTCAGCTCCCTGTCCTACCTTGCCCTGTCCAGATGTAATAAGAGACATGTGACAGAAATGTCAGGATCAGTGCAGGTCTCCTTCAACAGCTATACACTGTTCAGACTTGTCATGAAAGCAATAACCTCACAAGAGAGAAGCAAGATAGATAAATTAAAAAAAAATTAAAAAACACTAGGACTGATAAAAGATGTAGTGGGTGTTCAAAAAAGCAGTTACAGAGGTGGGTTACAGATAGCTAGCAGCTACACAAACCAGCTAAATTAATTTATGAAATACTTTGGAGCGTGAGAACAGAAGAGCAATAGATGAGATAAAATAAGATATACTAGAAGGGAAAAGGGAGGGGAGTGATCGGAGCGCTTCCTGTTAGAATTCCATCCTAATTGACCTTTCTCTGTTGCCGTGGTAACAGAGACATGGCTATGGGAGGCTAGGCTAATTACTGGTAATCTAACCGGTTTCTCTCCTCTGGGACAATTGATTTTCAGCATTATCAGTTTGACTAATTCGCATGAGACGGGCATATTAGTCGGTGCTGCATGCTGCCAGCAGCTGATTAACGTGACACAACTCTTGTCGTGAAACAGAGCAGTGCGCTGTGGCCAAACCAAGATAAACCACGTTGACACAGATCTAAAGCAGTTCCAAACCCATATGCGTGCTACACATTTTTACACAGACTGAACGGTTGGTTTCAACCACAAGTATGCCACACAAGGTTACTCTGCATGTATGTTAGACAAATAGGCAGGTCAGCAGTCATGCACAGTGCATCCCAGGCAGTTGACTTGATGTCTCATGAGGACAGAGCAGAGTCAGACTGACAGCATGTCCTCCAACAACCAACCAAACTGGCAACACATCACTGGGGCACGCTGGTTAGACATGCCCCCCACCAACAAATGATTGCTCCACACTGTCTGACACACATTTTAGCTCCACACAAAGAGACATGCCCAGTAGTGTTTTTTTTTTTACTAGAAGAGTCAGGCAAAGACATACACAACATGACTAATATATGCCCAGAAGACAGAGAAATAAAGGCTGATGTACATGCAGATTAACAGAAAGCAGAGAAAATGAAACTAATCGAATGAGACAAGTTAAGAGAGAGGAGAAGCAAGGAGAGGAAAGGATATCTGAAATATCCCATCCTCCTTTCTTTCTTTCATCATTTCTTCCACAAAGTGAAAAGTGAGATGAGTTAGGTAACAAATGGGATAAAGCCTGAGAGTGAATAAAAAATATTTTAAAGACCAAGCTTAAGGGAGACCAATGAAATATAGTTAGGGCTGGGTGGTATATCAGTGTAATGAGCTATACCAATATAATTATTATAATTAAACAAAAGAGATATAAAATTAGACAATACCGTATATACCAATATAGTTCGATGTTGAGTTAATTAATGTCTTTCCGTAAAGTCATGCCAGTGTTTGCTCCTCTCTCTCCCTCACCGTGCAGCCCCGCCCTTCCTCTGCATCTGCACGCAGCCCTCTACTCACAAACTCTCTAACAACATGTACGGGGACTCAGTGCCGGTAGACACTGCTGAAGACCTGGCTTGTAAAAAGAAAAAGCGGTTCAGTCAATGATGCACACACATAAACTTTACCTCGGCGGGCCGCCCTGGTTAGGTGACACATTGTAGCATTTATCATAGAAACACAGAGTTATTACGTTACAAGTCACGACACTGTGGATATTTTACAAGAGCGGACCAGGTAAAGTGACAGTGAACACACCAGTCAGATGTCATTGGTTAGCTACCACGTTGGTTTTGTTTTCATAGGCTACGATGTTAACTTGGCTCCACAATGTGCGGCCCAGCTGCTGCAAACGGAATTGAGGGTGGAAAAGACAAGTTACTGATGGAGAAGGTTACCGGAGCAGACATACAGGGAGAGCGAGACGGAAAGAATCTGTTTGCAGCAGAGCTACGTTATGGCTGTGAGTGTGAAGAGAACTGAAGGAGGCGGATTTAATAAGTGAGTGACACTTAAGATGGAGAATGAAGTATAATTAAAAAGGTGAAATAAGAATAAATAATAAAAAGATGCCACTCCCACCCAGAAAATACTGATATACACTCACCTAAAGGATTATTAGGAACACCTGTTCAATTTCTCATTAATGCAATTATCTAATCAACCAATCACATGGCAGGTGCTTCAATGCATTTAGGGGTGTGGTCCTGGTCAAGACAATCTCCTGAACTCCAAACTGAATGTCAGAATGGGAAAGAAAGGTGATTTAAGCAATTTTGAGCGTGGCATGGTTGTTGGTGCCAGACGGGCCGGTCTGAGTATTTCACAATCTGCTCAGTTACTGGGATTTTCACGCACAACCATTTCTAGGGTTTACAAAGAATGGTGTGAAAAGGGAAAAACATCCAGTATGCGGCAGTCCTGTGGGCGAAAATGCCTTGTTGATGCTAGAGGTCAGAGGAGAATGGGCTGACTGATTCAAGCTGATAGAAGAGCAACTGACTGAGATAACCACTCGTTACAACCGAGGTATGCAGCAAAGCATTTGTGAAGCCACAACACGCACAACCTTGAGGCGGATGGGCTACAACAGCAGAAGACCCCACCGGGTACCACTCATCTCCACTACAAATAGGAAGAAGAGGCTACAATTTGCAAGAGCTCACCAAAATTGGACAGTTGAAGACTGGAAAAATGTTGCCTGGTCTGATGAGTCTCGATTTCTGTTGAGACATTCAGATGGTAGACTCAGAATTTGGCGTAAACAGAATGAGAACATGGATCCATCATGCCTTGTTACCACTGTGCAGGCTGGTGGTGGTGGTGTAATGGTGTGGGGGATGTTTTCTTGGCACACTTTACACCCTTAGTGCCAATTGGGCATCGTTTAAATGCCACGGCCTACCTGAGCATTGTTTCTGACCATGTCCATCCCTTTATGGCCACCATGTACCCATCCTCTGATGGCTACTTCCAGCAGGATAATGCACCATGTCACAAAGCTCGAATCATTTCAAATTGGTTTCTTGAACATGACAATGAGTTCACTGTACTAAAAGGGCCCCCCACAGTCACCAGATCTCAACCCAATAGAGCATCTTTGGGATGTGGTGGAACGGGAGCTTCGTGCCCTGGATGTGCATCCCACAAATCTCCATCAACTGCAAGATGCTATCCTATCAATATGGGCCAACATTTCTAAAGAATGCTTTCAGCACCTTGTTGAATCAATGCCACGTAGAATTAAGGCAGTTCTGAAGGCGAAAGGGGGTCAAACACAGTATTAGTATGGTGTTCCTAATAATCCTTTAGGTGAGTGTATATTTAATACAGGAATTCTGCAGTACCGGGATATGACTTTTTGGTCCATATCGCCAAGCCCTAAATATATACATAAACACATTTTTCAGAATTTGAGAACATCGAGTTCTCTCTCTCTCTCTCTCTCTCTCTCTCTCTCTCTCTCTCTCTACATACATACATAGACTTTTTCACAATTTTCTGACATACTGTATGTAGACGTGAAAGTAATCAGTACACATGGAGTTTATTAATAAATGACATGACAAAATAATTGAGTGATGATTAATCTGTAATCTGTAAACAACTGTTGGTTGCAGCCTTAGCCAGTATGATATGAAAACCAATGAGACTTATTTTTTGCTTTGCAAAATGGTCAGTAGCAGCAATGTGATAAATTATACAGTAATTTGTAGTTAATTAAGCTAAATCAAGAAAAAACACTGCCGTAATGATTACATAACACATAATAGATAGCTTGACATTATAGGATTACAGAGCCATCTCTATGACTGGACAACAGACATTGCTTTGTAACAAAATGGAAAATTCCCAGTAAATGCCTGGAGACTAGAGTTGGGCACCAAAAATAATCAATATGTGACCAGGCATGAAGCTAGTACCATAAGGGCACCGAAGATGCCAGGCGCAAGGAGTGGCATTATCTAGTGCCAAAGGAAAGACAGGACTACTGTGATATAACACCAAACATTGGTATACCATGTGGAAAATGCATGAGCGTGCATATGGCCTAAAGCAATGAGTACTGATGGATGCATACAAGCAACCCTGTGCTACTGGGCAAATAAACTCTGAGCTACAGTGGGATGCCAGGGTGGGCATGTTGGCCCCAATCTCTGGCTGTGTGGTTAGTGTGCCTGGCATCCTCCAGGCACGGTATGACAAGTGGTTCATCCCAGCAGGCAGCCAGAGTCACAACAAGAATGACACTCATGTCGGCTACACTGCTCACTTTTGCTGAGAGTCATAATAAAACACACACACTGTTGCCAATAATCCACATTAACTGCGTTGTTAATGCAATTTAAATACTACACATTCAGGCAAGTTTGACACAAAGCCCGCTTCATTATTTTATATATTTAACATATATTGCATATGTCAGTCTGTTTTTTATCTAATGACATTGTTATTTGGTGAACAGCAGCTCAGAGCCAGAAAAGATGTAATGGAAAAGATCCGATGGTTACTGAAACAATAAACTGTACTTTTTTTTAATAACCAAAGCTCAACCACCATTACATCCTTCCTTCTTGTATCTATCTACCCTTCCATGCTCCCTGCATATTTGAGGATGGGTGGGCTAACCACTACGACAAACAGTGAAGTAGTCAGAAAGCAGTGATTGCTTTCACAGAGCAGCTCATCAGAGGAAAATGCAGCATGCACCAAAGGGATTTACCAGGTATCATGTATGCTATATACTCAAGAATATACACACACACACTCACCAGAAACTGATCTAACCTGACTGGGGACCCATGCAGAGCAGTGGGGCAGTAAGAAACACAGAGGAAAACACTGTCAGCTGCAACACAAATATAGAAGAATCAGTAAAATCAGTAAAGCCATGGAGAGATGGGGAGTAAAGTCGGGGGGGGGGGGGGGGGGGGGTGACATTGGCTACTATGAAGAGAAAGAGGGGGTCAGTGTGAGGGAGAAACAGGCTCACGCTTCATTGAATGTTATGCCATAGGGCCTGATTCTGCTGACCTGGTTTCCTTCACCAACAAAGGCCATGTATTACCACACTCACAAAAACATCCACACACAACGCCTATGGACATTTACACACCCACTTAACTTAAGCCTGCACACACAAGCGTTATACCTACACATTTACACCATGCTTACTCTTCTATCCAGCGTCCCACTCTCTTTCTCTCTATATTTCCACATTCTATATTTGTACATAGAATGACTTCAAGTAATTTTTATGGCATTTTTTCATCTAGTACAGACATTTTTTTTCCAAGATATAGAAAATAATTGAGACTAATAACCAGTAGGAGGATGACAAAGACAAAAAAGCAGGTGTCTTTGCACATAATGGTGTAGATCAAATTATCAGTCATGTTTTCCATTTCTGTTCACACCGTTACAAAAAACAACGTCACACTTTTTTAGGAAATGGTTCAGTGTTCTGCTAAATGCTGCATAGTGGTCACATGGTGTGATACAATATAAACATGTCAGTTTACACTGTGACATTTAAAACTTTAATATCTCAGGGTGTATTAGGCTATTGTGGGCAATGTCGCATATCAGTTAGTTTTTGGCAACACTGTATTTTCATATGTTTTTTGCACTAGTGTGATAAAGTTTAAATAAAGTACCTTGACTTGGCAAGTATTTAATTCACTGGATTAGCCCATATAGACATGCCTGTCTGGTTATTTTATCCACTAACAATTTCTTAACTGATTTTCCAGAAAATGTAGTGCATCTCGACATATTATTATTATTGTGATGGACATGCTCTCCCTGACATCTTTGTTTCCAAAGTCACCTGTAAATAAATCCACCTTTTTTGTTGGACTGCATGACTAGTGGCATTGGTCATTCCGGGGAGTGGGAAAAGGGGGGGGGGGCACTTTTATGCTGCGCTCCGGTTTCCCCTAGGCCAGGCGTTAACAGTCCCACATCTGAATAGACCTTTTTTCAAAACAACCAATTTAACTTATTAAGACATTAATTTTTTAAAGTCTGTCGACGTGTTTGTATTTTTCATTACAACCCCCATTCATTTGTGGGGTAAAGCTATGTTACTGCCCAACAGTCCACATGTAATTGGGGGCCCACTAGCTGTATAGGTTACCAATGCCAGTACCCTGAAACTGAAGCAGATACTTGTAATTCTTGCTTTAACAAAGAATACAAACATGTCGACAGACTTCAACAAATTAACGTCTTAATTAGCAAAACTATTTATGTTTAATACTGTAAAACATGGTGATGATGGTGGGACATCAGGCTACTTAAGTGCCCCTTGTTTCAGGCTGAGATACATGTTCTCACTCTGACTGTCTCTCGCCATCCATCTTCTGCAGCGATATCTCTCACTTCCTTTTTTTTTAACTAGTCAAACCACAGACTAAATGTGCGATTTGAGCTGCAGAGCTGTCAGAAAAGGCAATGAAACTCAGTGTGTTGTTACTGCAGTACAACACATGTATCTGTGTCTTAAATGATACCAACACAAGGTGACCCGCCAGTCAGTTTCTACATCCAAGAAGGAAATCAATAAACACTATTCTTTTAGGGGGGGCATGAAAAATGCATACTGTCAGTACACATTTACTCTTAAGGCTCATGGTATTCTATTGTATTACGTTCTATTCAAGTGATAACATCTGGCTGCTCACAGAAAATTTCCAGTGAGAAATACACTGAAAAAGTCTCATTCATTGTCTATTTAAGTCTATTTAATTCTTTACAATTCAAAGATTCTGCCATGCTCCCCATTTGAAAAATTGTAAGTAACATTTGATGTTCCCTCTTTATTCCAATCAATTCTCACTATGCTCTGTTCTGCGTGTGTCCCACTGACACATTAACACCAAATTGAAGAGGATGTAGAGTACCAGGAGATAGGAGTGACCTTTCTCTATGCTAATCTCTACAAAGTGGACACACATAACACACACACACACACACACACACATACACACAAACATGTACAAAACCTAAGGTAAATGATGTGCCCTCTGCCAGGTGAATCAAAAGGACATTCTCAAAACACAAATCATTCTCATTGTGTATTTGTGCATGTACCCCTCCTCCCACTATTTTATGTGTCAATCACAGCCTCGCATTATAAGGCGTGACACACCCACTGGAGCATACATTTCAGAAAATTCACGATAATAAAATAGCCTATTAAAGCCCGATAACAGAAATAGTCGCAGCCTAAATCAAGCCTAGTGGTCGAATCCATCTCCCTCTCTGTTCGTCCCTCCATCTTTCCTGGTGTCTCTGTGCACCACTGGACAGATGTAAACCGCTGCCTGTGTCATGCCGCATCCCACTATCCTACTACCAAGCCGCTATTTACTGCATTTCATTCACTTCAGCAAGCCACACTGAAATAAACTCCAACCCACAGGGAATTATGATAGGCTCTACCACTTTATAGCCACATTTACAGCCAATAAGCGGATTCGTTTCAATAGTGGAAAGAAATGTGGAGATTTCTGCACCTACTGAGCATTATCCATTTACAACGTATTGAATTTTCCCCCCACTGTGGGATCAATAGACAGAGTCTGAACAGCACTGCTGCACCGTGCTCACCCACTGCAAAGAAAGATGCAACGTGAATGTCAATGTCAGGTTTGCCAGAGCTACGGCGCAGTTGTACGGTCTGTCTGTTTGAGGTTGGTACAGATAATACCAAATCTAATTCACTTCCAGATGTGAAGCTTTGGGAGTTCACGGCGTTCAAAGCTCAGAGCAGTAGAATCTTCGGGCCCACAGGTGGTGATGCGTTTTTCACTACCACCATGTTTTTACAATTCGCACGGGTGTACTCACCGTCACTGCGGAGTGTCTGACTGCGTTGCACGCCGTCTGCCGTATCTCCGCCGCGCTCCCCGGTTTCAGCAGGTTCTTGGTGAATCTCCGGGTCGATTCGGCTGCCATCTCCTCATCTGAGCGGTCACCGAGCACAATTCAACCTGGTAATATCTGCTGCAGTCAGACCTGGCCCTCACTCCTGACATGAGCCGACCGAGCTGTGTTTACACACACACATACACACACACATACGCACGCACACACGCTTCAACACGCACACACAGTCCTCAAACGCAGAGCGCGGAGTGCAGAGGATGCCTGTGCGCTGAAATTTATGTCAAACTAGACTGAATAAAAGACACTACTTCCGGTTATGACTTTCGAATTAAAACACCTTATGCGACCACAAATTGAAAAGGAGGCTTGACAAAGAGTTGTGCATTTATTTAGAAGAATAAAGGCATCGATTGCAGTAGAGTTCTTGTATCTGTTTGGTCAACTTGACATGTTTTCACAGCGATGCACTGAATTTTATTTTCCATTAAGTCAAACTAAGATGTAGGCTATTAGAATGCCATCAGAATATAGCCCAGCATGTGCACACAAATGTATCTGCAGCCTTTGGATTCATTCAGCGTTCAACAGCAAGCCCATAAACAGTCAAAACTGCTGAAATTGATTTGTTCAGTGTGTTTGAGGCTATACTGTATACATCATGCATCTCAAGGGGAACTCTGAAATGTCAACTACTGATCGGGAGTCCAGTCACGAGCAAGGAAAGATGGAGCAGAATTTACAGTGGAGGTTATAAAACGTGGATGAAATGCAGGGCAACAGCGACACATGGCGGTGAGAAATGATAAAGAAATAGGCATGCAATTGACATGCAGTTTAAGAGTTATTAAATGAAGATGCTGGCTTACAGTTGCTTATGTTGGTTTTTCATGGAAATGAAATAAGGGGGATTAATAATCAAATTACCTTCCTAGAAGCCTGGTTTAACACACACTATTTATTCCCAGTCAGACAGCTTTTAAAAATACAGTAGTGCTATGTCTCTTTCTGATGTGCATAAGCAGCACTACAGTATAAAGTGGGAAGTCTGAAGTAGTATGGGACTTAAGGGGATAGTTCTCCCAAATCACACACAAAAAACAACAAATTCCCACCAAGTGGTACTAACGAAGATAGTGTTGCTTTTACAGGTGCATCTCAAAAGATTAGGGGGCGGGGGGAATAACATTTTTGCACCTGTAAATCTGGCCATTAATCAGACTTTGCCATCGGGTTTCAAATGAAAATTAAATTCTTGTAAAAAAATATGAATTACGTACATCCTGCTAGTAACAGAAAATGTATTTTCTCCTAAACCAGACACTGCAATTTGGTGCAACTTTTTCCCCATAATTTTTTGAGATGCACCTGTGGAATGGAGATGAATAGGAGTTTGTGGTGCCCATGGCATTAAAATTGCAATTCAAAATATCCCAAAAATCATCAACAGCACCTATGTCTCTACATAAACACTGTTGTTATATCATATATCAATTTAATAATAAATCTTAAATCTTAAAAATAAATCTTCCCCATTTTCAATAACATCCTCAAAATAGTGAAACAGCGCCCCTCTGGGATGTAACGACTGGTCAATGTAGCCATACCATGTGGTCAAAGTTAATATTGCAATGTTGAAGATGTCAACTCCACTGGAGGAAAATACGGTGAAGAAGATTTAAAATATGTAATATGTATCTTACTATCTGATAACAGTGACTTTCATGGCATGAAGAAATTGTGAAGGGACAGTTCACTGAGGAAAAAACAATAACTCTTAAGTGAAGCCAAACAAACAAAAGTAAGTTAACATAAAATAATTTAAGCTAGCTAGGTGAAACAACTAAGAGAGTTAGTTAACGTTAGCTAACGTTAGTTTTCTAGTGTTATGCTAATGTGTGTTATAAAGAAGATAGGTCATACAGGCGAGTTCCCCCCCAACGTTACTGTGGTTTGGTAAGACTAGCTAGCACAGTGATACGAAGAAGAGACTAGTGAGGTCAACAAACAAATCAACAAAATGACCATCACCATCACTGCATACGGTATTATAAGACAGGGATAACGTTACTTAATCTCCGAGAAAAGAAAGTAGAGTGGACTTAAGCTACAAATAAGGTGAGTCAGAGACACCACCTGTCTCTGCTGTTTTTTCCCTGGTGGTTAAAGGTCTCTACTTGGCTGTAAGGACTCCTTGCTGTGTGTTTGTTGATGTTATGGAGGTTACATTATACACGCATGGAAACTGCCTCCAAGGCTTTGAATAACTTTTCTAATTTAGCGTTTATTGGTTTTTCACTCGGCTGTTGAATGTCTGTGATTTGTGAATAAGTAGGGTGCAAAAGGTCTGCTAGTTAGTTGCTGGTGAGAATTGTTCAATTATTTATTGTTTTTAAGCTGTACTACACGCTCATCGGCCACTTTATTAGGTACAGTTTGCTACTACCGGGTTGGACCCCCCTTTGCCTTCAAAACTGCCTTAATTCTTCGTGGCTTACTTTCAACAAGGTGTTGGAAACATTCCTCAGAGACTCCATATTGTCCATATTAATATGATAGCATCGTGCAGTTGCTGCAGATTTGTCAGCTGCACATCCATGATACATATCTCCCGTTCCAACACATCCCAAAGGTGCTCTATTAGATTGAGATCTGGTGACTGCGGAGGCCATCGGAGTACAGTGACCAGTTAGAGATGATTTGAGCATTGTGACATTGTGCATTATCCTGCTGGAAGTAGTCATCAGAAGATAGGTACACTGACATGGTCAGCAACAATACTCAGGTAGGCTGTCACGTTTAAACAATGCTCAGTTGGTACTAAGGGACCCAGAGTGTGCCAAGAAAATATCCCCCTCACCATTACACCATCATCACCAGCCTGAACCGTTGATCCAAGGCAGGATGGATCCATGCTTTCATGTTGTTTACACTAAATTCTGACCCTACTATCTGAATGTGCAGCTGAAATCTTGGTGAGCCTGTGCGAATTGTAGCCTCAGTTTCCTGTTCTTAGCTGACAGGAGTAGTACCCGGTGTGGTGCATATGTAGCCCATCTGCTTCAGGTTTCAACGTGTTGTGTGTTCAGAAATGGTATTTTGCATACCTCGGTTGTAACGAGTGGTTAATTGAGTTACTGTTGCTTTTCTGTCACCTTGAACCAGTCTGCCCATTCTCCTCTGACCTCTGATGCTTAAATGCATTGAGTTGCTCCAATGTGATTGGCTGGTTGGCTAGTTGTCTTAACAAGCAATTGAACAGGTGCACCTAATAAAGTGGTCAGTGAGTGTGTTTTGAGTCAGACGCTTTAATTGTGTGCTGTTTGTTAATGCCAAGCATATGGATATACACTCACCTAAAGGATTATTAGGAACACCATACTAATACTGTGTTTGACCCCCTTTCGCCTTCAGAACTGCCTTAATTCTACGTGGCATTGATTCAACAAGGTGCTGAAAGCATTCTTTAGAAATGTTGGCCCATATTGATAGGATAGCATCTTGCAGTTGATGGAGATTTGTGGGATGCACATCCAGGGCACGAAGCTCCCATTCCACCACATCCCAAAGATGCTCTATTGGGTTGAGATCTGGTGACTGTGGGGGCCATTTTAGTACAGTGAACTCATTGTCATGTTCAAGAAACCAATTTGAAATGATTCGAGCTTTGTGACATGGTGCATTATCCTGCTGGAAGTAGCCATCAGAGGATGGGTACATGGTGGCCATAAAGGGATGGACATGGTCAGAAACAATGCTCAGGTAGGCCGTGGCATTTAAACGATGCCCAATTGGCACTAAGGGTGTAAAGTGTGCCAAGAAAACATCCCCCACACCATTACACCACCACCACCAGCCTGCACAGTGGTAACAAGGCATGATGGATCCATGTTCTCATTCTGTTTACGCCAAATTCTGAGTCTACCATCTGAATGTCTCAACAGAAATCGAGACTCATCAGACCAGGCAACATTTTTCCAGTCTTCAACTGTCCAATTTTGGTGAGCTCTTGCAAATTGTAGTCTCTTTTTCCTATTTGTAGTGGAGATGAGTGGTACCGGGTGTGGTCTTCTGCTGTTGTAGCCCATCCGCCTCAAGGTTGTGCGTGTTGTGGCTTCACAAATGCTTTGCTGCATACCTCGGTTGTAACGAGTGGTTATCTCAGTCAGTTGCTCTTCTATCAGCTTGAATCAGTCGGCCCATTCTCCTCTGACCTCTAGCATCAACAAGGCATTTTCGCCCACAGGACTGCCGCATACTGGATGTTTTTCCCTTTTCACACCATTCTTTGTAAACCCTAGAAATGGTTGTGCGTGAAAATCCCAGTAACTGAGCAGATTGTGAAATACTCAGACCGGCCCGTCTGGCACCAACAACCATGCCACGCTCAAAATTGCTTAAATCACCTTTCTTTCCCATTCTGACATTCAGTTTGGAGTTCAGGAGATTGTCTTGACCAGGACCACACCCCTAAATGCATTGAAGCAACTGCCATGTGATTGGTTGATTAGATAATTGTATTAATGAGAAATTGAACAGGTGTTCCTAATAATCCTTTAGGTGAGGAGTATAAGTGTGAGGTGTATAAGCCTGAAGAAGTCACATGTTTGATGCATGTTGATACTGCTTTTATATCTGTCTTTTAGGCAATTAATGATAATCTGTAACCTGCATCCGAGTAGAGGATTTTGTTGTAAAATGACAGTGCAGTCTTACTTTATACCTTTTTCTTTAGATGTACTGTCTGACTTTGCTTCTTAACCACCCCATTAATGGAATGGTTCAATTTAGTTAAGTTAAGTTAATTGAGCATTGTCCTACCTGCTTGTGTAGCTCCCACCACCATTGCAAATCATGACAGTGTCATGAGGATGGCTTTTTTTGTTGTGAAATCTTCAAAGTGATGTTCTTCATAGGGATTTTGACTGAACCCTTTGACTTTGCAACAATACATGTTATATAATAATGATTAACAGTCCCTTCGCACAGACCCCTGTGGCCACATATTTATCATACTCATAGGAAGTTACATAATCATATTGAGCTGAGAATCATGATTTTGATAGTCTGAATGTGAGGTCCATGGGAAATATACACTCCAATGCCAATGGCAATTTATTAGGTACACCTAGCTAAAGCAACTATAATGCAATCTAATACAACAGTTCTGCAATAAATCATTCTTTTATGATGGTTATAATGTATAACATGTATGTTTTAAAAGTGTTTATTAAATTTTAGTGTCAAGGCTGTAGTTTGCAGTATTGTTAAATTGTGTAGTACACCCCATTTATTTAAATAAAAATAGAAAAAAATAATAGAAACGTCTCTGTCAGTATAACACAATACAATACAACAGTACCACAAACTACAGCCTCCAATATTACCATAAAGTTGAATTAACTCCTCTAAAAAACATAAAAACAATAATGAGCAATATAACCTTCATGCAGGTAGGATTTATTGCACTTATGTTGTATGAGACTGTTTTAGTTCGGGTTACCTAATAAACTGGCATCTGAGTGTAATTTGCTATGCCAAATAGGATCTCTGGGTGGCAGTAACACATCAGGCATTGCCTTAGATGAGACTGCATCTGAGCAGAACAAACCATCAATGTGTTATCAGCACCATTCCAACAACAATGATGTATGATCTGTGATGTATAACGTAAAAAATCAACTATTAAATCATCCAGTGAGTTCACAAGGAAGGCTTTGGGAACACAGCAATGAAGCCATCTGGAATAGATCAAAATATACTCTATATCCATATGAGTGAAATACATGCACACTCACTATTCACTTTAGACAGACCACCTTTGTGATCTCAGTTTAGTAAGTACAATTCATCAAATAAAATACAATTACAGCATTGCAGGGTTCAGTTACTGTTTGACTAAGGGTTAAAAGCTACTTGAGTTGATTAGTGATGCTGGACACCACAGCTCCAGGAGCTCATAAACTATCCTTTCACACACTGCGACTTAATTGCATTTCTGTTTAGATTTTCTGGCATTTTTTGTGTCATCTGTCTTACGTTGTTTTCCTGTGACAATTTTTTATCGCTGTCTATCAAGGCCAGGACCATTTTAGTTTGCAGAGATTGCTGCAATAAACAAAACAGATGAGAGTATGGTGGGATTAATCGCCAAATTGTGATAGTTCTCCTCGCAGGCAACTTCAGCACAAGGACAGAGGTTAAATTGCCAGGTCAAATAGGCTATTTATATGGTCCAGATATCCAAAATATATACCCATCCTCATGTTTTGAAGCGTTTCTTGGCACTGTTATATCATCATCATTTGGTTATGATATACAAAAGATTGAATACACCATGTTAACTAAGAGGTTGTGAATACATAACTGTCTGATCTGTATTTTCAACTTCAGTTAATCCATGGACAGATTAATGAATATTGCTTACAGAACTGGCTGATGTTGGTGTAATGGTACACCACCTTTACCTTTTTATAGGCTTTTTGGTAGGGTACCAATTGAGCCTATCATAGTACCTTTATAGCCTCAGTGTACCCACTAATGAAAGTAAGCACATATAATAAAGATAGCTCCAGTAACATGATTGTAACTAAAGCTTTATTCAGTGGCCTGCACAGTCTCAAAGTCTTGATCCATCATAAATGGTCCACGAAGAGTCTGCAGGAATGGTATGAAACTACCATGTATGCATGGACCTAGTTCCTGGGAAATATTTGTTATTGGAGTTTTTAGAAGTCCTCTGACGGAGCTTGGCTGAGTGATTATTTTTTTCCAGGTGTAAAAAATAGTGATTTTGCAAATTGAACTTGCACAACATGGCTTCTCTGTGGGCACGTCAGTCCTCCATAGATCTAGTATGTGCAACTAGTAAAGTGGCCACAGTATGTAGAAATGCTATTTGGACACATGACAAAGTCTTGTGCGGTCTGACAAGACATCTAGGCTCACCTCTGAGCTGCAGTCGGAGGCAGCCAGATTGGGGAAGAGTGGATTTTAAAGAGGGGATGGAGGCAAACGAGACAGAAATGAAGAAGACAAGTAAAGTAGCCAAGGAATAAGCGGTGGTGTGCTCATAAGTGATAAATTAATCTCAAAATGCATTAGCCAGACAGTTGTGAATGCATTGCGAGTTCTACCCTAATCCCAGTCCTGTATGGCTGACAGTAAAGGTTAACTGAGAGGTGAAAATGAAATGTAGCATATGGAAAAGAAAAAATAGAGCAGCCAAGACAAAAAAAACAAAGGGAACGAAGAGGGTTGGTGAAATGCTGGATCTCTCCTGGCAGGGGTTGGACATTGTGTTGCTTTAGGCAGCCTATTTTTCTTGTCAAGTCCTCAGATTCAATAACAAGATAGCACTCTCCAGCTTCCACAGGTTCCTCAATTCAGGACTATCTTGAGGACAGAGGAAAGAAAAAAGACCATTTGAAACATTCAGGGACAGCAGCAGGATCACATTTCTGCAGGCCAGGCTTTGCCCAAGTGTCTAATTCTAATTTCCTCTTTCACAAGCTAACAGAAAAGGAGTGTATGTCCATCTGCAACAGGGTCCCCCAATGGGATTGAGAAGAATGGTGTGTGTGAGTGTATGTATGTGTGTAAGGCCGAGGGTCTGACGCTTGCATGTGTGCTGCTGAGTGTGTGAGAGATCCTTTAAAAGATGTGGATACAATGTGTAGGAGAGTGAGTGGCTACGGTCGTGTAAGATTGAGAGAGTATGGGAAATGAGAGCTTTGGCCAGTGGAGGACAAGCTGATGGTGGATATACAACCACAGAGAGAGTCTTAATATTAAAAAGTAGGTGGAGAGGCAGAAATGGAGGAAAAAGAAAACAGAACGTTTGCAAATAACATTTGGACAGTTGAGGGTTTTGAATGTATGGGCCTCCAACTGTGGAGGACAACTGAATGTCAAGGGGAAAAGCCACTGTATAGCTGAAGTTATATTTTTTTTTATTGTAAACACTCTAGGCAGTTAAGTCAATAGATGTGAACCTGAACAACCCCTTTCCAAAGGGAAAAACCAGAAGACAAAAGCTAGTGTGTTATATCTCTAAAAGACAAAGCCTGGAACAGTTTTATTTTCATCTAAATAAACTTTATTTCATTGCACTGCTCACATATACACCATGAATTGTTCCTGTATCTGTCAAGCCACTGTGAGTATCACATTAGACCCCCAACTCAGCCAACACATTAGGGCACCTCCAGCATTTGTGTCTACCATCACGGTGACAATCCTAACTCTTTTGGAAGAGTTTGGTTTTGGAAGAGTCTGATTCATGTACACAAACTGAGTAAATATGTTTTCCACAGTTCTTTCATAATCTGAGCTTTGCAAAGTAGCCATCAAATGCAAATGCAGTAAACAGTAAGTTGATATGGCTGATGTGTTTGTCAGAGATGAATCAGCTCATAAAGAGCCACACAGTAATAAATTTACAGTGCAGAATTCCTTCCAAACCTCAGTTGTTTCATAAATTATATTGGCTAACAGAAGCAATCTGCACATCTACACGGCGTATCACACACTCACACACACACACACACACGGGAGTGTACGCACACGTATGAGGAAGTACATGCACCTCGATCCAGTTAAGGGCTGCAAATGTTTTGAGATAGAAATAAAAATAAGCGAGGCACAGGAATTAATAAAATACAGAACTGATGTTGCAGATTTCCCCTAAATGCCAAACACAAACAGACACACTTTGGTTTTTCATATAATGTTACTGATACTGATTCTTTCTTGGTAATGTGCTAAACATGTCTATGGCACTGTGTATTGAACACTTCCAAATACCTAAAGTTTTCACCAAATACCTGGTCTGATTCTCACTTATTCTTTGGACAGATAGTTCCTGATTTAAATCATATTTTTGCTATGGACTTTTTAAGGTGCAGTTTTTGTGTGACTGCTTATGATGAGACCACATT
Organism: Micropterus salmoides; assembly: GCF_014851395.1. Lineage (NCBI taxonomy): Eukaryota > Metazoa > Chordata > Actinopteri > Centrarchiformes > Centrarchidae > Micropterus > Micropterus salmoides. The sequence continues at coordinate 23,732,147 of NW_024042261.1, read as the reverse complement.
TAACTTTTGAGAAATTTCGCTCTGTTTTGTAGAAAAAGAAATCCTCAAAGCAAGACACTGAAAAAAGAAACAACCAAACCTCGAGTATTATTTTTATTATGCATTTACCTGTTTATTATTTTGATTTAGTGAAAAAAAAAGTGAAATATGCCAATTACAATTTTCCTCCAGCTCGGGGTATCGTCATCATCTTGCTTTTTTTGTCAAACCACAAGTCCAAAACAATTTACTATATACAAACAAAAGCAGCAAAACATTTGAAAAGCTGGAACATCTTGGAGAATTCTTCTGTCAATCAACTAATTGAATCATTGACCATCTGTTTCACCTCCACTATTGTGCTAAATGTCAAATCAGACGTAGATGAATCCTGACAATTGACACATAATGGATGACAAGTATTTTGCCATGTACATTGATCCTGTGGTCCTGAAATGTGTACGCTTAGTGTATGCGTTGGTATCTCACTATGGTCACCTCTGTATCTGCCACAGGGCAATACTTTACTTTTTCTTTCAACATGTGAAGTGTCATGGACCCTTCTTTATTTGTTTTGTACTCTTATGCTGTGTCTCAATTCAGATACTTCCTTTAGTACACTAAATTAGTACACTGTGTGCACTACGTACTTACTTGCGTAATGCGTACATTTTGACAGGGTAGTGTTATGTATATGTCTCATATCAAACACGGTCATTGTGCACTTACCAGAAACGACAATCAAAACATTCTTCTTCTTCTTCTTCTTCTTCTTCTTTTTCTTCTAACTGGGTGAATCATTATCACCAACATTTGACAGCAATTGTCACCTGCTAAAATACTTAGATAGATAATAAATAGACTTCAGTTCAATTTTATGAATAAAAATGAACTTTTAATTGCAACTGCTGCAGCATCCTCTGCTGCCATTTTCACAAGTTTGAAATTAATTTGGTGGTTCCTCCACTTCCAGTATGTAGCCATGATGGCCACTGTTGAGGGTAAGTATATGGCGTTCTACACTCAACTTTTTGACCATCATGAGTGCACCATCCAGGTACCTATAATGCACTGCATTTTGCCATACTTAACTTACTCAAAATGGTGTTCATTCTCTCTTAACCCCCTCTCATTCACTTACTCTGTGTGTGTGTGTGTGTGTGTGTGTGTGTCTGCATGCGTATGCGGGTGTGCACGTGTGTCTGTGTGCGTGTGTGTGCCAGAGAAGAGTGTCTGGTGCCTGGGGTGAAATCAGGCAGATAAAAGGCAGTGATGAGGTCTGGATCGTCAGCATCCTGACAGCTGTAGATTAAATTAAAGAACTTCTGACAAATCAAACAGATTTCTCTCTGTATCTCTCCCTCTCTTTCTCACCATCTCTCTCTCTACCTCTTCACCCCTAGAGCCCTCATCAGGCAAGCTGGGTGCGGAACTTGAAACAAAATGGATTTCATCTTTAAGGGCTTGGGCAGGCTTTGAAACAGCACCAGCTGCTGGGCCTGCTTGTCTCTCTTTCTTTCTCTTTTGGACTCGTTCGCTTGCCTTTTTTCCCCCCAATACTTCAACAAACTTGAGCCATATTGTGACAGATAAAGGTAAAACATCAGTACTTCAAACCCTGACAGTAATTGAGGGATGAAACAGACACATTTTCCAGGTTCTGAGAGGCCCACTCCGAACGGCACATCAAACGCTCCCACTCGGGATTCCAGGGAATGGCAGAGAGCGGCGTGTCGCTCCCACTGGATCTAAATGCCGTCGTAATAAGATGTTAGTACTTTCTAATGTGGTCTATTGGCAGTTAAACCCACTCTGATATAAAAATTCAAGTCAAATAGGCCCACTGCTGATCCTGGTGAAGCGCACACATACAGACACTCAAAAAATAGCTACCCTCATGAAAATGTGTCTGTCATTGAAATATTACCCCCTAATGTGCGGCCCTCGTGTGATTGCCAGTCTAACTTTACACAGATTTATAATGAAAGCCTAATTCAGACACATGCTGCCCCACAAAGGGAGTAACTGACAACTGTGTCAAAAAAAAAATTCTCCCCCATCATATTGCCATGAGTGCGATGTTATTAGTCCTGCATCTACTGTAGCCTTTATCTTTGCATCAACATTTTGACTCAGTCAAAATGAAATGCATTTAAAAAAAATAATACATGGGATTCTTAAGATTAACTTTATTCAGTAATCACAATTAAGGCAGATGTATTTTTAAAATCTTGATTTCTCTTTGGTGCTTGTCTGATGATGAGCTAAAAAAGGTCTGGAAACAATTGATAATATTTAATTATTAATATTTGATTATATTCTGGATTAGTCGATTAATTGGTAAGTAAATAAAATGACAGATTATAGTGAACTTAGTGATTCCAAATAATCTTAGTGTATGATTATATATGGCAAAGAAAATAAGCCAAATTCTCACAGCCGAGAAGCTGTGGTATTTTTGCTCGAAATGTTATTAAAATTATGAATTGATTATCAAAATGGTTGCTGATTGATTTTCTATCGATCTAGACAACAAACTAATGTGGAAGGATAAAGGAGGTCCAAGGAATCATAACTGGAATGGAGTGAATGGACTAATAAATAGCTGAATCATTGTTTTTATGAGTTGGTAAAAAAATTGTAAATACAGCCTAGATATTCTTTGTTTCCTTCTTATTTCTCTCTAATTTCTTCAGACAGGCAGAGGATTCCGCTTATGAAGAATACACCCTGAAAGTGCCATTTCACAAACTCCTGCATGCACGAAAATTAGACTGAACATCTTCAAGAATCTTTTCAGTCACTAGAGAGCAGTATTGGGCAATGATGCAAGGGGGAGACCCTAGTCACCTCTGTGCGTGTGTGTGTGTGTGTGTGTGTGTGTGTGTGTGTGTGTGTGTGTGTGGGGGGGAGAGATAGAGAATGTAACAGAATGTGGCTTCAGCAGCTGGCCAAACAGACTGAGCAGGGGTTCAAGCGGGAGGTGTGTGTATGTGTGTGTGTGTGTGTGTGTGTAGGAAAGAGAGAGAGAGAGAAGGAGTGGTGCAGAATGCTGAAGAGAGGCCTTCGTCTTACCCGACTCCTCAGTCATGCTGCTCAAACCAACAGAATTAATAGGCTCGTTTGCCAAGAAAAACACTCTAATCAGTGGGTTTCCTCTCATTAAAAGTTAATTAGTTTGACACGAGTTTCCTGCAGAAGAAAGTATTGGCCACTTAGAACTCATTAGAGCCAAAGGAAAACATCACACTGAGGGAAGCTGGAGGAGAGGAGAGAAAGGGCGAACGCACACATTTGTACACTGTATCATACAGTACACACTGAAAGACTCACGCTTGCTGGCACAATTACTAATATGTGCATTACTTTGTTATTCCAAAATGTTGATGTCATATGTAAACTTGCATGCCAGCACACATACACATCTGTACACACATAAGCAGTTACATACAATATTGTAACCTAATTTAAAAGCTATGTCAGGGATACTGACTTTCATTGTCTCTATCTCTCTCTCAATATAGATAGATAGACAGACATTGTATGACCCCTGCACCTTTACATTCTGTCTTTTTGTTGTTGATTGCAGCTGATACTAATATAATGTCACTCATTTGAAATGGTATTTCATTACCGTACAATAACTTAGTAACAGCCCAGTTCACATAATGACCTCTAGAAGTCTTCTGCTGCCAAACATTGGTTGTAGCTTTTTTGTACTTTTTTATGATTAGGTCTACAGAATAAAATGTACTTTGAGTAAATATCTTCATAGTTGGCAGTGTACTTACCTTGGGAGCACTAGCAACAATTACCAGGTAGGCTGATTGATAAAACTAAAATAAAAATATTACACATTTACACATTAATAACCACTGGGATTGTCATTTAAAAGAGAAGTTGTATGTTAAGTTCTCTAGTAAAGTGGTATAGGAATAATAGATTTTTAAGTCTTGTTTGCATGAAAGATATTTCATTTGATAGTCCAAAGACTGGAGTCACATCATAAGATAATTTACAACTCATGCCAATGTGCCTGATGATTTTGATGAAAAGCCTTCTAAAATGTATTTATAGATGTACTGATGGAAATTAATATTGACTTTATCAAACATTTTAAAGTTGAACAATTAGACATGTAAATACAAGCACAGTTATACATATAAAACATTATGAAATGATGGCTGAACTGAAGAATTAGGGTGAATACTTAATTTTCACAAAATTTGGACCAAAAGCCCAAATAATTGCAACCTTGGCTACACAATACAAATTTGTGCATCCATAACTTTGCGATACCGTGTTTCATCTATACTGTAAGACCACAGGAGGTATGAATAGCCTCTCAGCACTCACTTCAATATTTTATTCAACACATTTGCTAGAGGAAATTACAAGACTCACATTGGAGACAAAGAGGGCAGAAGTTATAAGAGAAATGAGAGATGAAAAGAGAGTAGAAAGGAGAGATAAAGTCTTGGTATGTGTCTGCTTATCAAAAGGTCAAAAAAAGAGTACACGTTTAGTGCAGGGAATTATTACCAAAATTACATCTGGTGGATCCCAGTCTCCATTTGGGATGAATTTGGATTCTTTCACCTCACATTGTTAAATTACATTAGACACATACACTACCAAACCCTCCCCCATTTCCTCCTCCGTCTTTCCACAGCTCTCCAGCCTCACTGATCTGTCCAGTCTGCTCAGACTTCCTCTTCTTAATGAATCATGAAGTTTGACTTGTACTCCTTAATAAGCAGTGTTTTGCAGAGAGCGGGTGGAAAGCGCACAGTTTGTTTTCCTTTAATTAGCCAGGCAGGTTCCCTAAGCACAGGGCTGAGCAAGTGAGAAGGCTTGAGCCCACGGAGCAGCATAAGACGAGGAAATGCTGAGAGGCAGGCCGCGCTGCCAGGTGGCCGTAAGACGAATGGGCGTGGGCACAGACTGAGACGGGGCAGGAAACATAGAGGCATGGTGCTGTAAACTGAAGAACAATGATAGGAAATGTCCTGGAGAAAACACACCAGCCAGCGGCGAAAGAGGGCTGGAAAGCAGGGAAAGAAAGACGAGAAAGGAGGAAAGGAGAGAAACAGTGGACAAAGACGAAAGAAAGGAGTTGAAAAGGAAAGAATGTTAAGATGGAGAAATAGAAACAAGAAGAAAGGTAGAGGAATAAGAACTGTATAGATCCAAATGCCCAATCACTTTGTTGATTCATATAGCTTCATTCAGGTTCAACAGCTCAATTCAGTCAGTGACAATGTGCTGGCAACACAAGTCAATGGTAGAAATACATCTTTTTTTTTTAAATGTTGTTCTATTAGTAACCATACTAATAAGCTTGTTAGTAAACTTGGTAGTTTGTCCAGCTGTGACATTGAAATGCTGCTTATGTGTTAAATCATCAGTAATCCATATACACTACTGTGCAAATATTAATAGATTATATTTATCAATTAACAAAATGCAAAGTGAGTGAACAGAAAAAACAAATCTACATCAAATCAGTATTTGGTGTGACTACTCTTGCCCTCAAAACAGCATCAATTCTTCTAGGTGCACTTGCACAAAGTCAGATTTTGTTGGCATGTCAGGTGTATGATTAAACAATTTTAACAAACAGGTGTAAATGATGATAAATTGAAACACAAGCATTAACTGACACAGAAACAGCTGTGTAGGAGGAATACAAAGTGAGGCTGCTGAAGACAGTTTACTGTAAAAAAAAATCATACTCCGTGGCAAGTCTGAGCACAGCAACACGACACAAAAGTAATTATACTGCATCAGCAAGGCTGACAGGGGTTTCCAGATGTGCTGTTGAAACTCTTTTAAGGAATCACAAAGAAACGGGCAACGTTGAGGACTGTAGACGCAGTGGTCAGCCATAGAAACTTACTGCAGCAGATGAAGGACACATCATGCTTACTTCCCTTCACAATCGGAAGCTGTCCAGCAGTGCCATCAGCTCAGAGCTGCATAAAACCGTGAGACCCTGGTACACCCATCTGCTGTCTGGAGAAGTCTGGTCATAAGTGGCCTTCATGGAAGAGTTTTGGAAAAAAAGCCATACCTCCGACATGTAAAACAAGACCAACTGACTCACCTATCCACGAAAACACAGGAACTGGGTGCAGAAAAATGCCAGCAGGTGCTCTGGACTGATAAGTCAAAATTTGCTAAATTTGGCGGTAACAGGGAGAAGTTTGTTAACTGAGGGGTTAGAGAGTTGTACAAGAATGAATGTCTGCAGGCAACAATGAAGCATGGTCGAGGTTCCTAGCAAACAAGAGTTGGGGATTTGGTCAGAAGTAATGGTCTCCTCAATGCTTAGAAGTAGTCAGATACTTATTCATCATGCAATACCACCATAGAGGCATCTGACTGGCTCCAAATTTATTTTGCTGCATGACAATGACCCCAAACATAGAGCAAAAGTCATTAAGAACTATTTTCAGCTTAAAGAAGGACAAGGAGTCCTGGAAGTGATGGTATGACCCCCACAGAGCCCTGATCTCAATCTCATTAAATCTGTCTGTCTACATAAAGAGAAAGAAGCAGTTGAGGCTGCCTAAATCCACAGAAGAACTGGGGTTAGTTCTCCAAGATGTTTGGGCTACCCTACGTGCTGAAATCCTTCAAAAACTATGTGCAAGTGTACCTAGAAGAACTGACAGTATTGCTACTTTTACTGAAGTACTCATTGGAGAAGACACCTGCATTTGGCACGGGAGACCCAGGTTTGAATCCCACTGTGACACTTCCACCAATGTGTCCCTGATTAAGACACTTAACCCCTAGTTGCTCCAGAAGCGTGCAACCTTTGACATATTAAGCAATTGTAAGTCACTTTGGATAAAAGCGTCAGCTAAATGAGTAAATGGAAGATAAAAGATTTTAGTAATTCTTCCACTACTGGACATAAGTCTTTCTTTAGAGAGATAAGGATAAATAATAAAAAATTTGGCACAGCACAACAGTCATGTATCCTATACATCGCGCATAAAAGGAATATCAAATCAAAGTAAGACGATAAGCACAGCTGAAAGATCAGCATGGTGTTAGAATGGGGTAGAGCAGTTTCTGGAGTGTTTCTGGTGTTAAAGCTTGAAATTTAGAGAAAATAATTGTTATTTGAATATAACAAATATATATATTTATTGCTGTAATCACTTAAAATCAATCCTCAGGGATGCATTATTATTTTGACTGCACTTCTTATTGTGTGTGTGTGTGTGTGTGTGTGTGCACCGTGGAGCTGTGGGATCACAAGTATTAGACTCTCATCAGAGTGAACCTTTGTAGAGTCAATATCAGAGGCTTCACCTCAGAGCCTGACCTTTCCAGCCTGTCCCTGCTCTAAAAGACCTGCCACCCCTTCCCATGCACTCACACACAGACGCGCACACACACGCACCCTACTCCCCCACGATCAATCTTCCCCCGGTCACTACGACAGCAAAGCACAAAGCCAATCACATCAACACGGCTGGGATGCCACACTCACCCTCTGACGAAATGTCACTAGAGAGGCTATGTCAGAAGACCTCAGGCCTTTTCAGTATCTGAGTGTGTGAGAGCTTATTTGTGTGTGTGTCTGTGAGAGAGAGAGCAGAAGATGTACAAGATTGTGGTTGCACGTGAATAGAGGAGTACATATGGATTGTTTATGTGTGTAGTTGCTGCAAGAAAGTTAAGTTCTGTTCTGTGACCCTTTAAATCATTTAGCAACAGATGATGGACTAACCCTATTACCAGCTGGTATTTCAACAACTTTTATATTTCGAAGGAGTTGAGCTTTGTCTATTGCGATCACCCTGGAGGTTGTGAGGATAATGCCATCTTGTCACACTTCAATAAAAGGGCAGCAGCTGATAGGCTGGTTAAGAGACAGTCAACTAACAGAAACACAACACAATAAAGCTATAATATACTTTAATTAACTCATCAGGAAATCAATTTACATCCCGCAGACTCAGGTCTTACCTTGAATGATTATGCTTCACATGCACTAATTAAACAATGAGTGATGATTTTTTTTTTCGTCACAGTATATTACAAAAATGGACTCTGGCCAATCAAATGCACGATGGAGCCTAGCCAATGCTGTGTACTGTATACTATTGCCGTACCTGGGTTACATTGTGTTTCCGTGTGAAGTGGGATGCCAAGACGAGGCTTCAGAGCCCGTCTGAGTCTCACGTCCTACAGACAGCCGTCTGCGTTCTCCTGCCAAGCTCACCTGGACTGCTTCACCTGTGCTTGTGACCCAGTTGTGCAGCATAGCTCTGTATTTGTAGCGCTGTTGGCTGGATCAAAGAAAAGTGGTGTGTAACACTGGTACGTAACAAAAAGGTTAGTGAGGTGCTGGACATGCGCTCACAGAATGAGAGAAGCTCAACGTTGCCAAATGGTGTTTTTTTGGCGAGCTTTTTGGTGCGATGCTGACCGTCTTTCTTGTAATGATATATAGCATAATCATCGCATGTCACACATCAAAAACACAAAAACAACAACATTTTACAGTATGTTATTGATTTAATAGATCATTTTTAGACCTTTTGAAATAGTAAAATTGTAATATTTAGTGTAATGTGTAGTGTTATGTATGAGGTAGTTTATTTATGTTTAGAAGGTAATTTAGTACCTACAAGGTAGTTTATTTATATACATATATGCAAATGCACTTTGTTACTTGAAAAGATAAATATGGGATAATTATTTAAATGATAGGTCAAGTCAGATCAGTTTCAATAATATAGGCCAAAATTACAAAAAATACAAATTTGGCTCAGATTTGTACAATCTATACAATATACAGACCCTCGATTCAGATAAGTAAAAACTTCATAGAGAACCCTTGAAAGGGAAAAGAGGGGACAAACCTCAGGTAGAGCAACAGAGAGGGAATCCCTTACATGCAGTAGACAGAGATATCAGTCATGAAATTACAATATTAATGTTAATGAGAGCAGACTACCACCAAGACCCGGACCCCAATGTGTCTTTTGTACCACAAAGACCTGGGAAGAGGTCGATGTAGTCTGTGTATTTTGGTTGCTTTCGTGTCGACATTTTCTGATATAAAGTAATTTTTCTGTATATTCAAGTGAACATTGGCTTGATTTTTTTGTTTGTTTGTTATTTGATCAGTGTTTACAGAATACAAGTCATGTAGTTAAAGTCTCCTTATAATGGCCACTTTACAAAACACATTGAAGTACAATGAAGAGCTGTTTATGTTTGTGATCAATGTGCCATAGGCCATAGCCATTTTTTGCAGCAGTAATTTTGGTGTTACTAATAACATTAAGTGTCCCAGTAAGTCATGACAGTATGACAGTAAGCCAGCATGCACCCTGTAACTCAAGCAGCTTATTGGAATTCAGCCATTATTAATTTTACTATTTAGACCTGCGCTTTTTCTTACAGGGACACGTCCTGCCTGACAACTGCCTAGAGAACTAAAGCTGATACATAGCAGTAGACAGAGTGATGCAATCAATACTCAAATGCTATGCTCGGCCAACAGTTATTAAAAGGTATCAATTGCAAAGTTAGCTTTTTTTAATACCGTAACAAGGTTCTGGAAGTCTTATAATGTATTTCTGCAGTAACTTGTGCATGTTTGTCCTAATGACCAGACCCCACTAATACAAAAATCCCAAAACCTACTTTTTATTTGCAGACTGTTGGTTTCATGTATTGTTTTAATAAACCCATCTCTACCAATTAATAATAATACTTTTAATGAATTTCCTGTAATTCTAATTTAAAAAATGCATTCTCACAAACCATATTCAGAATAAGTAATATTGTAATATTTTTACATGAATAGAACATTTTATATTTAAGTCATTGTGAGGAAAGTGTGATATGTGTAGTGAGGAACATATTGTTAAAGTAATCTGTATAAACATAACTGCACTCACAATTGGTTTGTTTGAGAATAGCTCTGAGGACTATGGGATCAATTCTGGCTTGCAGCACCTATGTTTCAGACATCAGAAACATTTGCATTGTTTGATTGTGGATAAACCAAGTTTTGACATAAGAGTATTAGCCCTAAGGTTCGCCGTGTACTTTGTGTTTTTTAAAATATATATTTATTTGTTTAGGGCGGAGTGGGGTTATATTTAGAGAGATTGATATTCTCTATTTACAGAATGAATTATATTAACCAAACAAGAGGTCACTGGCTCTGGCTAGCATGTTGGGGCTAAGGGAGTGTCTGGAGTTGAACAATATCAGCGTAACCTCTGCTTTAACCCCACATATGAGCACTATTGATTCATTCACTTTGAAGAGGTCCTTGAAATTGTTTCGATGAGGAACTATTGTGGCAGTCTATTGGGGCATCCAAGGCACCAGTCCAAATGAGAATGTCTCCAAGCTGGAGACAGATAGACAGACAGAATCACAAAGGCTGTGAAAAAAAGACAGACAGACAAAAAAATGAAAAAAGGGAGAAAAAGAGTAAAAGAGCTATAAAAAAAAAACAGAACTCCTTGTTTCAGAAACAATGACTTTCCTGCCGATAGAAAGCGATGCCTGAGCTGTTGCAATATCCATGTCTCTGACAGAACTCAGGGCGTATCAACCTTATTGCATTACCTGGGAAAAAAAGGGAAAGGGTAGAAATAATCAAAAATGCATCAGAAATAATGCACTTTTCAGACTCTATCCATCATTGTTTCGGCACCCTCGATCCTTTACGAGAAGTGAGTGAGCGGAGGGAGGGGGGCAAGACGCTTGCTCCCGCTCCCACAGCCAAGGAGGAGGATGGGTAATTAAATTGCGTGTCGCTCTCTAAGAACTAAAATGAATGAAATAGATGAATGCTATTGCATTATGCCACAATCGTGACCTGCAGAAAACTAATGGCAGAATAATAGTTTTAGGTACTGGCTCTATTTCTCTGATGCAGACAGCCACTTGAGTGAATATGCAACCATACTCGCAGTCAAAATGGTTTGTCCTCCACCTTGACTATGTAATGGCCTGCCTGTCTGCAGTGTGTGTCTGTAGCTCACTCTCTTGGCCTGTTTGTTTGTATGCTTACTTCTTTCACAGCTGTCTCTCCAGCCAACCATCCACCCACCTTTCTCTCCCTAGCTGTCACGCTGAGATCAACCTATTTACCAGGCCAACATGGAGTCCAAAGTGGCTGAACCGATTTAGTTTTTTTTTGTTGTTGTTTCCTAAGCAAGCAGCCAAACCAATGGTCTTTTTCTCTATTCAACATGCCTCCCAGAGACGGGGGCCTTGCTTTGTAGTTTGTTGACTGTAAAGAGCTGGGAAAATTGTCCTGAAATCCTGAGCAAAAAGGAGTGTAAATAAAAGATCAAACCAGGCCTGTGAGCAGAACCAGCGGCCTGGTACTCAGTGCAATAACTCACCACGCGTCACCACATATTAGCTTGACGCGTTCAGCCGGGGTGGAGAGAGGTAGCCAGGAGCTTTTTCCAGCTGCTCTGTTAGTACTGTACAATCACATGAGGAGATACATCATATTCCACTGTAGAGAAACTCAGCTTATTGAAGCTTTGAAGTTTTATTTTTATTTTAAGTTGCTCATTGCGGATCGCTAGTTTCACAAAGATTAAAAGAATGCGAATTAGAGTCTGGTCACATTGCGAAGGTGTTTTATGTTTGAAGCAGGACGGAAGAGATTTCTTAAAATGAGTTTTTAAGCTGCAACAAAGTATCGGTGGCAGATGTCACATGGTTGAAGGTGTTGTAGCATCTACCTCACTGGTTTTGTTCCATGATTGTTTAAAACATGCATGATACTTTCCACAAGATGAATTTGCCCTCCTCATGTGGTGCCTGGCCAGAAGATGGCAGCACCCAGCTATGCTTGGGCCTCCTCTGATCTCTATTGTGTCCACCGGTCTGTTCACGGGTAACGCTGTGTCCAATGATGGATAGAGATGTTTCGTGGCTGCACTCGCTACACAGTGTAGGTCACTGGGCTGATTGGGGGCCTGGTCCTCACCGCTGCTCTCTACATTTAAACACGCTGAACCAGTTAACCGCAGCATTCCTGGATTGGCCCATGAATCAACAGCTGATCAACAGAATCACTCATGACACATCCTGGCAGTGAATGCTAAACATAACTTAACAAATAGCTGTCTGGGGAAATGAATGAGAAGATGCCAGCCGTCTCCGAATGCACAAGCAGACAAATATACACAAACCTTTTAAATGACTGCTCAAACTTCGCAATAGCCTTAAAGTAAAAGTTGTTGTCCTATTGTTAGATATAGACAGCCGAGGTTTATTTCTGTTTGTATATGCTGGAGGGGGTTGTAGCTCTGCTCCTGTTGGCCCTGTTATTTGATTTCCTCTTTTACAAAGGCCACAGTCAGAGCTCATGTCAAAAGAATGCATGCAATAACAAAACAAGCTTGACTGATAAATACTCTGTTTTCAGTGTGTGTGTGTTTAAATGCGTGTTTGTGTATCTTAAGGGCTGCGCTGTTAGTGATCTTCCTAGAGTGCGTCTGACAGAAACAGTCTTACACACAAAAAACAAAGCAGCTTGAGACTCTTCCAACCCTCTAATGATGTTTAATGATACCTATCAGTGATGGGATACACACACACAGCTACACCCTTCAAACCCCTCCAGGAGCAGCAGCACCTTGCCGACTGTGGAATTACAGACAGGCGATAATCAGGTCAGCCCCCAGGTCCTCGGGGATTGAGGTGTTCATAAACATTCCTGATGCTCTTCTGTGTTACTTCCTGCGGTAATACAGCAAGGTGCTCCAGTTGAGCTGACACAGGCTAGCTAGCGTGTCGGCTCGCCTCTGGGTGCACCATCCCCATCTCTATGTGGAGGTAGACGTCTCTGGGATATTAAAACACACTCAGGCTTCATGTAGACATATCATCAGAATATTAACCACCTTATTAGCATATAAACCCCTCCTAGTCATCTACATCTGATTTGACATTTGGCATTGAAATCTGTACCTCGACTTAAAATAATATCTAACAGCATTATACGTTTCTTTTAAAGACTGAACAAATGTGTGTGTGTGTGTGTGTGTGTGTGTGTGATATTACTTGAGGTTGATACTCAGAGCCAACTACCTCCTCCTCCATGTACGAACCTTCTACAAACAAAGACTAAAAGAATACAAAGGCGTGGGTTCAGTGCATGCCTTTTTTTTCTTTCTTAAGGATGTCAGCCTCTGCTTTTCAAAGATTTGACTCTTGCTCTGCAGTCAAACAAAAACCTTTTGGTAAATTGATTAGGCTCTCCAAACTTTTCAGGTTTTTGATGCAACTCAATGTGAAAAGTTCAATATTCCACTCGCACTGAAAAGTTCACAAACATGTCTTTTTGTCTCCCCCCCCCCCATCAGTGACCCGGGGCCTTCTTCTTGAGCAGGTGCAGAGGGGGCTGCTGACTTTTTCTGACGGGGTCTTTAACTGTCGAGGAAAAGAGGAGATGTTTGTGTGACAGCTACAGCTGTAGGTTCTATCTTGGGAATTTTGACTTTTCAGAACTTGTTTGCGGTTGTACATTCAGCATCATTTCATTTTCTGGCAGGTGAGGATACTTTTGCAGAAATGAATCCTGCGGGTAGCATTAAGGACAATAAGATGTTTATTCCCGGGGTTGATTTTATTGTTTTCTCCAGTTTCTGCGCAGCCCATTTCAGTCCAGCTCTCCTTGCTCCGTATTTTATTTCGCTTACATGAACTCATTTGTTGTACCTGCGGTTTCCAGCTTCAGTCAATGGTGTTCTACAATCTCAAAAATTAAGCAGGTATAAGGGTAGAGTGGGCAAAAGCAATAGAAATGTTAGCAAGTGAGCTAATCTTTTGGTTGAGAATGCCTCTTTCTGATCTCTTTCTGCATGACTGCACTTGACACCAAATTCTGCTTAATGTTGATGTTTTAGCATGATTTAAGTTGTTTCTGTAATAGAACTCTAACTACTTATTGGTGTGAAGAATAACAGTGCACCACCAAACCACATCATGGGCCAAGAAATACAAAGCACTCATTAGTAGCTGCTATTAACACTGTAGTGTTAACACTATATAATATTCCACTTCACTCTAATTTCCTCAGTCTTCCTGTCCTTTGTCCAACCTGTTTTTTACCCTCTTTCTTTGCCCTGGATGACCTGTCCTTCCCCACAACAGGCCAGCTCAGATCCAAATACTGTCTAGACCTTGAGAGCAGCTACGCTCTTCATCTCAGCTCTCCTCAGTGTCAACATGTCTCCAGCAGAGCAATGTAAACAGCTCAGCCACAGCACAGGGCCTACTGTCAGAGCCTGATTACCCCAAAACAGCCCCCAATCAAATGGAAATATGAAATAAATCACAAGTGACTGGGTCTGCTTCGAGGGTTGGCACAGGTTTGCTGTTGTGGCCGATTCTGAGGGTCAGGTTTAATGCATCAAAATAAACAAGTCAGACCAGCTTTGTTTGTTGTGCACCAGACTACACAAGACAGATTTTGCCTTTTGCTGTTTGATGATGGAGCTGAGAGAGAACATATGCCTCATCTGAGTGATGAAGAAGCAGTGGTGGAAGAAGTATTAATTACATATGTATAAGTAGTAACACCACAATGTACAAATACTCCATTACAAGTAGAAGTCATTCATCAGTTTTACTTGTAAAGCAAGTACAAGTTTTACTTGTAAAACAAAATGAAGTGGAAGTATCAAATACAAAAGGACTCATTATGCAAAATGGCCCCTGTTAGTATTAGATCTTAAATAATTGTATTATTATTACTGATGGATTACCAAAGTGAAAGCAGCTTTAATGCTGTAGCTGGTCAAAGTGTAATATATTTTTAAAAAGAATTCTACTGTTGGGTACTTAACTGTATAACAATGCATCTTATTTCATTTGGTCATTATAGTAATAAACTAATAAAAAATGAAAAGTAACTGAAGCTTTCAAATAAATGCAGTTTAAAAAAAAAAAGGAATTGAAATATTAAAATAAAGCTCAGAATTGTCCGAAAGTACTGTACTTGAGGAACTGTACTTAGTTATTTTTCACCATCGTGAAGATGACGTAAAAAATCAGGGAAAGCATTGGAAAAAAGGAAAGGAAGAAAGAGTCTTTGTGAAAGTACAAAACAATGGGCCAAATGAGTAGGATTAGGGCCTGGATCTGATATAGCCTACTGTCTGTGTGGGACTGAGGCAGTGGTTGTGGTGTTAACATGATGCTGTAAGTGTGATAGCCCTGTAATAGCATGTCATTAAACTGTTATGGTTACACAGCTCAGTGATACAGAACAGTGGGTGTATAACCTTGAACAAGGCAAGGCTCTTCAAGCCTCAGCCCAGCAACAATCTATAGGGCAGAGGGGAATGTGCAAGTGCGTGTGTGTGTGTGTGTGCCTCATCACTGCGCCCAGTCTGATTTGTGTATTCAACATTACAGTTTAAATAAGCACAGAGCCCTTGTGCCACTTTTCATGCATTTGATCAAACTCCAATATATCTAAGCTAAGCAGAGCTATGGCCTGCTACCCAAAGAAAATACACTGACAAACTGTGTTTCAGTTTCAAGTCTTTACACACAAGTTAAAGCACAAGAGAGAGAGAGTGAGCGAGAGAGAGATGTTGGCAATTGTAAAAAGGGGAATTTCTGATTTTGCCCGTGCACAGTTGTTTTTGTGGGTTATTTTCTTGCTGCAGCTGAATGTTTACTGTCATGACTCAAACTGCTCTTATTATTTTAACTCAAATGACCACTGAAAACATGAGGACGTGCACAAATTGTTGACTGAACACAGTATGTATAACAAAAGTCTAGCATCCTGATTTGAAGAGTGTTTATAGAGCATGACCTTGCAGGCCTCCGTTCTCATCTCAGTCCAAATGTGGTTCCACCTCTCTTCCTCTCTGCCAGCATCTGTCTCGTTCTGACTACTTCTCCCCTTGCCACAGCTCGGTCACAAACCCTTAAAAAAAACATCTAAATTAAAAATCTCTGTCCTGACCGATGTTATTACAATCTTTAACATGCCAGTAAACACTGATGAAGGCGAGCAGTAATGTGACCTGCATGTGGATTTATGTGGCCCGGTGAAGGCTGGCTAGCTGCTGGGTGGGTCGGTTGATGGTGCTGGGAGACTGGGCTGTTGTCAACTTCAATGCTGGCCCTCTGATAACTCTCTCTCTCTCTCTCTCTCTCTCTCTCTCTCTCTCTCTCTGCTAACAAGCCCTTTCATTTCCTTTCTGGAAAATCTGTTCTTCATAATATCACACACACAGAGCTGGAGTGGGAAAGTGGGAAGACGCCAAGGAGAGGCAGAGGGAGTAACATTTAGGAAAATTTCCAGACAAAAAGACTTGATTCTTACCATATTTCCATTCCATGTGGATGTGGCTGGGTTCCAGCGATGATGAGTACTGGCTGTGTGTTGGTCAGAGATATAATTGAAGGTTCACTCTCTGGCTGTTGATGGAGTGATGCTAAACAGTACCGGCAAAGATGGGATTATACATACAGAAGCTACAGGGTATATGGATGAGCTTTATCCTACACCACCAGAACCACAAGAGATAGGCCAAAGAAGAATGAATGCCTGAGACATTATGTTCTTAAATAAAAACTCACGAGGATAAATACATGTCATGGTAAAAAAAATACCATCCATTATCATCACAGTACTAGTGTATTGTATGTAAAGGTTGGTCTGCTAAAAGGTTAGAGCCAACACTGATTTTTGCCGCCTGTTGTGTTAGTGATTTGACTAGATTTAAAGCCCCCATATAGAGAGCCAAAGTCCCTCCCCTTCCGGTGGACCACCATGGGACCTTATTTAGGAAATTGTAATTGTAAGGTAGTCAATGGCAAGGGACAACAAATATTTTGATCCCGTTTGAATTGTGCCCCAAATTACACATGTGATGTTTGTCAATTAAAAATATATATTTGGAAGTCAAGAAATTTGTTGTAAAACGGTTGAGGTGTAAGACTGTGAAAATACATAATTACAAAGACCACAAACCCAAAAGTTGCTCATGTGACATAACAGTTTCCCTCAATGAATAAGCCAACGTTACTGCACCTAACGTCAAAAACTTACATGAGAGAATGATATGATGAAAGGACCAGGAGTCATTGGATTAAAAACATCAGCTGAGATATTTTTTTGCGTGGAACATAGCTAAGTTGTCTAGCTAGCAGCAAACAAGCAAGGAACGTTAGCTAGCATTACCACTTTAACATGTTGCCGACGTATAGTGTGCGGGATGAGAGATGTTGTTCATTGAACGGGTTTCACACAAAACTAAATGCAACTTTACTGTTTTATGACAAACTGTGACTTTCTTGACTTACAAAATTGTATTTTAAATTGACAAACATCATATGTGTAATTCAGGGCTCAATTCTGACGGGATAAAAAGATAAGCTGTCTCTTGCCATTGACTAGCCTACACATTTTTTCTGAAATAAGGTCCCATTGGGGCGAAAGGAAGTGACTTAGGCTTTCTATGTAAATGACAAAATAGATATTTTGATTAGATTTCCCTGTTTACCAATTCAGAACTCGAAGACATTTTGGATTTTCGTTTATGTCTACCTGATGTCCAGTATTCACTTTCCTTGTATCTCTGTTGTGGCCTCCAGCATCCTGCGATTAACTCCTTAATACCTAATTGTATTCATCAGTTTGTCTGTCTGCTGTTTGGTACTGGGCAGGTAGCATACAGCTTGTTTACTAGACCTTTTTCACTGACAACAGCTGTCTACTGCTGCTGAAAATGACGCTATGACAGTGCGAGTGAATCAAAACAATAAAGTTGTGGGTCATAAAACCAAAACAATGAGCAGAAAAATGTTAAAACGCCACGTAGAGCTGAGAGGAAACTGCCGAGTCAGGATATGCTTCTGTGTGGGATTCGTCACTATGAGTGTCACCTCTCACATTACATGTCATTTGAGCCATTGTTAATACCGGTATAAAAATATTGATTAGTCAAGCTTTTAAACATTTTTTAAACAACCTAGGCTGGTGAACTGCACATCTGGTTGGCTTGTTTGGTACTTTGGAGTGGGGGGAACTGTAGAGATTGCATCCGCTGAAAGAAGAAGGCAGGATTAACGATGAGATGAATGACAAGCTTTGTGATGGCAGGAGGCAGCAGTAAGTCAGCACAGAGCCCAGCATTCAGCTTGACCCTCACTGATCTCTGCTGTCTATAGCACTCAGAGCCAAAGAAAGCTGATTCACTTTCAAAAAACACATCACTTGTCAAAAGGAGCTGTCAGACACTAAGGTAGGAAGGCACTTCAATTAGAAGATACAAAAGTAAGCCCCTTATCCTGGATGTGACATTTCTGTTGATCTGGCATTTTTCTCTAAAAAGCACAGAGACTAGATAGAATACAGGAAACAGCAAGTCAGACAAAGAGGAAAGAGAGACAGATGAGGGAGCTAAGGAAATAGTTTAAAAGAACATACTAGATCATTTTAACCCACTACCCATAACCTGCATAATTATACAATAGTATACAAACCATTAAAGCAGCACTCAATTCCATCCAATGTCCAAAGAAAACCATAGGATTTTGGATTGATTTCCTACCTTGTAGGCAACCGTGTTTTTTGAATTCAGGCCAGTAGAGTATAAATATCAAGTCTAAAAGACTTAAAATCTGCTTAAACTATGTAATTCATCACACTGTACTATATACTGGCATTTGTTTGTCAAATCACCAATTGTCATTATCACATGGTAATGCAGATGTTCAGACATCCAAGTTTAGGCTGTTAGCACTGCCTTTACGAGCTACAGTATGTTTTTAAATGGTCAAACTCATAGACTAACATAAATGGATAATGTGAAGATGATTGTTTCTTGCAGTAAAAATTATTTTAAATGACTCAGACCTCATAAGTTAAAGTTTCCCACAGGCACCTGTTTTCAAGGTAGAGTAGAATACCACCTTAACATAAGTTTGAGTGTTCATTGTGAAAAATTACCTTGGCTGTTTCAAGCAAGTTTCAAGTCTGCAAGTTTATTTCCATACCATATTGAAATAAATTGAAAACAATGGCTGTACAGAAGACAGTAACTCAATTTCAAAACAAGTGGTAAGTTTTGAAAATTGGTCATTTGTTAATGTAATTTACCTGTACATGATTTGTAGTTATGGGGCTTATTAGGGCTTGAAGCACTGCCTCTTTTCCCTGCCTGTGACGCCAAGTGCTTGCTCATGGTGGGAATTGTTGGGTCTCTGCAAATAATATCACAAAGAGTACGGTCTAGATCTGCTCTATATGAAAAGCGCAATGAGACAGTATGGCCAAGTGCAATATCCAAATCGCAGGAGCTGCAATTTCTGTGATGAAGGTAAAATGTGTCACAACTTACCATTATAAATGAAGCACTGTGGTGCTACAGAGGTGCCCCAACTTGCAAGTCATATTCTCCAGACAAAAGGGAGCATACTTCTTTCTTACAGACCCAAGCAAAAAACACGTCATCATTTTTTTCTGTGAAAATGTAATGCAAAAAAAAGTAGCATTCAGATTAAAATCATGACTCATATCACAATATCTGTCAAAATAATTTCAATATGATTTTTTTTTTTTTTTGCATATCATTCAGCCCTAGAGCTACAACATGCAAACCCACTGGTATAATAAAATAACCATTTAAGATTGAAGGAAAAGAGTAGACCTTTTTTATTATTAATCTTTTTATATTTATTATAATAAACTTTGTTGTCCAAGCCTATTTTCTAGGTTTCCTTTCCTACGTCTTCCTCTGTCCTTTCTCCAAACAGCTTTCTTACCCCATCTCTTCCTTTTACCTCCTTTCATTTCCCTTACTCTTTTCCTATTTTGTAACTTTCACTGCCTTTCAACTTAAATCTTAGCTTTTCTCCTTCCTTTGTCCTTTTTTCACCTATTCTATTCTCCCTAACATGTTTCCTCTACCCCTCTCCCATGTCTGGATTTCTCTTCTCCACTCCCTTCCCTTGACTTCTGTGTTGAGAGCACAACAGTAGAATTTGTTTTGCTGCCTCTCATCAGATTAGTGTTGATTTTTCTGCCGCCAAGCCGCAGTTCAGCAGAGTGGATGAACTTCTTTAACTGTTTATCAGAGGCGCATTTACACTGCACCGCTCAGCAGCCCTGCGGTTTGTTACCTGCCATTTACTATGAAATAAAAATCGATGGATGCTGAAATGTGATTTTATGGCCCGCCGTTATTGAGAACAGTGATGATTTCCTGCTTAACAGGATATGGAATGTCAGTCCTGCCGCCATGCTGTTTTAACAGCGGAAAGCGGCCTCATAAAGTACTGGTGTAGCAACAGCAGTTTTCAGATTTGTAGGGATAACTCCGCTTGGCATTATATCCTGAAAATCTTTCAACAGTGAAAAAGTTTTGTGGTCTCATGGTAGTTGTCTGGATCAATAGGTAGCAAGTCAAAGTTTAGTATCAAATCATAATATCTGTTGTTGTAGCTTGAATCAGAACATCCTGTGTTCATAACTCCCCTCACACTCTGTCATTTACCAAACTACAAGGGATTCTGGGCCGCCCACAATAAAAACAGTAGTTAACTTGAAGCCTCTCCACTCGAGTGGACTTGTGCACCAGACAATGATGACACAGTGTCCTGTCAGAGCAGTAATGACTGAGATTTACACTCTATTATTAGAGCTGGGCCCTTTTGAGCTGCCCTCGGAGACCCCTTCCTCTCTCATCCAGATTCAGCAAGAGAGAGCACAGAGACAGAGCACAGATCACAGCTAATGCACTGAATCACCAGCCACCACAAGATAACATGCTGATAAGAGGTAAAATTATAGTGTTTGCATAAGTTGTGTGTTGTGTGTGTGTGTGTGTGTGTGTGTGTGTGTGGTGTGTGTGTGTGTGTGTGTGTGTGCGCGCGCGAATCGCTGTGTCTGTGCGTCTTCATCCCTCCTGTACTTTTAAGAACGCCAGATTACAATATGTAATTTTGAACAATTCTGTGTTACTGCTTCTCAAAAGAAACCTTGTGTGAATGTGCAGAAATAGCAGCAGACAAGGGGAGCCAGTGTGCATGTTAACCCCATAAACAGCTGTGTGAACCACTCATAATAACGCCCCTAGGAACTCAGTAACAGGACAAGAGGATGAGAGTAAAAAAGGAGTGAGGGAACAGGATTTAGTCAGCACAATGCATGTTCTGATACTGTCATTTATAGTATACCCCTTCTCATAACTCATCTGTGTCAGTGTTTAATGTGAAAATACTCACCAGGTTAGCATCTTATCACCACTATTCATCAACCTTGAATACTACTGGCAGGCATTAAGAGGCTAGATAAGGTCAGGGGCTTGAGTTCCTTGCTCAATATTTCTATTTTTCCAAAATTTTTTCTTTGCAGGTCTGTTGTTCAGACTGCTGTCGTTGTTATTTATTACTATTGTGTAATTACATGCACTACCACAAATGATAAGCATTAGGAGCACTGGGTCATGAAGCTCAAAGCACAGTCTCTGCAAGGCTCCTCACTTGCATTTATCATTTTTCTATGTTTTTGATTCATCTTTACGTAATTGCAGAATCTCTTTCCCAGTAGAGGAAAAGTGTAAATCAAAAAAAAAAAAAAAGTGTAAGTGTAAATCTTTGTCAGATGTTTCACCGTATCCCCAGACCCTCGCTAACGAGGTCATAACCCCCCTAAAGACTGACAGAGAACACGAAAAACTTAAAGATGTACACGTCCTCACCAGGTGTTTGTTGGACATTTCATTCATTCCATTCTCCCCTCTTTGGTGGCAGTTAGACACTATGGTACACGTGCAGACTGGCTATAGACACAGGCAGGAAGACACACTGAGCAGGAGAATATCCCATCTGTTGCGCATAAATGTGCGTGTTTGCACGCGCAACACTCTCAAAGAGTTGTAAGCTGTGGGGGGGGGGGGGGGCAAATGCCGCCAAAGGAGGAGCAAAAGGGAGGTAAAGGGATGGGCAAAGAGGGAAGAGCAGGGCGAGAGGAAGAGAGGAAAAGGGCCCACTATCTCGGCAGGCGGTTCTGAGCTGCCCGGCAATGTCACAATGTCATCGCCATGGGAACACAGAGCCCGCAGACTCTTTTGGACTAATAGGCAGTTGTCAAGGCAATGATAAGATAAATGCTGCGTTTGATGGAAACATAGAGTGATGGGCCTGATAGGCACCAAGAAGCCCAAACAATCAGCAGAGAGCTGCTGA
Organism: Micropterus salmoides; assembly: GCF_014851395.1. NCBI lineage: Eukaryota > Metazoa > Chordata > Actinopteri > Centrarchiformes > Centrarchidae > Micropterus > Micropterus salmoides. The sequence continues at coordinate 23,709,938 of NW_024042261.1, read as the reverse complement.
GAGAGGAAGACTGGAGGGGTGGAGGGGGTACAAGGCAGGGGGTAGAGAGTGAGGGGAGAAACAGAGGATGGACTCCACCGGACAGGCAACGTCAAACCTCTTTCTCCTCTGTCTGCCAGGGTCTCTCTTTGTCTGCTGGGCTTGTTGGCTTTTTTTCTCTTGATTTCTGCCTCATTCCCCCTCTTGCTATGTGACCTGCACACTAACACTTGACTGTAGAAACAATCTAAACCTGCTGCTATGTGTGTGTGATATGTTCATAGACACACACACACACACACGTGTAGAGGGGAGGAGGTATGTGCTTATCTAATGTTGAGGATTGAATTCAGTTAGCCCCAGTGGGATTGGGTTAGGAGATGTCAGAAAGATAGATGGGCATCATGCTATGATACCCCAGCCCCCCTGCACCCCTTAAATTGTTTTGCATGTGTGTGTGTTTATCATACATGTATGCGCTCTCACATAACACACCACATCCACCCACATGAATTTAAAACATTTTATAGGTCAAATTTGTTTTTAAATACTCTGCAAAATAAAAGAAAGTTCATATCATATTATCAAAAACTTAGGTGTAATATACATGTCTTATCTTTTGCATATAGAATGAGCAGATAATATTACAATACCGTCAGTATTTAAATCAAGCATCTTGCAAATGATGTACAATGCAGCATTAGTACAGTTTTTGTCACACCTCTTTCATATACCAAGATTGCATGTAGCAATACCAGAGATGGTGACTTTTTTCCCAGGCCAGTCTGGACGATTGATGCATACTGGGACTCGAGTAGCTGTCGAGCCCGTCTCACTGATCTTTGTCCTGGAGGAGAGTCTGTCCGTTAGCCCCCGAGGATCTCCTCTCTTGATGAAAAGTAAAGGCACTTTCAGCTGTAATCTAATGTTTGAAGTTATGAGAAGAGAAGAGACGAAGAAAAACGACACCACGGCAGTTTGCCGTACGTCTCAGTATAAGCATGTTTGTGTATGTACCATAAGCGTTGAAGCCGTACCTCCAGCCTTTGGCCTCTGATTAGGTTCTCCTCTCAGTGTTGTGGTCATGTATTGATTTGCCGACAGTTGTACAACAACACAGTCTCACTTCTCTTTCTCGGCTTTCTTTCCACTTCTGTTTCATATGCTTGCATACATACACACACACACACACACACACACATGGCAGAATCATTTGATCCGTATCAAACAAATCATTTTAACTCTGAATAAGATCACAATCCAAGTTCAAATACTCTGGAACCCTATACAAGCTTTATGATGTAGACGTAGATTGTGTATTCCTTCTGTCTGTCTTTGTCACATAAATGCATGCGCACACACACCCAAATAGACACACACTACCTATGTGAGTGTTCATGGCCCGTATGATCTTTTCTCCAGAGAGTCTGATAGAGTCTGATGCCCTGCAGTAATGGCTAGCCATACCTGGCCATAGCTGCCTTCTCATGGCCTCAGGCTACTGCTTAGCAATTCCACTCTGAATACAATGGGCTGCAGGCTTTCACGCACGCACGCACACACACACACCACACACACACACACACACACACACACACAGAAACCCATATACATCCAACAGACCTCTTTCAAAGCTCCTGTCCAGTAATGAATTTCCAGACCTTGGAAAGCTCCTTCTGATACACTTCAAACAGGAACTAACAAAAAAAGACAGACTACTCCCTTCATCTTGCCCTACCTCCACTGTCTGCGTCTCTATCACCTCATGAAACTCAGACAAAGTGCATTTATGGATCAAGACCACCAAAACCAGCAGCGTGTGTCTAAATGTATCCTTCATATCAATTTTAAGAACATGAAAAACCAAATGTCTTTTTGTAGGACTACATCAGTGTTTAGAAATAAGCGTTTGAATATTCGGCCTCTTTCGGTGCAGCTCCCTCTCTTCCCGTCCCCGGCTTTGGGATGGATTTATTTTCTACTTATTTGTTGTTTGACACTGGCTAGTTGTACAAAGGAGCAAGTCGCAGGAAGAACAGGATCCACATATGAAGACATGCCAATCACCGGCTTAGAGAAGGCGGAGGAGAGAGGACAGGAGAGGTGCTACGGCAGCCTCTCCAACCTGCGTTTGAAAGGAGAATACATTTCTGTCACACTCACTTCCCCGTCTGCTGGATCAGCCTGTTCGAGTATGGAAGAGGAGACACACATACGTGGACAAACACCAGGCCTCCCCTGAAGGTGGTTGGCTTAAAACGAGCCTACTCTCATACTGTCAAATGACATGAAAATGAACACTAATACTGGGAATATGCAGAGGAGTATGGCATTTTTACACTAATCTAGTGTTGCTAGCTGTAGCTAGCTGCTCGCTATATTTCATATTTACTGTACAGACATTATGTGGTATCAATCTTCTCATCTAACTCTCTGCATACAAGGAAATAAACGCATTTTCCAAAATGTCAAACTATTCCTTTAGCAATCCCACTGGTTTTAGACAGAAAAAACATTGTCACTGAACCTAATTCTGGGTTTTGCATAATTGTTGAATATTGATTGGCGATAGAGTCGAAATATGTCACCGTCATTAGTAGGTTTTGTATGGTGTCTTTCCTTGCACTCAGAGCGGACACTGCTGGGATGGAGATGAGGGTATTGGTAACAAGGGTGTGTGTGCCTGTTTCCGTGTATATGAGGGCAGGGTGATGTAGAGTAGTGTAAATATAAAACCCTGACTTCCTGCTGTCTCCTCCATTATGGCAGCCACGGAAACTTAATCTGCCTGAGCACTACAGCTGCCTGCCAGCCTACTGTACCTCACTGCTGTCTCCCTTTGCTCCCTGTCGCTTCTTTCCTGCCGTCCTCCAACTCTTTCCTCTCTCTTTCAGCATCTTCCTTAACTTACGCACCCTCATTTCTCAGCAGTTTTTCCATCATATCATTAGTCTTGTGTGCACAGAGTCTTCTCTCTTTGTAGACCTAACGTAACCTGCTTGGGTTTCCTGTTGGACTCTCTTACAGTCCCTGTTGGGAGAAAGTGACAGGACGGCAGGAAACGGTGAGACAGACAGATTGAGGGATAGAGGAGGAGACGGCAGACAGGAGCAAAGGATGGGAGAGAGAGAGAGAGAGAGAGACATTAGCGGTATGGGGTGCAGTGGGCGGCAGCCATATTTATCTTCTATTGTAGGTTTGGTGGCCCCTATGCGATTATCTAAGTTCGTCTTCTTTTTTTTTTTACCTTGACCTTGCGCGTGGAGGGTATTTTCCAGTCAGCAGAACGCTTTATCTCTGAGAGCAACAATCAATAAGGATAATTAATGATGCCCGCCGCAATGATAGCCTCAGCAGTCATTACCAGGCATTAATCCATGCAGTCAGAGGAGGGTCAAGGCCGGCCGCATCGCTCACCTAGGGGAGGGGCTCAAATTAAAATAATCTACACACTGCCCGCTCTGTCAGGCCTTTTCTGATGCATTCACCTCCGTCAGACCATAATTAAAGATGGCCCATTGCTAGGTGGTGGGGCGCCAGGGTGACAATCCACTGCGATGTCTCTTTAATATACAACACTTAGCCCGGAGGATGACACTAACAGCAATCTACAGGAACTCATCTCACCTGGAAGCGTGGGAGGGTGGATGTTTTTTTTTTCTTTCTTTCTTTCTCTAGATATGCTGGGACATAAATCAAACGCACAACATGCAATTTTCTAATAATGCGGCGCCATCAGAAATGTGATTTAGCAGTAAATATAATTTGGTCTGGGTGTGAGACATATCAAGTGGATGTATTATCTTTGCAGTAATGCTGTGCTTAGAGAATGAAATATCACAAAGACATGTTTTAACAGGTGATCTTAGGATAACTGAACACTGGAGACTGGTATAATGTCTTAATATAAGATATAAAATTAGATACTGTGATAGATGATGCTGAGCAGAGAGCATGTCTTTGCAAGAGGTTCAACAGTTTGCCCTGAATATATATGTTGAACCATAAGTTAAAGGACAAAATTCTCACCATTGCACAAAAAATACAAATCAGATGAAAAAAGTTTGCCGATGTCACTTTCATCTGATTTTTTTTCATTTTTCCAAGCAGAGAATCCACAGCCCAGCAAAAAGGTTTTATCCTCTCCTCTTCTTTATCTGAATCTGATTGGCTGTAACGCCACATCAGGGGGAGGGAGCGGCGGAGCCCAACTTGTTGTCAAGGACATTTACATTTACAGTTTAAAGTTTCGGGGAGAAATTCAGCTTGATTCCATAATTCATGGGTGACATTTTCATTGTACTTAAACTTTAGGGTAGAAATTGGAAATGTGAGATTTAATTTCCTGTAATGTTTAAATTACTTTTTGCTTGGCCGGCGTCCAAACGCGAGGAAGCGCCGAGGGGCAGAGAAGAGATGTTTAAGCAGAGGTTGCTCTCACTGCCAGCGGAGAAGTGGAGAGAATCTATAATAATGAAAAATGCATTTATCCTCAGCTGCCAGTCCTCCTTTTCTCCCCTCTGAAAAACAGTGCTCCGAAAATGCATGTGTGTTAGTGAGACAGAATAAGGTATGTGTCACATTCAACATGCACAAGCAAAGTGAAAAATATCTATATCAAATTCAACAAAGCATTGAGTGTGCGGGAGTTGGAACTTGTCCCGAACGAAGAGGAAAGTCAAACTGCGAGCTTCAAGAAGGGCGCTTGATGATGATTGACAAGCATTGGTTATATCTCACTCCCACGCATGATTACGCCGTCTTCATCTATCCTCCAGTAGCTCTCTCACCTTCAGCTCTGTTTGGTTAAAGTGAAGAGGCGTGCAGGCGCAGCACAAGATGCTCGAGTGATTTCTATCAAGTTAACTTCTCTTTCCCCACTTTAAATCATCATCTTATTAAACTTATTACTGGTCAAGAAACAGAAGAGCCTGGGGTGTGAACTCCCATTGCAGTGAGTCAGAGGTACTCGCACACGCAGCCTCTAGTAGCAGGAGAAGGTCAAACATATATATGTGGATGAAAAATCTGGAAATATTCCCTTTCAGTAAATGATGTGCTTACAGTGTGCTGAGCCTCCTCTGTAAGTATTTCTCCTGATTAATTTCACGGAAACCAGCAGTGGAGATAAATGCTTTATATGTGGAGTAAACACTGCCAGCAGACTTCAGGAACATGGCGGTCAGGTTGAACATTTCCCAGCAGGCACTCTTGTCACTGTGACACATTTATTTTTTCGCTTACTTTCACATCACATCACGGTTGATTTAGACCAGCAAATTAAACACAAGAAGAGGCATAAATTTCTTCCTTGCCGGCCAATATACACCTTCTTCAACAGTTTTTATAGTCTCATTTTTCCCAGTATTGTAACTGTATACTCTGCAGTCACAAATAAATTGACCTGAGTGCTTAGATATTGCAGTAGGTCGCTTGAATACACAGTTTGAATTAGTTTGATTTCTTGGTTGGTTGATTATTCTGCTAACAGTATGTTCCCCCATTTTCTTTCACTATTTCTGTCCAATAAGGTAATGGAGAATTACAGAGATTAGTGATATGCATATAAAAGACTGTCAATCATTTAAAATTAATTCTGGAATGCGTCTGATGTTGTGATTGTTAGATTGCTGATCCTCCGACATGAGCCGTCATTAGGGGATTGTTTAATAGAAAATGGCTTCTTCTGCTGACTGTTTATGTTACAGTTTATGTTTTCTGCTCCTTTTCCCGTTCCGTACAGTTCGAGGAAAACATCGTAATGTGCTGAACATGTTGGTCTTTATTATTCAAATTAATCGGCGCACACACGTTATCCTCTCTTGCACAAACGATACAAGGTCAAATAAGTTTCAGTGGGTTTGAGATGGCCTAATTATTTGCGTGGGCTTGTGTGCATGTCTGTGAGCATGTGTCTGTACTTGTGTGCATTATCCTGCATGTTTCCAGACATGTGCCTGTTTGTATCCCTGTGCGCATACCCTGGTCTTGTCATCAGGTTAGCCGGTAGGATTCCTGATATCGCTGAAACCTGCCAGCCGGTTAATTAGAGCAGGCATCCAGCCGCCCTGGCTCCATTTGACTATCAGCCACCAAGCCACTTACTCCATAATTTCCTGCCTGAATTGAAGGGCTTTACTATCGCTCACCCAGGCAGATCGGAAGTTTCCCTTTATCTCCTACATAAAGCCAGCAAGCTGCACCCAAACTAAGCAAGCCCACCACCAGAATACATATACATTATGATTACAAGCTGAGGGTGTGAAGTTGAGACACTGGCGAGCTTCAAACCCAGAGAAAACACCAGATAGGATTGTTTAGCTGTGTGTGTGTGTGTGTGTGTGTGTGTGTGTGTGTGTGTTTGTGTGTCATGGTAAAAAAAAAGCTGTGAGCGCTTTCAAGACTCAAGTTGTTGTTTTTTTCAAACTGCGACTCTGTGTGGTTGTGTGTGCATGTGTGTATATTTCACATGGGTGACACATTTTGTGTGCTTGTGTATGTGTGTGCCTTTGCAGCGTGTGTCATCCACTGTGTCACACTCCCTTTTAACTTTTTTTTATAGTTTTCTCTTCATTAATTGAAAACATGACGGGGTGCTCTCGGGGCTTGATGGATGGAGCAGGAGAATTGAGAAAGCCATTAGCTTTACTGGAATCACAGCCTGTCAAGCAGTCAATACACACTGCTTTATGTGTCTGCAAGCAAAGATGGAACAATTATCCCTTTATTAGGCAGCCACAGCACACACACACACACACACACACACACACATACTGCATCTCAAGCAAGAGGAGGGCAGCAATAACGATCAGCTGAAATCAGTCATTCATTACTGTCAAGTACACCTGACTCTCAACTTATTAAAAAGAGGCATAATAGGAGGAAGGAGATCGAAAAACTTAATTAGTAAACAATTGTGATTAGTAACCTTTGGAATAAATAGACATTTTCTGACTGTGACTTTTAGAACAGTGTTATCATATATCAAATTTAACTACAAGCAACACACACAGTTCGCATTTAATTTGCATCTGCTCCCGTTTCTACACAGACAAACTAACCGTTTAGAAGTCTATATCTATACAAACCACTTCACATCTTTCTCTGTGCTGCAAGCTTTGTTATGCCAACACGAGTGTAGCCTAATCTGGATCTCTATCGCAAAGCTGTACTCAGTTTTGATTGTGTTTTTAATGAGTGTTAATGCATGATAAACACATGCAAAAACATGATGATCGCAGAGCTGTGAATAACGAGAACAGCTATCCAGAGTGTCCCTGGCCTCCCAGCCCCTTGTGGGGGTCATGCCCCCTCACTGAGCCGCGTCAAGCAGCAGGAGGTCACAGGTTCATGACCCAGGGGCTGGTTTAGTAATAGCAGGACACTGCGGGCTGTCTGTGAGGGGATGGCTGGCCGCGATCAATACAACAGGTACAGGGGCAGCAGAGAGAAGTTGTCTCTAAAGAGATCAGCGTTATCAGAAAGTACACGCCGCAGAAAACAAGTAGTTATTGTATGCAAAGAAACATACAACAAGTTAAGTGAAAATTGTCATGCATTAACCAGTGACTGAAGTGAAACCACCAAGATCAAGGATTGTTATTTCAGATAATAGCTGAATTTGTGTAGATATAAGTTGGACTTCCTGTTGTTCAGGGGAGGCAAAGGACATAGGAAAAGAGAAATGGAGGGAGAGTAAAAAAGGAGTGTGTCTTTTTTCTACCACATCTCTGCCATTGCTATATAAGCGGTGGAGCACTTTACAGAAGATTTATTACATCCAAGCAGAAATATTATCTTCTGCGGGTGCCATTCATCACCCGGGCCATGAGACGCTGTGAATGATACCACCAAATTATGTAGATCAGCCATGTCTGAGGAGACGATTCAATTTTGTAACCTTGGTAACCCCAGGTATTCTGACCCCCCACCCCCTGGCTTCCCACAACATAAACTTAGCAAATTCATATACTAAAGCGTGTAAGTTAAAGCAGTCCGTGTCTACAAAGATGCATTTAACACATGAGCAAACTAGATGGATGTGGGGAGAATATACTGGTGGTATAGAAGTTGTTGACCCGCTGGCCACAGATCAGCTTCAGATGGTCATAAGGGGTTTCTGTGGCTTGGTCAAGGCTATGACCAACAAAACAATTCCTTTTAATGGGATCCTCTAGTGTAGTTTGACGACACTAGCCGTTGAAATGTAATTTGTCAACCTTGATGCCCACACACATTTATTTGTTCTTCATTGATGTTTAACCCTAACCCTCACCCTGAAACCCTGCATATACGGAATTAAAGGTTACATTGTTTATTTTGTTTTGTATTTGTTTAGCTAAAGCATGATACCGTTTATTCATTTGGGCCATAGTGTGGCTTACATTGAGTCACACTGTTTCACCGAGTGATATGTTCCTTCATTACGATCTACATGGGCACTGTGGTTTATTTTGAGTCATTCCACATACAGCACCCTGCAGCTATAAATACTCGCTAGAGCACCAGATGTGTATTATTCCGCAGGTGAAAATAGTCCCCAATAAATACCCTTTTTTCTCCTGATTGAGTCTTTTTTTTAAATCTGTCTTATACTAGTGGTTCAGTGGTGATCAGCTTAGCTAAAGAACTACTTCCCCTTTTCACGCAGTCTGAAAGATATGATAAAAATAGACATGTAAATAAATTATGGTATGGTAGGACAGGTTTTTATTACCTATCCCAGAATAATTGCACAACTCTCTCGGGTTGAAAACCCCAGGAATGTAGCTGATACTATATTTCATTCTTTCCAGATATTTCAGCCCGTGGTTTCCTTTTTCACCTGAATAATCTTCAACACTATGTCAAATAAGTCCTTGCATAAACTCTGTCCAAAGTGTAATAATTTATTCCTGCATTGAATTTGATTTGCATCAACCAAAGTATAGACACAGTTGCTAATAGACTGACACCTGTATGTGTTGTTTGTATTTTATTTTAACTTTCAACCCTGTGTTTACACTTGCTCTTTGAGCCTCCTGATCTTAGCAGTGGTCCTCCATGGTGCCTACTTATTGAACCTCACAGTCACAACCCCCCTCTGGATACAAAGCATTTATAAACAGTATTTATCATATATTTAATTGGTTTGACCCATATATTAGGGCGGTTTCCTCTGCTGCTGTTCAAAGCACACACAAATGTTTTGTATAAAAACAATACATCTTGCTTTGAGCCCTGGTAGGTGTATCATAATTCCGAATCATCTCTAAGCATGTTCAGAAACAGGCACCCCCCCCCCACACACACACACACTCACTGCCGTTTACTCCGGCGCCGAGCTGACTCAATTATGATGCAAAAGGGTGTTTTTGAAAAGCCTGGCTCATTTCTAATTAAGCCACACACTCATTCCTATTTGTAGCTCATGTCCTGACATAATGCAAATGCTATGTAAATGAACTGCACTGATCTCTCGCTAGCTCCGCACTCAGAGCTCCTCAGAGACTAGCAGGGCATTTAGTCATACTTTATACTAGTTTGGTTTCCCATTGGCTGAAACACAGGCAGGGACAGATATACTTATGGTTCAGCTAGGAGCAGCACTGCAAATAACTCTTTTAATTGTTTTCCTCTCTCTCTACTTGTCAACATATCGATTAGTAATGAATATAGCTGCTTGAGTCATCCCTTCTGTCTCTTCTTTCCATTGTCTCCAGATGCCTTTACATGCTACAACCCCCCCCCCCCCCCCCCCCCCCCCCTTTACTGTGTCGACCCCCAGCTGAGGCTGTTTAGACAGGCCATTAACACTGTCACTAAACAACCGTACAACGGCTGGTTAGGCAGCTGACTGACCGTATCTTAATGGCGTGGAGGGGTTATGGCCCCAACTGTGGCTCTGCTATTGGCAGTGATGTTAGGTGATATGCAACAACACTTGATATGCTTCTGAGGAAAGGATAACAGACTTACAGACTTACTTCTCAGGCTCTGGTGATGCTGCCTGGAAGGCCTACAAAATTGCATTTACTTCTGTAGCTTGTACTGTGCAGAAAGTCCAGGCAAAACACATTTTGTTACAAGAATGGATAAGTTAGTGCTGGTGTTAAGTAATATTTCCTGTATAAAACTTATACTTGACTTAACTAAACAGTAGACAGCACTTTGAGGTCATGCTATAAGTTTCTGTATGACGGCAGGCATTTAAATGAAAGAGTCTTGAAGTTCATTCTTGACCTTAGAAACAGCAATTGAGAAAACTAAGGTCCATTTACCAATCAAATTAAATTAGTTAAAGACATTCTTAATGAATGTAATAAGTGAATTCTTTAATTGCTATAAATTTTCGCAACTGGGCAAATCCATCTACTAATGAAGATCATATGATATGACCAAAATCTCCAGAACAGCTACTAAATGGACCTTGAGGTGAGATTGTTTTCTCAACTAAAGAAAGTCATGTTTCACATACAAATAATATAAATAAATTCTACAATAGTGCAAAATGATTACTGAGAAATGGACATATGCCAAGAATCAAATTACCCACCAATGTGCACCAATAAATAGTACTATCTATTATTATAACTTTCAACCAAACATAATGAAATGAACATTTTCAAAAGAAACTGATGCCATTTCCTCTGCTGGCCACCATTTCTTTTGTACTACTAATTAGTCCTCATTGTAGTTATTCTGATGGCAAGCCACACGCCAGACTTTAGACAAACATCTACAGCATTTGAGATCATTTTAAATATTTGAGCAGCCAGCGCCTGTTTCCTATTCAAACTTTGTGAAACAGACAAAAGAAATAGAATTGCAATAATAGAAATCATTGCAGTTAATCTGTCCAGGTCTAGACTTTGCTCTCCCTTGACTCATCTATGCCACCAGTCATTTCTTTGTATCTCTGTCTCTTTTTGTTCTCTCTCTCCATATTTCTGTGTCTATGCTCAGCCCATTAATTGTGCCCGAACAGTGCCACATGCCTCAATGAAAATAAATTGCTTTTAATTTGGGCTTTCCTTTTTGCCACGGCCGGCATCACTTAATTTCATTAGCTCTGAACCTGTAGAGCGCCTTTTCAAAAGCGTCATCTCATGGACGCACTTGAAAATGAAAAGAAGCCCTGCTTTTTTTTTTCTCCCCCCTCCTCGCTGCCTCTCTCCTCTCTCTGCGCTCCTCAATTAACAGAATCGTTTCCTTTCAACTAAAATGAATGTTATTGAAACCAATTAGCATGGACTGGAAAATCTCTCGTTAATGAGGGGAGTGTGGGTGAGTAAACAGGAATGAAAAGATGAAATTAGAGAAGAGGCTCTTCTTGTTGGCCTGGAATAATGACATGCTTAGTCGCCTAATTGTCTGGTGAAAAGCACCGCTGCGATAGTAACAGATTGCGGTGTTCATTAGGCAGCAATGGGCCACCTGCTGCTGGGGCGGCGAGCCCGCAGTCCCTGTACACGTGTTTATCCCAGGGGGCACTTTTTTTTGGACACAACGCTCACTATGAAAAGCAAATGAGCTTGCCAATATGCTGCAATGTTGTGTCCTTATTGCCAAGGCACAGAAGCATGATATGTCGAATCAAATGAAATGAATGAAACCCAATAGTGTGAAGCTAGAGGGTTTCCTCTTGTTTTTGATGATGTTTAGTGGGAAATGACCTATAAAAATACACAGGTTAGCAAAACTATGTAATTTCATTATAAATCCTAAAGATAAGTATTCTGTTCATCATTTCTGTGATCATATCTCATCACAGGGCTTTTTATTGCTGCTTTTATGGCTCAGTTTGTACAGAGCGTGAGAGTTGAGAGAGGGATAATGGGCCTCTAATTGCAGTGTGGATCAGGTTGGGAGGGGGTGGCATTCTCACCAGTATTTATCCCCCTCCATGAAATATTTAATGTGCTTGCCGGGAGAAACAAACTCTACACACATTATCTAATTCATAACCTGGAGATATCCTTAGACATAAGGACACAATACATCCATATCTCGATCCCTCCTCCTCCTCCTCTTTGTCTCTCTCTAACTCCGGCTTCTATTATTCCTGACTACACAGAAAGAAAGAGAGAGAGAAAAAAGACAGATTTAAGAGTAGCCGCTCCTAAGTGTAATGTTAATTAATTCATAATTAATTCTCACATTAGGACTAAAATGGGAAGCACATATTCTTAAGCTCAGTGGGGTCCGCTGTTGCTTTGAGGCAATGTGGAGAGTGTGGATTTTAAAGAGCTGTGACCCCTCGATGTAACAAAATAACAAAAGTCATCAGCTGCAGCTTCTTTTCAACCATTTCTCCCACTGGTTTCAAAGGAGCACGAGGCTTGTGCACGTCAATACATGCTTGTGTGTCTTTTGTGTATGAATATTTCTACTGTGCATAAATGCATACATATTTGTGTGTGCGTATACGACATATCAACATTGTTTAAGTGTGATTCATGTGGTCTGGCACTCTCTGACAGACCCCCACCAGAATGCAAATGAGTCCCATTGTTGCATGTTGCACCATCTACAGCTGTTGGCCATAATTATCTTGCGGATAACTTAAAGGGTGTCAATTAAGACCTTGTTCTTTTTCACTGCACATATATCGCCTGTGTCCCACTTCCTGCACCCCCCTCTGCCTCTCAGGGAGTTAAGGTGAAGGTTCAGGGTGAGAATGGAGGTGGGAGGGCAGGGGGTGAGGGGTGGACTGCTCCAGGATGTTTTAGTAAAGCTGAATTGTAATTTGTGTTCGATATAAGATCCGATCAGAATTGCTTGCTTTTAAACAGTGCGCCTATGTTGTGCAACTATTTTACGTGTTTATTATGCTCACACAGGTTGAACACACCAGCTAGCTTCATAAGTTTCAAATAAAATGGTGCGAGTCTGTCCCTGTGGACCTGCCTCTTAAGGGCAGGGTTTGGGTCTTCCTCTTGACGAGGCTAAGCGTACCCTAGATGCTCGCCCCACCCGTTCGCACCATATGCACCCTCCCATCACCTGCTGTAACCCCTCCCCGCTCCCCTGAGGGACAATTCAACCTTAGAGTGCTGGGGTTTGGCTTCACAACCTCTGCACAACGCTGCAGTGGTTTCAGTGTGAATGATCACTGAAATATTTGTCTTTGTTTACAATAATCTGTGATGTGCATAAATAACCCAGAATACAACATGAAACAGTGGTTTTCAGGCCCAATATCCTCAGCATCATTGTATGAACACTCAATAAGCCTAAAACTCAAATAAATGTTGGCTGTGGCCCAACAGTGAAGACCATACATGCGTCTAAAGTATTGTTAAAGGCTTTGTAATGGAAACACAGATTACATTTTAAATTGTATGTGTATTTTAAGGGTCTTTGGGGAGTTGAGGGACAGAAACCTCTCCTCCTCTCCCTTGAGATTCCCTCTGCTTAATTGATTTGCTTTGTGCGCAATGGCACGCACATTCACACGCGCATGTGATCACCAAGTGTCAGTGTCAGTGTCATGCGCTGGGATCCTCTCTAACCCGCACATACACATACACACACACACAGATGGGTCACCAGCTGTGGCATGACAGGTTCTGCAGGTTTTTTATTACAAATGAAGAACATAAAAAAAAAAACATTATGAAAGCATGGCTGTGAACTACCAATGTTTTACAACTGTGGCTCTACGAGGCTGTATTTAGGCACAGTGGTGCTTTGAGCTGAATGCTAACAATGCTCACAATGCTGATATTTAGCAGGCGTAATGTTTACCAGGTTCACCTTCTTTCAGTAGTGTGTTGCATGCTTTTATTTGCTAATTAGCGCTAAATAAAGTACAGTACAGTAGGAATGTCATTATTCATAAAGATATTTAAAGTAAAGTATAATTTTTACCTGCTGTTGACGCCAAAGTCATTAGGATTCATCCTCTGAGAACTGCGAATGTCTTGACAAAATCTCATGATAAAACATCCAATAGTTGTTGATATCTTTTGTTATGGGCCAAAGTGGTGGACCAACCAACTGACCAATATTGCCAATATGGCTAAAAAAAATGGAGACAGAGGGGTGGCACTTGGGGAGCAGGGGTAGTCTTTAGGTATTGATGAATTAATGAATAAGTAGTTATTGAGGAGTCCATTGATTGTAAGCCAATTCAGGATCAATGGCTGCCAATAGGTTGTCTTGGTTCTTCAATAGAGGATTAGGTCAGGGGAGATGGTTACACTGATGCAGTCCACCACAGCTTTCACCGCTTCCTACTCCTCATTCATTCTCTTCCTCTTACTAATGCTTAGACCTATTTATAGAGTCTGTTTGACTAGAAACAGTCCAAATGTTGACAAACGCTATTGTGCATCACCATTGAAAAAGTCCCTTCTTGTCCCGGCCATTTTTTTCGATATGTTGTTTGTTGGTTTGTTCTGCTCTGGGTTTAACTACACAGTTAGACTGAAAGGAGCTCTTTCAAATGTCAGGTGACAGGGTGGTGAGAGAGGGGTGAACATTAATGGATGGTTGACTATAGGCTACATTGTTTTATGAAAACTATCTGAACCCAAGCAGTTGGGTGTGCAGGACTTTCAGAATATCTCATAGTTTTTAAACTTTCTCTTCCTCTGTGATGTGATAATCTAACTCTTACTTCCTGGTTTTATAATCTGACATTTCCTGTTTAGCCATGCATTTCCTTCTTCTGGTGTATACAGAGTGGAGAGGAGGAAACTGGAGATTGTTGTACTGAATTTGATTAGAAGGAAGTGTGTCTCTATACAGTCTCTCTTTGACCTCAGGAAAACAATTATTGTCTCCCTCCAGGCCTCATCCACATCTCACTTTCTGCAGCGCAGTCAATGTTGTAATTGTTGTTTCATAGTTATTATTATTACATTATTTTATTTTCTAGCCAGCGCCATGGCTCTATGGATGCAATGTTGGTCGACAGTCTGGCAGTCACCCGGGCGGCCCACCAATTTGGTCCAAATTAAGATATCTGTTGGATGGATTGCCAAGAAATTTTGTGACTTTTATGGTCCCCAGAGGGTAACTCGGGTCAGAGTTTTCACTTGTCTTGTGAAACATGTCAACATCTACAATATACAGTAGCCCATATATGTCTTGTGTATATATACACAAAATTTAGTGCAGACATTCATGGTTCCTAGACGATGACTCCTTGTGATTCTCTGATTTCTTTCTCTAGTGCCACTATGTGTTTTAAGTGAAATTTCATATTTGATATGAATGAAATTTTTTCCCCATAGCAGCAAATGTAATAAATTCAGTGATCTCTTAACTAAATCTATCGTAATCATTAGTTTGTCTGATACTCTGATTTATGACCAAATATCCGTGAAACTATTTACATTCCCATCAGCTGTTTTGTGTTTATTGCTAACTAGCCAAAGTTAACAACAAACGTGCTAAACTAAGACGATAAATATTGTAAACATCATACCTGCTCGATACTGCATTACTTTATTCAGTCCCTATTATAATGGACTTTCTTTGGTCTAGTTTCAAATAATTACATATTTAAATTGTAACAGTATGAATCTAAATGCATGTTAATAAATTATGCTTCTCTAAGAATGTGTTGTTGTTGTTTTTTTGTTATCTGGTAACATGCAGCCTTAATGTATCATGTTCCATTGCAGTTTATCTGAAAACTGTATATCCAGTAGCTGAGCCATAATCCACTCCAAATACACTTTGACTCTGCTTTAACCACAAATAGGATTTGGAAAAATAACATTGTGATTAATGCATGCTAACTACATAATAGAACTTAGAAATGTAATTAACAGTAACTTCCTGCACCTAATTGGTATAGCTCTGTTATTCATTAGATTCCACTGAGGACAAAATATGAGATATTAGATGCATATTAGAGGCATTACTTTTTGATGTTAGGAACACAGCGTAAAGAGCCCCATTTATTATTTATTGTCTCTTTTGTTTTCACTCAGGAATGCAGCAGTGAATACAGCAGTAGGTGTTAGCTCTACCATGAGCCTTTAATACTGCGGTTTAAAGTGAGGGTGTTACTGTTGTTGAAAAAGACAAACTGACTCAACTCAGTTGATAAGGACAAAATGATTGATACATGATTATTTCCCTTTTTTATCCATTTCTCACATAGGCAACAAAGACAGCAGAAGTAACGGCTTTGGGGAGAACTGGAGAAATAACTTTTGTTTCAAGTTTGTTTTCAGCAGGTGATTCAGATGAAGCACGTGCTCTCAAACCTGCTAAAATGCCTGGTTCCTCCAGTCGAAACACAGTTAAAGTTGCTGAGTTCCTCAAAAGATTCTTATTATTGTTTTAGCTTGGCCAAGTACAAATCACAGTGAACAATTTGAGCTTATTCCATGGAAATGCACATGGATTCTTTAGATATTTAAATGAACTATGAGGGTCAAATTTTCATTGACCTCATTCATTTCGATTTTGTGTATTTAAATGTTCTTTTCATTCACTGAATTATGAGCATAGAGATTGCATCCAATTAAATTTAATGCATAAATGTTTTTTTTCTCTCAGAAGTTCTCATTTGTGTTCCATTAGTTTTGGATCATGGCTCTTTTGTTGTAAACTATCTGACATCTGAGTGTCTCAGTTACTGTAGAGGCTTAAGCAGAGGAGGCGGTAGGTCTTCCAGTATTGTACAGCAAAGCATGTGTGTGTGCGTGTTGGGGTCATGAAGACAGATTGACCACACACTCGAGGAAGAAACAAGAAAAACAACAAGAAAAACCCAAACACAGGTGACAGAAGGACTGCAGCTTTCAATTCACTACAGTCAGAACAAAACCCTGCACTCGATGCCCCTCTTCTAGTGTTTAATTCAGTCACCACCTACTAATATAAAAGTGCAAACTCTCTTTATGGTTGCCTATATTGTGAGGAAAATATCTGACCACCTGTTCCTTAGATTGTTGGAATTGAAAAGGTTAGCAGGATGTAATATACAGGAGGATAATCTCCAATCTTTTCCTTTTCTTGGGAAACTTGCATTTAATTACTGAGTTAACAATAAGTTGGCTTTAAGAACCTGCCTTGAACAGTTTGTTTGTTTTCTGTCTTCACTATTTGACAAAAATATACAAAGAAAAAAACACCACAAAGATTTAGAATTGTAGGTGGGCAGCAATATGGCAAATTGTATTGCTAATCTACATTTTTTAAACCAGCAAGCTTCTCCCTGGTGGTGGTGGCACAAGTTCATAACACACATGGCACGCACACGCCGTCTCACTGCCTACAATCTTTTGTCACCTGCTGCAACAAATGTCCCATGCAGGACGAGGTCAGGACAGTGGCCTGATGGGAAAATGGGAAATGGGCTATCATCAGGCTAACAGGGCACCACAGTCCACTAATCAGATCAGGAAGCTGGGTGTGTGTGTCCCAGAGAGGGAAAGCGTGTGTGTGTGAGTGTGGTAAACTCAGCTGAGCACTAATGGCAGTCATGTTTTAGGAGGACTGAGTTTTAGGCATCACTAGGACCCGGTGATAGGGGGGCCTTTCCGGGTCTGTGTGTGCCGTCGTCTGAGCGTGAGTCAGCTGACTGTAGAAGAGGGTAAATATTTAGGCCAAGGAAAGGAAATGTGTATTTCCCCTCCCTAGCTGCTGAACAATAATTCCCTCCTTCTCCTGCCTTCTGTGTCTGCTTCTCAGAATAGCAGTAATTATCACACTTCCCTGCATTCATTTGAGGACCTCATTGTCCCTGGGCAGCTAGCCGGCAGGCCCACCGCAAAAGAAAAAACACTGTTTATGACATATGCTTGTCAGTTTAGTCATTTGATTGTGTATATGTTGCTTTAGTGTATATAGGTATTGTGAGTATTCAGTATGTTAAATGAATTATTTTTGTACATTCCATAATACCCTGGTAAGACTATGCTCTTTAGTTCTGAAATACAATACACAGTACAGTATTTGAGAGCTAGAGAGCGTAATGTGATCACATTACTGTAACGCACCACTGAGTAAGAGTCAAGTCATTTTCATATAGCCTGAAATCACAAATATTCCTCAGAGGGCTTGCAAACTATACAACATACGTTACCTTCTGCCTGTAATTTGTATAAGGGTTTCCATTCAAACACTTGCGCTGTAGAAACGTTATAACTAAATTTTCACAGAAAGCAACATGACAAACAGCTGCAGGCATACACTGTTACAAATTACCAGCATTTCACAATAATTAAAAGTATTATTTTACTTGTTGTAAATAAGTTGTAATATCCTGTAATATCCCAATGAATACCTGTAAAAACTACAGTATCCTTGGATTTTACAGCATTTAGCTCTTATTTTACAGTAAAATCTTGCAATCTAAAACCTGCTGTTATATCACAACAAGGTCTGTAATATCACAGCAACACAGTGAAAAAAATTAAGGATTTCACAGCATTAAACAGTGTTATTACAGTGAAATCTTGTATTGAAATATGCCCTTGGAAGTCACATGACATAACCAAACTGTTTTGAACTGAAGGCTCCCTCGTGTCCCTCTTCTATTCCGGGCTGAATGGAGAAGGTAAGCAGCATGCATGTTTGCAGCACTTACATCCAGGTTATTTTAATATGATAATAATATTTACTTTCAAATAAACATTTATCGCATGACACAGTTCACATTTTGTTAGCAAGTGCCCGGAATTGTTGAAAGTTCTCTCACAGCATTTGCTAATAGTAGTAATGTTAGTAATGAGGAGTGTTTCGCTACAATTTTTCATGTCACTATCCCCGTTTAGACAAATCTGGTGTTTGTAAAGTTTATAAAACCAATGATGGGACAAACATTACTATTTATGTGTGCACATTTCTGTAATTAGTCAAGGTTATCATAGATTAGCAGCGCTAACTGTTAGCTGTTTAACTTTAATAACTTAGTGATTCAAACGGTGATTCGCCGTCAAAAAGACAACACAAAATCACTCTCCAGAACTTTCTCATTTACGGTTCCATGCTGGTGGAATGATCTTTCCACCCTCATCCGGAATGCAGAATCCCTGACAGCTTTCAAAAGACAACTGAGGACTGAGTACTTAACATTAAAAAAATAAAATAAAATCCCCTTCCTTCTGCTTTAAATCCTTCCTTTTCTGGTTTTTGCTACTCTGAGCAATGCCTGAACTTTGTATTTTGAGCACATCTTGAGTTGTTCTTGCCTCGTCATGATGACTCGCTTACTTTAGTCCTCAATTGTAAGTTGCTTTGGATAAAAGCATCTGGTAAATGACTAAATGTAAATGTAAACGGTCCATGAAAAAATATTTTTCCAGCGGATATCCTAGTTACAACATGACTGAACTAACTGGAGTAAGTTAGTCTCATGTCGTGTTCGACAACGGGAGGGTTTTAACACTAGAGTTCCCACTTGTCCTGATATGAATGAATAATAATTGTAAAAGTTGTAAATGCACTTTACATTGAGTGAGCAATCTCAAAGTGCTACAGAAAAAAAACACTATAGATATACCACTATAATTTTTGACATACGGCTAAAATTAAATGAAAATCAATGATCATAATCTGCATTCAAACTGAAATTCTTATTGTTGGTTGCCTTTGTGTAATTTCTCCTTTTTCTTTTCTTTTCTTTCCAGGTCATCAGAGGGCGAGGCTAACCATCCTGTTCAGTGTCAGGCAGGCTAACCATCCTGTTCAGTGTCAGGCTAAGAGTGAGGAGAAATAGATTAGGTAGGTGACTAGTTAACATGCATCCACAATGTTCAACTGTAAATTCGTTGGCTGTGAGCATGTGTCTGAGAATGTGTGTAACTATGTTCAGCACACAAAACTGCATAGCAATGCCCCCAATTATCACTACCAGTGTGGGGTGCCTGACTGCTCACGGAGGTACAGAAAACACACGGGACTGCAAATTCATATGTATAGGCAGCATAGGTCCTACCTGCAGGCTGCTGGGCCTATACTGCCTGGCCCTCTGGATGGCTTATATCCATCGAGGGACATGTCGTGATGGGCCCACACCCTTTCTTTTTACACGGAGTAGCTGCTTTCTTCAGCAGCTATTACGTCTTCAACCTTGAGTATCCTGCCGCTGGATCGTCGACGCTGGAGTTCATTCAAATGTATTTTATAAAGATCACATTTAATCTCGTAATTCACATTATAGTACAGGCTTCCAACTCAATGATTGTCTTGAGGTCTAAAATGCTGACAAACGAGGTACCTGAGGCTAGCCTGGTGAGACCATCCTGATCTCGCGAACTTATTCAATTTCGCTCTGCAGATCAGTCTGGTTTTCTACACATGTTATGCTGACAAATACCTGCCGGTCCAATCACAGCTATTTATTTTGTTTTGGGGCAGGCTATGTGATGATGATTTCGAAACGTCTATTGCGAAATGCAAATGTATTGAATGAAGTAGATGAAATTTTCTTTAAAAGCAGAACAAAATGCTCTCAGGCCCTTAATTGAAAAGGATGTGTTTGTCTTACTTTCAACAGGTTTTGGTTTTAATTTACCAACTGGCCAATTTGCGCAAAGATGCATTTCAGTGGCGGCGCCACTTTGCCTCAGGCAAACCCAACCTGAGGCACCTTGGCTAAAAATGGCTAAAAAAAATTATGGTGAGAGTAAGATCTAACAAGTTTTGATTATAAATCTATTAGGCTTTGATGTGGGGAAAAAGCACAGCAAAAAGCACACCTTGATAAATGCTGTCTGCAATACATACTGTAAGTCTATTTAAAACTGAAACTATCTTTGCTTATTAACAGGTGCTTCCTGGGCATCAATCCTGAAAGAGGCTCAAAGACCAAGAAGCGGACAACAATAAACCCTCATGTGAGCACCCTTTGGAGGAAACTTATTGACTTTGAGTGGGCATCATAGTTTTTTTTTTTTTGCAGCGGTAGTTGTCAGGCTCAGTTTTGAGTAGCCTTGTTCTTTTTGTAATTTTTCAAGACAACTTTGCACTACAAGATTTTTACACAATGCTGTTGCGTGTGGACTCATTATAATGTTTGAGACTGAGAGGAGCGCCTGACCCCTTTAAGACATTCCTTCATCGCTCTCTCCCTTGCTCTCTTATCTTGCCATGAAGGCCTCATTCCCATCCTGTCCATTACTGTTATTGTGACACAGCTAGTTGAATAGTTGAATTATGAAACAGGTAGTTGAATTGCAAGTTTGCACAATTTCTCTGCATTTTTTGCATTTTAAGATGGCTTTATTACTGTTATTGTGACAAAGCTAGTTGAATAGTTGAATTGTGAAACAGGTAGTTGAATTGCAAGTTTGCACAATTTCTCTGCATTTTCTGCATTTTAAGATGGCTTTATTACTGTTATTGTGACAAAGCTAGTTGAATAGTTGAATTGTGAGATAGGTAGTTGAATTGCAAGTTTGCAAAATTTCTCTGCATTTTCTGCATTTTAAGGTGGCTTTTATGACTAGAAAGTTGAATTTCTTGAACTCTCTTCTTGGCATCTGCTGTACATTGAAAAATATTTATTTGTTAATAAATATGCCATTGGGCTAACATTGAATTTACCTCAGAGTTGTTTGTTGGGGGGAGGGGGTTAATTGTACAATGATTGTAAATTCACAGTAAATGGAAGCTTCATCTGCATTACTTTTACAGTAAGTTACTGGACAATTTTAGCATGACTTCCACAGTATACATTGTAAATTCACAGTAAATTATTGTCAACTTGTACATTACTTTCACAGTACACACTGTAAAAGTACAGGGCCTTGTTGTAATGATGTACAGCAAAAGATTGTAATTCCCCAGTAATGTACTGTAATATCACAGTAATTCCTTTGTCACTGAAGCTGTGAAGTTACAGTATACAGTTGTGCTTTTACAACAATGCATTGTAATGTCACAGATATAAAATTACAGTAAATTGCTGTGAGTATATTTCACAGTATATTGCTGTAATCCTTACTGTGAAAATCATGCAAAATTTATCCAATTATTTATTGTAAATTCACAACAAAAAATTTTGCAGTGTACAACACACTACGCTCGTTATTTAATGAGCTTCAAATGAGGCTTACCGTTCACTCCAACATCACTGAGCCTGCTAGCCACATTAGCCGCGCAATATGCCAAGTTAGCTAACCTACAAAACAAACAACACTTAGAGCTTCTAAGTTTTAAGTCAGGTCACGTACAGCCAATGGCAATCCATCCTTGAATCGTTACAGAGCTTGTTATGCTTGTGGAATTTTTGAAGCACTAATTTATGAATTTAGCATGCACTGAAGTTTAAAGTATGAACATTGCGGTTGTTGCGGTGCTTGCTATGCTCTGCCGTTGGCCTGGCCAATAGTGCGGGATTTCATTTTTTGCAGTTATCACATATCTAACATCTCTGTACATTTTGTTTTCACCATCCTTTTCAGACAGTTGCATCACATAATCATTTCCAAATTGTAGCGTCACACAGCGTACACAGCAGCAGACAAACCATTAGAGGTAACACAGTCATACAACAGAGGCCTCACTTCCGTTGATATTATCATTTTTACTTAAACAGCTGATTGTTTGTGAAAGAGGAAACTCAACAGCTGCTTGCAAGGAATACAAAATCAATGCCATGTGCCGTCAAAGGAGGTTGTAAAGACGGAAAAAGCATAACAATAACAATCAGCACATTGATTGGAAAGCCAATACCACTGAGCCAGCCAAACCTAACCAGAGATGAGAGCGTGGCCAATAAATGATCAGAATTAAGGCCAGTTTGATGTGACTGAACCAACCATCGACACGAGCCGATGGGAAGACAGATGGTAGCCAGATTGTAGGATCAGAGCAAGTGCACAAGAGTAGTCCTGTCACTCAAACATGCACATGCACACACACATGCACATACATATTAGTGTCTAAAAGATACTTGATCCCGACAAGTTGATAAATCAACATTAAAAATCTTTACTGTCTCCTTTTGCAAATACACACACACACATGCTCCTCAGGAAAATATCTTATTTACAATAACCTGACACTCCACTGTGGTGAAAATGGTATTAGATTTTTGATGACAAATAAAGGGAGTGAGGAGGTAGAGAATGACGGGAATGTCGGGATGGGGGTTTTCTTGGGAAGCGGCATTTTTTAGTATGCATGTTGATCCTGTTAAGCTGAAATGCAATAACAGATTCGTAGGTCCGCTTCACAGGAGGAAAGACCCTCGCAACTCTCTCTGACTACCTTCTATTTATCATCTGCACATTGACTGTCGCTGGAAAGAATATATTGCTTTAAAAAGTCGCTGCCGTAATAGCATTGATCTAATTTCCATAAATTTTCATCTGGAATTTGATATTTTCTTCATCGGTGAACAACATAAACTATTTAAAGAGGATGCTGGTGTGGCAAACTTTTCCTCCCGCCCTTAAATTTGCTTTTGGATATTCCCTCATGATGGATACCTAAGGATTCGGCGTAGGAGGGAGTCACATTTGGGCAGCCAGAGTGGCAAACACTGGGGCCCGCAAACACACATACACACAAACACAAACACACACACCACAGATGGAGTGAGCTTCATCACAACATCCACGACCCTGGTTGTTCCATTCATAAATAATTTACTTTCACTGTCAGATCTAACTCTTTCCAAAGACTAACCTGTTTATTTATTAAATGGCACTGATAAATCCCCAGCTTGTCTCTCAAGTGCTGATGTGATCTGTTTGACCTACGTAACCTGTTGTTTTGTCTACATTTCATGTGTTCATAATGTGAAACCCACACATTCACATTGCAGTAGACGGCCATAACACATGGATCTAATTGACCAGATTGATGTTTACTGTATGCAATCACGCCTCATTAACATGCATGTCTTCCAGCCTAAAGGACAAAATAGTTTTGTCATTGCCTTCTGTGAGTGTTGTCTGATCTGACATGCCTATGAGTAGAATGACAGCAAAATAGGTTGTTTGTCTGTTCGTGGGTCTTATCTGCCACCTTTGTGGTTAAGGTTTGCTTACGTTTTGGCAGCTACAACTTGGTGAGAGTAAGGGAAATATTGTGGTTATGATTAAAGCTGCACTAATTGATATTTTTATATGAACAACGTCTGTAATGAATATGTGTAATATCAGAGGTGTCAACCACAGAAAATCATCACCCTACTCTACAGGTCCCCTCTGCTCTACGAAGCATTTTACCGTATTTCAGCTTGTTGTTTTGATTTCAGCTACAGCAGGCAGGTGTTTTTAAAGAGAAAGCTCTGATAAACCCACTGTACGCTACCTGTCCAGCATCAAAACAAAAGACAGACAAAGTTATCTGGTGAACACAGTGAAGCATTTAGCAGCTAAAAAAATATTTGTCTTAGAAGTTGGTGGAAACCAAAAACAGAGCTACAAGCAAAGTGAACAAGTGGCTAGAAACACAACGCCAAATGAATGCTGCTGTTGCTCTGTGTATGCTGGATGTGAAAACTGTTTTATAACACGTTAACCTAAACACCTTTGTATGTTAACTGTTTACTATGGGTGATGTTCAGCTTTTTGTGGAGTTTTACTAACAACAAGTCGCTAACAACAAACGTATCAATGCTGGTTTTAACTCCTTGGTTGAAATTGGAAAGATTGTGGCCATGGTCAGAAGACTGTTTTATGTTGAATCTGTTTGCAGTGTCACATCATTTCCCTATGTTATGTCTGATGAATGGTGATTGGGCATAACATCTTGTATACATAGTGTGATGAGGATTAGATCTATGCAATAGTGTGTTAGATTGATGTTCCTAAACGATAGCCACATTAAGCACGACTGGTTAGATGTTGATAGTAAAAGCCAGCATCGCAGTATGAAGAAGGCGGAAAACAGTACAGCCGGACTGTATTGTATCGCCATCAAAGACATCAGTCCCAGAGAATGTCATTATCTCTCTACAAGCATCTATGTCCAGATGGCCCCCAACCTGCTGCTACCTCCACCAACAACAGGCTTTGTTTGTGTGAGGAGATGCTTACACTGGATGGATTTGTTTATGCATTATAGTGATCCAAATCCACCCAAAGAAATTAGAAAATTTGATTGTCTGTCAATGATAAGCTGTGGTATGTTTCCAGATTACATGAGATGCTGAATAAGACTTTGACCAGCACTAAGAGAAGGTGAAGGGACCATGCTGCACCCAGTTTGGCATCTTCACACTTGAATTGATTTTAAGATTGTAATGCAAACTTTCACAGTTGATGGTGGTCATCAAGGCCCCGCTCCTGGCTACCTCGTTGACATTTTAACCCGTTATGAACCGGATCTCAGCTTCAGATACACAGACAGGCATCTCTTGGCTGCTGCCAATACTAATCTAAGGACAAATGGTGAGCAGGGTTTCACTGTCAGACCTTCTTAATTCTAGCATTCAAAGTTGAGGCATAAGACATTACATTACTTCTAAAAGTCAGTTTTTAAAAAGGCTCTTTCATAATTTGTTCCGCATGTTTGATTCTTTATTATTTTTCTTTTTTTTATTAATGCAATGTTTCTGTTTCTTAAAATTGCAACATTTGGACAATTTTGAAAAATGTGTGAGATAGTGGGTTAGAAAGGACGAAATAAGTGTGCAGAAGCTTTAAAGGTGAGAATTTGCATTCTTCTGGTACTTACACTTGCTGCATTCACACAACAATTATAGCAAAATGCTGTGCTGTACAAGTACCTAGATGGTGCATTCAAAATGGTCAAAATTGTTTGGAACACTGAACACTTTTCTCCTATCGCTATCTTGGCTAAGGGGAAGAGACCAGCCCATTTTCAAACTTGTGAAAATGGTGGCCGAGGAAGCAGTGGTTATGATTGCTAAAGTAGTGCTAAGCATAATAAAATTTAACTGAAGTAAAAACAAGCTGCCAAATATATTGACGACGATAATCACAGTCAAATGTTGGTAATGATGCTCTGCCCAGTTGCAGTTTGCCCAGTCAAATGTTTGATGTAGCCTAAGACAACACTACCCTGTCGAACTTCACACACTACACAAGTACATAGTGTACACAGTGTATTAATATAAGTGAATAAATGGAAGTGTCTGAAATGAGACACAGCTTTGGACTTGAGTCAGACTTAAATTACGAAATGTAGAGTTAATACGTGACTTGGACTTATTACTTGATTGAGACACCATATACTTAATTTGACTTAATAAGAGAAAGTAAAAAGAAGTGTTGACCTGGTAAAGTACTGAATCAATAAAAACAAACTGTATAGCAACAGGCAGGTTTTGCATCTTCTGACTTCACTTGGACTTCCCCCAAAACATGTAGAAACAGCTCTGACAAAATTGGTAAAATTGAGACAGATCACAAGTTAAAGCAAAGGCTGTAGATGTGGCACAATGCGTAACTTGGGTGAACTTAGAGGGTAAGGTGAAGGTGAGACATTAAGAAGTAACGGTGAGAAAGCAGGCATACAGACGACTGAAGGGCCTGCTGAGGCAGGGCGGGAGGGGGTGATTCAGGCAGCAGGTGAGTGTGTGCCACCAGGGGGATTCATCTGTCCTGGGTTCAGACAGGGCCTCATTAGCGAGCAGTGAATTACACTCCAGACACGTCTTTATGTAGACTAATCATATTACAGCTAGCGCGCTCGGCTTCACCCCAGGGGGAGACAGGGGAAGAAGGAGGGAGAGAGGCAGCGGCGGTGGAGGTTGGAGAACTTTATAATCTGATTTGTCCGGGAGAACTCAATGTAATCTAGCACCTCCGACTGACACCGTTTTATCTATCTGTCCATCTATCTGGCTGCGTGCGTCACATGACTCCACCCCTGCCCACAGGAACACTCTGTCTCCCTCTCTACCTTTCTAGCGCACATCCACCCTGCGAAGTCTTTCTCATCCCTTCCTCTTGCTTGTTTTCTCTACCCCCCCCAACACCCTCCACTTGCTATCTTTCTCCCTGCTCTCTCACCCACCCACATTCTCCCCCAAGCCAGTGCATCCCTGCCCCCACGTTGTCAGTTCTGACAAGCTGCTTTAATGGGCGATGTGGCGCGTGCCTCTGACCACTGAGCACAGTCATTAACCTTCACTGGCATAATTGAATTCAAGGTTGATTGCTCGTGACCCTCCCCCCTGCCGAGGTCCCTCTCAATGTACATATTCATTACAGGGCCCCAGCTCTAAATGGATTGCACAGAGAAAGCTGTAGCAATCATCCAGGCCGCTCAGCGGGGGCAGCGGCACGCTGCTCGGGGGCCGCAAGGGGACCGAGGACGGGCGATGGGAGGAGGGAAAAAGGGGGAGGGGCACTAATTGCATGCTAGAAGAAGAGGATCAGATTATGAAAAGAGTGAGAGAATGAAGATGGATCCCCGTGACACTGTCAAATTAAGGGCAAGCCTTGTAACGCGGCGAGACACTGAAATGTACAGTGGCACCCGCTGCACCAGAGGATGAAGGGAGATTGAGGTAGGAGATGGAGATGGAGGGAGGAAAGAGAGAGAGCGAGAAATGGAGGGTGGGAAGAGATGAGAGTGAGGCCATTGAGGCTAAGAGAGAATTGAATGTAGAAGAATGAAGTAATATAGGCACACAGACACACTCGCTGTGAGTGTGGACGCACATGCACACACACAAGGCTGGTTTCCTTGTGAAGGGGAGCATATATCACATCACCCCAACGCCACCACCTACACACCCTCCCCAAAATACCACCACCACCCGCCACCCAAAGCCAGCAGGTCTCTAACTCTCCCCTCTCTAATAGCTGTCAGATTACTATCAGCCAAACAAGACATCCAGCCCCCCCACCCCCCCAACACACACACACACACACACACCTCCTCCCACTCCCACCCACTACACTTCCATCTTCCACATTACCTCCGGTCCTCTTCTTTCTCAGCAGTTTCCTTTCCTTCTCTTTACCCTTCCACACACAACCTGTGCCTCCTGTGTTCTTCCACCCTGTGGTATCCATCATCTCCTCCTGCTTAGCTACACCTCCACTAGCTTCCCCTAAAGATTATCTATGTCAGCAGTGAGAGGGCAAAAGTGCCTTTAAAGACTTAAAAAGGAATAGAGGGTAAGAGAGGAATGTTGTGTATTCTTCATATGTGCTGCACATGATTGCAAACAGATTTTTGGAGCCATTTGAAACACCAGTTTAGGGTTTTTTTCTATTAGGCACTCTTTAAAAAGGCTTTATAACATGTAATTGATGGCTTATTAATGGTTAATAAATCATTTATTAATCTTTTTATGTGCGTGCGTGCATGTACTCAAGCATGCGTGATTGTCATTGGTCTGTAAGGTTTGACTCGCTTTTGGAGCCAGCCTCAAATGGCAATTTGAGGAACTGGAGTTTTTCAGCCCCAGAAGTTGCCGCTGCATAAAAACTCACACCATGTAGGCACAAGCCAAACATTACAATTCTACACACTAAAAACTTAACCCAACTTTAACCCAACTCCTGTGTTAAAAAGGGAACAACTAATTTCTGGGTTATTTCAACCCAGAAAATTGGGTTATTCTTTTTTCTGGGTTAAATACCTGACCCAAATGTTGGTTTAAAGTAAAACAACATTGTAGTTAATATAACCCAACTTCTGGATCAAAAGAACAACCCCAATGTCTGGGTTGAAATAACCCAGAAATTAGTTAGTCCCTTTTTAACCCAGGGGTTGGGTCAAAAATAACCCAACTTGGGACACAATGCCAGTATACCTTATTTCAGAAAATAAAACTTTGTTTTACAATATGTCTGTCACGGTGTGGTGCAGGCAGAAGAAGAAGAGGAGGAGTCCAAAGTTCCAATTCAAATGTTTTACTAATAAAGTAACTCCAAAAGGTACAGACAGGCAGGATGTACACACACTAAACAAGACTACAAAGTAGAACGGCCAAAGACTGACCGAACTGAAGGAACTAAATACAGATGAACACTGATTAACAGAACACAGGTGGAACAGATGATGATGATTGTAATTAACTAAACACAGGTGATGCAGATGAACTAAATGACAGAAACCATGGAAGCACTTTTACATTTTTATTGCATTAAATTAAACTCTAAATAAAAAACTAAACTAAACTAGTACATGGCAAACATAGAATTACCACAGCTAACGTTAGTCTCAACGAAGCAACTAAGCCATGGTAATTTGTTCAGCAAATGGTGCTAAACTAGCAATGGGGACATGGACACAGAAGAGTTTACGTTACATCAACACTGAAAATACTCGCTTACCTTGATTACACGATGAAGTTGCACCGAAGAAGCACAGGCCAAAACGGATGGAGCGCGAAGCAACGGTTATTTCAAACGACTGTTGTGAGAAAATTCCAGAACAACTGCGGAGTGATTGCTGTACATTCATGCCAATAAAGTTCATTTGAATTTGAATTTGAGAGGGAGAAAGCCAACCTATAACCTCAGATATAACCTATAACCTTGGTTACTCTTTGAAAAATAACCCAGAAACACTAACAACCCAGGAATTAGGTCAAAATATTAGCCCTATAACCCAGAAAATGGTTACTCTCTGAAAAAATAACCCATAATTTTAACCCAACACAACTAACCCAGAAAATGGGTTGAAGAAATGACCCAGGTGTTTTTAGGGTGTATCATTTAGTTAATCAGCATTTTGAGATAATCGCCATCAGCCATACCTGCACTCATGAGGCTGATATATCATCCTAAATGATAGCAAATGTATTCTAAAATCATCACTGGCTAGCCTTAAATATATATTGTTCTACTGCAGAGAATAATGTAGTTGAATAAAGTCTCCTCTGACAAACTGTACCCCACCTTCACGTTCTGAAATCTACAGCAGAACCTAATGCATTTTCTGTTTCATTATTTTTACTGGCTAAGATAACCATGTATATTAGATTGCCACTAACATCATTCAAATTGTTATAATAAATATTTGCTTCTGACATTTCTACCTCAGGACCACCACCAAAATTTCTACAGTGAATTGATGTAACGTTATAGCAAACTCATGCAGTTAGCTCAAGGGTTTAACATTGATTTGAAGTGGGGGACACACAATAAAGCAGGGGTTCTGGGGGTCCTCCCCCAGAAAAAAAGAGGATTTTAATGGGATTTTCTGCATTTTTGCATGCTTTTATTATATTCCCATCTACTTAAAAGCAACACAACACATCTTACTTGCTGCATGTGCAACCCTACTGAATATCAAGTGATATGGTGCATCTGTGGCACTATCAACAGATAATGTTCCATTCTTCAAACTTCAATCACAACATACAAGTTATGTTAGATGTTACATCATTGAGTAAGTTGAATAACTGACTTTCCATAAAGACAAAGATGGTACCCCCTTTGATAAAGAGGAGTGGCCTACCTTTGAATTGTTCTGCGTTCAACACTGAGTTCCATGTTTACCCTTTTGTTGGCCTTATGCACCGCTACTGTCGTCTGGCCGGAAACCTCTCCGCCCTTACAGACAGCCAGTGGTCCACCGAGAGTCATCCAACTGTCAGTGCTCTGTACTGTTCCAGACTTGCGTATGTCGGTGTGCAAGCTGTGCGAGTGTGTGTGTGTGTGTGTGTGTGTGCATGTGTGTACTCAAGCATGTGTGATTGTCTTTTATCCCCTCTCATCATCACTAACAGGGTTTCCCAGGCTCTGGCCAGGAGAGTGTGGGTCACAGGGCAGGAATCAAACAGCAGAACAATGGAGAGCTTCCTCTACTTAACCTCCTAATGGGCTCTCAATGGCTCCCCTGGCTCCCTCAAAACTATCAGCCACTGGATTCACTTACCTCACTACACCAACCGGGGTGTGTGTGTGGGGGGTCTGAGTGGTGTGGATGTGGCATACTGCAAAAAAACTAAACAAAAAAAAGCGTGGATGTGTGTGTGTGTGTGTGTGTGTGTGTGTGAGTGAGTGTAGGTGTGAGCCAGAAAGCCAGACCATAGACAGACAGACCGAAACACAGAGGAGGTCCAACTGTTTCTGATGAGGTATGTGTTTTCTGTGTAACGGCATGCAGGCAGTGGATGGGAGAACTGGAGGTCTTACATTCTCACAGCAACCTACTCGCCAAGCTCACATGAAGCGGGCGACCCGTGTTAGCCAGCAAGACACGTGTTTCAGGTGTGTGCTTGTACTGGAGCGTGCCTCCGCTGACCGATATAGATGTCAGCATATGTGAGTGCACAAGACTTTGCGTTGAGGCACTCGGCTGTGCTAGTTACACTTAAGTAATTACTTTCAGCGTGTGCTTCATCCCTGAGCACCTCATAGCCCCCAAATCTGCACAGACAAGTGGCCTCATTTATTTCCATGGAGGAAAATAATTTAGCAGTGTCGAGCGCTAACGAGCTAGAGCGGAGGGATTCCTAATTAGATTCACTTTGTTTGTGTCATTTTAATTACGTTGTGGTCCCCAGCAGTGGAGCCACCAGTGATCCTTCAGTCTCTTAGCTCTGCTGCCATGCATGCTACGGCGCCGGGTCCCTGCAGAGCTTTGCAAAAAACCAACACACTGAACTCTCCTTCCTGTCAACCAAAGCTATGACAGGCCGGGGTTTATGTTAATTTGTTGATTCTGAGCATGTTTGGCTGCTGTGTCACTTTAATCTCCGAAAAGCACCACAAAGGTCACTGTCTTCTGATGCAAACAAATACACCCTCTCTAAACTTTTTTGGTGATGAATCATTATTTATTGCTGTAAATGAAAGGCATGGGGGACAGCTTTTCCTGCCTGTGTAGTCCTAAGCGGTGTGTTTATGTTCTGCTTTTGAAGGGAAAGCTTCACTAAGCCGAACCACTTTGAGGTTTCTTTTGAAGTATTCCCCTAAGACACGTTTGCTAATTATTTGGTGTTTCATGATGAATTCATCTCAGTTCATTAGACTGTTTTAACTGATGTTGCTTTCTTAGATCCTGTCTGCCGCAACGCACACACTGAACCATTTAGATAATTGAGTGATTAATTGATACCTAATGATCAGCGCAGACCTTATGTTCTACTTTCATTTCAAACTTGACAATTTATTATTAAGTTATTACCTGCAACTTGTGTGTGTGTGTTTGCAGCAGAAAGTGATGTGAAGTATTCAAGTTTTCTGCAGCCATTAAACGTGTTATGTGAGGTGTTTTGCTTTATTTGCCTTATGTAAAGGCCTCATATATATGATGAGGAAGATGTGTTTTGCCTTATGCAAAGGCTTATGAAAAAATTATTAATAAGAGAAGACACAGTAAAATTAGGAAGATAAACAAAGTAAGGGTGAAGAGAAAGAAAAAGGCCAAAGCGAGGAAGAAAGAAAGGAAAAGACAGACAAAGAGGAACCCTTGAGGTGTTGCGGCGTCCCATCAGTGGTGTTGTTAGTGAGGGTTTCATCCCATCTGTCCCATGTTGTGTGATAGTGATCAGTCTTTAGGGACCCACCTCCACAGATGAGGTCAGCCTTACCTGTCAATCACACTGCTCTGGGCCAAGGCCTGGTCTGCTGGGGTCACCTCAAGAAGGGAATCCCAAATGCCCAGACCTCTAAATTGGAAAGACTTTTGGATGAAAAGAACTCTAAATAAGAATTTGGCTAAGCTCTGCATTGTGTTAACCAACAAAGTTACAAATTATGAAATTAAAGGAGTATCTAGGCTCAGGGATATTCCCCAGAGCCCTGCAATGGAATGACACATCAGTTTGTTGGCAGACAATTTCTGATATCTGATCATCCAATCCAAACAATATTAAGACATTGTAGTCTTGCATCTCTGAAATAGAAAAGGTTATAAATTAATTACTAGTGTGTACTAGTATTTTGTAAAATGCTTTATTGAAAGCACAGTTGACTGTTTAGAATGCAAATGTGGGTTTTTATGTTGTGGATATTTTCCACTATTGAATATCGCATTATGGAAATCCTTTATAGTGTAATAGCATGATAAATTATTCGGTAATAGTACTGTGATGCTGACTCTGTAGTGGATTTAAATACAGAGACTAGAAATAGTTTGTAATTTGGGAAATTCACTTATTTTCTTGTTTCGTGTAAAAATGACAATCATTTTTTTTTTACACATTATATACAGGAATTTTTCTAGGCTGGGACCGCTGGTTACCTGTCAGCTGCTCTAAGCCATTATAAAGACCACCACATAACCAAGTGGCTGCCTCTCTCTCACGACTGAAGCCATTGTGGAAGTAACTTAAACCTGCATTCTTTCTAATGGCCAGCAGGAAGGCGACTCCTCTGGTTGCAAAAAGAAGTCTGCTTCCATTGTAAATAATGGTAAAATGACCCTACTTCTCACCTGAATTATTACCTCAGTAAACACTTTCCTAATGAGTTTGCAGTCTCAATCGTTAGTTTCAAATCTTCTTCAATACAGCACGATGTGCATGTAGTGAATTATGGTCCCATTTAGAGAAAAATAAATTATAAAGCAGCGTATGCTTTAGGGCACAACTGCCTTGTGATTGACAAGTTGCTACCATAGTGACCTGTCAATCAGGCTAGAGTGACTTGTATCCACTGCACTGTGTAAATGTAACCAGCGCCGTTGAACAAACTTATTAAGAGCTGGCTGTTTTTCCGGTAAGGTTTGGTTTTAAGCCTGTTTTTAGCTAGCCAAAATTAGCCTCCCAGTTAAATCACGGTTAACATGATTTACAGATGCATCGAGCTAACCAAGCTTGCTAGCGCCACTGTCTCATCCAAATATGGTCACGTCCAGTGTCTGGTTGCAAAAAATCAAAACCACCAAATTTGAGGCTCCAAAATGGCAGTCCACAAACCAATGGGTGACGTCACGGTAGGGCTAGGCGATATGGTCAAAAATGTTATCACGATATAAACATTTCATAGCATTCGATATCGATAATTATCACAATATATGTCAAATCATTATTTCTCTCAAGTTGATTTCTGTTCCTGAGTGAAAATTTAAAGAATCAGCTGGTTAATTGTGCGGTTAAACTTTTATGGTCAGAACGTCACAAACACTTGTTGCCAAACAGTAGATCACTTCATAAATCTGAGGGAGAACATTCAAAATAATTCTCATAAAATCTTTTTTAACAATATGATTAGTAAATCTTTTTTCAGTCCCTGTTCCTCAACAAAATAAATATTTTGATAGAAAAATTAAGTGCTATTTTGTTGCAAATATTTATTGCCGATATATTGAACATTTATTATATTGTTATTGAGCAAAATTATATTGCGATAATTATCATTAATGTTTTATTGCCCAGCCCTACGTCACGGTGACTACGTTCACTTCTTTTATACAGTCTATGCACATAACCCACCGTAAAACAGCGAATTGTCAGTTTTACACACTAGTTTTTGTTTGGCGCTTTCCCACTGTTTCCAGGCTTTGTGCTAAACTAAGCTAGCCAGCTGCTACCTGTAGCTTTATATTTAACAGACTGGTAATGACCTTCTCATCTAACTGTCTGCCAGAAAGCGTATTTCCCAAAAATATCTAACTATTCCTTTAAAACTTCAGGCATTTGGCTGACAGTCTTTTTGGACGTGACCTGCTGCTGCATGTGCATTTGTGTGCCTGGATGTCTGCGTGTGTCTACTAAAACTAACACAGCTGATGAGCTGTATAAACATCTGAGCTGATCCCAGATATCTTTTTGTCCAGGAACAACATTTGAATCTGTAGGACAATGCCTGCACAGAGGCTACACAGCTGTGTGTACACACACACACCGAGGTCCATTGCTGTAGGGTCATCATACTCCAAACACAGCTTACACTCACCAGAAACACTTTACAACAGGAAGACAGAAGCTCCACACCAGGGAAATGTTAATGTTCCTACTGTTTTTGGATTGACTTCTTTTCTCATTTTGTCAGCAGCATGTTCTGTGAATGAGGGCAGTGGTCTTCTTCTTCTCTTTCTGAGATGCAAGCAGTATGTTGTAATGTGTGTATGTCTGCACTGACTCCCAGGCTGCATAATACAAAATCGCGAATGTAAAGCAGCCCATCTGTGATTGTGAGTTCTGAGTCAAGAAAAAAGATACAAACTGTGGGTAAGATGTACAAAGGCTGTATGTGACTAATATGCTTATTTGCTGTTCAACAAAAAGGACACAAGCAAACACACATACACATACCGCTCTGATGGGCTAGCTGTTTTACAATGTGGGCCATTTGGATTTACCAGAGGGAATTGTCTTTTCTCTCACTGAAAGCTCACGCTCTCTCTCCCTGAACAGATACTCTTCTATCTGCTAGAACCAACCTAATGGAGATAACTGCAAGCACATCTTTACACTCCATACCAGCATTACCTAACACACACTGTCACTGGGAGAGAGTTTGTAAAAAAAAAAAATGATACAAAAGGTGCCTCTCTTTAGCTTGATGATGCATTTTTGACATTGTCCATAATCCTATAGAACCCCAAAAGACTTAATTAGTAAACTCTTTTAATAAAATTAGATATGGTAGAATTTTATAAGCATATCAAGGCAGTGCCATGAGTTTGAACACCGTGAATATACCTTCTTTCATACATATCTCACCTCTGTCACAGATATCAGTATCAAGAAGAGCTGGTGTCACTACTCATCTGCAGACTGACAACAACGGCAGTTTATTTGCAGGCCAGATTACACAGCTCTACAAAGTTAATAATGACTAAATGTGTTGTGGGTTACAGCTTCAAAAAGGCTTCTCTGCCATTGTACAAGCCAACCCTTTGTTGTCTTATAACCTTGCATAAATGTTGTGTTGTTTGGTGGATACATACCACTTACACTGTCTTTAAAGATGTATGACTAATTCAACAATAGAGCACATCATGATTAATTTCATTACTAGAACACAATAACATTCAGTTAAATTAATGCAAACTAGACTCACGTTCGAAGCCACTATTGATTATCTTATAACAGCTGGTATAAGTGAGGGCTGGCTGAAGGCTTAATGATTCTTGTGAAGAAATCACCCTGGAATATATGGAATGGAAAATGTGTTGGCTAAGATCTGATTAGGATAGTTTTCTTTGTGGATAGCTGATGTTTTAAATAAAATACACTGGCAAATACAACAAAAACAGCTCATAAAAAAATGTCTTTGAACAAATAACTCTGCTGTGTGAGCTATGGGGCTCTATTTTAATCAAAACTTCACTGAGGAGAATAGGCGTTGAAGGATCTAAATGTCTAAAAACCTGTCATTTTGACGACTGTGATATTTGTATAATTAAAAAGGAGAGGGGATCGTCTACCCCCATATATGATATGACTCCTGCATTGATGAAATTATCTATCTTGAAATAAATTAATATGTTTATCAGGTACAGAGGACAATTTAATAACTCAGCTGTCAAAAGTACCCGATTATGTCTGGGGGAACTGGCAGCTGATAATTACCCACAATTCATGCCCGAGGTTTGAATCTTTGCAAAAGATTATAGATGAAACACAATCTAAATTAGGTACAGTAATCCATTCCAAGTTATGATGGGAAAAGGCCTATGTAAGGTGGATAAATGAAAAAGATTTTTGGGTTAGATTTACATAACCATAAGAGCTCTTACAAGCTCAGTTTCATTCATTTAGCCGTGTTCAAACCACCTGGATGGGGAAGTGCCGTCCGCTGTCCTCTCAGGCCACATGCTAAGTGCAGCCTCAGGTCTGTATATCTTCGTTTCACTATCAGGTTAATGCTGCCTCGTCCTAATAGATCTCACTTAATGCATCCTGTGGTCATTTCGGGAGAAATAAATAGCAGACCAAACCCACTCATACTGTCTCACATATTCAGACAGGAGCATACACCAGGCATGCGGTGACTCAATGCGACATCACTCTTCACTTTCACTTCTTCTTCGTCACTGAATGCTGTTTCACTGGCAACTGTGAACTGGACACAACCTAAAGTAAGACTTTTGAAAGATGAAATAACACAAACTTCCCATTCAGTTGACCCTCTGATGAGTTTGGCTGTTACGGCCTTACTTGGTTTGGTACAACCAATAACTTATGAAAGCTAATTTAGCTAATTCTGCATTCACACCTTCCTGGCAGAGTATTTCAACTTGGGAGCTGCTCACGCTCATTGCCAGAGGTAACATAATCTGCCTACCAGCACTTCTTAAGCTTGTAAGTTTAACTCATACAAAAACCAAAGAAAAAAAAACAAAAAACAATTTGCTGTTTTACAGGGGGACTATTTCTCGGCCAGGAGCAAACAACTGAGACTGCAAGAAGTTACTGCTGCAGATGCAAACCAGTTACAAACAAACAGTGTATAACTTTTTTTTAACTAGCTAAACTGATTGTATTAGCGTTCATATTCGATTTGATTTATTAAGATGTGTTGTTGCCACCACCAGTTGTTGCAAGGTGCATAGTTTTTTTCAGCAAGGACTAGATGTTTGTTCCTCTCAGAAATTCCTGATGTCTAACTCTCTGAATTAAAAATGAGCTAGGGGACCATGAAGGGTTTTTCCCATGTGTCAACATGTAATAAAGTCTGTTAATATGGCATGTATGTGGCAGAAGTTTAGGTTTTGTTCTGTAACCGTTGGCTTGACTTTTCTTTACTTTACTTACTAACATTTATCATGTCACAGATAAACATTTGAATGGTTTTTATATACACTGAACAAAATTATAAACGCAACACTTGTGTTTTTTCCCCCATTCATCATGATCTGAACTCAAAGATCAAAGAAGACTTTTTCTATGTACACAAAAGGCCTGTTCCTCTTAAATATTGTTCACAAATCTGTCACAATCTGTGTTCGTGAGCACTTCTCCTTTGCTGAGATAATCCATCCACCTCACAGGTATGGCATATCAAGATGCTGATCAGACAGCATGGGTATTGCACAGGTGTGCCTCAGGCTGGCCACAATAAAAGGCCACTTGAAAATGTGCTGTTCCATCACCCAGCACAATGCCACAGATGTCGCAAGTTTTGAGGGAGCGTGCAATTGGCATGTTGACTGCAGGAATGTTCACCAGAGCTGTTTCCCGTGAATTGAATGTTCATTTCTCTACCATAAGCCATCTCCAAAGGCGTTTGTGAACAATATTTGAGAGAAATAGGCCTTTTGTGTACATAGAGAAAGTCTTAGATCTTTGAGTTCAGCTCATGATGAATGGGGGCAAAATCAAAAGTGTTGCGTTTACAATTTTGTTCAGTCTAAGTGGGTACGTGACCAGGACACATATTTGCTGTTGTTTTATGTCGCCTAATGATCATGTCTTTAACTGACTCAGATATCCCTTTCATACAGGGAACTCGCATATGACACAGCTCTACCCAGCGTCCGTCCAACCCACGTTGGGCCCATTGATATTACCACATGTGATCTCTGATTGTCACTGTTAGAGGAGACTCCAGTATGCGGTTCAGTACACTCCACTTTTAAATCCTAGAATCACATTTCTTTCACTCATTTTGGGGAGTCATACTGTATAAACATTATTTCACCAAATCCAGGCAGCCTCCAAACTAGGTCCAGCCCTGGTCCGGATGCGGGTCGCGGAGCGGGGTTGGCTGACGCGTGTTGACCCGTTCAAATAGACGGCTCACGTTGGTTGCACCCATGTCACTGTGTCCGTCTGAATTGAGTAAAGAAAAATTATGGGAAATAAAGGGAAATTTGATGAGCACTTACCCTGTAATTGCCACTTACGGGCAAAGATGTCACAGTTTACCAAAAGCTACATGGTCTACCTCTCAAACAATAATGTGAAGAGAGCATTGCCATCATCTCATCATAAAGCAGCCAAGTGAAGTTTCTCAGTGAGTGCCTGGATAGATATGTCCAGAGCTCTGCATATGGTGGACAGCTGGACCTTTGGCTAGAGACAAGCCAGCAGAGGAGAGGCATGGCAGGCGGCAGAGTTTTTAATCTGTCTGTCTGTGTCTCTTCTCTGTTATTAACCTCACGCCCTGACAGCCCGCTCCCCGTGACACTGACCTGCTTCACCTAATGAGCTACCAATTACTACAAATTAGGCAAGAGAGAGGCCACAGCTATCATCCTCTCCACACACTCTTCTCAACAGTTCTGTGGGATTTGGATGGAGCGGGATGCTCTGGTAGAATATATAATGAGGTACCAAAAAATTACATCGTGACAGTGATGTGCATTTATGATTTCTGGAGATGTGATGTTCAGAGAGGATGCTGTTAACATTGTGTATGTGTTTCTGTGCTGTGCACTTAGCACTGTGCCTTGGTGCTTTAGCCTAGCACCTCTAGTGAGTTTCAGAGATCATTTGTATTTGCACCTGCTCCTGCTGTGCTATGCTGGGCTGCGCTGTGTGTGTGTTAGTGTGTGTGTGTGTGTGCGTGTGTGCGTGTGTGCGTGCGTGCGTGTGTGCGTGCGTGCGTGCATGTGTGTGTTTGTGAACGCCCACATAGTTGGTCTTTAACCTTGCACACCTGGCTACTCTGCAAGACCAGCTTCTCTCTGGCCCATCTCAATGTTTATTCATTTATTTACGGGAAGCCTGGAAATCATCGCCCTTCTCTTGGTCTCCTGTGGCAGCGAGGGAAGGCAGCCCAAATTTATGCATGGCAGCAGAAATTAATTAGGCATCAATTAACTCATGCTAATGTGTGTGCATTGAATTTTTTTAAGAGCCCGCCTGTCAACTAATTTGTAAAAACTGTTTCACAGAAACGTCAACAGTCGGGAACAGACAGTGTCTTGTAGGCTATTTTCTCATACACAGAGAAAAATATGAAATCAGAGTGGAATAGAGAAAAGCCTTGAGATGTTAATAAACAAAGCTGGAGGAGGAGGAGAATATGGCCTGCAGAGGTCACAGCGCTGGAGCTTGCATCTCCTCTTCATTTAACTGTGTCCCTGGCCTGCAAGCTACACACTCACACACACACATTCACAGAAAGACGGGAAAGCAAGAAAGTGAGATGGAGGGAAAGGAAAGGGAAGTGAGGCGTTTATTTGTTGCTTCGCTCTTAACAGGCTGCTGGTTCGGCAGGGAACCCCCAAAGGTAGAGTTCAGAGAAAGCATTTGAGTGTGTGTGTGTGTGTGTGTGTGTGTGTGTGTGTGTGTGTGTCTGTGTTTGTGTTTTGAGCCCAGAATTTCGCCGCTCTCTTTTGCTGGGAGATTTCCAACAGCCCTTGTGTTAATAGTGGGCTTTCCACTTCAGCAGCAAAGAACACTGGTTGTCTGGTTTATACAGAAAAGTCAAGGGATCATGCAACCTGCATATATGCATTCATATACAGCATATGCCCAGTATATATAGAAATATAGAAAAAGTTGAACATATTATATTAACCACTTTATGCATTATTTTCACAAGCTTGAAATAAACAAACATTTAAGTCTTCTCCGCTCATTAGTGTTGTCAAGTTCAACACTAAAATACATAGCTATATCTCTCTTTGGCTCATTTCTTTGTAGAAAATAGAATTATCCATGCTCCACCAGATTTGGACTGAAAAATAAATCACAGCTCAGGCCGGAGCAAAATGTTACATGAAATAAAATCCAACATCCAGCATAGAGTAACATGCCCTGTGTCATCTGACTGCTGATATATACGATGGTTATCTAGCTATCTTGCTGTGTTCTGTTAACCTTAGCCTGCTCACATTGAGGACTCTTAGCAGCATACCGACAGCTTGATCAATAGGTCAGCATGCTGACAGCAGTCCTCAGGGTCCTGGTAGAGGGAGAGCCTGGGTGGGTTGAGGAAAGGGGGTAGTTAAGGGTGATCATATATCCCGCAGACACCAGAATCACCTAAGCAGGATGAACAAAACCCACAAAACACTCACTTTATAGATGACCCTAACCCCAACCACCTAAGTACTCTGAACTCAAAGTCACTGCTCCCATACCTTGAAGCCAAAACATGAACCAACAGACTCACAAGAAGGTCACACGAAAACAATATATTTTTCTTCTTTCTTGCTTGTTACGTGTATTTCCTAAAGCAAGACTATATAACATAAACCTACATCATTTATTCCGGGCCATCACCCTCAGTGATCCTTCTGTGTAATTACTAGACATAGCCATCTTGAATTATTCTTACTTGTGTGTTATTACATGGTCTGAGCATCCACTGTGTTCTCGTTCCTGACTGCATGACAGACAAATAAAGTCTGTGTTAGGCGCATTGGAGATGCCGGGACAGATAACCCCACATTTACATTCAAACGGAGCTTTTGACAAAGCCTTAGCAACAGGCTCCTTAATCAGCGGGCTGGCTGCGCAGCCCCGGCCTGCCTTCTCCTCTCCTCTCCTTACAGCCATGATCTTGAGAAGGAGCTTTAAATTGGAAATTATTACACATTAAATCCTCTGCGCACAGGCCAGGATCGAACTGGATCAATATCTTGCCCAGCACAATAAATCAGATGCTTTTTCTCCCCTTCTCACTTTCCCCCTTTGCTTTTTCAAGTGGCTATAGGCCACTGCTCAACTGGAACATATTTAAATTTTCTTGTAACAAATTAATTCCAACATTTTCTCTTGATTGAATTAGGGCAAGTGCTGGTGCTGTCACAAGTGTTTGGGCTGCTCCTGGGGAGAGACAAATTGCCAGGCCTGGACACGGGTAACAAGCGGTGGTGTTGAGTCGCTGATAATCTCCCCACTAATTCTCCATTACAGCAAAATGAGGCCATAAATCTTCCTGACAGCTGATCGATGTAAACATTGTTTCCCCCATGATTGCCAGCTCTCCCAGCGGAGCTACTGTCCGCTCACAATCCGCTGAAATTACTCCCGCACCAGCCCTCCCTCCCTTCTTCCCTTCCCTGGAACTAGTGTGTGTGCGCGTTGGACTGGCCTGGCGGGGAAACCAATGTCACTGCTGTCCTGTCGAGGTGGCCATCTAATTTTAGCTCAAAGCTTGCTAAACAAATGGAAAATATTAATCAAAATGTCTCCCGTTTAACCACTGGCACAAGCAATTCTTTATAGGAGAATGATTGTTCTACTACGGCGCGGTCATGCGGTGATGTTGAATGAAATGAAAAAGACTGTTGAAAAATGAAAGAAATAAGAAATAGAGGGAATAACATGC
The DNA here is from genome assembly GCF_014851395.1 of Micropterus salmoides. Taxonomy (NCBI): domain Eukaryota; kingdom Metazoa; phylum Chordata; class Actinopteri; order Centrarchiformes; family Centrarchidae; genus Micropterus; species Micropterus salmoides. The sequence continues at coordinate 23,668,002 of NW_024042261.1, read as the reverse complement.
AGTCAAACAATGATTTCTTTTCTAAATGTAGCTATCACTCCTCCTCCTTCTTCCCTGTGTGTAATGGCATTAGGCAGAGTAAACGGCAGTGAAAGATTGAGTTGTCAAACAGTCAAAGCACAAGGCTCGTTATCAGCGTGTTCACTGTCTGATAATATTCTACACCATTATTAAAATCCAATATGCATGCAATTACAGAGACAGGGGTGCTGTTAAAACGGGACGTCTGGCTGTAATCGCAGACAGAGGAGGCCATTTTAAGACATACCACTTTAAGAAATCTGTTAAAATGGCATGTATAAAGCATTTTGGAAACTTATTTTCTTCTCATATAGCAATAAACACTTTAGAACTATACAACTAAAATTGGTTTCAAGTAAAAACCAGAGGGTATACTCTTGTGGGCTGATTCTGACTGCTTCATTTTTTATTTTTCTTTATCTTATTATCCTCTTGATATTTGTCATTTCTCAAAGTTATTCCTGCACATTGGTATCTCTGCTGCTCTCTGACATCTTGCTTCTGGCATGATTCCCTGTCTGTGCATCTGCTCCTAATTGGCTGGTTATTTACCACAAGTGCTGATCAAGAGTTACCCTGCTCTTTTGAGAGTAAGAAATAGAGCTGGTCAAGACAGCTTGTTTTGATTAGCAAGTTTGATATACAGAGACTAATGTGTCTCATATTCTTATATTTCTTTCTTTTGAGCCTCATAATTTTACTTTTCTCAACTATATCTCCTTTTTAGGGTAAGGAAAAGTGTCACTTCTACACTTTAAACTCAGTTGCTAGTTTATGAGGTACATACTGTATAGGATAAACTTATGCATTGTAATACAACAACCCTGAAATACATCCTTCCTTTATGAAGGTTATAATGTTCAATTTAAACTGTTTTAGGAGGTGTTCACTAAATTTTTCATTATCATTTTGGAGTGTCTAGTTTGTGGTGCTGTTGAATTGTATTGTCTAACACTGAAATGTGTTTCTACTGTTTACCCTTGTTCGTATAAATGTGGTGGACACCCCATTAGAGGAGAAGTAGTAGCACAACCCACTATAATATGATACAGTTCAGTAGGATCATGCCCCAAAATGTTCATAAAGTTGAATTAAAGTCTATTTCACAAAGGTAGCATTTGTCGCAGGGTTGTTGTTCACCCAGTACCAATGGGTTGTTTGGTGTTATTAGTTAACTGTCACAAATGTGACTGAGCTGTAAAAAACGATGTGCATATTCAACATATTCTCACATATTGGCTTTTTAACGTCCTGGGTACCCCTTTAGCGTCTTTTTTTGACTCTTATGGCTCTGCGGTTATGTTAGTAACAATAAATATGCAGCGTCCGGTATAACTTCCAAAATAAAATTTTAACATTGTCATTTTGAAATGGCACGTTGTTATTTTGTGAAACGTTGCAATTTGGTTAAGTTTAGGCACCAAAAGTGTTGTGGTGGCAGCCCAGCTGACAGTGAGTGTCCAACTCACCCTTATTTCCCCCTTTTTGCTTGTGATTCTGCTTTCCCCGCTCCTCGTGCCCTGCTATCACCGCTAGCCTCCAGCCTGTCCCTCCTGATCCCCGGCCGGCTAGCCCCCAGTCTGGTCCTGATCCCCAGCCCACTAGCGCAGCTAGCCCCCAGCCCCCATCCTGTCCCTTGGCCTGCTAGCGCCGCTAGCCTCCAGCCTGTTCCTGTTCCCCGGCCTGCTAGCACCGCTAGCCTCCAGCCTGTCCCTCCTGATCCCTGGCCTCCTAGGGCCGCTAGCCCCCAGCCTGCTCTTCGTGCCTTGTTGGTAGTCCGGCCAACCCCGGCTCCTTGTGCCCTGTCGGCGGATCGACCGGCTTCAGCCCCGTCGGTAGTCCAGCCAACCCCTGCTCCTCGCACCAAGGCCGTTGCCCAGCCCACGGCCTAGACCACGCCACCTCCTAGCTCCCTATCCACGGCCCCCAACCCTCCAACCCCGTCTCTGGCTCCCCCTGCTGCTGTCTCACTGCCGGCCTTCAGCCCTACTCCCCGGCCTCTGGATAGGCCACGCCCTCGCCCCTGGCCTCTGGAGAGGCCTTGCCCCAGGCCTCTGGAGAGGTCTTGCCCCACTCCCCGGCCTCTGGAGAGGTCTTACCCTCATCCCAGTCGCCTCTTAGCCCGACCATCCGGTCCTCCCCGCCGGCCTCCTGGGGCATCCGGTCCTCCCCGTTGACCCGCTGCTCGGCCCCCTGTGGACCTTAGCTCAGGCTCTTGACCTCCTGCCCTCCCCGGTTCCCTCTCTGCCCAGCCTCCGGGCCGTCCACCTGAGGCTCCATGTTCCCTCTCTGCCCTGCCCCTGGGAAGCCCGCCTCAGGTCCCACGCTCCCTCTCTGCCTTGCTTTTGGGCCGCCCGCCTGAACTCCCTGTTCCCCCTGCTCCGCCCTCAGGCCGCCCGCCTGAACTCCCTGGTTCCTCTGCTCTGCCCTCGGTCCGCCCGCCTGAACTCCCTGGTTCCTCTGCTCTGCCCTCGGGACGCCCGCCTGAACCCCCTGGTCCCTCTGCTCTGCCCTCGGGAAGCCCGTCTGAACTCCCTGGTCCCCCTGCTCTGCTCTCGGGACGCCCCCCTGAACTCCCTGGTCCTGCTGCTCTGCCCTCAGGCACCCTGTCTGGCCCTATTCCCTCGGTTCTGCCCTGCCCGTTCGACCGGCCCTTCCCAGCCCTGTCCCCCTCTCTGAAACTTCTCTCGTTTTGTTTTGGACCCTTGTGCAATTTCCCCCCCTGACGGACTTCTGCTAAGCCCTTCCCAGCCAACTAGGAGGTCCACCCGGAGGCGTCTGTTGAGGAGGGGGCCCTGTTGCGGTGGCAGCCCGGCTGACGATGAGTGTCCTGTTTATTTCTCCCTTTTTGCTTGTGATTCTGTTTTCCCCCGGTTTTTTCCTGTACTCTGCTGCTATTCTGCATCATTTCTGTTTCCCTGTGCTTTGTCTGCGCTGTGTCCTGTCTGTCCGCTCCGTCAGCTGGGCTCGCCACCCTGCCCTCTCCCCTCGGACCTCTTCCACGGCGTCCTCCCGGCTCCTCCCCGTGCCTCCTTGCTTCCCCGGTCCCCAGTGCCCCCGGCTCCCTTGTCTCAGTAAAGCCTGTGTTTCCCCAGTGTTGGGTTTGGGTCCACTCTGTCCCCACCGCCACAACACAAAAGTAGTACTTGGCTAGGGTTAGAAAAAATATCATGGTTTGGGTTAAAATAACTACGTTATGTATGTCAGTTAAGTAACGTTACTTGCGTAACTTACGCAATTTACGTAACATACGTAACTTAGATATAAACTTTTCATGTTGACTTTTTGTTTCACACTAGAAACAAACATCAATCTCCTGATTAAAAGTCCAGTTTCTGTCCCTTCATCCACCCCAACCACCCCCTTACTTGGTCTGTTCTGTTAAATATCATATACCTACTTTTACCGTTCAAAAATGACGCAACATGGCTTTCCCCACTGTGTTGAACTATTACGCTATGGGGATCACCAAGGTGTTAGAAGCTGACGCCAATGGGTGCCAGTGTGCCAGGGACCAGGTGTCCATATTTGACAAGTTGGGAGTGAAATGGGTTAAAACAACCCATTGTCTTTTGTTTGATTGATGACCCAATGGTTTTCTACCTATATGTACTGGGTAAAGTTAACCCAATACTGCAGCAGGTGTTTTGGGTTCAGTCATTGTCACAGCCTCAGCCCAGCATCGTTAAGAATTATATCCATGTTGGGCAAATCCGCACTTCACAACTTACGGCTAACGCAGGAGGTAGCTGTTTATGAAGTCAGATATAAAGTAAGCGTGAGGAGGTCCGAGTGGTTAATGGGTGTGTAGCACATCAGATTTTCATGCAGGAAACTGTAGTTAATGTCCCATCACAAACTATCAAATCTTTCCCTATCCTGAAACCTGGGGTAACCGATTTTCTTTTTGGCCATTTTGGGGTGGTGAAAACTAGCTTTAAACACAACATTGACCTTTCATCTCCTTTTAAGTTGATATGGAGCACTTTACACTTGTTAGCAAACAGTTACTTATTTACACATCCAGCAGATACAGAGGAACATTTTCACTAATTTGGAGTCCTGTTTCTAGCCACTGGTGAATGAACAGTAAGTCCACTATTAACTCTCTTTTAGCTCTGGTTTTGGTCTCTACCAACTCCTGAGGGAAGATCTGGCTCTTTAGCTTAGTTTTACATTCTACAACATGATGCTCATCCTGTTTTACAAAGATGATGTTGCCCTTCTTTAATTTCAGATAACATCTACTTTGCAGCTAATGTACAGCCCCTCTTCTCTCTATCCATTCTGTCCACTCTGGCTGCCTGTATTTATGAGTGCTGTGACCATGGAGCACCCAGGGGGCTTGTGCGACAGACCAGGAGACATCCCGCACGTGGCTCTAAAGGTTACTCAGGCCAGCACTCCATTGCAATTGGTCCCTGTCTGGCTCTGTCACTAGCATTATGACTTCATCACCCTCGAGAGGAGTGGAAGAGAGAGAAAGAAAAACAGTTTGCACTCATCCGTCAATGTCCATCTCAAATTACAGCTCAACCAATCACCGGCAAGGATCAATAGGGAGCGGCTGGGTAGGTTCGGGGGGGTGTTGGGGGTGCAACGAAGGAATGAAGAGAGGAAGGGAGGGTCTGAAGAAGCCCGCTGAAAGACAGAAGAATAACTGATCAATACGGAAGGATGGATTTTGTCATTTTGAAAAGGGCTGTCAGAGGGTCGTTCCCTCCCACCTGCTTGGAGCTATATCCTCCAACTCAGGTTGTGAATGACATGTCAGTCCATCACGCCGCTCCGGCCCAAGGTTTCTTTGCCTCTGCCTCGTTCACTAGTATCGCACAGCTAGCATAAATCATATCTTCAGAGCTAATGACACTCACAATGAGCAGGTATTATTTTCATTTGCTATCAATTTGCATAGATCAATGGTACACCTTCAAGGGGCAATCTCAAGCGATGATCTGTCTCCACGCAGTTGTAATTGCAAAGTGATTCCATTATATCATTTCATCCTACGCCTCCTCCACATTCCAAGTCACAATGTGTGTTGAGCCTGACCCCTGCACTCCTCCACGCATGAGGAGAGGAATATACACTGCTAGTGCCAGTCTGATGAGAGCAGTGTGTGTACGCCGGGTGATTAACTCAATAAGAAACAAAGATCTCCTTTATTGGGATGCTCTCTGCTGTAATGGTTGTTTGATTGGAAGCCAGTGGCTGTATTGACAGGTGAAGTGGACTGATTAATGGGGGCTTAAGCCAGTAAGGATAACAGTCCTTCACATGGCTTATTTAACTCTAAAAGAGTGACTGATGGTCCACTGCTGGGGTGTCATCTAAATCACTCCCCATTGAAGCCTGAAGCACAGTAATGAAGCCATTTATGCACAACCCTTCAGGAAACATTGATTCAGAGGATTTTAATACAACCATCTGCTTACTTTTGTTCTTGACATGTGAATGGTACAACTCGCACTTTAAGCTAATTATAACTACATAATGAGAACCATGAAAATGTTCAATATTCAATCTTAAGGTCAGAACAGTTTTAATTTGGGTAGCTTACATAATAGGGGATACATTTTCCCAAAGGCACCAAGAAAGTCAATACTAAAAGAAATATGCTTTCAACAAGAAGTAATTAGTTTCTGGGTGGTAATTAATAACCTTAATGGTAATCGTGGGTCAAGAATGCATTGATACTTTTAATTTATAAGTTAAAAGTTATTTGACGTGTTACAAAGTAGAAGAAAGCCCTTCCACTATAGAACCACTGTACCTTATATACAGCAGTGGGCAAGATGTCTATTAGAGCACTGTGTGTACTGCCTTATGCTAATCATTTGACCTAAGGTGCAGAGTTTTAAAGTAAGGCCAAAGCAGTAAAAGGAAAAGTGGTTTTAGTCAAACCAAAGCGTGCAGAGGAACTGAATGAATATAGAGTATCAGTATTATGTCTGTCATGAGGGTCAAAGGTGACATGTTTGGGGCTTGGTTGAAGCTCTGGTTTCAATTCAGTGGATCAGAATAACTCAAATTGACACCAAGACCCATCTGCCCACTGAATTAATCCTCCACTCTCTTCCATTTGGCTGTTTTTTGTTTTCTTTATCAGCTCCATCCATTTCTTTATTCATTCAGTTGACTTTTGAAAGGGGAGAGGTGACATGTCCCGGGGCATGTATGTGTTTTTTTGTTTAAAAATCCAGCGATTTCAAGTGTAACATTAGCAGACGGCAGGGTCACTAGCAGTTATATTTTCCCTCTCCCTCCTCTCTCTCTTTCTCCCTCTCTCCCTGTGAAATCGATTGTTTGTTTGTAAGGAGCTCAAACAGAGCGGGAGAAGGATTCCGAGCTCTGCTGGCAGCGCGAGCAGAGCAGAAACGCTGCTGGGGAAAGAGGTAGCCAAAGTCAGAAAACCTCCCCACTCTCACCGTCAGTGCACATGACCTTGGGGCCACAGAGACCTTGCAAGCGAGAGCGGGAAGAGGAACTGCCCAGCCATGCGTTGGTGCATACACAGAGGAATTTGGAAGCTAGAGTGAAGTGCGGGTCTGCGAGCCCTAGCCCTAGCCCTCCGCTTAAGTGAGTGCAAATTAACTGAAATAAAACTTTTAAAGGTCAATATAAATTTGATTTGTTGTCTGCATACTAAACCTTAATCAAATTAGAACAAAGTTCCCCTGTTCTTTGAAAAGGCTGTTAATCTGTTAAACATGAAGGGCGGGCAACAGGTGAGGAACCTTTATGTGTGTCTGTGGCCCTGCAAATGGAAAGCGACCGTAGCGAAATGCAGACTGTAGACGAGAGTAGCTGACACTGGCTATCAAGCAAACAGCACAGAGAAGATGTCTTCCAAGTACACAGCCTCTAGTGAGAAACACAGAATGAAGGAAAAGGGGGAGAATAGAGCGATAGCGAGAGAAGATGACAGAATGACACAGGGGACAGAAATGTTTGTTTTTCTGTGAGCCTGCCTGTGCGTGCAGCATACATGCGTGCCCTGCTGCGGGTACACTCTCTGTCTCTTTTTCTTGCTCTGTCATAGCAGTCTCGGTGGCGACTGAGGCAGTAGAGCCCCACGGGGGTCAGCCATGTAAGGAACATAAAAGGCCAATTTAATTTAGCACGTCCGCAGCTACAAAGTATTTTAATTCCGACAGCTGTGACTGAGGAGTTAATATTTGACTTGTCAGAAGTGGGGCCGGGGCCAGTGAATCATTGTAATTCTCATTAAGAGGCTCTCCCCCAGCAGCACCCTAATGCAGAATAATGAAAGTCAAGACGGAGTGAGCTTCTAATGCCAGTTGAGGCCTATCTTTTAATATTCCCCTCTTGATGGATTAGGGAAGCGGGAAATTCATCTTGGATCATAGGGCCTAATTTAATAAGGGATCATTCCAGGAGTATTGCATTTTATAATAATGTCATTTAAAGTGTCGTCTTCCATTTTTACTGTCCCATATGTATGCTTATATAATGGTGCCGGAGGGATGTGTTTTTACAGAGCTCAGATCTCTTCTGTGTCCACACACCCTCCAGACCACACTACACTGTCTCTCTGTGGTCTGCAGGCTCTCAACTCAGGTTTTCATTTCATATTTCGGTCATAGAGCCAATTGAGTGAGCAGTTATGAGAAGTTCAGTTACTCTAGCATGTTGCTGTTTCCGCAAATTATTCCTAATAGTATTTAGGGAAAATCACTGTGATATGAGTGTTGGGATTGTAAATATCACCCAAAGGAAATATTATAAAGACACATTACATTTGCTCCATCACACGCTTCTAAAACCTCTCTCAGAGAGGCAGTGCTATATTTATCCAACCCACTCACAAAAGAAAAATGGCTTTTAGAGAATAAAGTAAACAAATGTGACTAATATGAAGAAGTGATGACGTTAGCAGCAGCACAGAGCTCACAGTAATTTCTTGTAAAGGCTGGTATGAGTGAAAAATGCTGGATGTTACTGAAAAAGCTTCTGTGAATGCATTCACATTACTTCTGTACATTCAAGGCTCAACTGAAAAACAAGCACAATGTAATCTTTGTCATTTAGAATTTTAAATTTTGCACATATAGCATGTTAAACAAGTCTCAAACCAAGTTACAACAAAAAGAGTAATGCTTTTATTAGCAGTGGTGCAAGTCTATATATACTGTACTCTGCAGGCCCAGAACATCATATTGCTTATGTTTTTCCATATAACCTACTGCGTATATGGACTAATAACATGTAATGTTGTTTATTAGTACACATATTAGTCTTCAAGAGCCAGGAGACAGCTGTGCATCAATCCAAGTCATAGCAGTCAGACTCTTAACTGTGTCCCCGCTCTCATAAAATGATGGCTAAGAAAACTTACATGTTTGAGGCCTTGGTTATCTGTTTATGCAGTTTTCTTTGTTACTGAAATACCTAGCAATGATCCTTAAATCTAGTTTTGTTGTATTTTTACAACTTTTAACAATGTATTCTAGTGCAAATTACCCTTGCAATGTGTATCACTAAAATTATGTCTAATTAAGACTAGATGATCGAGATGATCACAAGTTGCCTTTCCCATATTTAGAGGATAACCTCATGAAAGCAAGACAAAACTCTGGCACATTTGTTGAAAAATAACGTTTTGTTATTTGTATTGCTTTAATACTACCGCCAAAACCTTCACAGCAATGAAGACCAGGAGTATAGAGTAATGCTTATAATAGTTTGAAGTTTTTGGAAATATGTTAATTTGCTTTCAGTCACAGAGTTAGATGAGGAGATCCATAACACTCTCATTTCTGTCTGTTATAAATGAAGCTAGCAGCCAGTTAGTTTAGTTTAGCTTAGCGCAACGACTGGAAACAGGGAAAAAGCTAGCCTGGCTCTGTCCAAAGGTAATATAATCCACCAACCAGCAGAGCCTTATATTTACAGTACTGACATGGTAGTGGTACGTATCAAAACTCCAGAAAGCAAATAAGAGTATTTTCCAAAAATGCAGAACTATTCCTTTAAGGTACATTCAATTGAATTTACAATATGGGACAACTATGAGATTAATGTAATAATATAATGCAATTTAATAGAACAACGCCACAAACTGGTGCATCAAAAATTATATCACAGTTAAGTCAACATCTCTCTGACAGACTCAGCACATTAAGTATTCCAGTGATATATTTTTAAATAGATATATTTATTACAAAGCTGTTAGATTTGTTACAGTATAGAAATAACAACTTTAGGACCTTTTATGCTGCAGACTTTTGAGCCATGAGCTATAGAAGTTGATTGTCATGAACCCTTGCAGGTCTATGAGTCCAGATTAAATTTCAGGTGCAGTGTGTTGCGCAAGATTTGCTGGCATGGGTTTAACTTAAACTAGGTCTTGTGTCCAGCTTGTCTTAGGTGGTCCTACAAGAGCACATCCAGCTCACAGTGTGTCACATGTGACCCTTTAAAAGGGTCCCTGTCATCATTAAGATAAGAGGTAGTCTCTCAAACATGCTTCAGCTCAACAAAGTGCTTCCTCTTTGGCACACTTGTGTCTTTGGCACCTCTGTGTGCCTTCTCCAACATACTCTACTCTCTATCTATTCTGCCCATATCACTGCTCATGTCCTCCTAACTCTGCCTTCTCCTCCACATTCCACACTCTCTTGTCCGCTGAAGTCCGAATTCAATGTCAGCCAGTCAGTTGAACGACAGGAACTTTGAAAAAAGAATACAGGTCACAAAGTTGAATCTTGTTTATGCCAGTTAAGAGATATACTTGCTCCAATCTGCTTGCTTCCTTCCTCTCTATAACACAACTACTTATCTGCAGCAGCAAGTGTCAGCTATTTTAGGATGCATGCGATATTCATTCCTTATACGTGTGTCACTTCCTTGAATTTTTTTCCATTGCAAAACAAAACGGGAGGAAAGGTTTTGTTCGCTGTACACGCTGCAATCCAGTGGGGTTTTGGGGGGGTAAAACTTTTAAAGCTTCGCTCTTGTAGAAGCAAAACAGTTTCCCATTCTTCCAGCGTCTGCTTTGCAAGCTCTAGTCATCAAGGAAACCACTGAATAAACACCATCTTGCATTAAATTGCGTGTAGCACCAACGTTTGCATTGACAAATTCAAACAGTGAATTTGTTTAGTTTATATCTAGAAGAATAATATATAAAGAGTCTGAAAAAAACGACAGTGTGAGAAACTCATAGAGACAGAGAAGAGGCTGTCACACCCTGAGAAGAAGCGATATCACAGGAGAGGGGGGGAGCGCGAGCGAGGGCCAAGTTGCGAGATCTATTTTTACATCCCATTTCAGAATGAGATAGTGTCCTTCTCTCACACCTCCCGCTGTGGAGGAAGCTAATGCAGGCCTATTTAATTAGACGTTGGCGGTTTGTTGAGCCAACACTGTAATCTAATAGAACGTCGCACCACTACAGGGCCCTGCCTCCTTCCGATGCCTCTTTGGCCCCATAATGCAGCTCAGTCAGCTCTTCGCGTTTTGTCTGCCCTTCTCTCAGCTTGTGACATCAATTTACATTAGCCTGCATTGAAACAAGATGCATTCTTCCCACCAGTGACTCACCCGAACACACACAGCCCACTCAACCTACTCCACCCAGTTGAACTTGACATGGTCCGCCACCATTATACATTATCTTTCATGCTCATCTTATTAGCCTTTAATAAGGCGTGTGTACATGTGTGCGTGTGTGGTTCTCTATGAATTTATGTGCCAGCCCAGGGACAGCGACTCACATGCACTTGCCCAGGGAGTAAATTACCATAGCAATACGGCTGTCAATACTGCTGTATCAATGAGGGGACACAAGTGGCAGGATCAATGAAAACATCTGAATAAGATGCCCTGGATGACAGACACTTTCCTGCTTTAAAATTCTATTACTTTGAAAGCACTTGACCTCTTGCTCCCATATTCTACTGCCCCAAAGACTAGATTAATATACAGGAGGGTAAACTTTAATTTTCATGGATAGTGCTTTAACAATGAATTGGGATATGGTGATTGCATAATGACACACTCCAAAGTAATAATGATTACTACAATCTGATGACACTAAAAAAAAAATTTAATGATGATGATGAAATTAAATGATCTGTGTAAATTGGAATTTATTCAACAAGATTATTATTATAATTTATTATATTATAGATTTTTGCTTCTTTGCCTTTAATTTATATAGTTGAGAAGCAGACAGGATATGCGGCAAGTGAGAGAAAGTAGGATGACAACAAATGTCCCCTGCTAGACTCAAACTGGGAAAGTTGCAGTTTGTGTGGTGCACATCTTAGCCCCTATGAGAACCCGGTGTTACATTTTATTGATATTGACATTCATTGTACCCAACAGAATTCAGGGGTGGAATGTAAAGTACGTTTACACACCTTTGAGGCACTTGTACTTTACTTGAGTAGTTCCATTTATTTTGTCAAGATTAGCTCCAACTACAATAGTAAAATACTACTTGCACATTAATGCATCAGTAATAATAATCCAATAATATACATTTTAATAGAATAACACTCTCGGGTGCTGTTTCCATGTATTATGAGTACTTTTACTTTTAACACACTGCTAATAAATTAAATACTTTGACATTTCCAGTGCAAGTCTTTGATGATGGGGTATTTTTAGATTGCAGTATTGCTACTTTTACTTAAGTAGGATCTGAATATTTCTTCCACCACTGATAGACTTGACAAAATCAGATGGATCTTCCCTTTTCTGACACAAATAATCTGTTATCAAGTTGCATTTTATTTTATTGTTTTTATTTTTTGGGCATGAGGTGTTTTGCCTTTACTAAAGAGTGGCAGAGCTGTAAGGAAACAAGGGGGGAGAGATGGGGGACAATGTGAAACAACTTGAATGGGTTTTTTTTTCAACTTTCTTTTGACAGTGTTTTAGGTTTACTTCTTTTTCTTCATACAGCAATAACTGTTTTTCAACATCATAAACAATGTACTTGAGGAAATAGTCAATAACAGATTGATGTCTGGTCATTAAGAAATAGTTTGCCTATACAGTATATCTCAAACTAACCTGAACAGATGGGTAGTACATAACAATTTGCATATTAAATTAGTCCAGGAGTCCAAATGTTGAGTTTTTTTTTAACATAAATAATCAACTTCACATCATCATGATAAATATGGCACATTTTCAGTTTCTTTGGATGCTCCCCCTTAGTAACTATGCCTGTTGACACCTTTGCCAATAATTCCAGGCAACACATATAAGTAGAACATATTGTTAATTTTTACAGATTTCTTAGGTTCTTTGCGTTTCTTATAAAGTTAGAATGTGTTTGTATGCAACTATCGAATGAAAAACTGTAAGTAAAGCACAACCAGTATATCCATCATAGAGTTGTATGTTTTTCTAGCATCAGCGAGATGTATTGATTTTTGTACTGCACATACTTAGATTTATGGCTATGTGAAAACAACTAACAGCTTTATGAGTATAACATTTACAGTGCGCAGGTGATTGATGCTTATACTGAAAACCAGGGGCCATTTTCCATCACATCCAAACTTTGCCTTGACCACACGCATCTGTCACCAGTTCAGAGAGCATTCAAATGCGTTTGACAGATATATAAATGGTCATAAATGGTTCCCTGGACAGAATGTTGAAAAGCGTTTAACCCCAGAATGAATGATCCTGGACCTCCCCGGATTTACCCACATTAAAAAGACACTTGAGCATCCTGATACAAATATTGGGTGATTTGTCGGCTTTTTTGTCATTTCACGACATTTTAAAATGACATCTTGTAAACTTCAGACAGCGTGAATACAATCAGTATGAGATGAGTTAGGCCTTTGTTTCCAAGAAGCTTTTTGTAATTTAAGAGTCTGTGTACAAACATTTGATGACTGAAAAGCAAGTACTCGATTATACTCACACACAGATGATTGGATCTTACCAGCTTGTAAATACAGAGCAGCATGGGCCAAATGTTTAACATTTACTGTGTGTGCCCCACTTTATTCTCTCTCTCTCTTTGTCTTGGCATTTCATTTTGTTCTCTTTTTTCTCTGAGACCACAATGCACACATGAACCCATGTATACAAAAATGCATACAAACTCACCTCCCCCAAACCAACGAATGCATCGACAGTACACCAAATGTCACCTTTTTTTCGATGGAAACAATAAAATCCCCTCAGAGCTGCTAATGCCCACAGGTCTCAACACATACACCCTTGTTATGTCTTCTTCCCAGGGCAGGGAGTTATACATTATGTTATCTCCCTAATCATCAAACCAGCTGCAACTGGAAATGAATTAATAACAAATAAAATGCACCCAGTACATAAAAAATGTGTAGATTGCCCTGGGGTACCTAAACAGGAAACAGTGAAACAATTAGACTTCTTGTTTTGTTCTGACCTCTGTTTTGTTTTGTTCTACTTTGCTGCTGAATAGAAGGAGCTGGAGATGGAGACTGTTGTTTTTCTGTGTCTGTAATCACCACGGTTAAGCCTCCCTGGTCATAGCAGGGGTCAAATCTGTGTGAACACCCACTTTTCATCTTACAGTGAAATTAAATACAGTGTTACAGTCGAGCTCTATGAATGCTGTAATTCTCTGCTGACTGCAACCCACACCAAGTGCTGCGGTTAGCCACCCAGGCCTATACGGCGCACACATGCGATAACAAGCAGCGATATGGCGTCCTAATTGCTGGCCTGAGTGCTATTGGGAGAGAGTTTTCAGCAGGTTTCTTTTTCACTTTCGCTCCATTTGATGTCTTTGAAGTTGGTCTTTTATCTGCTGTTGCTCCTGATGGCTGTTGTCTTTGGTGCAGTGCTGTGTGCACCCTGCTCTTTGAGCACTCCTAACATGTAACAAAGGCGAGCCCTTGGAGAGAAAAGAAGAGAAGGGGAGCTCTCTCGCGTGCCTTCTCACGTACAATTTTTGCACGCACAAGCATGGCTGCAAACAGTGTATACAGTCACATTTAGCCACAGCCATTCTCATGCAAAAAAAGACAAATGCCTCCGCTGTCAGTACAAAAACACTGCTCTGTGTGATTGTTTAACGTGCCCTAATTTGATAAAGGGCCAAGTGCGGGGAATGAGAGAGTAGTGTATTTGTCTCAGGGGTTGTAGTGGGGTAAATATAGCAACAAGACAGCACCAGTTGATATGAAGGATTCCATGGTGTGGAGTGCTGTTGTGACTCACCAGGCTATGATGAGCTGTGTGTGTGTGTGTGTGTGTGTGTGTGTGTGTGTGTGTGTTTGCTTACATGCATATGGATTTATACATGTCCAGTGTTGTTTTCTTTTATTTGATGAACTTGAATAAAATTGGCCCAGTCTTTGACTCCTCCAACATGTTAACAATAATCCCTTACAATAGAGAAAGTGTGTGTGTGTGTGTGTGTGTGTGTGTGTGTGTGTGTGTGTGTAAGTTGTGACGGAGGGAGATCAAGGGGAAGCATGGGGCGAGCGAGAGGGAAAGACAGTGAGAAGAAGCCATAGAGAGCTGCATGGCTGGCTCCCGGCTGGCTGCGTGGGGGTGTGTGTCTTAAGAGTGTGTTGAGAGGAGAGTGAGACTGCTTGGTCGTCTCCATGTCTAATCAGGGGAACACTTGTGTGTCCCCGTCTCATTGTCTCCTGGGCCCCTCTGGGCGGAGGCCCTCCACTCCACCACCACACCTCAGGACATGCCAATAGCTGCCGGTCAAATCCACACCGGCAGCCGCAGAGTTCACACAGGAATCGAGACGTTGGACTGTAGTCATGAAGAAGGAAAATGTTTCAGTTGTGGAAACTGTAAAAACTGAGACAGCAGGAAATGCACAGACTCCATTTGAGTCCTTCAGGTGATGCTAAATTTTACTGGAAATCAATTATCTTTTCATAAAATCACTGTTCATTAAATTGTAAGGGCATTGTAGTGACACTTGTAGCTTATGGCATTTTTTAATCTCATATTACTAAAATATGTATTCCTTAACCTTTAAATCGCTGTGCTTTTATTCCAAAAGAGGGTTTTCTGTCCTGAAACAAGTTACAGGCCTTAGGCCCAACTTTTCTACATGAAATGACCAAATATGTAATAAATAATGTCTGAACAATGTAATGGATGTGACATAACCACTCTGACGAACCTGACCTCACTCTGTGGCCAAGTAAAAACACAACTGGTCACATAGGCTACTATCTTCCAGAGCGGTACAGTCGCAGGACGGCGCGCCCCCGACCCCGGGGTTTCTGCTCCATGCAGGGGAGCTGTGCACGCTCCCGGCTGAGCAGTTTCCCAGTTTCGTCTCCTCCATTACTGGCGAGGCTCAGAATCAATAATTCAATAGTTTTGGCGTCTAAATCCTGCCCCAAACGACGAGGTACACAAACACTCCAGACTCTGGTGCAGACTCTGTGAGATCAGTATTAATTAATAGCTAAAGACATTGTGTTTAGTGTGGAAATATCGGAAGGGTAATGCGATCTGGATTCCTATAATTATAGGCTCCCGTGTCAGGTGTTTATTAAATGTTCAATAAGAGGCGGTTAAGATGTCAGGAAATGAATCAGGGAAATTTGTAAGTCAAGTGAAGCGGGCGTTAATAAATTATTTTTACAAAGACACTGGCTTCGTTTTACTTTGTGAGCTGCCTGTATATTTTTATACATAATTCCAAACTTTAGGTCATGACACATAACATTTTCATTCGGTGGAGATGGGCAGGAGGCCAGATTCAAGAGGAACATGGGGATTTACAACTGGAATTACATCGAATACTATTAACCTATATTAGGCTATTTTATGTAAAAATGTACAAAAATTACTGACAATATCTTAAGTAGCCTATTGCTGGTAAAAAAAAAAATCGATTTAGGCCAAATGTAATCTAGGCATCTAGGCTGCTAATTAATAGGCTACAAAATGCATCTTTGTTTTATATAATTATTAGGCCGTTGGGGTTAGCTCGATTAATTATCGCAAGAGTAACGCAGTGGTTTCAAATCTAAAGGAGTAGGCTGTATATATATATATATATATATATATATATATATATATATATATATATATATGTATGTATGTATGTAATTGTGTGCATTTAAAGTGCTTCAATGCAGCAAAACGTTATCTTTGAGCCACCGAACGGCCCCCGTCTCTTTATCCTTTATCTGACAGTTTTTCTAGCTTGTACTGGAAATTACCAGTCCTACTCTCCAAACGCTCCACAACCAAATTATGAATAATGCATTGGTTTGGCATGGGAGCAGCAACAGACACCCATGTTCCTGACTAAACGGGCCTGTCACAACTGTGAAGTTATCAAAAGACCTATAGCTACAGGGATGAATTATTAAATATCTGCTGCCCTCAAAGATTTACCGGCAGCAATAATAATAATAAAATAATAATTATAATAATAATGATAATGATAATATGTTAGCTGATAAAGGCCAATTAAAACTGTAAAAAATGTCAAGTCATTAAAGAAACTTTAGTTAATTTATTGTAGGAACGAAAAACATTTTGTTTAGGTGGATTCACGTTTCACATGTGATGGCAAAAAAGTAAAACAATTTCATGAATATTCTTCTTTTTTTTTTTTTTTAGAAACCCGTGCCTCAGGTAAGTTCACTTTCACTGTTATAAAAACATCAAAATTACATACATAAAGCACATGATTTTTTAATACATGGAAATAAAGCAAAATACAAAATGAACAAATTCCCCACAAGGCATTCGTAAAGCCACTAAATAATAAAAATAATGCATGTTTCTTGTGTATTAACATATTTTACACGTGCCCGTACCGGTTCGCATTCAGTCCTCGTGTTACTGTCATGTGTTCGTTTCACTGTGTTAAAGATGGCACTTATGACATAATGCTCTCCTTTAAAAGGGGACAAATAACCACCTTATATGAACACTGGATCGGGTTATCCTGACAAAAAAAGTTCAGCATAGCCTACACATGTAGCCTACTATTATAATCTCACATTTCCGGTGTGTCGCCTATAGTTTCGCCTTTACCAAAGGCGGTCCAAACAAGGTCAAATAGGCCAAACATTCAAGTGAGAGTTGCCCTTCCTCGGAGATAGGGGAGGAAAGAGGAAGAGAGAGGGGGGGGGGAGATGGCTCACCTCACGTCATTCGTGAAGACAAACTCATGCAAACACTGCTTGGGCATTTTGAATGTTAGACAAGAAACAGAAGCAGAAGAAATACTTTGAAAATTGTTTTGTTGTTGTTGTTGTTGTCTCTGTTTTGTCAAAGAATTCCCGCTCTGTCCCTTTACAGAGAAAGTGTTTTATAACGAGGCCAGCCTCTATATAGTTTCAAAATGAAATCATAGCAATAATAATATAATATTAAAACAGAACAAAACAATTGCAGAATGGTTCGCCTTGTTTGACAAAGTATCGACCGTCCCAGCTGCATCCTGCTCCTCCTCCTCCTCCTCCTCAGGGTGTCTTGCCGCCCTCTTCAGCCATGTGGCTGCAGAGAAGGACCCCGCGTAGCCTTGCTGTCCATCTCATCCGCCACTTTTTTATTGACGTCCAAAAATCAAGTCTGTGTAGGCTATCACGCCACAGTCTCTTTTTCTCATTGTCTTTTCTTTGTCTCATAAATAGCCTATATTTTTTATAGTTATAATCGTCGTCCTTCATTTAAAAAAGCATAAATATCGTCCTTGGATAATTTTTTCTCACTTTGTCCTTGGATTTGTTCACTTTGTAAGCGTTTATGCTCGGTGTCTCTCAGTCGCGAGAACGTGGCGGACAATGCGTGCACGCCTTGCGCCCTCCAGTCCACCTGGCGTCACAGTCCCAGCGCGGCCGCGTGCTTTTTGGCCTTCAGTCTCAGGTCGGCGATGCTGGAGTTCTTGCTGGTGTTCTTGGCGGCGGCGGCGGCGGCCACAACTGAGGCGGCGGAGGCGGACTCGGCTGCGAGCGTCGCCAGCGGCAGCCCGAACGGCGGCGCGGGGAACATCATGTACGGCGCGTGCGCCGCCAGGTGAGAGTGCAGGTGGTGCTGCGCGTGGGCCACGGCGCTGTCCAGCTGCAGTTGCGCCTGCACCTGAAAGGAGAAGGGCGGCACGTTGCAATGACTATCCTACGGGACGGGACGCACGGATGGGGAGAGAAGGGGGAGAACATGCGTTAACTTTGCAGTGGGTTGTCTGAAGGGTCATTTGTGACTGCAGATGTGGTTCAGCTATTAACTGTTTACTCCTACAGGATGACCTAGTGCTTAAAAGCCATCATTCAGCTGGACTTCAGGGTTCAATCCACCAGCTTTTCTGGCGTCATTGAGCAATAGGCTATCACCGATGACATCTAGTTCTACAAACATTGTTGGCTACTGCAACTCTGGTGAATCAAAGATCAGATTTGCGTTTTTATTTGGACATCAATAGTATGAAATTAATCTCGATTCAACATTTCATTGCCTTTGGGAAACCTGGCCTGTGCCTGCAAGATAATAAACCCAAACCGGGCCAGTGAAGGCTCTGACTTCACAAAAATGAAATGCAATATAAATTATGTACATCATTTTACTATCTCAACACCACACTGTCCCCCACATACAGGTGCACTGTAGGCCTATATCAAAACAAAGAAATCTTAGGAAAATATACATTTGTGTGAGGTGTATTGCATGAGTCCTGTTATTGGCTATAGCTATCCTACACCCTGCAGGGCTACTAACATTATTTGCCTGTGCCAGTTAAATAGGCATATAAACGATCCATAAAACATATTTTTTTCAATCAGGTTGTACAGTCTACGCAATTGGCACAGTGTTTTTTGTCAGTGTGGTAATAAGGGTTTAGTTACCCCCTACATTGGAACTGGAGTCTCTGCATAGCACTTGGGCAGAGCCTGTGCCAAGACAGCAGTCCGGGGATTGGTCTGGTTTTAAGACTAGACGCTTCAAAGTAACTTGCCTGTTGGAATGGCATCCGTAAAGCCCCCACGTTGACATATGGCGCTACACGACAAGCTTCAAACTGGTTCGCTGCTCCAATCAGGACTCCTGCAAAAGCACAGATGATAGCCTAATTGTGAGGAGAACATCCCAAACCACAAAAGAGTAAACTGTAGGACTTGCTAACGAGCAGTAAGCTGATAGTTGGGGTAAACTTTAATAACGCCCAAGACAAACAGTCACTAAAGAAATTACAGTGCTTTTGATGGCTTAATTAAGTGAAAATGAAACCATGACACAAATAATAACAGTGCGTAAAGATGAAGGACGTTGCAAGTATTTGAGAGTTGCCTTGTAATAGAATAGAATAAAACAGAAACGAGCCTATAGTTCTGTGTTTTGTGGGATGCATGCAGCATAAAAGCCTACCTTTATGTAACTGGTTCTCCTGTTTTCTGCATTTGGCTCTTCTGTTCTGGAACCAAACCTGCAGGGAGAGAAATTAATTAGAATCCTACTGATTGGCAGCTGCTTGTGAGGCCATGTGTAATTCCTCTCAAAGTGACAACAACCGCAGAAAAACAATATCCCTGAGGAGCACTGAAATATTAATGACACTGCTTAACCCCAGATTTGAATTATTACATTTAGTCTACAACAAGGGAGAGAGTGGGGGGTTGGAGCAGAGAAAAGAGAAAGAGAAACAGTGGCGCACAAATGGAAAAGTGGTGAATCACCGAAAAGGGGGGGACTTTAAAGCATTATTAGGAGAATAGAAACATCCTTGTTGGAAATGCGCAGGACTATGGGACTATAATAAATAACCTTGTCAGCGTTGGTTTCATGTTTCTATAGATTAGTGTCCCCGAAGAGCTGAATGGGACTCTCTGATATTGAATAGCAGCAATGCTATTAGGTTTGGGACATCAGAGCAAGGCGATCTGAGAACATCTCCCTCTTTCCCTTTCCATCTCCCTCTCATTAAATGACCGCTGAAATTAATTACCCTTATCTGCAGAAAATCCATGTCAGAGAAACGCTTAAATGCCTTGCAGTTTTTTCTAATCACCGCCATAACACGCACTTGCACACACACAAACACACACGCACAAAAAAAAATCTGCTTCAAAGACAGCTCACTTCTCCTTTTTTTGCGACTGTTGAAATCGACAAGCGTCAATTTCAGAGGAACGCCTTGAAACACAGATTAAACGATTAACGTGCTTTGAATCTCCCAGACAAAGCTCGGGCTAAATTAGCCCACAACGCAACATGTCAATCTGCAATCTCCCTTACATTAGGGTCCCTACACACCCTCTCTCTCTCTCTCTCTCTCTCTCTCTCTCTTTCTCTCTCTCTCTCTCTCACTCACACACACACACAAACACACACAAACACAGTGAAAACATGGTTGAAATATCATATTGATCTGGCTGTCAGCTGGCTTCATTTATTGACCACAGTATATGTCAATCGGAAGTCCTTTTGTGATGCTCCAGGTATAATTTATAGCGATGATCAAAGCAGATGCTCTGCTGCTATTGACTGAGGCAGAATTACAAAATAAATGTGTGGTCTCTGCATTAAACTGGTAAAAAAAATATATATATATATATAATAGTGACAACTGACAGAGAGAAAGAGAGAGGGCTGCTCTTGATTTGGGTAGAAAATAATACATAATTTATGCAAATCCCCGAGCTGTGCTCCTTGTTCGGGACACAATACGCCTTATTGGTGAGATTCCAGTTCAGGCCGGGAGAGCCCTGCAAAAAAGCTGGCTTTAACTTTTTTTTTTCGGAGGGGGTGGAGATTGAGTTTGAGATGGGGACCTTTTTGGGCCCGTTTTATGATTTTTTCCCCCCCACAACGACCGCCATATTTAATATGGAGACAAATGCTGAGTCCTCCCCTGAGCCGGGCATGCGGGATAAAAGAGTCTGGAATAAGATATTATATGAGTTTGATAAATCAGATGAGAGGAGCTATCTATATGTTCATAGTCCCCCCTGCTCCCGTTACACACGACATGTCTGAGTCCCCCACCTCCACCACCACCACCCCTCGACCAGCCTTACTGGGTTTCTGCACAGATGGTGTGCCCCCATGAAAATACGCATCTCTGACAAACAGGGCCTTGGTAACATACACACAGATACTGAAGGCAAATATTTGTGGGCTTATTTGTTTCGGTGGATTTGGGCAATAAAGATTACAACGGCTCTCGTGATACAAGCAGTGCCTAATTGATATCATCAACACAAATTAAGTCATCAGAACATGCTGAGAGAAAAAATAATCTAATCAGAAAATGATGTGGTGGGGGGAAAACATTTTGATGGTAAACGGTTTTTCTTCCTTCTTTAAAAAAATCTTGCTCAACTCATTAAAACTTGCAAACACCCATGGGGCTCCTCTGAACCGTTCCACAAATCCAAGCCTCCTGTAGCAGCTGAGCAAGTGTGTCTGTGCACATTTATCTTTTTTACATGAAAAACCTCCACAACAACACAAAATGTTATCATCCTCAGACTGTGTGTATGCATGAAGAATGAAGTTGATCATAACAAAAATCAGTGAATATATTATTAAAATCCCTCCAGGGGAAAAAAAAAGAGACCGAATATGGGAAAAACGTGACGTGACAACCTATGCTTTTATTATTATTATTATTATTATTATTATTATTATTATTATTATTATTATTATTATTATTATTATTATTATTATTTCAATTAAAGCATGTGGGTCACTCTGTCATCTATTGTTTTAACACATACATACCCACGCACACTGCCATGGTTATGATAATGCTTAATGATAAAGATTATTTTATTGTAATTGTTTAATTATTTTTCAGTTTTTTGACAGTGTATTTTTATATTGAAATAGGGCCCTCTCCCTCAATGTTATTATTACCACAATATTATAATTCCATTCTTTATTTAAACATTTTTTTGTTTTTACAGTTGAAATGTCTCTGCCTACCTGCACTCGGGCCTCCGACAGTCCCAGTCGCTGGCTAAGCTCCTCCCGCATGAAGGCGTCCGGGTAGTGGGTCTCGTCGAAGAGCCGCTCCAGCTCGTTGAGCTGCTCTAATGTGAAGTTAGTCCGACTTCTCCTCTGTTTGATTTTAGTCTGTGCCTCGTCCTCTATAGGCTTCGAGTCCTCTTTCCTTTCTTTCACGTCCGTGTTGCCTGTGAAGAGAGGGAGACGTCAGCATCATGGAGCTGTTCTGCATGTGACCTCCAGTCTATGCTCATTATTGGCCTTCATCGCCACACATTTATGAAATATTTTAACATGTATTTACACCTAAAAAATAGGCTGCATTCTCATACAAATCGCAGAACTTTCATTGGTTGGATGCACCTTAATATAAAAGCATATTCTGTAAATGAACCATAAACGATTAAAGAATAGAATATCTGAAAAACAGCACTAAATCTATTATATAGCTACTCAAATCTGAAAATGGACTAAAAAGATGATTATCGACCTACAGAAAATTGAAATAAAACCTAGATGATAAAAAGAAAGAAAGACATGCCCTTCCAGCCCTCAAAGAGCACAGAGCTATCAGACCTCGGATGTTTTGTAGAGCTACATAAAGCTCTTTAATTATTAACTGCTTATAAATATGCAACGCTGTGCCCACTGTTGGATGTTTGATACATGCTTGTCGCAGTTCCGTTTTTTTTTTTACCACGCTGCCCATGACGAACAGATGTCATTTTTACAAGCCAACCCAACTCTTAAGATATCTTGTCCTGTGTGTTGTCACATTTTGCCCAGGGTTCATAAAACACTGTGAATAGGCTGAACATGGCAGCTGAGCAGCTTCTTCACTTCTCATAAAATGTCAAAAATAAAAGTATGAATTACTAACATAACTGGCATTGGTCTGTTTGAAAGCATTAAATTATTGTTATTAAATCAAAGCTTTGCCGTTTAAAGTATGATTTTATGCTGTCTTCCCTTTTTTATATGCTCTTATTTTTGTTGTGCAATTATATATATAGGCCTATATATTGCCTAAACATTAAATTATTAAGAATAACCACGAAAAGCAATTTTCCCACCCACTGTCTATTTGATATTTGTAATATGAAATCGTCAGATTTGTATTCACGCCACCTACTATTGCTTCACACCTGAAAACAGACATCTATGTCCACTGAGTGACTACAGAAATGACAGGGCTTGATTTCCACCTTTCATGTGCACTAATCTGTATGGCAGGTGTTTGATACGAAACGTTGCCATTATATATGAAAGACAGATTCCTGAGGCGCCTGACAATCAGTGACGCTTATGTAATGAATAAAATCAAGCTAGAGCTGCATTGTTGCAAGGCTTGTAATCAATCTGCACTGCAACTCCAGCGTTTTTGAAAACGCAAGGCAAATAAAGCACCACGATGCACCTATTTGTTATTTTAATAAACTTGTGATAGAAAAAAAACCGCAAGACACCTTGCTTATGTCCTATATTATAGAACACTGGTTATTAGTGTACATGAGGTTTTGTTGTTTAGTTCTTGGGTTGGCCTTTTCTGGTGCACTAAATCTCTGAAATGAAACTTTTAAACTGTACCACAGTGAGGCTTTGCTATGAGCATCTTATACAGATGGAAAATAGTTTAAGCAGTAGGAAAATGTTTGATAAAAAGCCTTATAAATAACATATATATAATGTATGATACTTTCACTAAGCACCAGTTAATGATTTCCTTTTACAGAGGTAGATCACTTTGTAACTTAAAAACGAGAATGACAATAGTGGGCTGCTAAAATCTGCAGTATCCGCCTAGATCAGAATCAGAAGGCAAGTTGACGGTGTTTTTACTCTATTTCGGAAATAAAAGCGTGGCTGTGATCAGTGTATGATGTTCGACCAGCCTCTCTAGACTTCATTACTCCTCCAGTCCTCCAGACATCCCCGTTGATAAAGACACCATGCAGCCCTACCGTCAATGAGTTTGGGGCTCCCGACGTCCCTGATTCTTTCCGGGCCGAGCATGTCCGTTTCCCTGCCCGGCGAGAGCGCAACGTTCCGGGTGACGGCTGTTGCCTCCTCTCGGCTCCCCGGCTCCCCGGATAAAGACTCCCTGCTCCCTGCTCTCGTCGACCCGGTCTCCAACACCTCCCTGTAGGTTATCACTTCCTTCTTCTCCTTCACTTTCTGGTCGAAAGACTTAGACACGAAAGCGGTGAGCTCTTCCATCCCTGCCTTCTCTCCTCTTAAAAAAAAATCACTCACTCACGCACTCTCTCCCTTTGCTCCAAGACAGCTTAAGACATCAATGGTGTGGCTCGTTTTAAACTCGACCCCTTGAAAATGCTGCAAGAATGATGCTGCCAACTCTGGAAGAAGGTTAAAAAAATATTTAAAGAATATATATGTTCTCAGCCAATTCCTCCTCCTTTGGTAACGGAGTTGGGAACCTGCTGGTGATCCTCTATTGAAGTCACAGTATTTATACTTTGCGGCGCCTTGCCCCCTTGATCCGTGCAAATTACCTCCCCTCAGGATGCCGGGATGAGCCCCCCTTCCCCTTCACTGATGGGAGAGAGAGAGAGAGCGGGAGGGAGAGGGAGAGAGAAGAGGAGTAAAAAAGAAAAAGAAAAAAAAAACATTAAGCAGCACCGTCGCTATTGGCCATTAATCCGAGATTGACAAGAAGGACTAATTAATTTAATTAAGCGCTCATTCGCTGCTATTGTCCTGAGTTAGTTTTTTAAACACCCGGGAGATGGTCATGGATCTCTATCTCGCGCGCTCTCTCTCTCTCACCCTCTCTCTCTCCGCAGGGGTGTGGCTTAAAAAAAAATCTGAAAATGACAAGAGAGAGAGTGAGGGGAACACATGGATGAGGAGTCCTTCCTCAGTATATCTCTGTGATCTAGGGTAAAATAGTAAGTCACAACGATGACACGGAGAGAAAAGAGGTAAAATAAAATTTAAAAAAAGCGGACCAGCTGGGGAAGCCGAGAGGAGCAGCAACGACTTTAGAGGAAGCTCAAGTGAACATGTTTGGCTTGAACCCCAGTTGCACACATTTGGCTTTAGGCCTGGTACATTTATACATAAGTTTCCTGCGTGTTTTTTATACATCGACGGAGTCGCTTTTAATTTGAAACAAAATTTCACTGCCAAAAAATTGAAATTAAAATAAATTGTGTAGCTTATGTGATTAAATAATTCCTGAGGTAAGAAGCCTGATTTCTTATTCTATCAATAATGAGAAACGAAATTATTATTATTATTATTATTATTATTATTATTTATGTTATTTCACACAAACGACAGTAACCTGTTAAAATGTGTAAAATAAGCCTGACATGAAAGTTTGGGGAGCCTGTGAGACAAACTTTAATGTTTCCTCGCTTTGCAACGTTGCTTTATGTTTCTAATCAGCAATTATGTATTTTAAAATTGTCATCATTAGTGAGACTATATCGCTTAATATTAATTCTCAGTGGACTTTTTAGGCCATTAGGATGTTAAATAGCAGCCAAACGTTTAATTATAATGCCTCTTGCTTTTGCGTTGCCAATGGGCTTACTAATTAACGTTTTCAACTCGCTTTTTTTCCCGCTGAAATGGTTGCCTGTATTTGCAAAAAAAATAAAAAATAAAATAAACAATGGTTCACTTGCGGTGAATGTAAGTGAATTCCGCGGAGAGAGAGCAATTAAGTGGGAAGAGGAGGCAACATATAGGCAGTCAAGAAACAGGATACAGCGGGATTTTGAAAACGTCGGGATGAATTTGATGCAAAATTAAGGGTGTTTATTGATAATCTATATAAAGCCCTATTTCCACACAGGGGCTCAAACAATTACCTTAATTAAATATTAACGATGTTTCAGCTTGAACCTTAGGCATTAATTACTATGATTTCTGCTGCATCTCAAAGCAGGATGAATTCATAATCATAGTGATAAGCAGCCTCTTGTATCTACTTGCAGTGAAAACCCCATTGACTTGATTCAGTCCGCCATTTTTCTACACCTTATTGATTCATTCACTCATTCACTCAGTGGTCGTTTCACCTTCAGTGGCGTTGTGTGTTTTTGAATTTCATGAGGTAATTAATTATTCCACTTTGTTGGAAAATTTGTTGTGCTGCTCTGTCTGCCCTTGCAGCTCTCAGTGTGTATGCTGGTGTAAAAACTTATTATCTGAGAAGATGACCTCATGCAAATTATCACTGACATAACTCACACATGCAAAATGCAATGTTTGGAGTGGCCTAGCCTGTGGGGGTATTGTCAGATCAAGGCGAAATATGAGCAACCCAGACTCAACCCAAATACATTCATTAATAAACGTTATAGTTTCAATCGACTGGAGACTGAAAAATGGCAGATATTTACATATACATAGGCAACACATAATGGTTAATAATAATAGCTGAATAATGTTGCTGCTCAATTAATTGACCTCAAACTTTTTTGGATTTAATAAAGAGTGTCAGTGCGCGTGATAAAAGTGGGCACAGCTGAATAAGCATCATCCATAATAACCTTTTTCTCCCTCAAATACCAATCATGCCATATAGGAAACAACCTGTAGGCTCATTGAATCTGCATGCAACCTCTAAATAAAATTAAGCTAGTTTATTAATGTGGTTGACAGTTTTAGACTAGGCTACACCTAAAGTGGCACGAAAAAAACAGTGCCGCATTATTTAGGGCTCATTTGAGGCCGACGATATCATTTAGGGCAAATCATGAAAAACTAATTGATAGCAGACAAAACAGTCCCCCTCAATCGAAGGCTCTGTGTTGGACTCTGCGGTCTGGAGGCGTTCGATGCTCTCCGGCTTGACGAGTAGAGTCTCCTGAGCAGTGCATGGCTGAGTTGTGGATGTTCACAACGATTTAAAGGCGAGGAGCGGGATTTTCATTTCAAGGTAACATTTGTTTGCTACTCTTTTGTCTTTCTTTTAACGTTTGCTGACTGCAACGTGACGCATGTTTACTGTTAAGCGTGTAGAAGGCTTGAGCCAAACCGAGAGCAGCAGCCAAACGTTGGTGGAGTTAGCAAGCACAGTTAGCCTGCTAGCAAGTCTGTCCGCAGAAACCAGATTTAATGTATTTTATGTATCTCTTTTATATTTACAGCATGCGCGATAACAGTGTTGTTACAGCTGTAACAGGTATCTTAATTACACAACTATTACCTTCTTCCATGTAGTTGGTAAGCTAAGCTACATGTGACATTAGTTAGCTAACGTTATACAGCTAACGTTAACGTTAGCTTAACATTAGGTCAGACCTCACCATTATAGCTACGGTACATCAATAAAACATTTTTTTTGTAATATAGCTGCACTGTTGGCTTTGTTAAATTGTCCAGTATGTTCATGTCGATACTCAAGTTTTGTATCACATCGTTGCTAAAGGTTGTCAGAGAGTTAGCTCATCAGTAAGTTACTCCTGTGTGTGTGTGTGTGTGTGTGTGTGTGTGTGTGTGTGTGTGTGTTGTGCCAGCTGACAGCCAGCCAGCATGGGTCGGCGCTCGTCTGACAGTGAAGATGACAGTCGGAGCAGGAGGAAGAAAAAAGCGCGTCGCCGGTCATCCTCTTCTTCCTCGTCTTCGTCTTCATCCTCCGGCAGCAGGGTGACCAGTAGCCGGGGTCGGAGGTCCAGTCGCCGGAGCCGCTCTCGCTCAAGGGACAGGGACAAAGACAGGAGGTGAGAGTGCATAACAAGGCTGAAGGTGTGAGTACTGAGTAGGTGACTGTCCTGCTGAAGTGTCTTTGAGCACGACAGACTGTGTCAGACTGTGTGTGCGCCAGAATAAGTTGCCCAGCAGCCCAGCTAATGGCTCATCTTCTCCGTGGTTGCAGAAGTGAATCAAAGGTTGAAAATATTGTCTGTACATATCTTGTCTTCCCATCTTGGCTTATTGTGTTACCATTTGCTTACTTTCTTTTCACAGCTCATTACAGCTGTATGGTCCCTGTGTTAAGAATATTGAGTTTAACATCTTCAGGAGTCTGATGTTATTTTATTGAAGAGACAATCCAGATGTAGTTGAGTTCTCACAATTCTACTGGCTGGTATACATTTAAAAAAAAATCGATTAACTTTACTGTCAATATTTGTCTGATAGTAGTAGTAGTATCCCAGTAAGTCGTGACAGTGAGCCAATGTGCACAATACCAGGGCCATGAAATTAAAACAGTTAAATGTTTTTAAGCCAACATTCGTTGTATTATTTACACCTATACTTTCTTGTGCTGTGACGTATCACAGTGGCTTATGTGGAAAAAGTCCTATTGTGGAATTTGCATTCATGTGACTGTTTGGGATGTATGTGAACATAATGGGTATTGTTTGTCCTTGTCTTCACAAACACATTGTGCGCTTTTTTTGAGTATTGAAACATTACAGCTGTTTTGCTTTGTCTGTAGATATTCAACAGATTATCAGTATAAGAGTATATGTGACAATTTGTGAACATACACTAAACAAGCCTAGAAAACTGTTATTTGTGAAACAGTTGAATTGTTGAATCTCAACCAATAAGCAGTTGAAATGTTACAAACACACCATAATCTGTCTGTAGGCGGACTATCCAAATAACGTGTAACCCCAAGAAATAACGGAAATACCCATATTTTTGAATTTGATATAAGTCTGTTTTACTCAACATACAGTAACTTAATTTAAAAACTTTAATAAAACAAATGTTGCATTTTGATTTTACTTTAGTTAGCTAGAAATTTCGGACACATGTAGCTGTTTTACATGGCTCATTTTGTGTCTAGTAAGTCTCTAAAAACAAAACAGAACCTAAAGCTTACAAGCTTATACCAGTTTTATAAGCTTCTCTTCATGTTTACACAATACCACACTTTGTTATTTAGCAGTTTCAGAGGAAGGGAGGGAGATTCAGTAATAATCTAACATATTTACAAGTGGGTAGTGGCTGGACCTGGCCTCGTCCATCCATCTATCCACAGCTGCCACTGGCTGTGTGTGGCTGTTCAGACAAGGCCAGTTGAAAGTAATTATTTATAAGTCTTGGTCAAGGTCCATTACTGCTGATTGGAAGTCATTGCCTGTCTGTATGGGGTTGGGCTGGGTGGGCAGTGTAAACCCTGGGACCACGGTCCCTCATCTATTAGCCATACATTTTGATCAATTAACCAAGGCTGTGTGTGTGTGTGTGTGTGAGAGAAAGTAGTAGTTCCTTAAATAGGCTCATATGAAAAATCATAAATGCAAACAGTGAAAAGAGACCTGACCGGTAGAGATGTGTGTGAGTGAACAAAAGACTTGAAATCCAACTTGTTAGCTGTTGTGTTCATGTGAAAGGCGTTAACCAGCACTACCCAGCCGCATGTGTTGGAGCCATTATGTTTTTATTACATTACATTTGCGCAGGAGAAAATGTGTGTGCTAGTAACGCCACCTTCCAAAAAAACCTCAGCTCACTACTGTGTGTTTCTTTTGCGTAATGTGTGAAGTGGTTGTATGAGGGCTGTGGAACTTATTTCATAAGGCCCCGCTCATGGGATCCAGCCTTTGGAATACTAATGGATCCTTCCTGCGCTACTCTAAGTGGTACAAATCTGGTTTGATAGTTCAGCCTCTGTGTTATTTGTATTGCTTTTCTTTTTCTTCTCTTCTCCTCTCTCGCAGAGCTCCCACAGGACCGTGTTTTTTTTTGTGTGTGTGTGCTAAAAAGATTTGGGTATTTTTGGCTTTGGTGAAACACAAGAAGAGATTTTAAATAATGAATATTGCTCAAACTGTTTGCGCAGTAGAGGAGGGGGGTTTCTGCATTTCCATTCACCCCCATAAATGCCTCCTGCTACATGATATCAATAGGAACGCGGTTTGAGTAGTGTTTAGAAAACAGACGCTACACACACTGCTGTAGCCACATTAAAGAGCAGCAGAGCACCAAAGGGCCCCTGTGGAGGAACTGTAGGGCAGCCTGCATTGCTCTGCTGCTCTGTGCCGCGGACGAGTGTGTTCACTAATGCAAAATAGCCGTCAGTGCTGCTGATAATAGGTGAGGTTGTCTGGGACATTCGGACATATTTGCTCTTGAAATGAACAGCAAAACAAATTAGGAATACAGCATTCACTTACGCAGGTGAGGATGAACGAATTGCAGATGATGGTGTCTGAGCTGCTGTGAACTGGTGAATAACACAGAGGGGTGCTTGTCATGCCGGGGTGGAGTGCAAAGGTGAAGGGAGGAGGGAGCTGATATGGGAAGTGTTTGTTTTATGGATATTAAACTAAAAGAAACTACAATGAAGCTGAAGAACCTTGGTGAAATTATAATTGCTGGTGATAAATGCCTATTCTCTGGGATTTCGGGAACCAAATTTTTTCATGAACCACACTGGGCATTTAGAACAAATGTACATGTTTCACTGTTGCTGATTTGCCAAAATCACAAAATGATTAATTGTATAAATAATAACCCTGCTGTCTGATTGATGTTTTGTTTTAATGATCCTGCCAGTAATAGAGCTGACTTTGTATGTTTTTGGCCCATGTGCTTCAGGAGGAGGAGACGTTCCAGCAGCAGTTCGTCCCACAGTTCATCTCGCAGGAGGAGGAGTCGCAGTGCGGAAAGAGACAAAGGGAGGAGCCATCGCTCACACAGGTCACGCAGCCGAGACAGGAGGTAACAATGCCGTCACGCGCAAATTTTTTTTAAAATCTGGGATTGTGTAACAACGCTTTTTTAAACAGTAAATGTTAAAACAAAAATGCAAAATCTTAAATTTAAACATGGCCATTCGAATTTTTCAACGCTTTGGTGGTTTTGGAAGTGGATATTTCATGCGTTGTATTGTTGACTAACCACAAAACTCGATTGATATTACTAACACAGTCTTGTTCAGATTAATCTTAACAAAATGCATTATTTTTTTTTTATTATTGCAACATAGTTTTTGCCTCAGGATTGTATTAGTATTAGCGCAAATAATATTAATAATAATATTTCTGAATAAATATTATTATTATATTTAACAATACTTTTCCACAATATGTTTTATTTACACTGATGACAAAGTATATAATGCATGAAAAGAAGGAGTGATTAGCGACAGCTACATCATTGTGACAAAATAAATACGACTTGAAGTGCTTTTTGGGTGTTTGTATTACAAATCAGTATGTGGAATGCCATTGCAGACTTTTCTTATTAAAAAAGCAATAAGACTTTTGGAAGTTTACTTCAGTGTAAACAAACACATCGTTTCGTATTTATGTCTCATGTCATCAGATGGAGCCACATGGAAACTTGCATCTTAGCTCTGGATTAGTATGTTGCGTGTGCATGTGCTTGTGTGTCAGTTTACTCTGACTATCCATCTTACTGTGTGAGTAATAATGAAACAGAGACCCGCGGAAACAGCAGGTCATAGCGGTCCAATCCTTCCCAAATCTCCTCTGGCAGCGGCTCTCCTTTCACTCATTAATGCAATTAAAACATCATTACCCATACATACTTTGTTGAATTATGATTATTATTGGTGTAGCTCGTTTTTTTTTTCTTTCTTTTTGCTAACTTATTCATACAAGATTAATGTGTACACACCTGCACCACACTTATCACATGCACACACACACACACACACACACACACACACACACACACACACACACACACAGCCATAGTGAGTCGTCTACCCCTTTCAGAAACATAAAGGCAAATTCTCTGTGTGTGGTGGTCCATGTCATTAGCATAGCTAATCTGGTGCTAATGAACCAGTAAACTGTGCTGTTTTTAAATCCCTCACACACACACACACACACACACACACACACACACACACACACACACACATTGTAAAAACATGCACAGACGCACAATTGAAGAAAAGGTTGTCATAATATATGCGTAGGCAAGGCCCTTTGTTTACTTGTATATGGCTGCGGGAGAGAGCAGAGATCATTTTAATCACAAATGGAAAAGTGTTTTAATATCTTCATTGCAGAGGTGTCAGGATGAACAGAAGATGCAACAGAGACGTTTGGACATAAGGGTGGTTGATGGTGCCGTTTAGAAGACACCACACTTCAACCCTCCGACCCAATGGTTCACAGAACATAGGCAACACATTTCAAATTACCGTGTCGCGCTGTGAGCGGAAACCATTTATGGAGCGAATTTGACCAAACAGCTTTCACACATTCTCTCCCGACTCTGCGGTACAGTGGCAGTCACTCACAGCGGCTCTGGTGATTAAAACATCAGTCGAAAATGGCATTACTGGTGTGGTGTGAGATGAAGGGTGGAGGGGATTTGGGAGATTTAGAACTACAGTCGATGACATCGGTGTTTACAAACGCTGTACTATGATTAGGAAGGTTGCGTTGTGTAATCGGCTTAGCGGTGAGCGAGGAGCAGGTGGGTTGGGCTGGTTGGTGGTGGGAGAGCGTGGCGGGGTGTTACGAGGTGGAGGCGGTGCTGGAGGTGGGGATGTGCAAAATGATGCCATTGATGATAAATTTATGCAGTTATGTGATGGCAGCTGCAATTTATTTGCATCCATTTGTTTGCAAAAACTTTGGCGGCCACATGTGGGTTCCTAATTTAGCATTCGAACAATCCAGTTGACATTTTGACGTGTCATCCAATGAATAGGGACTAGAGCTGATTAGTCGATCCATTGATTTGTCGATCGTCAACAACAAATAACCAACAACAGTTAATTTTGTTTCGGTAATTTTTCAGGCAGTTTCTCAAATGTGAGGAGTTGCTGTTTTTCTTTGTCTTGTTTGAGAGTGACTGAATCTCTTTGGATTTTAGAGGTCACTTTGGACTCTCACTTTCTGACATTGTATAGACCAAATGATAAATCTATTAATCAAACAAATAACTGGGAGATTAATAAAGATAATTGTTAGTTGATGCACTAAATGGGACTAATTAGGCAAATCTTATGAAAACCTTGCTTTTGGTGTTTTCTGCAGTTCTAGTAGCAACTGTAGTATTATAGTCCTGTTCTGTACAGCTCTGTTGTAGGATACTGCACAATCTGCGTCCACTGTGGTTGTGGAATGAAAGCAGGTTGGTGTGTTCTGTGTACAGGTGCCCTGACTGCCATTAGTCAGTGGTGTGTGTGCGTTGTCTGGATGAGGCTGGCTGAGAGGCTGGCTGATGGATCAGGGGGGGATTGAGTGGACAGTACCTCATGATTGATACGCAGATAGGATATGAGGTGCTGCCTGCCACCCCCACACCCCCAGCAACGCCAACCCGCCAACCCGGCACCACCTTCAGAATATGAAAGAGAGGAGAAAGAGGAGGCTGGGGTGCGCTGACTGGAGAGAAGAAAGGGAGAGGGGGGACTACGAGAAGTTAGAAGAGAATGGAAAAGTGTGGAGAGAAAAGGTGGAATGGAGCACAGGAGAGGGAGAGAGCGGAGAAGATCCTAAAGGAGGAAAATGAAGAGGAAAGACAGAAGCGAGCACTGATGGAGAGAACAGATAGGCTTGAGAGAGGGATATTATTCAGAAGAAATGAGAATCAGAATCAGAATATTGCAGGGGAGAAGATTAGGACCATAGTGGGGCCGTCGTGGGTTGAAGGGACGGAATATTATTACCTTCTTTTCAATCTCTCACGTATAAATAAAAAATAAAGAGATACGTGAAATAAAAATAATGCTCTATCTTGTGTTTACCATCTATTGTTGCTTACTCCCTCTCTTTCTCCCACCCCCCCCCGCACTCAATCAGAGAAGGGCTAAGTCCCCCAGAGGCAGTCAATCTTGCCCTGAAATGTAAAACAGACAAGAGGAGCAGATTACCTATTTGCCATTAATGTTTATTCTCTTTGATGTGAGCAAGCATATCAGGCTGCATGTGTGTGCGCGCGGGCCTGCCTGTGTGCGCACCAGCGAGCGAGCAGCATGTGTGAGGTTGATCGAGTGTATGCATGTATGTGCAGATTTGCGTGAATGCATGTTCGGGAAGAGGTGGGGGTGTCGTGGCATAGTCCACTGGGGGGAGAGCAGAGTGGAGCATGGCAGCAGCGTACAGTGATTTGATGTGTACCCAGTTCAACAAAGACGACACAGCCTCTCATCATAGTGGGATCACAGGCACATCTTTAGGTGAGCTCGGCGGAGTGGTGTAGTGCTGGGATTTTACGGGCGTTCACAGCAGGAGGTTAAATGTGTGTGGCTCAGTCAGTCATTCTGTCAGTCCCTCATTTATTTAACAGTTAGCTTTAGAGGCCCTGTTAGAAGACACGGAGGAATGGCTGGTGCGACAAATCCACCACTTGACCCATCAAAGAGAAGCTGAGCATTTCATTCGTTGGTGGTTGGTCACACGTAGGTGAGCACATACTGCAGGGCACAGACAGATGCTTATATTTTCCTCATTAATATTTCAGGGGTGTGTTGAGTGAGCAGCACAGAGTGCTAGCGTCAGGGTTTAGCCCTGCTAACACTGGAGCAGCTTCATCACTGGGCTGCTGTCATGAGTCTTAAGGAGAGTGAGACCTCTAATTATCTGTTTTTCCCCTGGAGGAGATATATAGCAAGCTAAACACACCACCCACCGTGCTAGGATGGTCGACCAGAGTCAGGATTATCTCCAGCCACACTGGAGCAACAGAAGCCGGGATGAGATCAGAACTGGTGCTTGGTTATAGCAAGGGGAAAGGACTGTCGGTGGGACATAGGTTGGGCCAAGACAGACAGTCAGGGACCGCATTTTGAAAGTTAAAAAATGTGGCTTTGGATGGCTCCTGTAAGTAAAGTAAATTTGTATCTATAAAGGATTTTGTGGTGTAAAAATCAATAGTTATTATTCATTGTTGAGACAAACATTTCTGGCTTTACAGAAGATGTCATTTCAGTGTTTGAATTTACGTGGAATATAGAAATTCAAATGATGTGTTACGAATAAGCCCCCCATTTTATGTAAAAGAAAGTCAGATTAGATCCCAGTTCTGGTCCCCTGCATTTAGGTTGACATGAAACATAGGATGTAATAATAATAATAATAATAATAATAATAACAATAACAGTAATATGATAATGACACACTGAGACACTAAAGGGACACTCAACCCCTTAGGGACATTCTGTTGTCCTGCTCCAGAGAGGTCAGAGGTCAGGGTTGACTAAAGAGCAGTGCCCAGAGCTAGCTACTTTCATTGCCTTGGTCTTCTGTTTATGAGACAGTCAACCACTAAGCCACCATGTCATGTCTCGCTGCCGCTAGAATTAGGTAATCGAGATGTTTTAGCTCCACAACATGAGCTCTGCTTTCTGCACTGGAGATCACAGAAGGACTCCGTGTGTGTGTGTGTGTGTGTGTGTGTGTGTGTGTGTGTGTGTGTGTGTGTGTGTGTGTGTGTGTGTGTGTGTGTGTGTGTGTGTGCAGGGCTTGAGCGATGGCCTGGTATTTATTTCGCACAGCAATTTTCCCCTGTATGAGATGAGGTGTCGTACATCTGCTAGATAGCTTTTCCTGCCTAGCACCGCCATGGAGCGCGCGCAAGGTCATCCATGCGGCTCGGGAACGGGGAGGGCTGAAGCGAGAAGCTGAAGGGAGGAGTGGGAAGGTAGGGGCGGTTGAGCGCAAGAAGACAGAGGTGGGAAAAACAGCGACTTTATTGCGGGTGAGCAGTGTGGCCTCCCAGCTTTCCGTTGCACCTGGGTCAGCAATTGGCAACTGTGTGTGTGTGTGTGTGTGATGATGATGTAGCAGGTGGTTTTGGGTGTCGCTGGCTTCATAAGGGAAACGGCCCTGAGTGTGTTTTGAGGACATGA
Organism: Micropterus salmoides; assembly: GCF_014851395.1. Lineage (NCBI taxonomy): Eukaryota > Metazoa > Chordata > Actinopteri > Centrarchiformes > Centrarchidae > Micropterus > Micropterus salmoides. The sequence goes on along the minus strand of NW_024042261.1, from coordinate 23,632,292 downwards.
CAAGTGAAATCTGGTTTGCTTAGCAACCGCTGAGATCTTGCCATTATGAGAGAACCATAAGGCAGGAATGGTGCTGCTGATGGATAGGAAATAAGATGAAGAAGAATGCGAACAACCCCTAAATCCCTTTTCTTCTTTAAGTTGCAGTATCTCACTTAGTGTTCTCACAGTTTTATAGTGGTGTTACGTTGGTCTGGTGTACTATATTGGAATTTAAGAGCAGGCTCTTGGCTGTTTTTCATTCATCTGTCTGTTATCCCATAGACTCTAAACATCTTTTCTTCTCCCCCTTCCACAGGATGACATTTAGCCCTTTCTTCCTTCTTCCCCTATTACCGGACTTGCAAAGTGTTGATTTAAACTGAAAGATGACCTGGTTTAGTTCGGCTGCGTCTTCTCTATTCCATAAAAATCAACATGCTTCCAGTCGTGAGATCTGAACGCGTTTGTTGTTGTGTTGTGTGTCCCCCCCCCCCCCAATCTTACTCTCTTTCTCTGTGTTGTCTTTTTTATTTATCTGCTGTAAAGGCCAGTCAAGCACTGCTCAGCTTTGTTGTCAGAAACCTTTATTTACCAAAGGGAGGAATAAGTGACTGACACAGACAGCCTCTTTCATCCCCGCCTCGCCGCAAGCAGTGTTCCCCTCTACCGCCAGAGGAAAACCCCCCTTCTCACCCCTCACTTCTGCCAAGCCCAAAACCCCTCTACCCTACTCCACCGCACCCCTCCATCCTGCAGGCTCACAACACAGTAGTCTACTCCCCTGGGTAGCAACCTAGCTGTAGAGTCTGCACTGTGTAACACACAGAAAATTCACCTCGCAAAAAGAATCGCACCAGTCCTCTCACATGTAGTAGACAAATGAGGGAGTTAGTCCGGTGATCGCAAAGAAAGACTAGCTTAACATGAAGGAGTTGTCCTTTTCTTCTTTTTATCCATCTGTTAAACAAACTCTGAGTAATGACACATGAAGCCTGTTGTGTTATAGCCTTGGGAAGGTAGTAAACACTTTGTGAAGGAGGGGAAAGGAGTCAGTCGCCTAATCAGTGCGTCAGAAATGACACAAGCACACTAAACAGTTTTGTTTAAATCAGAAAGCAATTTCAAAAAATAACATTCACACTCAAAAGTTCAATTGTGTATTTCCTGTAACTCAAATGTTGTAATTCAGCCTAATTTGTTAATATAAGAAAAACATCATTACTAAACATGCATTTTGAATAATACATAAAGGTTTTTTCTGCAGGCGTTGGGAGCGTGTCAAGTCAGTCACCTGTGCATATTTTCCCTAGTTAGCCTACATGTTCATCCAGATGAAGTAAGGGCTAAATAAGTAAGTTGTTAAGGGCACATACTGTAGCCCTTTATCACTGTCAACATGCAGATAATCCTAATAATGTCTGAAGATAGGTAACATCTTTTCTTTTCTACTTATTTGTATCTTTATTTTTTCTTTTTCATGCTCTTGAGCATGGAGGTGGGAGGATAAAACCTGTTTTCTGTGGAAATAATATTTTTTAATTTACTTTTTTTCTTCTTCATAACATGTTTATCAGATGGCCACTTATAGTGATATACTGGTACATAAAAGAAATAGACACACTTATTTATAAGTTGCATTTAATATACTGACTCATCAAGAAGGGAAACACACCAAAAGTCAGAACAGATAATGAGATGTGTAGTAGTTAAACAGTGAAATAATCATTATTTGCTATTTTAATTAAACTTTTATTTATTTTTTTCCGAAATACTGCAATGAACAATTCTTATCCAGAGCTCAAGCAAATGTGAAGATGCACGATTCAGTTATCCACCCCTCCCCAAATCTAAAATAAATTCTTATTGCAGCATAAATTCTGCAAGTTTATATAGATTTTGTAATTAAACAAAACTTAACAAAAGCATACAGTTTTTTTAGCTTACTACTCTAATCACTGGGATCGCTGAGTAATTTTCCTTTTTGAAAGCCGTGTGAATGAAAGCAAATCTTTGTGATTAATTTAAGTATCACAGAGACCAGACTACTTTATGTTACTTTATGTCTGTATACCAAAGACAGAATGTGGCTGTTTGATGACTGAAACCCATTAAGTATGACACTCGTACTGTTATTTTTTTTAGTAGAGACACATTTGCACTGTTTTGCTAATAAAAGCTCTATAATGCCAAAGACTAATACCATGCAATCAGCCCTCATTGTGTTCACTTTATATGACAGTGAAAAGACTCATCCGTCTGGCCAGACCAAGAGAAAGACAGAGACAGAAACGCTTTTAGCTCTGGCATAGGGAAATGAACACCAAATGTATCTCTCTCTCTTTCCTCCCTGCCTTCTCTCTGTCTCTCTCTCTCTCTCTCTCCTATTTAAGCTTCTTGAAGTTCTTCCAAATTGGGTTTTAAATGCCAATTAGGAGGTTGAATGTAGTAAAATAAAAGCAAATGCAGGCAGGATGGCCTCACCTTCTGGCTGGTTAGGCTTCAGAGAGAGCCGAGCCGGACCTTTGGCTCCCAGCGAGGCTTTGAGAGAAATATCCTGCCTAATGAACACATTAATTAGAACCATAACTATTTATAAGATGATAATTAGTAACGAAGGGAGGTAAACTGGGCTTTTCCTGCAATTAATGGAGGATTAATTACAGGAGCTAATGAAGTGGATTTTTGAAACACGTGGAGGTGAAGTACAGAGATGTGCAGCTCGCTTTGTGATCACTGGAATAATTATTTTCGCCAGCGCCAAAGCGTTTGAGGCCCTGGTCTTCGCCGGCTCAGGCCGGCTAATAAGCATCATTGCATCGTTATATATGCACTTAAAAAGACTTGCCACTGAAATGACTATCTAATTATTTCTAATTGGCAGGCCCTGTGTGTTGTCATTGAGCTGTTTGGAGCCACAGCGGAGCCCTGGGTCTAATAACGTTTTGGGCGGAGAAGGAGGGGGAGAGAGTGTAAGAGACACAGGGATACATAGAGAGAGAGAGAGAAAAGAGGAGGGGACTCTACCAGTTGCCTGCAGCTCATAGCTGGACCTACACATTGCACCCCCCCACCCGTTCCACTTGCCCAGCAGGACGGCGGGTCCTAGAATGACGCCCGGTGCACTCGGAGGTCACCTTGCCAAGTAGCCGATTAGCAAAGTTTTATTTTATCTGCGCTTAATTTCCCCCCTTTTAATTAACAGCTTCTGCTCTTAATTTATGCACAGATAAACGCCACCGTCTGTCCACAGTTCTTCTTTTCACTCTTAAACATGCTACACACACTCACACACAGACAGAGAAGGGAGGGAGGTATGTTTATGTGCTGTGTGTGTGATTCAGTGGCCAGGTTTTGAGCCGGTCCATGGAGACCTGTGCTAAGAGAGCATGCATGGACAAACCTCAGTCAGGTGTATTTACCTTGTACTCCAGTTATGCTCCTGCGCAAAAACCATATGGACACCATCATTCTCAGGGACTCAGGAGGAAACGTGTGGATGCTTATATAGTTTGTCTTTACAATATGCTGGCACAGTCATATTCAGACTAATACTTTTACATTTATCAATGTAAATACGTGCATGTTAACAATGGATTTACGTTTTCATTATTGGAGGCATTGATCTCCATTTAGGCTGTGTCACATTCACATGTAAGACCATGTATGTTTGAGAGTGTATGTGAGTGTTTGAACGATGGCCTGGGATTATGTGTGCGAGTACCTCACTTAACTTGTCCTAAGCAGAGCCATGTGCGTAGTCCTGCCAAAAAAACACAGCCATTCCTCCTCCTCCTCCCGGACAACTTGATAGCAAATTGCCAGCTAATGGAACCACTGCCTGCACTTGTCAGTTCACTTTGGACAAGCAGAAACCACACACACACACACACACACACACACACACACACACACACACACACACACACACACACACACACACACAGCATGTGGTTTCACTCACACGTATAGTAATTTATTTGTGGAAAAAGAAGAGAAAAATGAGAGAGAATGGCAGACAAATGAAACAAGGATCATGTGCGCCTTGACTGAAACCTTGACAATCTTTTTGAAAGTAATGAAACACTTTCTCGGCATGCGCATGAGTTTTTCTATTTGAAATTTGTCTTCCTTTTTTGTTCTGTCTATCCATTTGGGTTTTGGCAGAGTCGAGGACATGAGGAAGTGGAGATGGATCGCCCAAAGGATACGTGGCCAACTGTCGTATGATTGGCTGAACAAAGAGCAGAGCACTTCTGTGACTGGTTGAACAGAGAATCCGACGTTGTGATTTTGGCTTGAAATCAAAGCAGGAAAAAATGTAATTATTTTAAATACAGTCAACAGTTTTGTTGCAGTGGAAGTTTGCCAGCTTTCTCTGTAAACTCTGCGGGATATTGAGCAGCAAAAAAAGTTGGATAACAAAGCATCCACCCTGTCTCTCACGTGCTACTGCAGATGTGTAATGAGTGACATTTATGCCATCACTGTAACATGCGGCATCGTTTGGATCCTGCTTTCAGGTCACTCTTGTGACTCCTTCACCTGAATATTAGTGACTCTTGATCCTACGAAAGATTAAATGGGTTTAAATTCCATTAGATATAAAATATAAAGATAAGAAATATATATTTAAAAAAAAAAGATATATATTGATCTTGGCGGTATTATAGATAGCTATGTGCAGTCATCCCTCACATCTAAATTTTTTTCAAAGAATGGTGGCCAGAAAAAGTCGACGTGCTTATGGGTTGGCGTTGCAGTGCTATTATGCTTCATAAAAACCAACAACCGTGATTGGTAAAAGAAGGTCAAATCTGCCTTCTTTACAGGCTATTTATAATTCTGTGCGTTGGACATGTACACTACGAGAAGCAACAGATGTTGTGGAGGGAAGAGCCTTTTTTTTTGTCAGAGGGTGGAGTGTTTTCTCTTTCTATTCATTTCTTGATCTCTCTTTTTCTGTGTTCGTCTCTCTCTCCCTCTCTCCTTCTCCTTGTTCAATCTTGACAGCAGTTCATAAAAAAATGATTTTTAGAATTCTTTATGAGACAAGCTCTGTCAGAAGACAACTTTATTTTATTCCACTAAAGAGGGGAAACTAATAGTGCTATGTTTTTTTTTACAGGGCACTATTCCAGTTGTGTCTTGGGTGTTTAATTAAGTGTAGTTTCCCTTTAGTAGTGGAATGTGTGTCTGCTTTTTGTCGGCCCGTTCCTCTGTGCCTTTTACAGTCCACCCACATGGTTTGTTTCAGCGTTTATGATTTTTCTTATACCGGAGTTGTGAGGTTCCTAAATCACTTAAGCACACGGGGCCGAGCAGTCCACATTTAAACAATAAAAGGCTGTTATGCTAAGGGCCCTCAGATCTCCTACCACTTCATAAATACATGCGTATAAAAGGCAGAAAAATACATCTTCCTGACCAGAGAGAGAGGGAGAGCGAGCGTCTGAGAGCACACCTGCTAATTGGAGCCAGCTTGATGTGAAGTACTGGTGTCTGCTTTTTCCTCTCCAGAAGTCCCAAATGTTTTTTTTTCTCTTTCATTTTACCCCTTTTTCGTTACCATGGTTGTTCTTGACTCCCCAACTTTTATAACCCTTTCTCTTTATCTTATCTCTACTTCTCCCTTCATAGCCTCCTGCTGTCCTTCACCTATTGTCTCTCCTTGTGTAGTCTGCACTCCCTCTCCTCTTCCTCTTCCTCCTCCTCCCTCTCCCTCTCCCCTTCCCCCTTCTCCTTGTCTGTCCTTCAACTTTTTTCTCCCTCCCTGCTTCCCACCCTCTTACAGATGGAGGCAGTGACAACCAAAACAACTCTCTCCTAACTCGGCGTAACTAATTGTTCCGGGCCGTGATGGATAGAAGGAGGGGAAAAAGTGGGTTTCAATTGCGTGAGTGGCTGTGAGCGAGTTGGCAAGTTAGCACCTAGTCTAAGTGTGACCCCCACTTGACCTTGTGTCTGGGCTGAGTGGCTGAGCCAGGGCCCCCCTCGGCTCCAGCTGCTAATGGGTGTCATGTCGAGCTGTGGCTGCACAGAGGTCAGAGGTCGCGGGTGCACACCAGACGGCCAAGTTTAGGATTGCGATGAGGAGGCTGAGTGACACCGGGCATATGCGCCAATGAAGACGGCGGGTCATCAACACGTGTGTGCAGCGATGTACACACTCAGTCATGCACACGTACGGTATGCATGCACACACATGAAAACCACATCTTGCTGTAGAAAGTCATCTTTTCCCTCATCGGTGGCTGGCTGTTGTAGGTTCCTATAGATCTGAGGGGTCTTTGAAGGCCTTTGAACTCAGCTAAATGACTTGACCTTGTGGCTTGTGGCTGTACCCGTGTGTGTTTGTGTGTGTGTGTGTGTGTGTGTGTGTGTGTGTGTGTGTGTGTGTGTGTGTGTGTGTGTGTGTGTGTGTGTTTGGGTGGGTGATGGGAGGGGGGTAGTGAGTGGGTGGCCTGCATGGGGTCTTATTTCTGCTGCACAGCATAGCAGGGCATTGCAGACGTTTGTGTTGACGGCTGCTAAATTAAAAGCAAACTGAAGATTATGACGAATCTAAACATTGCTTTTATGAAGCAGAGGGGGACGAAGAAAAAACATTTTTGTGAATCTTTCATGCTCTGTCTTTGCTGTGTTAATTGTGCTCACAATCAGCTACTTTGCAGTGTGTTATTTAGTGTGCATGCGTGTATGTATATTTATGTTTCTATGTGGGTGTGCATGGTGAATGGCTGCGTGCGTGCGTGCGTGCGTGCGTGCGTGCGCTGTGAACCGAGGGAACAGATAATGTGGCTGCTTGGAAGGAGGAAGCAGCTTGGGAAATGATTTCAACAGTTCTCATAATTAGAGGAATATCATAAATTAAACTTGTGTCTGCCGTTGCGTTTGAAGAGCACTCAAAAGTAATAAATTCTGGATGGTTAACATATTTGCATTCCATTCAGCAGGCAGCGTCAGGCAGGAACAGCTGTTTTCCACGTCTTTTGGCAGCAGGAAATGCACATTGCTCACTCAAGGTGCTTTTAGACACATTGAAATGGCATAAAAAAGAAAAGTGACTTTTAACTTGAACATGAAGCTGCTGCTGTGTGCTCTGTCACTGGAAATAACTCGGCGGGGAACAGCGCATTAATGAAGTTCTTCAAATATGGATCTTCTCACTTTCAATAGGCCCGTTTCTTTTTCAATCTGTCTATTGCTTGCAAAACTCAACTGGCAAGCTATTTGGTGTGTGTGTGTGTGTGTGTGTGTGTGTGTGTGTGTGTGTGTGTGTGTGTGTGCCTGGAGGGGAACTCACATCTAAGGTTTTACTGGATAGGTCTGTTATGACCTGCCAGTAAAATACATTGTTGATACAAAGTATAAATACCAAAGATGTGAAACAAATGTTATGGTTTCAGATGCCACCTTAGTAGTTACAAAAACACTTTTATCTACAAGAAGTTGATCAGAAAACTGCAATGACTTTGCTTTGTAGGACATTTTAGGTCAGATAGCACCACCTATACTTTTTTAACAAATTGCATATCACACCATCTCTGTCTTGTCAATCCAACTTTACACAATTAATATTGTTTATAGGCATATCATGGTTTTAATGGTTGTGATTTTAGTTGCAATTAATCGTTGTCCTGCACCACCTCTGGACTAGCCTCTGTTCCCTCTGGCTTTTGTTCCCCAATTATTTTGTACTTTTTCATAAACAATTTCTCTCTCCAATCTTTCTGAAAAGTTGAAACACGATACTGCGATTCTCTGTCCGTATTTTAAGCTTAATGGGTGTGCTGGTGGTGCTTGCTTGTTGAACCTACCTCGCCGTTTTTTCAAAGATTAAATAATGATAGGGATAGTTCACCTACTGCTTTGACTCTCAAAAGTTGTAGTTGTTATCAGAATCATTTTGTTACATCTTTGTTTACATGAAAAAGTACTTAGATTTTACTTGATGATAGCACAGCAGTAGATTTAGCGCACAGGTACACGTAGACATTTAGCTTAAAATAGAATATTGATGGGTAACTTCAGTCACGTTTCAGATTTTCAGATGGATACATGAAAAAAGACAAATACGCTGAGGAGTGGAGGGTAGTGGCACAGAGGCTGGCCTGTAGGCTAGGTCGGAAGTGGAGCAAGTGGATGACTTCAGCTCTTATTGACAAATTTCCAGTAGCTTCTTTAGATGAACGTAATTAAATAATGGTAGAATGCAAAAAATGTAAACAATTCCAATTCAAAGTCCTGCTTGTGTATACGACAATTAACCAGGAAACTGAGAAGGTAATTTTCAAAAATAATAATACAGCTGTGTATTTTTAGGTCCCATGATAACTCTTCTCTTGCTTTTAGTGTATTGTTAGTAAGACAGACTCTGGTCAGACAGGGGTCACTGTCGCCAGTTTCCACTGAAACACGATAGGGTTTAAGTTACATAGCCATTAATCACTGCTGCGCCACACTGGCCTAATGGATGGGGAAACTGCTCGGGGCATCACTGAGAACATCACTTGTGGTGTTCCCAGCAGTTATGTTGCCATTTTCTGCCAAAGGACAAATTCACTATGGACTTTGTTTTGTCTTCTAAACAGAAGATGGTAGTTGGGGAAACGAAGAAAACAATATGAATGTCTGTCACTGCTGCTCGAATTGGTGGAAGATAAGGTTAAAGGCACAGCAGGGACGATTGGTCTTTTTGTGTGCGTGTTCGTGTGTTCCCTGTCCCTACAGTGCGTAGTATGAATAATGATTTAACCGGGGTCAGATTCCATTGGAGACGTTTACCTGTATCTGACACTAGTGGTATCGCGTCACTGCCATTAATGTCCAATTTTCAATGAAAACAGAAATAGAATACAGACTGATAAGGGTAACACACCATCCAGCTTCACACCCAACCACATAATTACCCCAATGGGCTGTGGTGAGGGATCATATCCTGGCGCGCACTGGGGGGTCAGCAGCGATAAGCTTCAGCCGAGCTCCCAACATGCAGCATAATTACTCTATTGATAATTCACCAGGAAAATGGTCCCAGCCAATTGCAGAGCTCCGATTTAATGGATTGGACAGTGAAACGAGGGAGGAATGGAAGAAGAATGCTATGAGGGGCAGTGCGTGTGTGTGTGGGGTGGGGGTCTTACGTGGGGGCAACTAGCAAGGGCCTTTTATTAGAAATGAAAATATGTTTAGGCCATAGGGGGACCCATTTTCCCTGGAGATAATAAGGCCAATAAAATGTAAAGCAGGGGAAGGGCTTGGCACGGGGTCCAACTGTGGCTGTTTATCTGTGTGTGTCCTGCATTAGCCCATTTATCCCCAGCCTCAAATTAGCTAATCATTCTCCAAGGGGAAGGACTTGGTCAGGAAATTGACATTTAGCAGCATAGGCTCACTCTATTAACTACAGTAAATTTAATTTGCTGCACACCCCAGAAGTGGGCTGTTTTCTTTGCTATCAGAGGGGAAAAGGGAGCGAGGGAGCCAGAGAAACCGAGAGAGAGAGAGAGATTGTGTTTATTGCATCTGCTGCTTCTGGCCACAATTTGCTTGGCTGTAAATATAAGACATAGGCTTGGAACACTGCAACTCTGTTGTATTCCCTCTCATGTACTGTTGATTACAAACATATGCAGGCATTGTCAACACATAGATTCACTCATTCCAAGGTCTGTTTGGACCATTGATGAATTATCTCGCCTGGAGACTCCAAACCCCAAAAATGCCCATGTTTTTCTTTTCCTTTTTTTCCGTTAGCTGTGATTCTCTGACTAGCCTAATCGTAGTAAACGCTGTATCAAACACGCTAAATCAGATGTCCTGTGACTGATAACTTCTTTCACCTCAGCCTGAATCAGATGAATCAGATTTTTCACTATAATTATAGTTGTTGATAATCACTCCGGGGTGTCTGCTTTAATATCTGTCCTGGAGAATGCGATGAGACTGGCTTTGCTGTGGGAAAAGTTTATTTATGCAGAAAAAAAGAGAACTGCTCTTCAAATAAGTAGTCTTATTGTAACCAGAGCTAAAATGATTGGTCGATCAACTAGTCGTTCTACGGAACATGAACCTCCAACTATTTTGATCCATTTATCACTGAAGTAATTTTTTAATAGCAAAAATGCCGGAAAGTTTGTGGTTTTGGTTGGAGCTTCAATGATTTGTTGATTAACAGATTATTATTGGCAGAAAAATTATCTGCAAATATTTTGATAATCGATTAATCTTTTTAGTCAGATTTCAAGCTAGCATTCGCTGGTTAAAGCCTCTCACTTGTGATGACTTGCTGTTTTTCTCTATCATATCTGATTATAAACTGAATGTTTTGTAGTTGTGAACTTTTGGTTCAACAAAACAAGCTATATGAAAACATAATCTTGGGGATTTATTTGGGAATTACAGCCATAGACGTGTTATAGGTAAAACACTTAATAACGAAAACTAGATAAGTGCACATGGTAGAGTGCAGATCCCCTCCAGGCCTGGTAGAAAGGAAGTCATTTCGCATGTCATTATATTCCATTTAGTCTGTACTGACTTATATTATGCAGTGATGGCGTGTCATTTTACATGCAAATGTCAGAGAACAAATTATCTTTGGGGTTTGGACGCAAAAATAATGACAATAATTGTATGTTACAGTCCTGATTGTAACACTTGACTGGGGAAAAAAAGAGTTAAGTGAACATGAAACTAAACTTGGAGTTAAAACTGATTGATATAGTGAATGAATTATGTGTTTAAACGTATGGTGATGTTTTAATGATATTGGTCAGTTTCTGATCTTTGCTTATGAAGTAGATGTATTCACTGGAAATTCACTTCAAATAGTTTATAAGTTTTGTTGTTTTTTTTAAGAGAGACTCTCTTTCGACACCTTGCAGCTACTCTCCAGTGATCAGGATTGCCCCAGCCTAATTAATTGCAACAGTTGTCAGAGTGTTGTCTGTTAGAATGGTGACAGGTGTCTGAAGAAAATGATTAGTTTTCTGTTGGGAGAGAGACAGCTCTGGATGTCCCAAACTGCAAACTAATAAAGGGGGGGGGGGGGGTGAAGCAATAAAGCTCGTGGACAGCAGGTTTGACTGTTTTTATAGACAAATCAATAAAATGATAGATGATGGAAAATAACAGCATCTCAGCTGCCGATTTCAGCTGGGGTTTCAAATCATGGTCCCGGCGCGCGCACACACACACACACACTGAGCAGAATATGTTAAAGTGTTTTGTCTACATTGATAGACATGTGCAGTGGCATATAAATAAGTGGCTATGTTTTGGTAATTTGTGTCTTTGTGTTTTGTGGCACCATATTGAGGTATGGTTTGATGACTTGAAGATGATGTGTGTGTAACTGTGTGTGTGTGTTTGTGTGTCATAACTAACAGAGTAAATATCCTGTTGTAAATCTTTTTGAGACCAGAGGGGCAGTGTCAGGATCAATACCGAGGACAGGGCTTCCTCTGAGCCCGCCTCTAATTGGCTCCATTTCTACGGTGTCGTGTGTGTGTGCCTCACTGTGTATGTTATTGTATATAACAGTGTTATTAGGTCCATCAAATGAAGGATCAGTTTGTACACTCCAGGGAAATTTTATCGTAGTGAATTTTAGTTTTAAGTTTTGTTAACAGATGCGGTTACATTGTTACTGTGTGTTGAAGTTAAGTTGCCATCTCCATGAAGCTGGTCTCGCATTGGATTGGGTGTCATTTACAGTAAATTTTTTATCGATTGTAGTTTTGATTTTAGGTAAGTTTGAAAATTGTTTTCCAAGTCTTTATTTCATGCAACACTTGCGTTTAACCAAAAATCTGAAGATGTTGAAAGCAGGAAACTCATTTACTTTCGGCAGATTTAAGCCCCCATAAGACGGTATATAGTGAATTAAGGAAAGGAATAAATGTTTACTGTTTTACTGAACACTTGAATCTGCTGATACGTGTGTATAGTGACTATTTTAGAAATTGTAAAAGAGCCATAGATGTTGTCAACAAGCAATGAACTGAATTGCATGTACCGCAATGCATCCAAAAGATGTGTTTTCCTCAATGGGAATATACTCCATTGCCCTTACTATTGCCTTTTCTGTTTCCTACCACTGTTGCCACACACGTGCATGACTTACAGCTAAGTGAACTTAAGTAGAAGTAGACATGGCAGAAAAGGAGGAAGTGGATATAACTTAGATTAATTATTATTAACTAATTATTATTACAATAGTATTCAAAAAACTAACAGCATATAACTTTATTTAATATTCACTGAGGAAAAAAGGAAAAAAAAAACATTAATTTGTTACATTATCAGTTGTTTTTTTAGCCGCAAACTATGACCTTTCATCTCTTCCAGTTCTCATTCTCGCCACCGGCGGTCTCGCAGTAGGAGCGGCAGCCGCAGCCGGCGAGGGACCCACAGCCGCAAAAAGAGCCGCAGCCGGAGCCACAGCAGAGAGCGGGACCGGAGCCGCCGTAAGGGCCACGGCCGGGAGAGAGAGAAAGACAAGGAGAGGGACAGAGAAAGAGACCGAGACAAGGACAGAGAGAAAGATAAGAGTAAAGACAAGTCAGACAAAAAGGGGTAAGTGATGAATGACTTTGTACATGCAAGCATACACACCAAACAGCCCAGCTCAGTCTGAACTGTACGGTTCCACAGGAGTGCTGAATATTTTGGTCAGTATATTACAGACTTAAATATGGAGCACAGTCTCAGCTCCTCACTCTGTCCATCCATCACTTGATCCTTCCATCCATCAATCCATCACTAGCTTTCTTCCTCTATTTCCCCTTGCAATCAAGCACCAAGCTATGCTGGTCTTGTAATGTGATATAATTCCCTCTTGTAACAGAAAATGTCATGGAGATATAACAATATATGGTAGGTAGAAGTGGGTTTTTAGGGAATGTTTTGGGTCACCAGATGATCTCTGATGTCTTTAACTCCACTTTTCACCCTCTGGACCTGGGTGCAATAAGTCCAGAAACATAACAAGATCATATACATCTCTGATATCTTTGGTGCTCATGCCAAAAAAATCAACAACAAATGAGAGCTCCTTATTGAGGTGAGAAATGTTTGCAAATGACATCTTCACTTTCAAGTGTATGTCTTTCAAAGGCAGTAATATGCAGTAGAAACAGGTTTAGAGCATTGGATCTATAAACAGTGGTACACTCCACTTCAGGTCTGACTACCTTAGAGGCCTCTCTTTGCCGCTACCAGAATAGCACCCTCAATCCCTCCCCAGTGCGGCGTGCTGTAAAGTGATTGGAGGCCACTGTAATATGACTGGTACCCAGTTGTTGTCCGTCATATTGAATGCCACAGAAGTGTGTCCCAGAGTATGGATCCCATACTTGTGCTTTGTTACACAACAATTTAAAAGACTTCAGTTTCCCAGGTAAACTGTGTCAAACCTCATGGTATAGTCTATATATGCACATCCAAATTAAGTTATTTGGTTTTTCAAACAAAGGAAAACTTTGAATACTTTGCGCATAAACTTATCGGAGTGAAAACATTCTGAGGCGGTATTTTCTAGGCTTTTCATTGGATTTATGAATAGAAATATGCAGTAATAGCCAAATGGCAATTTATGATTTTGCAAATGTTTGATCTGACTGAAATGATCTCCATTCCTCAGATGTATCCTTGATGCAACAGTGCAATCAGATGATGAAACTTCTCCACTGTAGCAATGGCCATAAGACAAAAATGCAGTATATCTAAGAAAATGATTTAAACTTTCACAACTTCTTCTGCAAATTGTTTACGTGCTGTATCTCATTTAGTGAAGTAAATGCTAATTATTGAGAAATATATCTTGACAGTGAATCTTAACTGATATTTTTGTGTGTTTAGCAAATACTTTTCATAGATATAACTGAGGAAAACATGCACATCATTAGAAATAAGGGTTAAGCATTAACATATTCAAGCTATGGTTTCTTATTTATATTCAGAATTACACATGTGTGTAAATGGCCTTTAAGATAAGTTTAGTAAACTTGTTAGTAGAACAGATGTGTTGACAATAATAAAAAGCTGTGTCCTTTAATGCAGATTCCATATATTATATATATATTCTGGTCTGTTGGTCCCAATGGAGGCTTTATTGATTACGAATGAAAACCTTTGGGCTCAAGATTTCTCTGTGTGAACAGAACATGGAGATGTCCTTTTAAAGGAAAAGTGCTCAGTTTATTTGAAGCTATTACATATTGCCTTTCTTAGATCAGTATCAGGAAAACAAATAAAGCTAACAGTGAAATGTAAGGCCAGCAGACTATATCAATTTTCTTATTAAGGCTTCAATATCCTTCAGCATCGATAGGAATCTCTACCTTTATCTCTGACCCTGCTTTAGCTAGTCTGTGTGCACGTGTGTATGCTCATATACGTAGCAAGGTTGTTGGTTTGTGTGTGTGTGCGCGTGTCAGCATTTCCACCTGTGGCAGTGTTAATATATTTTAAACTTTATATCCCCATATCTGGCCTTCCAATTTACTTAAACCCGTGGAGGCATGATGTTGAAATAATTTTGACTAAACCATGGGGTGCTGAGCTTCCATCATACCAGGGGACATGTACATATAATCATCTTGCATAAAAGATTATAGCATGCAGGTTTTTTTTTTGCCACATCAAGTCACAATTAAATGACAGTTTGAAGGTTCTTGCTTCTGTAATTCACAATTTATCAGTTAGAAAAGGAAACGCAGTGGGTAGATTGTTCAAAAATGTGAAATTGTTTAGGTTGGACATTTTAACATAAATTTTACATTCACTGGAACAGTAATAGGTAATCAGTAAAGACACACTCTGTTCCAGGAAGTCAAAGTAAAGTGATTATTACATAAAAATACAAACACATAAATTGATGTTTAGATTGTGATGAGCTTTATTTCTCTCTCTATTTCTTAAACACTTACAGTTAAATTAAAATGAGTAAAGTTCAGATTAAGTGGATATGGACCTTGACATGATGGTATCACTGTCCAAAAGCTACCTGACATGAATATTCCTGTTATTCTCCAGATGCTCCCACGGGTGTTTAGGTGCCTAACAAGTCTTCCTTTAGCAGAAGAAAGGCAGAAACATCTTTCAGGAATATGTAAAACAAGGCTTTTCTGCAGTATATCCTGTCTATGACAAGCCACTTCTTCTTCCTCTGTCTCTTCCATTATTCTTCATCTGCTCTTAATGGTGATGGGGGGTAGGGTCTTTATGTAAGCCCCTGATCCTCACCACTTACACACAAACACACACATGAGCGCTGTAACACGCCAACCTCATTTACATCCAGGTTTCCTTGCTGGGTGGTGGGAGAGGAGTGAAGCAGTGTGATTTTGATGGCGGGGCCGGGTGGAGAAGAGGCTCCGGCACTTTATAGTGTCTGTCAGGATGAACAGAGGGGCCCTTCAGAGCAGACACCCTGACACTGACTCTGTGTGAGCGTATGTGTGCGGTGTTGTCGTCATTAAACATTTAACACTCCTCTAGTATGACAGCAGGCATCTTGGTGCTCCAGCGGCATGTTTTCATGCAAAATTTATTAAAAAAGCCGAGCTGTTGTTAAGAGATCTTGTTGCCTTTCACCAGTGGCAAAGGGTAAGTGGGTGATTATAGAGTTGTGAGTGTTTACCCAGACTAGTGTACAGGGTCAGTAGGTCAGCTTTGCTCAGTGTAATCCTCTGGCTTTGTATTTACAGAGAGAACACAAGAGCTTCTTTTAAGAATTAAGCCAGCCCTAAAATGGTTTAGTTTGTTTGTGTTTTTCTCTTCTTTGGTAGTATTCTCAACAAAAAGGTGTACTTTTATATCATTTATCATTATATATTCTGCATTGAGTTGAACATACAATTTATCCAGTTTTAGACATTGTTGTTATGTCTCTGATCGCTTGCTAACAAGTCTTCACGCACTCTTAATTGCAGATTATGGTGTTGATGTGTTACAGCTGACTCAGGTTGGTTACAAAGTGAGGCATGCTTGCAGTTAGTTCTTATTGTGGCAATAAATATGATGACAATTAGCCTCACACCAATTTGTAATTCGATTTTGTGTGTTTATTTTTCCTCCTAAACTCAAATATGTGGATTTTCTTTTATCAAATTAGAATTTTTGTCCGGTGGATAGCACTGTGGCCTCACAGCAAGAAGGTCGCTTGTTCAAACCCCGGCCTTTCTGTGTGGAGTTTGCATGTTCTCCCCTCTGCTTGGGTTCTCTCCGGGTGCTCCGGCTTCCTCCCACCGTCCAAAGACATGTGGCCTAGGTTGATTGGTGACCCTAAATTGTCCTTGGGTGTAAGTGTGAGTGTGATTGGTTGTATGTCTCTGTGTGGCCCTGCAATGGATTGGCAACCTGTCCAGGGTGTACCCCGCCTTTTGCCAGTTGGGATTGGCTCCAGCCCCCCGCGGCCCTGTACGCAGGATAAGCTGTTGACGATGGATGGGTGGATATTATTTATTAGCTGAGCTACTCAGCAGTCTTTTCAAATACGCCTTGTGGGATTCACTGAAATATACCATGGACAAATTACAAAGATAAAGCAAAATCCTGAATTATCTCCTGTTGTCCTGAAAAACAATTATTATAGTATAGTGTGTTAATGAACACGCACGAGAGAAACACGTTAACATTTAGAAAAGATGATGATTGAGGAAATTTAGGGCTCCAAAATAACTTTTTCACCACCTTTCCAAAACTCACAAGGGGGAGCGCCAACATTGTTCCACAGCAGCCACACTGATAAGGCTGCCTGCAGATGTGTCTGCAGACATTTTTTTCGTGAGTGCAGAGATTTGCCAATGACGATTATCTCAAAATGCCACATAGTGGCCCGATTAATTTGCAGACCGATCTATCACTAGTCTCAAATTAGGTCAGGTTTCATTTTATTAATGAAAGATTTGTCAGTGTTTTTTCCTATTTCCCTAAACTGAAGCAGGAGAAACAAACAGTGTGTTGTGTTAACAAGTATGCATCTGCCCCCAGGCAGATAATTGACAAAAGTATAATTTGAATGTAACAGCATTCTTCACCTGATGTTCCGACCCAATTCCCACCTGTAATTAATGAGCAGAAATGTAGAAACTACAGTTAACAGATGGCTGTTTCTCAACAGAAATATTTTTAATTACAAGTCAGTGTTTTAAAAGGTTTTTGCAGAGGTTCAGGCTTTGATCAGGCTTGAAGGGATTTGGTTAGATTATGGATGGAGTACAGTCAGGGCCCAGTTTCTTTCTTCTTTTCTTTTTTTTTTTTGGGTTCACTCATAATGTTAATGCACACATACACACACGGTATGCATGCTCTCACTCATTTCCATTTTCCACGTCCATCACCCTCCCCAAACTCGCCTGCTTTCGTCAAAGAATTTGTCTGCTTTCAAGAGAAGTGTTCACCTTTTCCTTTGGGCGGTGCCGACCTCTTTGCTTTCCTCTGTAACCCAATCACCAAAGTAGTGGAAGAACGTGGGCTGGCTGCCTTACTCCACATCCTCAATCAGAGAGGTCTGTCCAATTAGGCTGAACTCCTTGTATGTGCCGGGTCATGGGAGTAGCGTTGGTCCATCTAACTCAATTTCATGTCATTTGAGTGAGAAATGGGCAGCACAGGCTCAGAGGGCAGAGTGGAGACCTCTCATGGCAGCAGAGAGTCGTCTTTTCCCTGTGCATGTAAAACTGGAGTTGGTATAATGAGCTTGGGTTAAAGAAATCAAATGACTGCCTACCTTTCATTAAAACTGTTTTTGATGTCTTTGTCTATAAAAGAATCATTTAGGAGTTTTTTTGTCTGCTAGCGAGGGGCAGCAATTCAACAGCATCCATTGTTCGCATTTGTAAAATAGCTTATTTTAAGAGGACGGAGTCTCTCTTTTTAAAGGCTTTCAAATAAAGCATGTTTTCCTGACATTTTTGTCGACAGAGCCGTCCCCACCAACCCGCCCATTCCCATCTCTTTCTGTGAATGTGATTGTTTAGTAATTCCTCTCATTACTGTGTTCTCCCCGGACAAGCTAAACAGAACCCAGCCTCGCCACAGGGGTCTCGTCAGGACCCGCAGGCCTCAGTTTGGCTAGCTTCGCTCTATCGCTCAGCCTTAACCTCTGGAAGCCTAGAGGCTGTGAGGCAAAGAGAAAATAAAACAAGACCCTAGACGCAAGCACACACACATTTTGCGCTCACTGCTGTTGATTTTCTCTCCCTCCTTGCCTCACTCTGAGGAAATGATTGTCTGCTTCTTTGCCTCTGTCGAACATCTATCAGCTCATTAGTGTTGGTAATACACAGAGAAAGTAAGTGTGTTTGTGTTTGTGTGTATATAGCCCCTGCCTACGGCATCCTCTTAGCCTGTTGGGAGTGTGTGTATGGGTGGTGTGAATGGCACCATTAGCTGTTGCTGTGTGTGTGTGTCTGTGTATGTGTGTTTGTCTGCACTATTGTAGGACTCTAGGCTGTGTCTGGCTCTGGGAGCGGGTCTGTGGAGGTAAGAGAGACTTCAAACACCGTCCTCAGAAGGTTAGGATACACTCACATTGACTTAAATCAATGAGTTGTAAGTGTGTGTATTATTTGTGTGTGCGTCAAGGGGGTGTAGCCTAGTGGCCAGGAGGAAGAAGAGACATGGGTGAAGCTGAAGAGGAGTAGGTATGTGTGTGCGCGTGTGTGTGTGGTTTGTGTGGGGGCCGGGTAGTTGGATGAGGGTGGGTGAAATAGGAGTGATGCCTACATGCTAAGGTTGGACAGCGCACACATACATACAGAAACGCAGGTCCCAGTAGAAAAACGTGTGCACACAGAGCGGTGCAGCTGTAGTGTTTCTTGGCCCATGGCTGTATGTAGTCATTAGCTGCTGTTTTCCACACAGATAATGAGCATAGATTGGATAGAAAACAGCCTGGCCTTATAAACTCAATCTTCACTAGATGGACTTTTATTTACACACTCAGAAGACAGACAAATTCTCTGTTAGGACGTACAGAGTGATGCAAGACTGTTTTTTTAAAATCACTGGTCTGAATGTTGGTCGCCTGACCTGGCTCCATGACCCTGCTCCAAACCTGACCTTATGGCAGGAAATATATAGGTTTATTATAAAGTTGGATGCTGTAATTTTAAAGAAACTTCTAGCCCTAGAATACATGTTTTGCATCAGATCTCCAGGAATCTTTATTTCAGCACTCATTGGTTCGTCGGTACTGCTATGTACAGCCTATGGACTTCCCAAATGACAAAATATATGTCACTTGGACTCTTGTGGCTATACAAATGCGAAAAGTGTAATTTGAGCCTAACCCAGTTCAAGTTTGATGGTCTGGCACTTAAAGGAGGTACACTGTTGTGTTTTTGTGGTTTTTTAAAACATTTTATTAGTGCTTTTTAAAAATAAAATATGCTTAACTAAGCGGAGTACAAGGTCAGGTCTCAAGCCCTGGCGAGCAGAGTAACACAGGCAGAATCTGACACCTAATCAAGTAGAAAATAAAAAAAAAAGAAGATTTTTGACACTTGTTAAAGGGATTAGAAGACGGCAAAGATGAATGCCGTACTCAACTAAGAAAACTAAAGCAACAGGCAACAATGAGGAGGAGGAGGAGAATGATTATTATTATTCTCAGATTCAGATGTATTGTGGGTAATCAGTTTAATATTTTTTAGAATGTATCATTAATTCACACTGACATATTTAATAGGGCTGCATGATAAATTAATCACAATCGCAATGTCGTCATGTGCGATTGATTACATAACTGCAAAAAGTCCATCCATCCATCCATCGTCAACTGCTTATCCTGTGTACAGGGTCGCGGGTAACTGCAAAAAGTGTGTGATTTAATAAAACAGAAAAAGTGTATTAGACGCTGTCTTCTGTGTGTGCGCTGCAGTCTGCTAATTATCTCTGCCCACACCGGGCTCTCGCATGCGTCCCTAAAAACAGATAGGCCTATGTGCAATGAGAAAAATGTTTTATGAGCAGTGTGCCAGTAACATTTAAGACACAACTTACCGTAACCCCCCCCCCGCCCCGCTGTTAATCGTTCAAAACATAGCGTAGTCGGACTCGCCACCGAAGCACCAAGAGAATGCCGGTGTTCTGTCGATTTATGCTACCTATCGAGATGTGCTACTTAGGGGTTCTGCGCATGCGTATGACCCACAAGCATGGTTTGTTTCCATGCCCATAAATCTGTGCAACCTTGCTGCTGGGAATGCTGTTGAGAAAGAGGCTGATCGTCAGTAACATCAAAAAAAATAAAAAATCAATATTAATCTATCAGAATATGCTACCCCTGATATCTTAAATAAAGATGGCATAATATAGTATTTCAACATGCTTCCCATCTCCGTACAGTACACAAGGAGTGAGTAGTGGTGCAATATAAGATGATTCTGTGGTGGGAGCATTATTTGATGGGGAATATTAGTCTATCAGTATACGCTACCCCTGAAATGATGTTATAATATAATCTAAAAACAGAATATGTCATAATACTGTGAGAGTTATAACTTTATGGGATTGGAAAAGGGAACACATAAGGTATAATTTTTCGATAGGGCAGAGCGACTCGATAGACTCTGCAGCATAGATCGTCAGAACACTGGTGCTCCGGATGCTCTGTGACAGAGACAGAGCAACATCGTCGGCAGCTGAAGCGGTAAGGTAACGTAGCTGTATCAGTGCCTTCTGTTGTACAACATGTTCAAATTTTCACAGAGCCGACATACTTGTCAGTCACTTTTCGTCAACCAACCAATCACAGGCTGGATGGGGCGGTACATTAAAAAAGTTTGACGTGCTACAGCAGATTATTAAATGTTGAACAATATGATTATTGACAAGTTAGTACTTAGCATTAACAAATTAGAGACTAATGTAGAGCCTTTTGCTTGCACAAGGATTTAATAAATAAAAACAACCCACAGAAATGAAACAGCTGTAACTGGATATAATATTCAACTAGTGGTAAAAACATATACTATTATATGAAATTCTAAAGAATGTAGTATTTAACATTATTGTTATACTAACAGTAAACTACATTTATTAATTTAGCTGACGCTTTTATCCTAAGTGACTTACAATTGCTGTATATGTCAGAGGTCGCACGTTAAGTGAGTCTTGCTCAGGGACACATTGGTGGATGGGTCACAGTGAGGGACTGAACCCAGGTCTCTCACACCAAAGGCATAGTCTTATCCATTGTGCCATCACCACCCCAACTATAAACTAAGTTCCCCCTCCAGGTTGTGGATAGAGACTCTGCATTAGACAGATGTACATTGAGCCGGTGCCAGTGTGCCTATATTTGGCGCTTCTAGCAGCCTCCTCCATAGAGAAACGTGTTCCCCTTGTTCTGTTTTACATCTATTTTACTTGTTACTGTTATAAATATTGTTTAACTTTGTTCAAGTTGAGAAATACTCATTTCAAAATGTCAGTATTTCGTGCATTCCTTGATCATTAAGCAAGTAGATTCATAGTATCAGTTGTTCACTTATAATCGAATCACAATTGCAAATCGCAATATTGTCCACAATAATCGCAATATGACTTATCCAAATAGTGCAGCCCTAATATTTAAACATCTAATAAGATCAAGCTTAAGACCAGATAGAAAAGAATCACAGACAAGCTCTTTGTTGTCTTGACAGTCACTTATTGTAGGAAATACTGTATATGCCTGAGAATGACACGTCTCTGTCCTGTGTGCAGATGTGTGTGTGGAGAGAAAAAGAGAGAGAGAGAGAAATCTGGCCACTTATAATCGCAGGAGAGACACCCTGAGCGAGCGATAGAGAGCTGTGACAATCCACTTAGTACGCTCTGTAATCTGTTTAACCATTTAGTGAGTTGTTAAAGGAGTATGCAAACACTCACACACATAAGAAAAAAAACCCAAAACACACTAGACACCATGAAGGCCTTTAGCAGTGAACAGGACAGTCTGCATCCTCAACTGGGTAGCGATTCAGAGCTGTAACACGTTTAGAGTTGTGTGCGACTGTGGGTCGTGTTGACGTGTTTGAGATCTGCTGTAGGCACTGAGAGAAGCCAGGCCTGGAGCATGATGACAGAGACAGGACCCGGCCAAATAGAAGATCCCCCCCAATCCAATTACCCTGTTCCTCTCTTTTATTCTCTCCTCTCCTTTTCTCTCTTCTCCTCTTTTTACGGCCCTGTCTAAGCAGGAGCTAGTGATGGCAGTCCTGGCTGCTGTTGAAGTGGCTGGCTGCTCTGCTTTATGGATCAGAAGAGGATGCAGGCGGGATTATAAGCAGCAGGTTATGAGCAGCAAACATGACAGGCCAACTCCGATTTAGGAGGGTTATGTAAATGTGCTTGTCGACAAAATGTGTTTTTTTGCCCTCAGTATTCTCTCTCTCTCTCTCTTTCTCTCTGGAAAATCTGGGTAGTTTTGGTTTGGAGAAAGGCAGGGAGGGGAGCTGAAAGAGAAGATTGTTATGGAGAATGATGTGTAAAAAAGACACACCGTTAATGTTTAATTTTCTCCAGACTCTTGTGCTTATTCATCTGCACCAGGGGCAAGGAAAGGTGTTGACTGAAGTCTTTATGAGAAAGGCTGAGAGTGAGAATACATTATAAAGAAGGGTGTTCTTTTTAGTTGGAGAGAGCAGAGAAAATAACACAGAGACGAGAGAGAAAGACAGACGGGGAGAAGAGCAGAGAGTACCTTTCGTCATGCATTTGACCTCTCCTCTGAGACAGAAATACTGCTCTGCAGGTCTTGCCTAATGGCATTGATCATTACAAGAATGCCTCCTTCAGACTGGGTAAACAGCGTTCCAGACGTACATTTAAGTACCATGACTCAGTTGTGGAAGTAAATATTGCCTGAGAGAAGCATATAATAATCATTCTCAGTGGATGTTTAAAAACAGCAGCATTTTTCAGGGGATTTTCTTTCGCACAGAAATGAGCTGAAACAAAAGAGTTATGAGTGCAGTTACCAATCACACAAGCGTGCGTATGCTTGATTGGGATCACTGAGGGATGGAAGTACTTATTTGTGTCACTGATAATGTTGACGGTCAAACACAGCTCATATTGAATGTTGAGTGGCCACGGGAAAGTTATGAAGCTATGAGCTCTCCTTCCCTCCACTCCCCTCCTTGCCATTTTGCCTGCCACTTTTTCAGCAGAAGTTTAGATCTCTGGGCCGATGTTTAATTCATTTGTACTAATGTCTCACTCACTCTTGCTCTCCTTCACTCTCATGTGCTCTGTCTTGCTCTCTCGGCAGCCTAGTCCCTTCGGTTCTCTAATAGAGTTGTTTTACCTTGTGTCTCACTCACTGGCGCACACACACACACACACACACACACACACACACACATATACTGCTGACTCTTTTCTGCTGTCCACTTTTTGCCAGTAGTGCATATTCAGTCTTGTTTGTTTCATGTTAGCTCTACTTGAAAAATAAATGTGAAATCTTCAATAATCAGATATTTAAAAGAAATGTGCTGATACCAAACTCGTTGTGTAAACAAAAACAGTTTTTTTGTTAGCTTTTAATTACCTTCATTTGGACAAGAAAAAATTCTATCACAATAACTAGGGGTGGGAATCTCTATGCACCTCACAATTCGATTATGATTCAAAGGGATGCGATTATAAAACCATTATTGATACCATACCATAGCATCTTATTTCTGTACAGGATTTCTGTATAATTACCAAGCATTTCATTTGCGCAATAAATTCCAAAAGGAACATCTCCTCATTAGCTAAAAAGGATTAGTTTGTATCCCTAACTTGCTTTACTATACTCAGCTCCTGCGTGGTCACTGTCCTTTCCTCTGCTCCGCAAGCTTTCACCGTCACTTTCTGCCGCTCGCTCCCTCGCTTTCCCTCACCCACACACTCGCTACACACAGATTACGCACTGTTCATTAAAACACTTAAACTGCTGTTATGACCGCACCTGTCACGTGGATGTCCTTTGCTAGCCAAGCGTTGAGTGTTACCGTGCCTGCACAGTGTGCAAGTGAAAATCATTAGTTGCGCATTGATGTTAATGATCATGTTAATGAAATTTTAGTAGCGGTGATCATTCATTCAGCAACGGCGGTGCGCCGGGGAACACTGGTCTCTGTTATGTGCCTGCCACAGACCGCCCGGTCGCTTTACTTCCAAGTTCTGTCTTTTTTGTTCCGTCAACGCAACGTTTTCAATTTCACAAGTTAGAAAATAATTTTTTGTCTGCATCTCGGTGCCTCTCAGCCCTTTTCTCCTTTTTTATGTAGACCTCTGTTTTTGCCTTCTTCTATGCAGATCTGACAGCATGGAAAGTATGTACAGTTTTGTGTAAATATCTTGGGCGCTGCTGTCTAATCAACAGCCAGTGAAATGATTCACTTCTTTTCTCCACTTACACACTTATTGATGCGGACCGACTGAGATCTGTCAGTGCTGAGCTCTGTGTGGAAAATGTTTTTGGGGAACATGTTAGAGTATTTCAGAAAATGAAACGGAGTAGCAAATCATCTCGTTAAATTTTTCAGCACATATGAATCAGACTGAATAATGCTGTTGGAGCCAATGTTATGGCACGCATGTTCTTGAAGGTATACATACTCCACTCCCCTGTGATGTATAGAGAGCGTATAAATGCAGTGAGTATTGAGTAGGGCTAATTATCCTCAATATCAATATAATAAATGTTCAATATATCGTCAATTAATATTTGGTTTAATTCATTTGAATCACGGACAAATTAGCCCTTAATTTTTCTATAAAAATATTTATTTTGTTGAGGAAAAGGGACTGAAAAAAGATTTACTAATCATATTTGTTGAGAAAGATTTTATCATAATAGTTTTGAATGTTCTACCTCAGATTAATTAAGTGATCCACTGTTTGGCATCAAGTGTTTGTCCCATTCTGAGCATAAAGAAAAGTTTAACCACACAATTAACCATCTGGTTTCTTCAATTTTCAGTTAGGAGCAAAAATCAGCCTTTACACTTTAAAGAAATAATGATTTGACATAAACTGTGATAATTATCGATATCGAATGATATGAAATGTTTTTATCATAACATTTTTGGCCTTATTTCCCAGCCCTAAGTAGGGCTATAATTTGCATTGTATAATTGCAGATACCACTTCCTATAAAATACTTCTACCTTCCTACCTTGGGTATGATACCTAACTTTGAGGGAAAATAAAATGTTTTTTTATGAAACCCTTTTGTTCCTTTAGCAAAATAAGTTCTCAATTATTAAATACAAACACAAAATGACAAATAAGTAATTTGCCTGAATAAAATGGTCTAAAATTATTTTATCACAGAGTAAGACATTCAATACCAAATTTCAGTACATGATAGTTTTTGATACTCTGTGCTATGGACTTGGTGTTGAGGTTCGACACCTAGCCGTAGTATTGAGCTGAATGAAGTACATTCAGGTCTTCAGAGTAACCTTTTGTTTGCAAGGTGTCAGCATGTGAGCTGTTGCAACCACTCTGTCCTAGGCATCTGTGTGTGCACGTAAGTCAGTGCTGTGTTCGTTCTTCTATTTGCATTAGTGTGAGACTCCGGGTTAACTTTTCTTTGTACCACTCCTTGAAGTCGACAGGCGCGTGCACACACACACACGCACACACACCCCGCGCACACACACACACACACACACACACATTCCTGACATCTCTCCCTGTTGGCCAGACTGCAGAGCGCTCGGGGCCATGTTGTTTTGTCTTCTGACAGACAGATAGAAAGAGAGAGAAAAAAGAGAGACTTATCCTGGCCAGTGATTACGCCAGTTTGACACTACAGCCATGGGGAGGAAGGGGGGGGGCGTGAAGAGAAGTGAAAAAGGCACTGTGGAAAACGGTGTGTAGATGATATGAATAACAATGTATGTGGTGTGTCTCCTTGGACCCTTATAACCTGCAGACCAGAGCCCGGTCCCTTTGACAGGCTGGCCTTTGTGGCCACTTTATCCCGCCTGTACACTTGTAAGGTAGAGCCGGGATAATCGCACCTAATCTAATTAAGGCTAAAGAGGGCCATGACTGAGGCTGGCCAGAAGCAGACTGGGCGCTCTCTCTCTCTCTCTCTCTCTCTCTCTCTCTCTCTCACACTCACACTTACACTCACACACACCAACAAACACAGCTCAGCAGCAAAATCCTGTTTGCATCAGAAAAATAAGGTTGTCATATTGATTATGCAGATGAGGGACTAACTGGGGCTAACTGCCTCTCGGCCAGCCGGTTACAGCTGACACAGGCTAAAGAGAGGGATACAGAGAGAGGAAGAAAGGATTAGGGTAAATTTAGCTTGCTGTATTCTTTCTACCATTTTGCATGTCCCCGTTGCTACTTTCTCCTTTGGTGAGGCTGAGACTAATAGTGTGAATAGTTTAGTTAACTAGTTTTCGTAAAGAGGGGTTACTGGAAATGTGACGAACTTGACCTAGAAGTGATGCAGTCCGTTTCTGGACCCCTTTGTAACAGCTTAAATTTCTAGAAAATATGTTATAATTTTGTGTAGTCAGCAGTTATTTGAAATACACCTACTGCTTTGATTGTCAAAAAGCAAACAGACAAATATACAGAGACAGATTCATCTATGCAGTAAAAAATAATATGAGAGGAGAGAAAACAATGGACTGTGATAAATCAACATTTCTCAATTCTTATGACACATCTAACAATTATTTTCATCATTAATTGATCTGTTTATTATTTGTTTTGATATATGAATGTCAAAAATATAGTGACCTTGGGCTCCACGGAGACATCATCAAGTGTCACTAACAAAAACCAAAACCAGGCGTGTTCACATAAAATTCATACACAACACAGAAAAGCAGTAAATCCTCATGGCTAAGAAGGTGTAATTTTTGCCTGATTAAACGACTTCATCAATTTTCAAAATGTTCTGTCAATCAAGTAATCGATTGATCGACTTAATTGTTTCAGCTCTACTTCAGGGTAAAGTTGCTTGTAAGGACATGTCGTGGAAACACGGCTATTAATAAACTGTCTGTGTAGGTGTGCGTGTGTGTGCAAATGTGTGGATGCCTGTATATGTGTACACGCTTGTGTTCAGGTGTGTGTGTATGTGTGTGTGTATTGTGTGTGCGTGCATTGTGTGTGCGTGCAGCCAGCCGTCAGCCAGATTGCTATTTCCCCCCTATGCCCCTATAGAAAGGCCTGGGTATTCTCTGGATGAGGGTGTGATGTACAATTGAAGGGCAGGATTGAAACTGATTACCTTGTTAACTCCTGGCACCCACTGGCAGCTTGAAATAGACCTGAGCGCCAGGGCCTGATTTGCAAATGAATTACCTCTCGCCTGGCCCTCCTCTTCCCCTCCCCTTTATTCCCCGTCTTCCTCCCTCTCTCTCATTCTTTTTCCTTTTTTTTTTTTTTTTTTGTCCATTCGGTGCCAAGATCATCTTTTTATATTGTGCCATGACAGATGCTGTGCCGGTCTGCCATTGTTCCCCGTCAGTTTTTCTGGGGCCGCGAGGAGAGCCAAAAGATTTCCACATGTGATTTTAACACAAGCGTCCCCCCACTTGCCGTATAGCCCAGTGCTTCATTCTTTGTGTACCAGTACTGCATTCTACAGAGTTTTGGAGCAGGCGGAAATGTTGGGGAGTGTCATTGTCTCCATCTCAATAATGGAGAGGTATTTCTCTGATTAGGAAAGGTTCTAATTGGGAGGTATGAAAAGGACCGCCGGCTATTGAAGAAACCGCGGGGAAATTGATTGCTCTCCGTGTCTCCCTTTTGCTTTTTCTCTCTCTGTCTTTGTCCCACTCTCCCTCTATGTAACACATTAAAAAGAAGTCAATTTTCTTTAAAACGTGGCCCCAGGTTTCAATTCCCTTCAGCACTGAGTTGGTGTGTATAGGCTGAGAAGAGGGAGATATGGGCGGTCCGCAGGGAGACGAGCTTGGCCTATGATGTTTTATGTGTGTTTAAATACGTGTGTGAATGGATCTGCGTCGGCTCAGTTTTTCCTGCCTCAAAATTAGTTCCTCAACCATGACCCAGTGATGCATGATTTATTTGTTTAATAGCAGAATAAATGTGAACATGTGCCAGGTCCTAAGCACAGGCACATGACCCCATCTGCCTACTTCTGCCTAAAGTTAGCAGCCTTTTTCGTCCATATTCAAAATGCGACCAACATAATATTGACATAGTTCACGCAGGTCTAAGATTCAGAATGGTATGTTGTGAAATTTTATTGGTCTAGCTCTAAAAAAAAAAAAAAAAAAAAAAAAGACAATAATAAAGAATTCACAAGGACAGAAAATCACCACTTCAATCAAAAATTGTTTTATCTGTAAAACTGGTACTATGACTCCCTTCTTTTCAATGTTGGTTGTGCTCTTAATGTCCACCTCATAGGATAAAATGACTTTTATTATTACTGACATAGTCACATTTTTGTAAAGGTGGCAAAAAATGAATTCCTGTGAAGCTCTCTATGTAGGATAAACTACTGGAGGTTTGTTTGGAAATACTGCTTACCCAGTAGCCATAAAAGTGCTTTTTAATGAAAGGGTCTCATTAAATTTTTCTGGTGCAGAGTGATAGTGTATCTGTTTCTTATTATTAACGATGATGATGATGTTTTTAAGTAATCATGAGAAGCCCTCTCATCTGTTAAACTAATACAAAAAGTTTCTAGAAATGTAGTCCTTAAATTTCTAGCACTTCTTTCACTTTTGTGTTGTCCATGACCAGGTGTCAGATATAAAACACATAAGAACAGGTGTGTGTGTGTGTGTGTGTGTGTGTGTTTATCAGAGAGCAGAAAGACTAGCCATAAATTAACTTCTTCCTTTCTTATTCCTCCTTTTTTACTATTTTATTGACTGCACTTAACCCTCCCTCAGAGAAACATAAAGTGCTGAATTTGTTAGCACCATTTTTAATGGACTGCTTTTCTCCACCATTTTGGGATTATGCTAAAGTAGTGCCCCCTCCGCTGGGAAAGGGTGAAGCTTGTGTACCCGCGAGTGCATGTGTGCGTGTGTATGCATGCAGAATTACATAGAAAGCATAGAAGCATAAGTCTGTGTTTTGTCCCCTCATGTGTGTTCTGCATGGAAGAGTGACAGCCCCTGACTTACCCCTGCATTATCCCTTACTGTGTGTGTGTGTGTGTGTGTGTGTGTGTGTGTCCATGTCCCCTTGTCCTCTTAGCTGTGTAAAACCCTGAGAGGTAGCTCTGATAGTACACACACAAGAATACAATTTCAATTTCAATTGGCAGCCCTGTTAAAAAGGAGCTATGGAGATGGCAATCAGGCCTGGAGGAAAGCTGAGCTGCCTGTATTATTTTGTGTGTGTATGTCCCTTGACTGCTTAATATCAAGCTTTTGCCTTCTATTAGTTAAACAGGCAGATGTCACTGATGTGGACTGTGTATTAGTGCACTGTGTGTGTGTGTGTGTGAGAGAGAGAGAGAGAGAGAGAGTGAGTGTGAGTATGCTTGCTCTGGTGTCCCCATCACATTGACTCTTTAATAAATACGCCTGCCATTCTATCAGCAGTTTAACAACATACGAATGCTCAATGACACGCTTGACAAGGCATGCAACTGTGGCAAATGGGGTGCACACACAGACTCACTCTTATGAATGATCTCTCTTTCATAGTGTTACAGTGGCCTGTCTTCCCTTTGCTCCTCTCCTCACTATTTGACTGATATTAGGTTGAGGGCTGAGAGGATGAAATGAAATGAATGTAATTTCTGCAGCTATATTATACCAAGAAAAAGATAAAGTACACTTTAAGAAAAGGCAAACTGAGTAGTACTTAGTAAGATTTAAGACTTCATGTTGAGGAGTTTAGTGGAGTTAGCATATATGTATTTCTGAACTCTCTGAAGCCTCGATGACGTACGGACAATCTCAACACTGATAGGCTATCGCGACTCAGCGTCATGCGACTTCTTCGCTTGAGTTGAAAATATTCAACTCACGCAAATTCCTTCGCGTTACCGTCGCCGGCCCTGTCCCACCCCCTTTGCCCCGCCCGACAGGAAATCATGGCTCTACGCGTCTTTGCATTGACTTTGTATGTAAACTCACCGCCCCGAACACTCGCTTCACTTTTGGTCTGAAAGCACCATAACGCTTCCAAATAGAAGTTTTCAGAGGAGCAGTTGGCGTTTTCAGCTGGAAAACGCTTTGGTGGACACAGGCCCTTACTCAGTATTTTGATGTCAGGAATATAGTTTAACATGTTCCATTTGTTTCCAGTGAGATACTGATTTCATATTGTAAACTTTGCTGCTGTGAAGTTTACAATATGACATTTATTACATTTACATTATATTACATTTAGTAATGAAGTACCAATAAGACTATAAAGAACAGAACCAATAAATAGTATCAATAAATATTATCAATAAAATCCTAACAATAAAATAAATACAATATAAATGGCAGCAGGTAAAGACAAAGTTTATGATAATCCATCAATCATAGTTAACAAATCCATCTCTGGGATGGATATCTAATTCACTTAATTTACTATTATTTACAATTAACTTCAACCTTGTTATTTTCAAGTCCAAGTCTTGTGTTAGAGTTTGTGTTATTCAAAATTTTGACACCAAGATTAAAAATTTTACAGCAATCGGTTCCACATATGGGTCAGCGGTGTAATTGGTTACTAATAATCGGTATCAGCCTGTAAAAAAACTTAGCGGTCGATCCCTATGTTGACATAAACTTTTCACTCCATGACTGAAGGTAACGATACTGTAGCTAACGTCCAAGAACCTACATGTATAAATGATGTGATTAGACACATCAGGTGAGGTACATTTTTGTGTGGAACATAGCTAATGCCGCTTTTCCATTACCAGTACCAGCTCAACTCGCCTCGACTCGACTCCACTCGGTTTGGCCCTCAGTGTACCCCTCAGTGTAGCTGGTCGTCATAGCGACGCCATACACAACTGCCAAAACGTAATTTTCAATGCAACACACACACCGGCGACTTACATACAGCTATTTCTTGATTTAAGTTAAAATGTTCTCATTGTACTCAGAATGTAAAGACAGAAGACAGACAGAATGAAAACATTACAGCTGTGTTTTCTTCTGCCATTGTTGTTGCAGCGGTCTCTGTGACAGTGGGACCAGAGGGCTGTGAGTGGGTGGCTGGCCGGCCTCGGGAGCTCCTCCCGCGGGTTGGCGCAGTCTTCCCCCGCCGCCACTTGCGGAGCTCCTCAACTCCGAAAACTCTGTAAAACTGGCAATATTTGAAATCTACACAGTTGATTTATAACCTCAAAACTTCTCAGAAGTGGATTTATTGAAGAAATAAAGTAAAAAATGAAGTAGAAAATTGTAAAATATAAAACTTTCTGTTGCTGGCCTCTGTCTGGCACACGCAATGATGATGCAGTGAATAGTGACGATTCTCTCTGACCAATCAGTAGTCTGCTGTGTTTTCACGTAACATTTTAGCAACCCTCAGCTCGCTTGAACCTCGACGGAGGTGATACAAAAAAAAGGTACAACTTTTCCACAATGGAAACCAAACAAAGGCGAGTCGAGCCGAGTTGAGCTGGTACTGTGCAGTGGAAAAGGGGCTTAAGTTACCTAGCTAGTAGCAAGCAAGTAATAAACGTTAGCTAGCATTACAGCGTTAACACATTGGTGACGTATAGTGTGCGAGACGAGAGATGTAGTTGATTGAGCGGTTTCACACAAAACTAAATGTTTCTTTACTGTTTTACGGCAAACTGCAACTTTCTTGACTTGCATTATTAATTTATTAATTTTAATTATTTAATTTCAATTATCTTTCTTTATCTTGACAAACATCATATGTGTAATTCAAACAGGACTTAGACTCTCTTTGGTAAAATTCAGTAGTCAGGTATTTGTCTTAATATCAAACCGGTTTGACGATCGGCCCAACCCTAATCGATTCATTTGGAAATAATAGCCAGGTTAATATCTAATGAAAATAATTTAGTTGCAGCTCGAAATATCATATGGGTGTGAAAGCATACAGTGATGTGTTCAAATGTGCTAATATTTTTAGGGTGGAAGATGTTTTTAAATTTTGCTTACAGGTCAGTTTTTGACTATTAAGTGTCCACAAATCTCATACAAAGTATAAGAGAGTGTGATGGAGCCATTACAGAGACACAAACACCATTGGTGTTGAGTTTAAACCGGGCCAGTAGCAGAAAATAAAAGGGTTAAAGCTTCCACATTCAGGACCGCAGACCTGGAAGGTAATGTATGGCTGATGAGTGCTGGGCTAATGGGCAGCTCTGTTAGCTGGAAATCAAATGACTGCCTCTGCATTTTAAGTCCCTCTGTCGCCTCCATTGACTGACTAAAGATATTTATCTCCACTTTGTCAGTGGGGTGAGGGTGCTGTGAAAGAGAAGGAAAAAGAGAGGGGGTGAGGGAAAGAATGTGAGGACATCTTTGAAAAACCTGAAGACCTAATGCAATTATTAGAAACTTGACCACAAATGACAACTCATCTGGTGCTGGCTCTGTAATTAATTGTCTGCTAGGTTTGGGAGGGTGAGAGCAGGTGGGGTGGTGTAAAGGGGAGAGAGCAGAGAAAGAGAGGCAGGTGGGTGATTGGGAGGGGTCAAAATGGCTGGGAGAGCGAGACACAGGGAAGGAGATGAGGTAAGATGAGGCAACAGCTTAAAGATTCTTGTTAGATCGCAAGAGACAGAAAAGGGTTTGGACACCGTGAAACAGAACATGTGTTGTGAGTGATGGAGGCCGAGAGAATGCACTGTGAGACGATGAGAGGGAAAGGTATGCGATTGGAGTGGATAAAAGGAGAGGCGAGGGAGACAATGAGTCGGAATGAGAAAGCAAAAAAGTGCAGACAGTTTTATGGATCCAGTGACCATGTTAAATTGTTCAGTATTGACCTCGTCGTGGCTCAGTTTAACACCCACTTGTTTGTCCAGATTTACTTAATTGACCTTAGATAACTAATTACCAGGGCATGGAACTACAGTACATTACTCTCTCTGTCTTTCTGGCTTGTAGTTATTTCGAAAGGAGAAAGAGGGGTAGTCGGCATACACAGTATTGCAAGTATTGCAATCTTTGTCATGCTAAATGCCGAACATAAATACTGACGAGACTCTATTTTGCCTGATACTGCAGGTCATTAAAGCTCTTAAAATATACTCGTTTCTGAGTGCTATGTTTGTCATACACCTGTATCCAAGTGTGGCTGGATGTGCACATTATCAGCCTTCTTTGAGTGAGTCTGCCATTTCCTAAATGACAGGTCCAAGATCAGTCTTCACCAAACTAGCTTTTGAGTGAGCATTGAGATTGTGTGTCAGAGGTGGCATGCAGCCTGGTGTGAATCATGCAAAAAAACTATTTTGTTGTAATACATACTACTTGTGTATCTTGAAACAGGGAAGACATAAAAGATCAATAACTTTTTCCCTTTTTATTTGCCTTTTGTCAAAGAAGACATTATGACATATAACGAAGAAGAAGAAAGCGCAGGTGTAAATAATAAAATTAATGATAATGGCTGAATTCCATTTAGCTGCTTAAGATTTAGGGTCCTGACATTGTGCATGTTGGCTCACCATCACCGTGTCAAGGCTTACTGGGACACTTGAACAGAGTAGAGCCATCGCTAATGTTACTAGGAACACATGCGCCTTTCCTACTGTAACAAGTAGAAATGTCTCCTATTGTACCATTTTTTCCCCCCTTAATTTAAGTCAGTAACTAAATTTTTAAATATTACATTCATTTTGGCAGACTCCTATTTTAAGCAAAGTATATTTGGAGAACAATTTTTTGTTCAGTATCTTGCTCAAGGACACTTAAACATGTAAACAGGAAGAGCCAAGGCTTGAACCACCAATCTGCTGTACCACCTGCGCTATAGCAGTGCCCAGTTATCTGTAATAACGCCAATTCTTACAGTCATAATGTAGGATAAATAATACGTTTCTAGGCTCATTTCAACTTACCTTTCTTGCTCGTTTATGAACGAATGAGGACAAACTGAAATATGTGACGTGACTACCATGCCTTCTCAGCATACAAACAATGTCACAGCATATCGCGAATCCCTGTCTCTCTGCTTCGTTCCTGACTTCCCATGTCGCTTCATTTCTCCTTCCATCACCCCCCCCTCACCGCTGTGTGCCAGGGCTCTAATGTGCTCCTATGGTTGTAGTAAGCAGGCCACAGTGTCTCTGAGGCCTTGTGCTACACCACCATTACTATTTGGCTTGCCTCCACTACAAATTAGATGAACAGGCACTGACACATTTTCAATATTATTACATTAAACCAAGTGGATTTTGATTGATAACCTAATATTGGCCTAATGCAAAACATCAATCATGGCAAGTATATTAATTATTTAATATTGTGGCGTAATTCAGAAATCGATGCTGCCTCTGCATTGAAGGCACAGAAAAGGGATGGGGAGGGTAAGAGAGAGATGAGGGGAAAAGGAAAGCTCTGTCCCCGAAGACCTCAGCAGATTATATGATGTTTTGAAAAGAGAGATGAGCATGTTTAAATGGTGTGTGTGTGTGTGTGTGTGTGTGTGTGTCAGCTGTGTGTCACTAATGGATAGAGCGATCCCTCCGGCCCTGGTGCGGACGGCGCTGGACAGCTTGCCCACGATAAAGTCAAGACAACAGATGAAAGAGTGAGAGATTAAATGCAAGTGAAGAGCTTAATAAAGGTTGGATCACAAAAAATAAAAGACAGAGGGGAGAAAAAAATGTGGTCAGAAAAGAGGAGAGAGGGGGAAGAAAATAGCGAAGGGAAAATGAGTGGAGGAGGAGGAGGGATCGAGTGCCGCATCTCCCCTGTGTTAGATTGTTTCTCACTAATTGCGCTTCATTAGCGGATTACACACACTGTCACCACGGTAACAAATGTCTTGCTGTCTGGTTGCCGGGCGCCCGTCATGTATAATGAATGTGGCGGGGTGTTTGTCAGAATGTAATGTAATTACAGCTAGATGAAGTTTGCCTTAAGTGGTTGACTTGTCTGCATGTGGCTCACTGACAGAGCGCAGAATAAACAAGCAAACATCCTTTTTTCATTACGTTCCCCCTGCTTTTCTCGTTGCTTCTTACTTTTGTTAATATTTCTGTTTAGCATTTCTGTCATGCCTTCATACCATTATGTAGAAATATTGATGATGTGGGAATGGCTTAGGTTTGTGGTCACACTGGGTATGGGACCTGGCCCGATGGATGGATGGAGGGAAAGGGGGGGGGGATTAGATAGTATGTAATTTTAGAGATGGTGTAGATTTACACTGTGATGCTGCTGGCTGCATTAGCAACTGAAGCCTGTCGATAAACCTTTCTCCCTCTCAGCACACACACAAACACACACAGAGTGAAACACCATGGCCAGGGTGGAGTTGTCAGTAATGGGGTCCAGAGTTGGATTGGGGGGGGGTTGGTGGGTGCTGTTTGTGTTCTCTTGATCTGTTGATTTCCACTGCTGCAAATGTGAAATGTTCCAAAATTGCATCTATTATTTACTGCCAATTTGCTCTTTTTAATACGGGCTGCTCCCCCCCCCCCACCCACTTCCTCAGCTCGCCATTCTGCTGTTGCTACCCTGATAATCACGCACACATTTTTTTTTTATTAATTCACTGATAATAAGCTCTGAGTTCTGTCTCTGTTCTTGGAAATTATTATTATGACTGTCAGCAGTGTGGTGACAATGTTAGTTAACCTCTGCCTGGTGTCAGCACAAACACACACAAACCCGCACACAAACACACGCAGCACTTCATTCTGAAAGGTTACGATGAGGATAATTCTTCATTATCTTTATTTCTTTAGATGTGATCAAGATCAATTTCTTGCACAACCATTTCCATCCTCCTCACTCGATAACTAAAAGAGAAACACAATGAGATGATTATCACAACTGCTGACTCAAACTAGACCTAAAAAAAATAGCCGATTCATCAACTAGTTACCAACAGAAAATGAATTGGCAACTGTATGATAATCAATTAATTGTTTATGTAATTTTTTAAGCAAAAAAGAATGTGAATATTTTCTGGTTTTCTTAATGCCTTTTAAAAAAATATTTTTGGACTGATGGTTGGAAACAAGACATTTTAAGTTTATTTTATCACCTCAGGCTCTGAAAACTTTTGATGGACATTTGTTGCTATTTGGTGACATTAGACTAAACGATGAATCAGTTGATTAAGAAAATAATGAGTGGATTCATTAATAATGAAACAAAGAATCGCATATTACAGCCTTAATTCCAGCTAGTCAGAGTTAGCCACAGGTAATGTTCCCATTTAATGTGTTAAATATTCAGAATGTTAATAAAGCCTGATTGAATAGCGTTTGTTCTACTATCTCTCATGTGTGAGCATTTTGTCTTTGTGCGTGTGTGTATCTGCAAAAATTGTCTTTTTATTAAATGGCATTTTGTGTCTGCACTTTATTTACAGTGGGGGGGAAATGTGTTGTTGTGTTGCAGGGACGCCGGGAACATCAAAGCCAGATTAGAACATCTGGTAAGTTTGACACCCCTCTTTTATCCCCACTATACATGCACACAGCCACACACACACACACACACACATGCACATGCACTTTGATTCCTGCATTCCTAATGAAACCTCCGGAATTGGAGCTGAAT
Organism: Micropterus salmoides; assembly: GCF_014851395.1. Taxonomy (NCBI): domain Eukaryota; kingdom Metazoa; phylum Chordata; class Actinopteri; order Centrarchiformes; family Centrarchidae; genus Micropterus; species Micropterus salmoides. Next base: position 23,595,627 of record NW_024042261.1, on the reverse strand, counting down.
ACCTGCAGCTAACAGGCACGGAGAGAGAGACAGAGAAAACAGGGATAGAGGGAGGGTAGTGCCTCCCCTAGGGCCTGGTCCAGCTTTTATATTAGTGTTTAATTTATCTACAATTCTGCCCATACACAAGCACACGCAGGTTATCCACTATGTTCTCCCTCCTTTTTGCAGTTGTGGGTATTTGCTGGATTTTTGCATGAGTGCAAAATTTTTTTTAACCTGTCAGACAGACAGTAACACTTGGAACCATACACACACACACACCCACTCCTTCTCCCTCTCCCTCCTTCTGTCAGCATGGGGCCTTTCCTTAGTCTTCTCCCATCCATGAATGGAGGGAGCCTGCTGGAAACGCTCTCCTGGGACAGGCCTGAAAATTTAATGGCCAACGTTTCCAAGGTTTCTCTTGCCACTTGCTTTAATACGGGGTCAGAGTGCCGTGCAACAAAGTGAAAAGGTTCTCTCTCCTCTTTTTGGGTGGGAAGAACCTGAGGTTTGATGTGCCCCATATTCCAGGGGATGAATTATAGACAGGGGTCAGCGAGGGTCCCGGCTCTCTGTGGATGTCACATGCCCTCCCTCCCTTGCCTCGCTGCATACTAAACCACAGCTCCCATCACCCTACGCAAATGAACCCCCGCCCCGCTACGCAAATGACCCTGAATATGCCACACAAATGACTGACCCCGAAATTCAAACAGTTCGCAATAACTTTCCACTTGAGCGAGCGGCAGATCAAGATAAAGATGACCTCAGATTTCATTGTTGTCAAGCCATCAAGTCGCAGAAATGTTCCTTAAAATTATTGACTACATTCAGAACTCTGATTGAAGTGGGAACTGACTTGAGAGTGGAGTGGCTTTGTCCCTATTTCGCTCACAGTTTGCATCAAAACTGCATCGATTTGCACCCAAAGTGCATTCATACTATTGTTACATGTGTAATATATAACATTACACATCTACAGGCTCTACAGTGCGACCATTTTGCTCACATATGCCTCTAAAAATCGATACGTGCGAACTGGAAAAATGATTTACGAGCACAATGTGTGAGTAACTGCAACCTACCATAGGCTAACCCCTCCACCCTGCCCGCCTGGGCCGCTAATACTTCAAAACATCCCGCCCCAAGTAGTGGCAGTGGAAAGATGTTTAGCATGGGGATCACCAGAGGCCCCACGATACGATATTATCATGATATTTATGTTGCGATTCGATTTTATTGAGATTTGAAGTATATTGAGATATATTGCAATTTATTACCTTTTTCCAACTTACAATTAGGTCCCTAAAGTCAAACTTTGTCAACATCTGTTTATCTAAAAAGTTTGTTCATATCACTTTTTCAGTCCTCTATATGGTCCTGTTAAGTTTTCTAGTGGACTAAAAAAGCAATAGATTTTATTATTCTAGTACCAAAAAGTTAAAACTCTACTATAATAAAATATCGATACTTGGCGTCTGTGTATTGATACAGTATTGCCATGGCAAATATCATGATACTATGCTGTATCGATTTTTCCCCCCACCCCTAAAAGATGCAGATATCCATTGCAGAGGATGCCAGTTTGTGCTCCTAGCCTTCTCCTGAGAGCAACACGTTCCCCTTGTTCTGTTTTACTGAAGTGTAAAGTGTGATTTATACTTCTGCTTCGAATCGACGGCGTAATCTATGCGTTAATACTGTTCAGTACTCTTGTTTACATAAGGTGTGGGTTGTTTGGGTGCTGCTGGTGTATCGTGAACCCGTCCCTGGTTCAAAAACTACATAAGCACCAATCACAGTAAAGCAGTGGTCGGCAATAGGCGGCACGCGGGCCGGTTCTAGCCAGATTGCTTTGATAGCAGAAAAATAAATAAATTGATAAGGGCTGGTGCTGAAATAGATCTCAGCACATGATTTATTGTGAGCATGTGCAAAAGAATCAGAATCAGAAGGAGCTTTATTGCCAAGTAGTGTTTTACACATACAAGGAATTTGCTTTGGTGTTAAGATGCTACACGCAGACAGACATACAGCTGACATAAATAGATGTAGAAACATATAAATATGTTATATAATAATAAAAATAATAATAAATAAAAAGGGCGGCACGGTGGTGCAGTGGTTAGCACTGTTGCCTCACGTGTGGGTTCAAACCCCGGTTGCCCCGGGTGTGTGGAGTTTGCATGTTCTCCCCGTGACTAGGTTGATTGGTGACCCTAAATTGTCCTTAGGTGTGAGTGGGAGCTGAGTAGTTGTTTGTCTATGTGTGGCCCTGTGATGGACTGGTGACCTGTCCAGGGTGCACCCCGCCTTTCGCCCAATGTCAGCTGAGATTGGCTCCAGCACCCCGCGGGCCCTGTACGCAGCGCAACGCATAAGTGTATAAATAAAAAAAATAAAAATAACAATGGAACAACAACAATTTAAAATGAATATTCATGCATGATTAGACATGAAGTGATATTTATATGTGCAGAGACGATTGTATTATTTGAAAGGGGGGGGAGTGTCAGTGTGGGGCCCGGGCCTTGTTGATGAGGCTAGCTGCAGAGGTTAGAAGCTGTTTTTGTGGCGAGAGGTTTTGGTCCTGATGGACCGTAGCCTCTTGCCAAAGGGGAGAGTCTGAAACAGTTTGTGACCGGGATGGGAGGCGTCAGCTGCAATCTTTCCAGCTCGCCTCAGAGTCCTGGAGGTGTGCAGGTCCTGAAGTGATGGAAGATTGCAGCCAATCACCTTCTCTGCAGAGCGATTGATATGCTGCAGCCTGCCCTTGTCCCTGGCAGTGGCAGCAGCGTACCAGATGGTGATGGAGGAGGTGAGGATGGACTGAATGATGGCAGTGTAGAAGTGCACCATCATTGTCTTTGGCAGGCTGAACTTCTTCAGCTGCCGCAGGAAGTACATCCTCTGCTGGGCCTTCTTGGTGAGGGAGGTGATGTTCAGCTCCCACTTGAGGTCCTGGGAGATGATGGTGCCCAGGAAGCGGAAAGAGTCCACAGTGGTGACGGGGGTCACTCAGGATGATGGGGAGGGTGGGGCTGGGCTCTTCCTGAAATCCACGACCATCTCCACTGTCTTCAGAGCGTTGAGCTCCAGACTGTTCTGGCCGCACCAGGTCACCAGATGGTCAATCTCCCACCTGTAGGCAGACTCATCCCCACCAGAAAGTGTCCTTTTATTCAATTTGTTTAACAATGGAGAAAAAAAATCCGCAATATGGAACCGATCTCACAAACCACCCATTGGGAGTACCGCACTCTGCCAACTGAGCTAAACGTGCACATGATTTGGTACAGTTTGACTTTGTTCTGGCCTGCCATATAACGGCTTGGAAAAATTTGGCCCGATACTTATTTGCCGACCCCTGTAGTAAAGTTTTTTGTGATGAGTGATCTGTGTTTTAAAATCTGTTTTCAATGTCAATTTTTCAAAACATCTGTTTCAATATTTTCAAAAGCTTTGACAAATTTTTAAGGCCAATGTCGAGTATACAGATACCAGGGTCTTCACTTCGATAGTCCTCTAATGGTTTCACACCATCGTTGAACACAAAGAGAGGGAGCACGCACGTAGTATAAATATGTATGTAATAAATTGTTTGTTAAACTCCGTGTTACTTGAACATTTTTTACTGTGCTCCTAAATTTCTTTGTGCTCCTAAATTTTTTCATTTAGGAGCACATGTGCTCCTTGGGAAAAACCTTAGCGTAGAGCCCTGTATAATACAATTATTAATGATTTATCTAAAGAATTGTGTCCTGCTTTGAGCACTTAGGACATGTGAAATAGAGAGGCACTGGTTGGGTACAGTAGTGTTTTTGCTGTGTACAAAGACACTCCCTTGTTCACCAAGTCACTCCAAATAATAGGTACTTTTCTGTATAGTGAGTGGTAGTGAGTCGTCAAATTGTCAGCAAAAACTAGTGTGTGTCGCATCGACGCTACTTTTCTGTTCCACTGTGGGAGTTTTTGAGGCTTCTATATAGTGTATAGATTTCTCACTCAGACTCCAGACACTTGAATAAAATAACAGACAATGCATATAGTGCATGATATAGTAATGGTCTAGTTTGAGTTGGGAGATGTCTATGGGTGGGTCTGGAGGTGTGATTGATGTGGGTCTCATAAAAGGTGGTGTGAATTATTCAAGAGAGGATTACATGCATAAACAGCATTAATCAGTACTGTGTATTGGCAGTTATATCTCAGCAAACATTAGGCAGTATATGTCTCATTTCGATGTGAGTCTGCTTCTTAAAGGCAAGTGGAGGAATGTGAACTAATTTCCAGAAGGCATAAGTGATACTGGGGCAGTATATAGTGCAGACAGATATCTGTATGTGTACTTTATATATCAGAAAAGTCACAAATGACTGCACAGGTTTTTCATGTTTTTATGCTCTTATCTGACCAAAGTCACCTTGAATTTTATATCTGTTTATCATATTCCCTATTTATACTAGTTAACTGAAGTTATATCGAACAGTAGTAACATAAACTAGATAGCTGCAATTGGTATTTGCACGTTTGTGTTAATGTTAGTCTTTTTGTAAGGCGTTAGTGCAGCCAGTTTGCATCTGTTTTTCTATAGTTTTGGCATTAAGTGGACCTATAGGGTCAGATTAGAACATTGCTTGCATATGATTCTTAGATACTGCTGTGTCTTTTTTACAATAACTTAGGTGTTAAACATTACACATTGGTGCACAAACACAGACAGAAACACACATTGGTATGTTTACCAATGCATTTTTTGGTATATATGTCTCTGGGAATTTGAATACCTGAATACTGAGTGTTTAAATTTATGGGTGTGTTTATGCCTATCGGGAGATTGCACCCCAGTAGTCAGCTGCCTGGCGAGTGCAAGACTCTGATTACGATTCGGGACAGAGAACTGTAAATAATGGAGCTCATCTCCCTCTGAGGTAGAGTTGCTGGGCTGAAATGTTGTTTCCTACTCTGCACACATACTGTATATCCCTGTAGATTTCTAAACAGCCATTTATGACCCTGTTGATGTACTGCTCTTAACATTAGTGTATCAACCATATTGACACTTACGGTGTTGCCAAGCTCAGGTTAGGTTATGTTTTCAACCCTTCTCCTTGAATCTCTATCAAGGAATCCTATTTTTATTTTTACAAATGATAATTACTTCCTAATGTTAATTTAAATCATTTGTAATAGTTGTCTGTAACTGTTCCGTTGTTTACTCACAACAAAAATAATAACTTGCCAACTTTTCCCACTGATGTGACAATCAAGCTTCTGTTAAAATAAGTCTTGCGCTTGATTTTTCATGATGAATACTAACGTTACCTCCTAAGTGAATGACTGGCACAGTAATTAGGTGGGCAATTAAGATTTATGTGGTCTGAGGTTTGTTTTATTGTTCATGTTTGTTTTGTTTTTTGTATTTCAGCAGATTGACTGAACGCGATCAGTAGCAATGCAGTGAAAAGACTGAAGTTAATTGCTCCCAGTGCTCGGCGTTAGTTTCTGTTTTTGTGCGCACACGCACATACACGTCCAAGCACACACACAAATGGGAACACACGCGCACACAAGCAGTGAAATTTGAGTTGGATGATTTCTTGCTCTGGGAGAAATGGAGCTCATAGTGAAAGAGGTGGCCTACAGCAGCTAATCACTCCAGATGCACAGCTTCTTAGAGCAAAGTAGAAGAAAGCCAGCAGCTCAATCAATACACGAGGAATCAGCCGTATCAGGATTACTGGCTCAATCAGCAGCTGTACCCATCGTTCTACCACGCACACTGCCTGGGGAAGCATAGCAGAAAAGAGTGGTAGAGCAAGAACAGAGCAGAGAGGGAGATACGTCATCGGCCCTGGGATGGGAGTTTGGATAGAACATGATGGTGGTGAGCAGGAAAGGCTGGTTTACAGGTCAGTCCCGGGTTGCAGGTCTAGTTAAGGTCACGATTAACAGAAAACTCAAATGACAAATCTGTGTTGTCACTGGAGAATTTGCTTCATGCCTTAAAGGAAGTGGAATTGTTTTAGTATGACGATATTTACATAAATTTTATTACGGGGGGGTGGGTCTTGAAACCTTTAAACCCTTCCGTGCACAGTTTTACTAGAACGTCAGTTTGTTGAAGTTGCGTAACACGACGTCATTGTCATAAGGATAGTAAAAATCTACTTGTTGAGGAAAATAGTCGAGGGATATATCACCTGGCTCAGTACAGCAAAGTCTCAAAAACTCTCTTCAAGTTGCTCCATATTCATAGGTGGCATTACACTGGGGACCACATTTTGAAATGGCTGATTTTGTCCCCATTACTTTTTGAAAGCATTTGTTAAAAATGTTCTGAAAAAAACTTGCACCAAAAAATGTTACCGAACAAATGAAAATGCTTTTGATAAAAGTTTATTTGCACAATAAGAAAACAGTGATTCGGTTTAAATATAGAAGAAACAAATGTGCATTGTCCAAAAAAAGCTGACAGCTAAAAAAAACATGCCGCTGCATACTACATTACATTCTGTTATATTTTTATATTCATGAATTGTTCCCTGCCTGCGGAATTATTTGTTTCCCTTTATAGAAATGCAAACATTTCCACCATAAACTGGAGCAGAAAATGTCTCCAGAATGCAGTTAATTAAGTGTTTTAATGCTCCACTTTTCTGGGGGAGGACCCCCACACCCCCAGCTCATAATTTTAAGTATTTCCTATTTCTTCAAAATAGTGTTAAAAATCTTCTTGTCTTGTTCTCATGCATCGTCATGTCTGGTGATCCAAGTGTATCATCGCACCCCTAATCTGAGCCCTTATGTTAACACAATGTGACCATGTGTCCATATTGTTTTAAATGTTAGATGGCCAGAAAATACTCAGGCATAAAAACTGAAAAGATTATAAATCTTTAAATCGCACCAATTCCTTAACACTTTTTTAAAATGTTGGCTCTTTTAAGTTAAGAATTTGCTCTTTGAGCCTCTGCTTTTCTGAGAGCTGCCCTCCACTCCTCTTTTTCTATTTGAAAATTATAGCACCACATCAACAATCTATTTAGGTTGTTTTATCCGAAAAGGTGGTGTAGAAACAATCTCTTCTGTTGATGCGTGGATCGCCGTACACATGCCTTACATCAGGGACAGCTGATGTCGTCCCAGAGTCCCTTGGTGAGTTGAAGAGTTTACAGAGGCAAATAGCCTTGTTGGCCTACTGACAGATAGGCAACAGCAGCTGTGGTCAGGACAACGCACTCGCACACCAAGAATGTGACAAACCTGGCCTCACTGAATATAGTAGTGAACCATGTCTTAAGACATTTAGGAGAGTTCACATGTACCAGTGATATCTAATCGTTTCTTTTCTTTATTCAGCTTCTGTCCATGTTGTCAGACTTTAATTGTCTCATTAAACAAGTTCTCTTTATTTCTCACTGTATCTCTTCCTTTGTATTTCTTTGTCTCTGTCTGTCTTTCTTCCCCTCTAATATGATTGTATAGGATAAAGAGCTGAAAACCGCTCAGAGAGAGAGAGATTCTGGACAGATAAAAGAGGGGAGGGGGAGTGTTGATAATCTGCAAACAGATTTCCATGCTTATTACACTAATGATTTCACGTTATTTGATGTGGCGGCGGGGGTTGGATGGATGGAAGCATGGGTGGGGGGTGGAGGGGTGGTCTCTTTCTCTCTCTCATCTCGGCGAAGCAGCTAAATGATGGAGTAATTTGAGTGACCTCTGACTTGGGGCAGGCCCGGGCGTAATTGCATGTCATTCTGGCACGGATGGAGGGGACGATGAGGAGCGTGTGGTGGTGGGGGCTCCACAAAATACAAAGTATCCCCCCCTGTCTTTACATCCTTTGCTGCGTATCACTAGTTTTCCTGCGCCTCCTTTTGATGTGTCCACATCACTGTCTTGCTTTCCGTCTTGTTGCCTGTCTCACTGCGGCTTGCTCCTCGAGAGTGTTTCCAAAAAACACCCCCCAAACAAAAGAAAGATTGCATTAATTTTCAAATGATGATATTACATTAAGTGCGGCGATCTCATATATCAAAACGTGAGAACTACTCCCTTTACTGTATGTGCTTCATCTTAATGGTATCGCTGGATGTCAAGGGCATGGAGGAAATTAAATCGGAAAGTGCAGATAGACCAAAGAAGATATTATCTCTGGATGATTGCAGTTTTGATAGGTATTCCAGTGAATTTCATTTTCTCCGGATGGGGGAGAAGATGAGTTAGCCTGCATATTTGCTCATTTTTCTTCTACATGATTTATGTGAGTTGAGTATAAAACTCTCTCCTCCCTCCCCCACCCTCACCACCTCCCCCTTTATCGGGAACACATACATGCATGCGCATCCACGCAAACAAACACACACGCACATGGGGCAGTAAATTACTGCCTTTGATTTGGGTCTTGGCTGGGGCAGTTTACGCGAGTGTATGTATGTGTATTTCTGGTATGACTGTAGGTGGGCAAACTGAAGTTGGGGGGTGGGGGGGTGGGGGTGGGGGTGTATTCGTATGCACGTGCATGTTTTAGTGTGTGCGTTTGTACTTGTGTGCCTGAGATAGCAGCAGAGCCATCAGTGGGAATGATTCCAGGGAGACGCGGGAGTGTCATTACTCAGACTTGTTTACATTCTAAATACGTAATGAAATCTTGTTGGTAATAATGACGGGAATAAAAGTTTGGGAAATTGTAAAAGTGGTGAAGTTTGAGAAATGAGCCCCAGCCTGTGAAATAGCATTTGGGGGCAGGAAACGACATTATTATGCAGTGCTCCTGCCTGCCTGAGACATGAAGATGAACTGCTAGCGGGCCATAAAATGCTGTTAGCCCTAGCCTGAAGTATGGCACATTGTAAAAGAGCCCTGATCCCATATTGCCATTATATATAAAAGTATAGCCATACACAACATTATTTTTCACATAAGATGAGCTCCGATACAGTGGCCCAGGCCCCCCCAATACATACACTGATAGGCAGATTTCCCCCCCCTCCTTATAAAATATATAAATAAACATATTGCCATGGAACCCATCTCTGCCCTGATCTTATAGACCTCGATATTAAAAACAGAAATATTGCATTTTCTAGGGGCTCTGTTTTCCCCTGTCCTCTTTTGGGTATGGGATATGTCTGTGTTTGTTTGGGAGGGGGTAGGGGGTAGGAGAGAGTCATAGAGGAAGAAGAAGAGATGAAGAGGAAGCCCGAGCGGAATGCAACAAATGAAAGAAAATGGAAACAGATGAAGACTTTAAAAATATAATGAGATGAATATTGAGCATATGAACTCCAGCATACAGAGACTTGGTTGTGGTGGGCGATGCGTGAGTGTATATTGAAGCTGTTTATTGACAGATAAGAATGGTGACAGTGGTGCAATTAAGATTAATGTTAAAGTAGATGGACAGATGATGTCATTGATGTCCCATTTTTGTCAAGATAGTGTTATGGAGACATTTGATACTGTCAGGTGAGTTTACTCAAACCCACTTTTTACTAATGCATTCATTCATTCATTCATTCAGATTCTTTACTTTTCAGGTAGGATATAGTAGGCAGGGAAGAAGGGATAACGTGTTAAAAAGGTCCCAAACTCTATTTGAATTGGGTGTTGCTGGCTGTTGCTGGATTTCTTACTGTGTATTAACCATTCAACATGTTTACAATACTGCAATTTGTCTGTGGACCTTGAACATTTAGTTCTCTTAAACTAGTTTTATAAGGAATATAATTTATCAAAATCTTTTACAGCCGGGGTGATTTTATTTCTCTAAAAAATATCTTAAAAGAAATGCACTAGAACATATTGGGAGGCTGGCTCTTAAATTTACAACAGCAGACTATAGAAAAAGTCACCAGTCTCTCCTACTGAATATTTTGTGCTTAATGCCAACAATGGACATAGACCATTTTGAGATTGTGTCAAATTTGGCTTACTTTAGCACTACGAAAATGATAACTTGCATTATCCATAAAATTAACAATCTTCAGTGATGTATGGTGAAGAATGTCAAAATGGTGTAGGAAGTCGAATTTTTTTTATTATTGAGTACCTGGCACTACATTCTCTAACTTTGAGGGATATAAAGGATTGTTAAAAATTAAGTCACTGAGAAGTGTATGGATGTGTGGTTGCTCACCATGGATAGCTTCAAAAATAAACTGGGCTACACCAGCTGTATGTATTTAATCATATTTTTTATTATTTATGAATGAAGGTTTAAAATGAGATGTGATTTTTGTCACGCAAAACACTTTAATCAAAAACTGCATGTTATCTACAACATTTGTCGTGCTTATGTTGTCATTTTAAGTGGGAATCAAAAACTTGGTGTTACAAAAACTTGGATGACATTAAAATTTCATCATATTTATGATCTCTATCTTTTTTTCCCTTTCTCTTTTAAATTTTTTGTACATAGCTCCATATACATCTAATGTTCTGTGGAGTTGTAGTAGAGATGAGATGAGGCGAGCTGCACTGGCTTTGCTTCTCGGAGATGATGGTTTGCTGTGTCTGTCGATTCTAGAGCTCAGCTAATCATCAGGAAGACCAGCAGTCTCTCTCTGACCTATAGTATCTAACGCTTCATTGCTTCATTGTCCCGTCCTCTCTCCATCATCTCTTTCTCACTTCTTCTGTTTTTGTTCATGTCTCACTTGAGCCTGGAAGTGACTGAAATTCAATATAGTTATTGTAAATTGAGTGAATGATTGCATATAAATGAATGGATGGATAGATTATGTCTGAGGAGGATGACTGAAAGTAACTAAAAGTGTTGCTCATCTGCCTGTGTGTGTGTGTGTGTGTGTGTGTGTGTGTGTGTGTGTTCATCTGTGCTGCTTTTCAGCCTTACTTTGACTTGGCAACAAGATGGAGGCTTATTCTTTTCTCCTGTCTTGTTTCTGCTCACTCATAAATTCATTCTTGTTGTTATGTGGTATGATAGTGGCAGTAAATAATTTAGCGAGACAGCGGTCTAACCATTGGACCACATTCTGGCCAAAGATGACCTATCTGACCTTTGTTCTACCTCTCTCTGCGTGCTCTAACAGACATTTATTCATCTGCTGACCCATCATGCTTTGCTTTGTCTGGTCGGCCTCCGGCCCAATGATGATGATGATAATGATGATAATAATAATAATAATAGTCCCTTGGACCAGAGCACGACTACAAATAGAAGAAATTTCCTGCATGCAGTACCTCATTATACACAGTGTAGCATTGTTTTTTACCAAGCTAAGTGAGGGTTATTTATTTTTCTAATGGGACGTGTTTATTTTTGACTAATGGGACAGACGCTGGGCACTTAAAGGCTCAGCAAAGCGTGTCTCGGTGTGTCTGTCGTCGCTGTGGTGAGGTAAGCGAACAAGCTGGAGGCCTACTGTGAGAAAACTGGACTTCCTGTCACGTTTAGGGCTAGAGTTAGCCTGAGTCAAGCGGGTGTGGCTGTCAGTGCTGGCGATAATAGCTCAATAATAGATTCTTTTATGACAGCTTCTTGAAAAGGTGGATGTTTACAAAAAAGATGTTTCTTTACACCTTAAGGGAGAGAGGAAAAATACTTTTTGTTGATGATAATAATACCTGCACCACACATGCATGACTAGATTTCATAAACGCATATACAAGCATTTAAAGAGGGCCCCTGCCCTTAACAAGTGTTTTAGCCAAAAGGCACAGGAGACAGTTGTCTCAAAGCATGGGCGCATAAAAATTAAATACTCATTGCAGCATTTCCTAACAGGGGGTAACACATGAGGCGTTGGTGTGATCTATCCAAAGTACTTGTTAAACGGTCGCAGCAATTGACAAGGTGTGCCGAAGAACAATTTATGTTGCTTTTCCCAACCAAGCTCACCAAGCACATTCCCTCCAGGAAAAACTGTCTGAAAGTGTGCGCTGTTCTCCTATTTAAACAATTATCTCAACTCATGTTGTTTGAAGTGGTTCTTTTTGAGCACACTCGCGCCTTTAAGATGGCCATGCCTCTGTTGTTAAAGCAGGTGGTCAATTAAGGTTTTGTGGTGGCTCTCCTTGTCTGCATGTCACAGTGTCCTTGAGCAATGCATTGAACCCTGAACTGCTCCTAATGAGCAGGCCAGCCTTGCTCTGCAGCTCAGCTGTGTGTTCGTGCAAGCATGGGTGATTGTGAGGCATTGTAAAGCATTTGGCCCTGTTGTCACGTTAACAGTGCTACAGTAAATAAGTACAATTCATTTACTGTCTCTGTAAAAAACCACTGTGTAACAGTAAAAGTTTCTACATTTCTGCTTTCTAAAACCTTCTCTCTGGATGCCTATGCCTGATCCTGTCTGTCTTTGGTCGCCTCTATGTCTGCACTCTTCTTCGTCATTTTTTAAAATTTCTTCCTCACCTTCTCTCTTCTTCACACTTCTTTTTGTCTGCTACATTTCCTGAGCTCTGAAGTAAACAAAAGCAACTTTGTCTGTCTGTCTTGTCCTTTGTCCCGCCCCGCCTGTTTCTCCGTACAGTCGCTCTAAACACACACATACACATACACACACGCACACGCACACGCACACATAGAGACACACAAAGCCCTTCTCTCGTGTCTCATGTTTGTTTGTGTGTGTCGAAAAGGCGCAGTTCTAATTGAGGGGCAAAGCCACTTCAGATGCAGCGGGTGCCTCTCTCGCAGTCGGGGGGGGGCACAGATCTTCCTCTGGGGAGCACAATTAATGCTTTTTTATTGTTTACTAATGAATTACACACAGTGGAAGCAGGCATGCCTGTGTGAATTAGAGAGAAAAATAGAGAGTTTGTTGTGAAGCAAAAACATTCAGTACCGTTTGTGTGTGGGTTCTGTATCATTATGTTTGCTTAGTTATGAGCTGACTTTACAGTACCTTTCACATTGCTTTTGATGATAATTTTTTTGTATTTATTAGCCTGTTTCAGCCTCTTATTTTTTTCAGTAGGCAGGAAGTGCACACTTGTCCTGATTCCTTTTCTTTTCCTCACTCTCTGAAGCAGGTGTTTTTCCATTCACAGGTGAATAGTTGTTTAACATCATTGATTTCTTGAAAGTTTCAGCAACGACAGACAATGCAGCAGCAGTTTCTATCCTGTGTTATTCAGTGTTGTATTACCCACAGTTGGCAGATTTTTGCGTGTGTATGTGTGCGCATTGAGGATGCATGGACTTGCACATGCCTTAAGGCCAATGTAAACAAATGCTAATGTAATTACTGAGGGGGCGTCGTAATAAACTGTAACTAAGATGATTGCGCAGCGCACAATGATCAGGTTAGTTAAGCTGAGATGTGTTATTGCTTTAAATGGCTGGTTGAACCAAGACTTGATTTCTGTGTCGTTCTGATTGTTCAGCAGGCTAAGCCCTGTACTGTTTAAACGGGCTCGGATCTTGCCCAGGACTTTTTTTTTTTATATCACACAGTCCTTTCTTTTGCTGTAAAACCGTTCCTGTAAAGGCAGAGATGCCAAAAAGCATGGAAAAAAAATAGACTGAATCGTGCCCCTATCACTTCTTCATGAGGGGGTAATGGAAAGTGTGTTTGTGTGTATATGTCTGTGTGTGGGTGAAGGCCTCAAGTGTTCTTCATCTTCTCCGGTATAATAGTGATTAGTAATTTCAGTTGTCGAGCAGTGTCAGTGTGAGAGTGATCCACTGTGTCACCTGCTACAGGGGATACACACACACACACACACACACACACACACACACACACACACACACACACACACACACACACACACACACACACACACACACACACACACGTTGCATTAAGTGTGCGTCAGTCTGTCTGCAGTGCCTTGATGTGCATTCCATCTAGAATACAGCACCCTGACATCCCTACATTAAAGGGGGTCATTATATTTCCCTGGCTGCCACTGAAAGTGACATTTTCACAAAGTGACAAGTTTACAGTTTGATAAATCTGAATTTTTTTTGCTGTGGGTGGGGTGGGGAGCCAGGCGAAGGAATGGTGGGAGCAAGAGCTGTGTTGTCTGTGGAGGAGGGAGGAAGCGCTGCCTGTCAGCAATGCCCCGGCCCTGTCGTCTAAATGATGCTCCCAGGCAGCGGATTCAGATCCCATCCCCATTAGCATTTAATTTCTCTCTAATCCTACACACATTCTCCACCGCCGCATGGTAACGAGGGCCGCCGTGCCACAGCAGCGCCAAGGAAAAGCTCCGAGAGCAATCTGCAGTGCCGCTCGCCTTTTACAGCTCCGTGCCCTGTCGTAGCCATCATTCTTCCTTGACAATTAAGGCCCTCAAATCTAATAGCAGTGATATTGGAATTACAGCAAGGCCCTTCTGAGGGCATGTCAGGAAAAAGGGGCTGCACCTCCCAATACAGCTGTCAAAGCACAAGGCCCTCCCCCCGCTCTTGCCCGCTAAGTGTTTCTGATGCATGCGCACGCACGCACGCACGCATGATGGAAAGGGGAATACGTTGAGTCTTTGGCTGTGATCTTTGTAAAATGTGCTCTCTGTGCCCTCTTATCCAACTCTCCAAGGACTTGTCACAGCAGCTTTTGTTTTCTCTCTCTCTCTCTCTCTCTCTCTCTCTCTCTCTCTCTCTCTCTCTCTCTCTCTCTCTCTCTCTCTCTCTCTTTGTCTCTAAATTTCTCTTCATCTCATCCTCATTGATTCTCCCTGGTGTGTCAGAGATGTTGTTGCTTTCTGTTTTTCACCAGCAGGGTTTTTACAGACGAGTAGATTGGCGAAGTTGTCCCTTGGTGCTCCATGAGGACAGTTTAACGGAACATTCACTCTTTATGGTTGCAGTTAACGATTATCATGGGTAAAATATATTTCTGCCTAAGGGATGCAACCGTTTTAGAGCGAGATTACATAGATAAAGTTGTGTCAGTGTGGAGGCTGTCTGTCGTACCCTGATCTGCGTTTTGTCATCTCAGGCAGCGAGGTGGTATAGTAAACAGGTAGATCATCCTTTAAGACGACGCTAAGGAAAGACTTTGTGTTAACAAGCTTAACGTGCCCTACCAGCTTGAGGCTTTATTCTGCTCTCTCCCCTGACCTTTGTCTAAGCAGAATAAGAAACTCTTTGTAGAAGTCAGTTATTTCAGTATTATTGTTGACTAATTTTCTGTTTTGTTTTATCTGTCTGTCTCTTCTGCAGACTCCAGCAGAGCAGGCCAAAGTTCGAATGCATATGGTCCTGCAGGCCGCCGGTAAGTGGATAATTATTCTGTTTCTCTTCCTTCTATCTTTATTTATTTATTTTTTTTACAGTGTGGTTCAGAACAGTTGCTATGATCTGACACTTGCCAAATGTGTGAGCAGCCTCGGTTTGTAGTCTGCCTCAGTGTGCTGAATCATATGTTTTCTAGGTAGGGATGGGACTTTACTGTAAATGTACCTTTAACACTAGCAGCATGGCTCTAGGGGAGACGAGGTTGCTCGCTCGCTTGTTTCTCGGCTTTCCCTACACATAATTGTCACAATTTGTTCAACCACATCTGCTTTCATTCATAAACATACCCATGTGATATTGCCTTGGGCTATGCAGTATAGGAACTATTTAGAATGCATAAAATGTGTGGTAATATATTTGGATACAGTACAACAAACTGTGAATTTGTTGCATTTTATGCTGATTATTTGGTCGTGTATTTACTTTTATTTATCACTTAGACCCCCTGTACATGCACTACACAATGTACCCAATGTACTTTTTGCACTAATCTGTTCAAATATAATGATGTAAAGCCCTGTTAATATATTTACTGTTTTGATTAGGAAAATGTAATTGTAAAGTCAAAAATGTGTAAATGTCAAGATGAACATATTGTATACCATAAAGTGAAATAAGAAATATTAAGATATTATCTTAACACAACTTTTAACTTAACTTAATTTAACTTACTACTAAGCTGGGAATAAGCCAAACTCTCACATGTGCACACTCCCTTGTGGACCTGGGCGCGTTCCATTAATGGTTTTCCTCATAGCACCCCTCCCCACACACACTACCACAATCTCACAAATGCGTACACACACACACACACACACACACACACACACACACTCACTCTCTTGCTCTCTGTTTTGTGTGCTTCTGGGCCCATATTCACTGCAGCTTAATTTCAAACACTCCTCCCAGTACATAAGTCATAGATGTCACCATGCACGCGGTGTATATATATCAATGTGTATTCGAGGGGTAGAGTTGCGAGCCAGATGCGACAGGCTGAGATTGACTGTGGAGAAAGATGTCTTCATGTTTACAGTCATGCACACACATACACACGGCCCAGCACTTCAGAACAGGGCTCTAATTTCACCACAGGAAATATATGAAAGGACCAGGCATCTATACATCATCTATAAAGCACACAGCAGCCACACACTTACCTCACTTACGACTTGTTCAGTTTTACTGTAGGCCACACAACAGCATTGCTGTAATTTCACTGATTTGAACTTTGCAAAGCATATTATACATACTCCATCATACTTTAAATTGACTCTACATAGTTGGGAACATGTGGGAATTTGATATTTTCCTGAGTGGGGGATATTTTGACTTCCGTTTTACAATCCCAAATCAAAGTTTTTGCTTGCTCAGGTATGTTATCTATCATATATCAGACACCCCACACTCCCTGCACTGCCACCTCAAGGCTAAAGTACTAATGGTGGTAAAGCATCATAAAATTGAGCATGTGGCATTGAGTGCAGTGGGCCAGACTGGTGCAGACACAGGCACAGGGCCAGATGCGGGACTAGAGGAGAGGGTTTAATGCACTGGACATGTCTCTGGTTTTCCTCTCTTTCCTGGAGGTTTATGGCTCAGTCAAATATTGTCTTCACCAGAGAGCCCAGGCTGCCCAGTTTCAGGCCACTACCCGTGCATGGTCATATCGCTCATAATGGTCTACAGTAAATTGGTTTACCATTGAGTGCCCTCAAATAATTAAAATAATTGTTTGTATAATTACAAATATTAGGGATATCTTTCTAGTCCCCTAACCATGCAGCTGCTAAGTCTCTTGTTGCCAAATCTTCTAAATTTGTCTGTCTCATATGTATTATTTTTTCCTCTCTGTTCTCATGTCTATCTCCGTCTATCTGTCCTCTCACTCGCCGTCTTACTGTCTTTTGTTCCAGTGTTTTTATGGGACAAGGGAAGATAGGGATGGAAAGAGGGAGGGATGGAGGGTGAGAAGGAAGCAGCAGATGTTGGGAGGTTGTGTGAATGTTAATGTCCTGACGTAGCGGTGGAGCTTAAGCCGCCTCCTCCTCCTCCTTCCCTCCGTTCCTCTCTGAGCGCCCGCCAGGCTTTCTCTCTTGGGGTCTCCTGACATCCTTAAAGCCCGTGGCTCTCCACTCCTCTCCTCTTCTCTGCTCTCTTCCACCTCTCTCTCTCCCATCCCCTCCCTCCCTCCCCTCCCTCCTTTTGTCCGTCTATGGACTCTCTCTAGTCAGTAGAGAGCAGATCATCCCATGGCTAAAGCGGCTCAGGCCTTTGTGTTGGGGGGCTCTGTGGACCTGTAATGAGCCCCCTCGGCTGGCCTGCTGGCCTGCTTAGCGCTCACTGGGGGCTTTGAGCGTATATATATGTGTGTGTGTGTGTGTGTGTGTGTGTGTGTGTGTGTGTGTGTAGTGGGATGAGGAGGAGGGCTACACTGGCCCCCAATGAAAGAGCTGGATGGATATGTTTATGGGTCACTTCCTGCTTGGCCTACATATCAAACACACACACACACACACACACACACACACACACACACACACACACACACACACACACACACACAGAACCCCATATTTCCAAGACAAACTCACTTGCTAATTTCATTAATAATAAGATCATTTTCATTGTTTGTAACTTTAATAATTCTTATGTGTGTGACTTTTATATCAATAAACAGGCTTTATTATTGTCACAGTATGCATAAAATATAAACACGATACATGAATTTTAAATAAAAACATTAATCATGATACTTATCATTCATTCTGAAATATTTGACTTTCAAAGACAGTCGTTACTGTCAGAAAATTGCAGTTAAAAAAAAAAAAGAGTCTTTCATTACTTTTTACGTTTTATTTTACTGCTTGTGCCTGCTCAGGGTGCCTTGTCCCAGGTTTCCCAGGAAACCTCCTGCACAGGCTGAAGTTCAGCTGCATATAGTTGGACAGTATAGTATAAAGGTAATGTCACAGCAGAAAGCAGCATTGTCACTACTAGGCATGGTTTGGTTCATTGGTATGTCTTTCTCCTTTGCCTTCTAAACCTGACAGTGAGCACCTATAAACAGACTTCTGTCAGTGTTTGTCACCAGGACATGTTTCTTGTTTTTCTGTTGTGTTTTTTTTCAGTGCCGGGATTGACCTGTACTTCTCTGTGACACACATACTGGATAGTCACATACATCACAAATATACATATAAGCCTTCATACTTTAAAAACCAAAGCACTCACACTTTCATTCATTCATATATATTCTCTCTCTCACACTCACACACACACACACACACACACACTCTCACACACACACACACACACACACACACACACACACACACACACACACACACACAGAGCAACGACAGCCTCACATGTATTATACTGTTTTCTTTTCAGCCACTTGCTAGGGTCTTGGCTCTTTTCAGAGCGGTGTCCATTTCCACTCAAATGAGCATGAGCACTGTGCACGGCAGCGGGCCTCTCCTTATCCACACGTCAATAGGGAGTGTTTGCAGAACACCCACTAAGGACCTGAGGGCCATGGGTCATCAAAACCTCCGTCTTCTCCCTATTTGAACCTTTGACAGCAGCAAAACAAACAATCCTTATGATCTCATCAGAGGCCTGAACTTGGCAGGGGCTCGCTGGTCTGAATTAACTTCCTCTATTGGTTTGTCTAAGTCTGACACCTGGCTGGAGGTGGTAGGGAGGAATGTTCTGATTCCTGATTTTAATAATGTTGAACGACTCAGGTTGTGGTTTATAACTAAAGATACACGGTTAAAATTGCAACATGGACTTCGGCAATTCCCAGCAGTATTGTTTTAGTGTTAAAGGTCTAAAATTAAGTCCAAAAGAAGTCCTTGTGATGCTGCACAGACTACCTGACCTACAAATGAGGGAGGATACAAACGAGTCTCTTCATTTAAAGTGGATAAATATGGTGCATAAATCAGATTTTCTCTCCTAACTCCTTTTATAACATTTGAATGAGTGGTGCAATTAACAACTACGACTCAGCTAAATAAAGGCATGTCAGTTTGCAAAATAATGCATATTGATTGAAATATTTTGGTGTTTTCTTAGTTTTCAGGTTGTAAAATATAATTTAAATGTGTTCTTGTTTGTGTCAGCTTTTTCAGCAAATATGGGCATCATTAGTGTCTTTCATTTCATATTTTTTTGAATCATCTACTGATAGCAACAGTTGAGGGAAATAATGTTTGAATATGTTGGCAAAATATCAAAAAAAATATAAGCTTTAGCTCATTTTCTGGCACTTGTGATTCCCATTCAACCTTGAAGTGAAACTGTAGTGAAAATTCTAGCGTTTAAGTACTCTTGATATCACTAGTTATGTAATAGAAAACCTTGCCATGAAATTGTGTTACAGGTAATACAGTTTAAAAAGTTCACCAATATTGATGTAAAACAAGCAAAAAGCCAGTCCGAAAGTTAAGAAAAACATTTTTAGTTTTTTGAAGTGAGAGGAGAGAATGACAAGAACAATGACGGACATTCGTCAAATGTTATAAGTTCAGTATAGACCGTTGGCCCACCAGAAATTTTAAGGATTGCCAAACATGCATCTCTGCCTTTTCTGCAGGCCTGTAGTGCTGCGTGTTCTTGGGTTGTGAGCATTTTTGTAGGAGGTTATCTCTCTTGTTTGTGTCTGTAAGTTTTTCAGTTTTTCTGTCTGTTTACATCTGCTCTGTGATCGAGTGACAGACATAAAAAGGCAAAGGGGGGGGGGGATCAGCCAAGCTTAGCAGCATCATGCGATAGGGCTAATTCTTCCACAGTAAATACGGGGTATTAGTCTTCTCTGTCGCAGCAGGGGTCCTGAAGAAACACACACACACACAGTTTCTCTCGAGTACTCTGCTTCTTTCCTCAGTCTTCCTTGTGCTTCCAGTACCCGCTATCCCTCCCACCGCCCCAGCCGACCCCACCCCCTTAGGCCTTGACAGATGTGTGCTGAACAGACCACATACATGGAGGGTGTCACCTTACCCCCTGTGGAACTAAAGGGCTAATGCAGCACATTTAGGAGGCTGCCGCCCTTTGTTCTGCCAGGATAAGAGGTGACGGGGATGGGGAGACTGAGACTAGGCCTGGCTCTTTACATGGCCCAAGTCCCCCCCTCCCCGGCCTCTCTACATATTTCTTTCTCTATAAACTTGTTTTCCTCCTATGTCACTCTTTCAATTACCTCTCTTCCACTTCTGTACTTTCGTTGTCATCTCCCTAAGATTCAGCAGTCCTCGCTAGAATGCGGCGCAGGATTTGTTTGGCCGTGAATTACAGTTATCGCACATTATCCATCTTCATCATATCGGCGTCACTCTGGTCGTAGTACCACTTTTTGTGTGACATTGTCACAGACACCAGTGGGGTGGTGACCGTTATCTCGAAGGGGATTTCTCTGTAAAAACACGAGGGAAATACCCAGTAATAACTCTTAACTACAGGTTGCTGAATGTGTTACTGTAACGACAACAACAGCAACAGCAACATGCCACTTTTGCTGTAGGGGTATGGGGGTTTCTTTGAGCCAAAAGATGGTAAACAACTTGATGACAGCTTTTTTTTAGAATACAGTTTTTAGTTGTAATGTTTACAGATTCTTGTTTTTAATGTGCTGCTTTGTCTTACAGTATTACTGCTGTTGATTTTAGATTTTCGGATTTAACAGTTCAGCCCGAGATCAGAAAGATCAGAAAAATCAGAAAAATGGGCCCAGAATAAAACGTCTAATCATGACTCACGTGGTTTAATGATTTAATCAGTCTGGGCCATAGAGAAGATTTGCTAATGTTTACCCTGCAGCACTTTTTAAACACCAGTTTTAAAAGCCACAACTTAACAAATCAGCTGAGACGCTTCCAGGTTAGCTGCATTGTAGGGATTTATTTTGATACTCCTTTTGGTTTCCTTTTCTTCCCCTTCGTTTTCTTAGTTAAAGTTTTTGTGTGAATTTTTCAACCGTAAAGTTAGAAATGTAAAACCATAGCTTCCACCGTATTTAAATAAATGAAACGATTATGCAACAGCAACAGAAATCCCCCCTTGCTTCATTGCAGGAACGTGTCTCCTGTTAATGGCACAGGGGTGTCCTGTAATTTAGTCTCCGTAACCATTGATCAGCTGGATTTATGTGCCATTACCTCACTGTTCCAGTCAGCAGTCGTAATTATGTCTCAGAGAGAGAGCGAGACCTCCAGTTACACAGGACCCAAATACCTGAATAAGCTTTTATCAAACAGCCCCTGCCGCTCACTTAGTAGCAGAATGACACTGGTAGCAGGCCATCTGAGAGGGCTGGGTGGATGGATAGATGGATGGATAGTAAGAGCCCTGTGCTTCAAGCTGTTGCTCTGACCCTCTCAAAAAGAAGTCTGTTTGTGCTTTAAAAAGTTCACCTGAGTTTAAAGAAAGGATGTGTTTGAAATGGATCTCTGGTCCTCTGCACCATCAAGTGTATTTTTTTTCATTTCAGTCTGAAATAAGCCTTCTAGTTCAAAAATGTCTGTCAATGGCAAGGCGGACTAAGTGACCTAAGGACTGTATGGATCAGGAGTTTTATGTACAATTGATTTTTTTGTTTGTTTTATGGGTGTAATAAAAGCAGGTCCTGCTGCATCCTTGTTTTCTCTTTGCTATAGTGAGCTGATGAGATACAAAAATACACCAGTTACAGCTTCTCAAATGTGAAAGTTTTTGATGTTAAACTAAATATCTTTTGGTTTTAGACTGGAAAATGTGAAGGACATTTTTTCATTATTTTGTGACATTTTATGACCATTAATCAAGAAAATTAGTGACAGATTAACAATAAAAGGTGTTACTTGCATCCCTAATTGATATATGGGAATTAATTAGAGCTGAAACGATTCATTGATTTATCGAAAAGCAGGTTGACAGAAATGTAATTGTCAGCTGTTTTGATAATTGAATAATCTTGTAGGTAATTTTGCAAGCAACAATGCCAAACACTCTTTGGTTCCAGCTTCTCACATGTGGGAATTTGCTACTTTTCTCAGTTTTATATCATTGTAAATTGAATATCTTTGGGGGTTTTTGACTGTTGGTTGAACAAAACAAGACATTTGAAAACGTCTCCTTGGGCACTTACTTTATATTTCATAAACCAAACAATGAATCAGTTAGTTAAGACAGTAATCACAAGTTGTAACCTCAGAATCAATTACTATATGTTTGATGCGTGAGTAGGTGTTTGTCTTTATTTTGTTGCTAGATTCAATGTTTTCATATTGTGTTGTCAGTTAATCTTATTTCAATAATAGTTTTCCAGAGACTGGAGGTCTCGGGTGTAAAAAGTACTTGTCAAATTAGTGTACAACTTTCCCTGCCTTGCCTTAGTGAACAATATATACTGTACTAGAGAGAGCTACTTAGAGGAAATTCTCTGATTCTGTGTATGTGTGTGAGAAAGAGAGGGAGAGAGATTGAGAGGGCTTTGTTTTTCTTCTGTGGGCAGATTTCAAACAGCATCTGGTAAGCTCTTGAAAAAGACTGTTATGAGTATGTTCAAATCCAAACTGAATCGTTTCTGCGCCGCCCTCCCTCCCTTTTCTCTCCTCCTTGTTGTCGGTGTTTGGAGACACATGGTGATCTCTTTCCCTCCTCCCTCCCTGCCTCTCCCTCTCTCTCTCTGTCTCTCTCCTCTCAACGTGTAGCCATTTCCATAACAGGAAAAGAATATTTTTAATTTGCTGCTTTCCATAATTTTGCAACATATGGTATAAACGATTTTGATGCAAATGTATGTGCTAATTATTTGCAGACGAGCCTTAAACAGGCCAGCCACTGAAGTGGAATGAAAGCAAATTTGCAATCACCTTAAATTTTGCTAACCATTTACTGTTAAGTAAACTTTGCTAAGTAATTTAATTACCTTGGACCGCTGGCAGGCGCTCAGAGCTATTTCAGGAGGGGGTGGAGAGGGAAGCTGAATGCAAAAAATGCAGAGTAAGAGAGATGAGAAGGAGAAAGTAAAGACAGTGTATACTGCTAACAACAGTGTTATTGAACTCTCACCGTGTGGAAGGTATTGCTGGAAAAGATTTTGTTTCTGCGGCACCTTTGCGAGGGAAAGGCGTGGAAGAGAAGGAAATCTTTTAAGATAAAAGTTCCTGTGGTTTTAGAATTGACCCATCTCTTAAGTTTGTGTGTTTGTAAATGTTTCTACAGGGATTTAATGGATGTAGCTGTCTGATTGGCCCTGGTGAAGACAGAAATATATTCCAGCAAAGTGTAGACAAGTTTAGACCTGTGTATTCCTGAATACATGATTTGTAATAAGTACTTCCCTCTGGCACACTATTTTTCATGGCCAGGGCTGCACATTAATTCCACAAAAAAACTATTTGCATATGACTGTGGTCATGGTTGTTAATCATGATGGTCTGTGTGAGTTTAAGTCAAAAATTCAGAGGGACTGCTTAGGTGGGAATGTGTTTCCCTATGTGCTGTGAGGGACCGGCAACTTGTCTAGGATGTTTCCTTACCTTTCACCCATTGCATGCTGGGACAAGCCCCAGCCCCCTCCGCGACCCTGAATAAAAATAAGCAGGTATAGAAAACGGATGGATGGATGTTCGGCGTTCCTGTCATAGATGGACCAGGATGGGTTGCTCCAGCAACCTTGGCCTTCGTACACTAATCACGCTAGATTCTTCTGATGGCTCTTTAGGTGATTGAATTGATTGGTTGTATTACTGTAAGGGGCAGCAACAACTCCAGGGCATGTTTGACATCTACAAATCAAATACCTCATAATTATATTGACCCAAACACATTTTGGCTAAAATAATTCTGTTAACCTTTTAGTCCTTTGTTACACATACTTCATGATACCTTAAAGTGCTGCTCAGCTGTTGTGCAACATCCATACATGATTGAGCCACAGGGATTGACAGATGCAAACAAAATGCAGACAAATGGATTTGAATTATGTGGCGCTGACACCTGTGATTGCTTGCAGTGCTTCATGTTAATAAAAAATGGAGGAATGCTTGATTTTATAGTGCAGTGGGTGGAGGGGGTTAGTAGCTCAGATGTGAAATTGCAAGGTTGGTGGTTATATTCCCAGCTCCTCTTAACATCATGTTAAAGTGCTCCCGAGCAAGACACTGAATGAATGTTAATGTGTGAGTTTTATATCAATGTGCACCAGTTACCCCCGGTTCATGCAGGCACTGCGCCTGCTTCATCCTGACGAGCCTTCGACGACGGCTAGTACGCCAAGCTAGCTTGTCGGGAAAGGACCCTTACCTGTCCACCAACGACTTGCTGGCTGGCAATGAGGGAACCGATGCGGATGCTGAACCGTGTGCTAGCGCTAGCTGGGGCTCACAGCTGGACCTAGCCGCGGTGGCCCCGCTTGTGGAAGAGCTAGAGCTGGATTATGAGGAAGATAACCAGGGCACCTCGGAGATCCTCATATCTGAGGATGAGGACGAAATGTTCATCCCTTCCGCTCAGGCTGCCAAGCCTGACGCTGTGTCCGCCTCTCTGGGCGAGGACGGGAGTACGCCGGCTTCCCCCGCTCCCAGCATGGATATGCAGGACGTGTGCAAATGCGCTGCAGCCAGACTGAATATTCCTTGGCCTGTGGTTGTGACGGAGACCACCAGATCCCGTTATGAGGGGAAGAAATTGCCCCAGGCCAAGAGGATGGCAAAACAGCTACTCCCAGTTTTTCCTGAGCTGCTGGATGAGGTCTCGGTTTTATGGAAGGACCACCCGTTCAGCAGCAAGACCCCGATACAGGGCACTTCCTCCCTGGATTTTGAGGGCATGGAAAAGCTTGGCATGCTCCGCATGCCCCCCATGGAGCCGTGAGTCGCAGCCCACCTCCACCCGCGACAGACCACGGCATCCTCCAGGAACCCCACACTGCCATCAAAAATGGACCTGTGTCGCGGCACCCTCAGTTTAAAATCAGGAGGCGAGAGCGGGCTGGCCCAGGAAGGCTCCAATGCAGGTGGCTCCACCAGGACAGCTGGTCCAGACTGCTGGTCAGCAGTCCCGACTCCCCGCTGTGGTGTGCAGTGCTAGAGAGGCACCGGCGCATCTCGGTCGAGGGGAAGAGAGACTTTGCAGCGGAGGCAGCAGGTTCTGTCCTCCCTTTAAGTCGCACAAGCACACACCTTTACTCTTTATTAACAATAAAGTATATTCCGCTGCCGCATCCAGGCCTAAGGTCAAGGGCGCAGTTAAAAACAATGACAATAAGCGGTTTGGCAGCCTCACCGCTCCTGAGGAGAGCTACGGCCCCCTTCAGGACGCAGGACGCTGCCG
Organism: Micropterus salmoides; assembly: GCF_014851395.1. Taxonomy (NCBI): domain Eukaryota; kingdom Metazoa; phylum Chordata; class Actinopteri; order Centrarchiformes; family Centrarchidae; genus Micropterus; species Micropterus salmoides. The sequence goes on along the minus strand of NW_024042261.1, from coordinate 23,570,096 downwards.
ATTCCGTCGGTGCATTAACACCTCGTGCATGCGCAGTGTCGACCAGGAGTCACACTCGCGCCCTGCCGCTAGATGGCCCCATAACGCCATTATTGACGCCGCACAGTGGGGAAGACACATCGGGGGCTACAACCCCTCTCTCACTGATGAGGGAAAGGTGGGCGGCGCTCACGACTTCGGCCTGGGTGCTGAGAACGATATCAAGGGGGCTCAGGGGGAGTCGGCTCGTATTCTACAGGAGGAAATTTTCTCGCTCTTAGAAAAGAGAGCGATCTGTGTAGTGCCTCCCGAACGGAGTCAGAGCGGCTTTTACTCCAGGTGTTTTCTGGTCCCCAAACGGGGGGGGGAGCGGTCTCCGGCCTCTCCTGGATCTGCGAGCTCTGAACAAGTACCTCAGGAAATACAAGTTCAGGATGCTCACTCATGCATCCCTGCTTCGTCTGGTGCGCCAGGGCGATTGGTTCACGTCAGTCGACCTAAAGGACGCGTATTTCCACATTGCAATTTATCCTCCGCACAGGAAATATCCGAGGTTTGCTTTTTGGGGTGTATGTTACAAGTACTTCCCTTCGGTCTGTCCCTGAGCCCGAGAGTGTTTGTGCAGTGTACCAAAGCGGCTGTGGCCCCGTTGAGACGGCAGGGTTTCCGTCTGGCTACATATCTGGACGACTGGCTCCTTTTGGCACAGTCGGAGCAGGTGTCAGTGATGCAAACACGCGTACTCATGGAGGGACATGTCCCTTGTCAGTGCCCGGTTGGTGTGGTTTTGCCATTCCTGCAGCTCTTGGTTGACAAACAAAAGGCTTTCTCCACAATTAAAGTGTATCTGGCTGCCATTGCTGCTTGTCATGTGGGGTTTGGAGGTAAAATGGCTAGCCAACATGACACGCACTTGACCTTAGGGCGTTCTCTTCGCCGCCTTTCTCCTACCCTGAGGAGGAGTGGCTGCATGTACTGTGTCCGGTCCGAGCTCTGCACTTTTACATGGACAGGACTAGGGGGTTTCGGATAAGTGACCAACTCTTTGTGTCCTGGGCTAGCCCCTGAATGGGCAAGCCCGTTACCAACAACGGCTCTGTCACTGGATTGTGGGGTCGATTGCTCTGGCCTACACTAGTTGGGGTCTGCAGGCTCCGCTAGGCTTACGGGCTCACTCAACTTGTGGCCTTGCTGCATCCTGGGCCCTGTTTAAGGGGGTCCCTATCCAGGACATTTGTGTGGCGGGGAGCTGGTCCTCGCCCCTCACTGTTGCCCGGTTTTAAAACTGGATGTCTCTGCTCAGAGTGTGGCGCGTGCAGTGCTGAGCACAGGACCCTCGCTGGAACAGAGTGCTGCTTCCTGAGAGCCGGTGGTTGTTGAGATAAGCTTGTCTGGCAATTCGGGAGTCTCCATATCCCATAGTGAGACATCGAAACGAATGCTATGAATGAGAACTTTAGGTTACTTGCGTAACCCCGGTTCTCAGAGTAGCATGAGTGAGAGCCCTTTTTGCTGGAGTGAAGCGAGAAGAGGTGCTTATTTTGAATGGTGTCGTAGCGTTGTTGGCGTTTTAGCGTAAGCTATTTAAGGGTAGGTGGGTCCACTAGACGCAGATACCACGATCACCAGCCAATCAGGATTGGCGTAATGAGATAAATGCTTCTGAGGAATACATGGGGAGGTGCATCCCATAGTGAGACATCGCACTCATGCTACTCTGAGAACCGGGGTTACACAAGTAAGCAATGTTTTTATGAGTGTGTTCCTGTTTTGTTTGTATTGTGTTGGTTTAATTTTTCCTAGCTTTTGGCATTTCTTACCTTAGTAGTAAATAGTTCAACATTTATTTATGGTTATATGACATACTGTTTCTGGCTTGGGAGCCAATAGTGAATAAGCGTATTCCCTTGGGAATCTACAACAACTGCTTTAAGGTTCCCTGTGCTTACTACAAGTGAAGCTGTCTGAGCACTTGGCCTACGCATTTGTCTTGTAAAAGGTTAACAAATCGTTAAATGCAACAATTGTGATATATATATATTTTTTTTAAGTCATATTATATGTTTAAACGTGGTTCATTTTACAGCTCTGTTTAAAGCTGTTTTGAATGTTGTTATGGAGAACAGCCAGCAATACGGAGAAAAGGGCGGATACCCCATGCAGTTCTTTAGCTGCCCTGCCCGACTGCATCAACAAGCTGCAAACACACTGCTTAGCTTCTTGAAGCTTTACATGATCAAAAAAAATAAATAAATCGGACTTTGCTGTTACTTTTTTCATCTTTATCAGCTTCTGTTTAAGGGGGGGGGGGGTGCTCCAGTGTTTGTGTGTACAGCCTGTGTATATGTAGGTAAATGGAGTATATGTGTGTTTTCTATGTGTTCCTGTCAGGGGGTTTGGCTGCTTCTATAACAAGCTCACCCACTGATTTCAATTAGAAATATAACTGTAACAGAAGTTTTCATGTACAAGGCTGTCTTTTGCTATCATATATAACCAACTGTCATTTCAAAGGAGTCGGTACTTCTCTCAAAGTTTTTATTTTTCCTTCATTTTTCCTTTTTTCTCTCATCAATCTGGCCTCCTCTAGTAGTAAAGTTAAAACAGCTTCTTCTCTCCTTTCACACCAGCGATGCTCCACAGACACACACAGGAAGGCGAGGGCTGGGACGGAATTGAAGTAATAAAAACCTCTTTGTTTTAGTTTGTATTGGACCATTCATCATCACTTTATTTAATACGAGGCTGTAATTGTGCCATCCCCAACCATCACTAATGGCTGTGTTCGTCTATGTTTGCTTTGTTGATGGAAATGAATGAAATTAGGATAAACAACCGCAGAGTCGCGTGTAATCAAGCCCTGATTAATGTACCAGCGTTTCAGCGCCGTTTCTCATTCCACAACACCTGATATCTTTCCCATAAACAAATTCTGTTTGTCTAAATGAAGAAATTAAATGACGCATTTGATGAGTTTATGATTGACCCGGTCCGGCTTGTGGCTCATTATTCTCTGTCTGTTGAGGCCAAGAGGTATGTGACTAATGCTCTGTCACTTCCCACATGAGGATTTATCACCCGCACTGATTAATGGCAGCCAAACAGCATTTTAATAATTTTATGATTGTGGTTTCTGGCAGAGAGAGACAGAGAGAGGGGGGGGGGGGAGATAGTAGAATGAAAGGGTCCAAAGAGAGCGAGAAAGTGACAGAAAGTGTTCATCCCAGATTAAATGTTTTATGCCATTGCAGGCTGAGCAGACGGAGGCATGATTATGCGCCGTATGAACATCCCCATGAATCTTCCTCTCGCACTTGAAAAGTATTTCATACACATGTTTAATGAATTTCACCCTCCTCATTATTACATTTACTTTTTCCAGTGGAAAGCAACAAATTGGCAACAAATCTGTGTAAAATACCTCAACAGTGAGCGATTGCTTCCCCCAGGGTCTGAAATGTGGAGGTGGATCTGGGAATGGGACTGATTTACTGGTTAGGAAGAGGTAGGGGTTAAAACGTTGGCGTGGCAGATGAAGATTATGTTATAGCTAGTAGATTTTATGGCGCAGGCTGATATCTTACAGCAGACACTGATAAAATAACTTGATAATGTGGGCTTGAGGCATCAGAAAATTGTCATGGGCATTAGTGTTAAAGTCCTGACTCAAAACCAGTTTAATCATGCCAAGCTCAACTCCAACATTAGCTTCTCTTCTTTTACTTCCCAATAGCCTGTCATTCACTTATATTTACCTCTCCTGTTGGTTGCTCTGGCAATGTTTCAGACTCCAGTAAACTCCTTCAGTTACAGGCCAAGACAAAATTTGGCTGAACCCACTAATTTGCCATTTACCACATGATAACTGCTAAACAGAAATAAGGTGCGACAGTAGCCCTTTTTTCATACCTTTACTATTTATAACTTAGAATAATTAAGTGTTTTCTATGTGTAAGATGATTTCAGATAATTAATTGTTCTGCTTTGTTTTCATTTTAGGGGAAAAACTCATTACAGTGCTAAATGACTTGGTTGGTGAATATATTTTGCCATAACAGATGCTTTGGCTTTGTATTAGTTGTATTTTTAGATACTGACATTTTGCTTAATTTAGTTTTTATACAAAATCAATCATAAAGTGCTCTTTTTAAATGTATTCCAACGTGCTAACACTATCTGCCAAGCTGAACTGCATCACCTGCTGAAATAGTGTAAGGAAATCTATATATATTTATGATGTTTTTGACAATATGTTTCTGTGACCAACCACTTCGCCAGATGAAAAAATAAAGAGGGGGAAAAGAAAGTTAAAATCAGCAAGCTTGTGTGCAGTCCATTGTTGCTTTCTGCACTAGTACTTAATAATATGGTCGCAGACCTGAAGTGGCTGTGGTCTGTTAATGATCTGATCAGAGGCCTGTGTGGCACTGATTAAATTAGATTAGAGAAGAGAGGCTGCATTGACAAATGAAACCGTATGTTAGCTAAGGGGACATTTTTGTAGGAGGGCATTTGGGCTGCAGCTGGTGCCTGATTACCACCCTGGGTCCATCACAATCAGCCTACAGTTTGTGATATGTTTTTTTTCAAGTCGAGCCAAGTTTTTGGTGTAAAAAAATGTTGTAAGGAGGTAAATTTGTGAACTTTATTTCTATAACACTTTCACGCGCTTCACACGTGCACATAAAATACAACAAGAATGTCAAGAAATGGTCAAGTATAGAAATAAAAATATGTGTATGACTGCATTTAAGTCAAGCCAAAACATCGCCCCTGGTGGCTGGCTGCAGTATAGGTCGTAAACCCCGCTCCCTCCATGTTAGCGGGTGGGACATGGATCAAACAAAAAAATCATTTTTTACATTTTTCCCAAAAATGGTTTCTGTCATTTCACTATAAAAAGGGGATTTCACGTCATGATTGACAGCTGAGCCCTGCTTGGGATTGAGTCGGTTGGGTGTATGGGTGTACCGCGGCTCCAATCCTGATCCCTACTGCGCAAACTCTGGCTCCAAATGACCTCACCAGCACAAGATGGCAGCGCCTGTATTTGGGATATTGTGGTTTAATTTTTGCACAGAGTAAGTTGAGACCCGTCGTGATACCTGGCATTGACCAGGTTCCTGGTAATTGTGATAGCAGTCATAAGTAAACAAAGACATTTGCGCTTTATTTTTTGCTTATTCTAACACGGTGTTTTATTTCTCAAGCACATTGTATTAATTGTCTTGACTTAACCTAATTGTATTTTTAATAAGTATGTCACGTCCTTCTTTCCTCTTTCAAAACTGCATAACTTATACTGAGCACGGTGGCCTCTGGAACCAAGCCTTCAGTCATGATGGACCTGACACCTATATCAGTGTGCTATCAAATTAGTACTGTGATCATGCATCTAATCTATACTTGGTGAACAAAAGATAGTTGTTTTAGTTTTAAATAAGTTAGTCTAGAAAATTACACGTGTAATTTTCTATACATTGATTATGTGTAACTTGTTTCAGATGTGGAATTAATTTGGTGTCAACATGCTTTTAACTGCCTGATTATTTTAAAGTGTTAGTTACATTTTAAGACCTTCTTGTGTAAGATTGATGCATTAGCATGAGTGCATGTGCGTGCTGACGTTTGTGTCTACTCTCATGGGGCTTAAGAGTTAACTTCAACATGCCAAGGCGCATATTGTACTGACTCCAGTGGTTTTGAACAGCATGTGTTTTATTCCTGCCACACCAGCAACCTTTCAAAGTGAATGTTAGTTTGAATTAGATTAGTGTGGGTCATTTTTCCTCCTAACTCAGAGACACAGGAATAAACGCAGCATGGCTGATAAACATTTGGACACCTGTCGTCTCCAATCTCACGTTCCAGGCCTCAGGAACAGATGGAAGTCATGAGTTGTTTCAGATTTCTAATGGAGTCCTAATTTCGTACAGATTGCACTGTTACCCTGCCCCAACTAACACACACGCACGCACACAGGGCTTAGCTCCCGTTAATAAGACATCAGCTCCTCTGAAAGCATGATTTGTGATATTTTGGGGGGGCTCTAAAATATTGACAGCATGCTTTATTGACATTAATCTCTATATTTCTCTATCATCACAGATCATGCGGAGTATCAGACTTCATCCAGCCTGAGGGAACTATCACCGACTGTCTGCAGCGGGCCAGTCGCTCCGCGTTGTCCTGTCCCTTGTCCGCTCCACTCCCTCTCTGGGTTTTGTCCTTGTGTCGCTAATACGACCGACGAGCTGTGAACGGTTCGTGATTGTTCCCTCTGGCTGGATGAATATTACAGTGATCCAGCTGCAGTGATGCATGATCCATGCACTATTGCAGCTGGGGGCTCTCCGCAGCGCCACACAACTTTCTAAATTCTTCCCTCTCACGGAGAAAAGAAAAGAAAGGTCAGGTCGCAAACACAGCTGCAGCGGTTGTTTAAAGTGTAATTGTAGCAAAATGGCTACAAATGCTGATGATGATGATAATAATAATAATAATAATAATAATAAGACAAACATGCCTGATACTTTCACAGTCAGCCCCAGGCCTACATGCTTGCAGCTATTAATGATAATTAATGGTAAGAATCACAGTCTGCAGGCTCTGGTTACACAGCAGCTTCACATCTACGCGGGGGTTGGATAAAAGGTTGAATGTTATTTTTCTAATGTCACAACGAGTTTGAGACTGAATAGCTTCCACATTCACACACGCTATCTGTCACAGGGGGGATTTCTGACCATGATTAAGCCAAACATTTGTACTTTCACCGTAAGTTAATATATGCTCAGTTTGACTTTACCACCACAGTGTCACCAGAGAACACATAAACCAGCTGGCCTTTTCATCTCTATTGAATTGATTGTGATTCCATGTGGTAATTTCTTCCCAACACATACTGTATTCTTAGTGCTTATGTCTTCACATGTCGACGTCTCTTCCCTTCCACTTTCACTGCCTCTCCTTGTCCATTTAATTCAGTCTTGGTCAGTCAGACAGCCCTCCTCTGTGTGGCACAGGCGGGGCTGACGACAGAGACATTCACCCTCGCTCATTCAAAAGGGCGGCACTGCCACATTTACAGTAGGCCACACGCATACATGCACACACACACATTTATTACACCCATCTATATTGTTAATTTGTCCAAGACGCTGCACCAGACACTTTCTCCTTTCTTCCTCTCTCCCTCTGCCTCTTTCCCCCTGCATCTCTCAGCTCAAACCTAGTGGTTCTAATAGAGGAGTGAAGAGAAATAAACAGTTGATTAATCCTCCACTGGCTCAGTCTTGCATATTTCTGTCTAATTAGTAAACCAGGCAATAAGGGGCCCCTGGGTACCCGTCTCCTCCCAAGCAGGGCCGCGTCTCCCAGACCAGAACTCCAGCCGTGTGTTTAAGGAGAAATAAATATCAGAAAGTACATTGCTCCTCTTTCATCTCCTCATGCTGAGAAGAGGGAATTGCTGTGGGAGATTTAATGTTCATTTAATTTCCCTTCTTTCTTCTGCTCATATATTTGCATTCTTCAGGTATTTCTTGTTTCCCTGACTCTCGCCCTTTCTCTCTCTCTCTCTCTCATATATATATATATATATACACACACACACACACAATGGGCCCTTTTTCATTGCTACTACATCTGCAGGACACATGTTCCGTAAAATGTACATTTGTTTGAGTGTCCATGTGTGCACTATGAATTAGTGTGTGGTAGCTTAAAAGAAAGATGTCCGGGCCTGTATCTGCTGATAGCAAAAGTATGTTTTTCTGATGTCTTAGAATTATTCCTTGTTACCAAAGGTTAATCTGTCTCGCTCAGTTTGATTCATGTCTTCTTTTTTATCTTTTTTTAAGAGCCAGTTGACAGTGTAGGCTGCAGACTCGAGCGCAGAGATAGATGCAACATTATTAGCTATATAGAGGCCAGATCCAGGCTCCACAAGTGGCCTAGCGTTAATAGTGACAGTTACCTTTCAGGTATGCGACTGCGTCGCATAATGAAATATAGTTTAACAGTACCACAAACTGCAGCCTACAAATTGATCATACAGTTGAATAAACCACATTAAACCTTCATAAAGGGATGATTTATTTCGGGGCTGTTGTATTGGACTGGATTAGTTTAGCTAGGTGTACCTAATAAACTAGCAACTGATTGTATGTACTGTACAATGCAGTTAATCTGCAGTATACATAAATATAGATGCACTCTGACCTCACCTCAGATCACTTCCATGTTTTTTTAATATCTCATCACATATCTGCCACAGCTGGCCCAAGGATGGTGCTTAGTATTATGCCAATACATCCTTACTGTTGAGCTGTGTCTTAAGATAAGCTGTCAAAATGTTCACTATGTTGGCACACACCCCAGTAGAGAATGTCCCTTGGAAAGCAGACAGGTGTTGGTTTCCCTCACTGGCATCACTGGCATGTTTTCTGTGGAAATGCACACACTAAAATACTTAGCTCTGCCTGCACCACTACTCGCAACCTTGGTTTAATGACTTCACTTCACACTGTGTGTGTCTGTGTGTGTGTGTGTGGGGTGGGGAGCACATGTATGTGATCTATGTACGATCTATTGATCTGGGATTAGTTGAGCTGCAGTACTGAATGAAATGTGTAATCTTATTTCTAATAGTGACAAGCCTTTAAATCCCCATTTTGCGTTAAAACCTGCCGAGGTTTAATAGAACCAGGTATGACCTTTGACCTTGAGTTGATAGAGGTTATGTACTTACAAAAAGCTTATGGGAGTCTTGATTACTCCTGCCTGGACCAGTTCACTAATGGACGAGTCATGAGAGAGAGGGATGGACACACACTAACAAGGGGATCCTCAATTTTGACAAAATGTACAGTATGTTTGATAAGTGGCAGAGACGAGGGGTTATTATGTTTGTGTTGGGGGGGGGGGTCTCCCCAGATCATGACTAATCGGTGGGATCAGCCACAGTGAATAGGCTAGTTGTTATTCTGAATTGGCCAGTATATGTGGTTATGATAGAGAGCGAGGGTTTAAATCCCTCAGCCGGCATTGTTGGGCCTTCTATACAAGCTGTTTTTCTCCACACACACACACACACACACACACCCCAGTATGAGAGCAAGGATGAGCATTGATGATAAATCTATAATCCCCCCACACACACACACACACACACACACACACACCATTAAACCCAGTGGATTACAGTTTGGGGAATTACGGCAGGGATTTCTGTTGTCTCTGTTTCTGTCTTGCTCTTTCCTCTCCTCCTCTGCTTTCACTGCCCTCGCTTGTCAACAGCCCCACTTGGCCCAGGCTGCCAATCTAAAGCTTTGATGAGGCAGTGTCAGCTATTTGTTTGGCCGAGCACAAATGGATCTCTGAATAGAAGGAGCTGAAGGAGAGGGAGAATGGCCATCCTGGCATGTGATAATATTGAGAAATAATCTGCCACCTTCTTCCTCCTCTCCTCCTCCTTTCTGTTGTCTCTCTCACGGGTCTCCCATTCTCTCTCTCTTTCTCTGTCTCTTTCCCTCTCTCCATTCTTAACAGTGTCTCTCACCCTTTATCTCTTAAACACAGACTGTGCCAGTGTCGGCTTGCAGCTGATTACCGTTGTAATCACTCACATTTTAGATGATCTGATAGGAGAAAAGACCCACAAATCATCTTAACACCCCCCTGAATCCCCTGAACTCCTTCTCTTGGGAATGGTGGCCAACAACAACTACTTTATTTCTGTCCTCAATATTTTCTTTCTTAAACAGTAGGCCAGAAAATTCCCCCAGAAAAGCCCAGTTTAAACAATGCCTGGTTAAACCCATTCTGCCAATATCCGCTGCTTATTTCAGTGTAATGTAAGCTCTGGATTTGCCAGTGTAAGTAGATTGAGGCACAATGTAAGTACAAGTGGAGTTGATGTAGCTAACTTTGTTCTATGCGGCAGCTTGCTGTGTCTCAGTGAGGGCTGCTCTCTGCCCTTGTCGAGTTTTTAGAGCTTTCAGTAACAGACAACTGGTTGCAACTACAAGAAGGATGTACCTGTAGGTTATTTTGTTAACAATTGTGTTTTGATACTGAGAGCAAACCGTTCTTATGAGTGGAAAAACAGATGCTTTTGGAAATAAAGACTTAAAGACCAACCTGTTCACACAGGTTACTTTGTGGAGCTTTGTCTTTTGTGTTGCCGTTTGCATGCTGTGGTGAACAGGTAAAGTTGTAGGACAGTGGTCAGCTGGCCCGTCAGTAATAACAGGGTGTCCGCGGGGACTTAAAAAGTCTTAAAAGGTAATTAATCAATTTTGCGAACATTTAGGCCATTAAAAAGTATTAAAAACATCTTAATCGCCATTTAACAAGGTATAAAATTTTGAAGATATTTTTTTCAATGTGAAAACAATGGACTTATTGTTAATTGTTCAAAATATAGTCGGAGTGGCGATCAGGAGTAACGGGATTAACCCGGTTGGCCGGTCGCTCTATGGCCACTTGAACAGCCCCGTTCCTGGAAAACAAGCAGCAGCTGAATCTGTAAGACAGAAAACAACAGGGAAAATTCAAGGAGCGTGTGGGTTTGGCTAACGTTAGCTGGCTATTTAGCTAAATCTCTGCCTTTTATTGAAACGCATTCAGCTTTTCATAAAGCCGATGCTCAGTGTCACTTTTTGTGCACAGATCAATCACAGCCTGGATGGAGCGGGATTTTAAAAAAGTTTGATGTGCTGCAACAAAATTTATAAATGTTGAACTCAGTGTTCTGCATAAATGGTTATGATTACTGACGAGTTAGTAGCCTGCCCACCATCAAGGAGACTATCATGTAGCCTAGAGTGTTTTTCTTGCACAAAGTTAATGAATAAAAAACAACCCCAAACTGAAACAGCTCTAATTTGAACTAATATTATACTAGTGGTAAGTTATATACTATTATATGAAATTATATTGAATATAGTAACATAATGAATATATTAATATCAAGCTTAAAGTTTACTATTAAATTAACAATATACTTTTAATGTTATATTATTATACTAATACAGTCATTTAGACTTGTTCCTCCTCCAGGTTGTGCCTGTGCTACACCGCCAACAGTACTTACGTTATTCATCACTCAGTTTATTCTCTTCATCTTTGTTCCCTCCTGCCCTATTTGAATTTTGTTGTATTGATCAAGTGGTCGATGTAAGTTATCACACATATCATTGCAGGCAAGCTCACATTATCTAGTTTAAACCAACTAAAACACAAAATTACACCGTGTTTCATACGATTTGCTGTAATGTTGCGTACATAATCGTCATAGCTTATGTAAGACTGAGCAGTCCTTCACGTAGAAAACATTTGGCCCATACAGGCTGACCTGAAAAGGTCTTAAAAAGGTATTGAATTTAACTTGTGGATTCCTGTATATACCCTGAATAATATCTAGCTCATGGCCAGATTACTTTGATAGCGGGGGGGAATTATAGCGTCTGGTGCTGAAACAGATCTCAGTCATGACAGCAAAAGTTACTCACATAATCACTTCCTCATAAGTGATTGTGCCTACAAAATAAAAGCGCGAGGACATTTTTGCAGTAGTACTTTATGTTGTGTTTAATAGCTTTTACTTTGAAAACTTCTGAAGGAAATTCAAAAGAGTCTCTGGGTTGCTTGACACACCTCTGAAAAAGCCGTCAGAAAACGTGAGATCGGAGATACTGGGGACATGTGTGGTTGATTAACATTTCAGTATCGTCCATTGAAACACCCTTAAGCAAGGCTTAACCCCTAACTGGATCAGTTGATCAACTGATAAGTTGTTTAGTGGCCAGTAATGTCAGACAGTGAATAGAACAATGGTAAATAAAGGTTAAAAAACTGAGAAGTTGCCTGATTGATGACTGAAGATTCCCCCTCCATATTACATTACAACATCACTGTTTCCCTCACGTACTCATGTCAGCCATGTAGCTACTGTACTAGCTGGAATGAGGCTTATATATGAATCAAATATCAATTAATATAATTGTAAAACGTACTGCTGATAGAGAAAGTGAAGCGTAGGACTCTTGGTTATCACGATGCCTGCTCAACATCGTGATGTCTGTGCCGATCTGATTGCCGATGGACGATGGCATCATCTATCAGCCCAACCCTAGAGCGTGACTTCACGAGAATTGTAAATTAGCATAATTAATGCGCCAGTAACATTATATAAGGCTGCAAGTCCTTACCCATATGTCAGAAGTGTTCATTCATGAAAGAAGAGTAAAAAGAAGAACTTTATGAGTTTTTACAATGTAATCTTTCGGAGACCCATAAAGGAAAGTATATCATCACACAGCGTCAGCAGTTGAACTGGGGGAAGAGGGTTGGATCGGTGTGTCTGTCTGCAGAGTAGCGGCCCTAACAAGTTTCACATCTTCCAAACTACAAGGTAACATAAACAACATGGAACATGGAAATAATAAGTAATATCAGTAGTGCCTCGGGTGTATAAATAAAAATATGAGAAAATTGGTGAAAGCGTCAAGTTCTCCTAAATCACTCTCACAGTCCACTTAAGAACAAATCTTGTCATACAAGTTGTTCTTGCATGAGGCCGTGTGTGTGTGTGTGTGTGTGTGTGTGTGTGTGTGTGTGTGTGTGTGTGTGTGTGTGTGTGTGTGTGTGTGTGTGTGTGTGTGTGTGTGTGTGTGTGTGTGTGTGTGTGTGTGTGTGTGTGTGTGTTGCAGCTTGGGAACGGTTAATTACACATGAAGGGGTCCCCTAGCAGCAGGCCGGGAGCCCTAAGGGGCCAGTGGTGGGGCTGCTGGGACGGGGGAAACAGATTACGGAGGTCTCGGGGCACCAATAGATGGCCAGATGAACCAGCAGGGGCCCTTTCTTTTATTCATTCCCCCAGTGGACTCCTCCACAGGTCCTGGACATCACATTAGGCCAGTCCTGCATTATAAAACGGTTATTTTTGTGTACAACATTTTGTTAAAATAATTGCTCTAATAGAGCATGTGAAACACACATAGTTAAGGATTTTAATTGTTTGCTGGTGAAGCTCAAGTTGGCCAAAATCAGCAGATATGGTTTTGTATGCAACTGTGAACGACCACAGCCTTGAAATAAATCGTGTGTGTGTGCGTGTGCGCGTCATATATGTCCTGTATCATACCACTGTATCGTTTTAATGAGGTGTATGTGTGTGTGTCTCCAGAAGTGATAATCCTGTCTCCCGTCTGCAGATCCCCAGTGAAACCACGCTAAGCCACTTCATTCACTTTGATCCAGTTTTGGGGGACAGTTTAATTTCCCATAATGCTGTTGATCAATGATTTCCTTTCAGCACTGATGTAATTAGGGGTTTTAAGCCAGTTTTGCGCTCCTATCTGACTGTTTTTTAGGGGGGCTTGAATTTATTATTAAGGAGTTTTAAAGAAAAATCAATATCAGCTCACACGGAGGGTTGCATGAACATATGAGCACAAACAGGGAATCTCATCCATTAACATTTTCTCTGACTTTTTTCCTAACATACACACCCGTTGGTGCAGTTTAGATAACTGTGAAAATTAACAGTCACAGCAATTAAAATCTCCTCCTAAACAATTCCAGCTCTTATGCATAATTCATCAAATTATTATATAGATGTGGTATTACCCTATTAAGAAAGGGTTGTTTTATGAATTAACTTAATTAAGTGGTAAGCTTGAGCAGGGTGGTCTGATTGCAAATGGTCAAATGATTAATACAAGCAAGCGTCCTCACTGATGTTCAAGTGCTATTAGCTCCTTGGTACAAATGAGTTAAACCTTAATTTTATAACCACACCACATACTTCTCAGCCTGTGAGGAGGTATACAGCCCAGCTGTGTTTCATGAAGCATCACTGTGTCTCATTTTGGCTGTTGAACACACTGTAGTAGCATTGATATTGGCAGGCGTCAGAGGTTGAGTTAATTAACTTGGTTTGTGGACTGAGATGCAACAGAGGCAAACATAGCACAAACGTCTTATTATGAATGTTAATTAAGCTTCTAAATTTAGCTGATTCTACTGAGCATTACATGGAATATATTTAACTCATTGCTATTGTGCTGCTCTTTGCCAGAAGGAACTAGGTGAATGTTGTCAGACACGCGTACACATGACTAAACAGTTTCCTGGTGCATTTTAAAGCTATTATGCATGTTTGTTCTTAAGTCTTGTCCGGAGTGAATTATAGAGCTGTCACCAACTTGAGACAACTCCCAGAGCCTCACAGCTGTCATTGGGTGGGCAGGGTTGACCTCCTCTCCACTCGGCAACAAAGACTGAGACCAGTGGCTAAATGCCAGCCTGCATGTGTGTGTCTTCTGTATTTAGGCACAAGCAGGCTCAGATGGTGTTAGTAAGCTTCATGACATAATTCCATTAAGGCATTTAACTAGAAGCACAGTGACTTAGCATTAAGTTGATTGCTTTAATTTGTGCTTCCGTAGTGTGCTGAGTAAATGTTAAACATTATCAAATAAGCTCTTCATGGTTTGAAAATTGCACAATGCGAAGCAAAGTAAGACTGTTGTGTTTTTAATTAGATATTCTTCACTGAGTTTTGCATCATTGTTTTTACAACAATCACCAGCTGTCTTCAATTTGGTAGAAAGAGATTCATTTATTGGCATTCAATTTTAATGGATGTGGTTTGGAAGAGCTTTCATCCAAAAACAAAAGGTTCAGTAAAATAGTTTGGCAGGCTTTCGGATGTCAATTAATGATTACTTTCAATAACGTTTAATTTCAAAACAATTTATTCTCTGTTAATCAGTTAATTGTTGGGTCTACAAAATGTCAAAATACAGTGATAATGTCTTCCTACAGCCCAAGGTGACAACTTCATATTGCTTGTTTTATACAGCTAGCAGTCCATAACCCAAAGAGATTAGGTTAAGTATAACATAAGAGAAAGAAAAGCTGCTTGAGCCAGGCGAATGTGATGATTTTAAACTAATTGATTAATCCACTAGAGTCAGAATTATAAAAATTTAAATTGTATGTATTTTTGAGTGAGTGGTAATTCCAGTTCTGCATGCGGTATACTTCATTTTTCTGAATCCTACAATACCTGAGATTAGACATTTCTATTCCCTCTTGACTCCTCCCAGACAGTGACCTTGTGGTCATTACTGACAACTTGCCTTGTCTCTCATTTACCTGACTTCCTTTGAACTAAGCCCATTCTGCAGGGCCTACACACTTGTCTGGAAGGCAAGGCTGAAAGGCTGAAATTATCACCAAACCCTCTGCCAAGGCCTGACCAGGTAGTCATTCCCAAAAAAAAAGCCTTTGCCTGTTATTTTTTTTACCCTTTTGAAGTGTGTTAGTACTTGGAGAGATAACAATGCTGGTGCCCTTTAACCTTGCTAGGCTCTTCAGCTTTGTGTGTGTGTGTTTTTGTGTGTGTGTGTGTGGACGGACGTCCCTGTTTCCATTTGGCAGACCAACCTTTAAAGTTGCTCACTGGTCTGGTTACAGCCAGGGGTGAGGCATGGCATTGAGTAGTTTCAAATGGAACCAAAGTAAGCCTATATGCAAACAAAACCCAGGGAATTAGGGGAACTAAGCTGCCCTGTTCACAGTAACTCCTCGGCCAACGCTGAACCACAGAAGAGGAGAGAGTGAAGGAGAGACGGGAGTGAATGAGCGAGGCTCTCTGAATTCTCATGAAGGGCCTGTTCTTTTAATTGTGTTGAACAAAACAACAGGGGCTAAGTAATGGGGTTTTAAAGTGAAGCACATTTGGATAGATTGTGTAACGCCCTGTGTGGGTGTGAGGCGGGGAGCAGAGAGGAGAGAGAGGGAGAGAGACAACGAGGACGAGTGGGCGGTATTGTGTGGCAAGAACAAAAGGCGAAAGTTGGCAAACGGAGGCACCCACTGAAAAGCCTGGAACCAAACTGGCCGGCTAATTACTGACATGCATTGTCAA
This sequence comes from Micropterus salmoides, assembly GCF_014851395.1. Lineage (NCBI taxonomy): Eukaryota > Metazoa > Chordata > Actinopteri > Centrarchiformes > Centrarchidae > Micropterus > Micropterus salmoides. Next base: position 23,554,174 of record NW_024042261.1, on the reverse strand, counting down.
GGAGGAGGAAACACAACAAAACCGGGATAAAGATTAATTTTATACCTCATCCTCCTCGCTGTCAGACACACAGAAACAAATCCTGTAAATTGAAAAATACGAGGCAAGCAGATATAGAGGTAGAAGGGATCAAAGGGATAAAGCTATGGGAGAGTAACAGTACAAAGCTGGGCTAGTAAGGCTCCCTTTATTCTGTCAATCCCTCCTCTCAAACACATGCTATAGACTTGTCTTTACATTTCTTAGTTGTCTCTTCTCAGACTCTCCCTAAGAAAAGTAAAATAGTCCGGGGAGAGAGGACTGTTTATGAAAGGAAAAGTGAAGATAAATAGGCCTGGAGTGCATTGTAAAGTTGCTGCCAGTGTTCATATTTTTAGGTCAGTTATAAAAGAAACAAGAGTCTCATGTAGTGCCAAAGGTTGCAGAAATGGCCAGAATTATATAGAGTCTGCAGTCAGGAAACACAGAGGGCAGCATCTTGAGTGGGTTGTAATCCAGCAATGTCTTGTAGAATAATTTACACAGAAGGTGGTGGGAATGAGGTGGGAATGAGTGCCAAGATTATTATATTGGTGTTTTTTTGGAGGGAGCGCTAACATCTCCTGACGTGTTTGTTCTGCACCCAGCTCTTTCAGTCTTTGGTCTGCCTTTATTTTCTCATTCTTTGCGCCATTTTTTTTATTTCTCTGTTCTGTTTTGACAAGTGTTTTGAAAAAATCGCTTGTCATCCCCAAACTATGCCAGGCTGGTTCCCCCCCCCCCACCACCACCACCTCCCCCCCTTTTTTTATTGCCATGGAGGTTTCACAAGCGTACATCGGCGATTTGGAGATGAAAGGGATGGAATCATCCCGATTCCTGCCCTGCCACTGAGCCGCTCAAACTCCCTGACAAAGCTGTCAGACTCCATTTTGGCTCCAACTGCCAGAGTAAACTTGCTCTGCCATTTACAATCAACAAGAGGCAGCGCAAAGTCCCGCTCCAGCCTGTGTCAGAACCCTCCAACTGCTCCCCTTTTCAGAAGCATTAAAGTGTATTTTCTCCCCTTCTTTCTCTCCTTACAGTACGTCTGTCTGCTTATATTTCTTGCTCTTTTCACTTTCTTTCTTTCTATCGCCATTGTATCTTGCTGTATTTACTCTGGTGGAAACACTGTAAAGATGTTTATAGCCGACATAATGCTTCGAAAAACACACACATAGTCATATTGTACACAATTTTGATCTAGGTATCATTATATATGCTTTATCATGTTTCCATGCTCCTTGCTTATGTTTGATAAATCACCCACTGCCTCCATGAAAAATCTGATAATAGTGAAGATGCTCCTGTGATGTTTGATACGCTGCTGCTATATGGGGAGATTGTTAGTTATATTGCGTGTTAATGCCAGTCATTTTCAAACAGAAAATCCACCTACTCCCCTTGTTCTTGGCATCAAGTCAAGGGTCCATGTACAATTTATGTGTTCACAAGGGAGTGGGAAGGTTTAGCTTATAGGACCAGTCTCCAACAGCTGATCCCAGGTCATTGAAACGCGTCTTTCAACACATTTAAACCATTTATTTTTATTCAAGTAGAATGCCCACATCCGATATCATATGTATTTGTGAATTTAAAATTACCTATAAAATACAAAATATTTAATAAAGTTTGTCAGTAATAGTATTCATAAGGACATAACTTAGATTATTGATATATTGGACAGCCCACATTGGGGATTCACTGCTTCTTATTTTTACAGTATACACTTTCATTGCTTTTAATGTTAGGTGGGGGAGATGTATCCTGAAAATACACACATATACAACATAACATCTGAGGTTAATGGTTTGAAAGTCTTAGTAGTATTTGTGTAGCAGTAATGTGAAAAGTTGTTTTTGCTGGTTGCAGTGCTTTTTTAAAAATCCCATGTGACCTTAATGCTGGATCAGAATATGTGAATGGTTTATCTGCCAACAAACGATCTAATATCACACCATTCTGCAAGTGTAGGACGGTCTTATAACATTGTAACCCTAACCCTTATAATATTGTAGGGCTGTGTATAAATTGTGCTTTTGCCTTATTTATAGCTTTGTATTAGCAGACAGTATGCCAGATCACATGATTATTGTAGTAGTACCTAGTATATCTTTTTATTTTTTAATAATATTATTTATTGACATATATTTTAGTATTTTTCTGCGAGACTGTCACAAAACCAGGAGCTACTCAGTGTCTGTGAGGACACAGGAGGGTGAGGGACAGCGTACATAGACATGAGAGGAGATAGAAACATAGAGATAGAGACAGAGGGGGGGGTTGATTCCTGGCTTCTCTCCAGCAGCGGTGCTCCTGGTGTGAAAGAGGAAGAGTCTCCATTCTCTGGCCGAGCTTTCATGTAGAGACGCCCAGGATAGAATGAGACGTATCGACATGAGAGAGCCAAAGATACACAGAGGTGAGAGGGTGCAGTGAGATGAAAAATTTTACCTTTGCTCTAGGTTTACCACCAGTCTTATAAATAGAGCTGCAGCAATTTATTTAATTAATCGATCGATCAATCCAATCGACAGAAAACCTATTGGCAACTATTTTGATAATTGAGGATTAAATATATTTGGTTTTTAGACTGTTGAACAAATCCACATTTCAAGACTTCACCTTTGGGCTCTAAGAAATTGTAACAAACATGTCTTACTATTTTCTGACATTTTATAGACAAGTGATTGGCTGATTTATTTCAGGATTTTATTTTCGTGTACAGGCGGAACTATTTCCACTTAGTCTTTCTCACATTATTCAGAACACTTGATTGCAGTGATTGTGTCTATGGAATTCTACCTGAGATAATGATTACCTCTGGAGTTGGAGACTCCAGTCTGAAGTGACTGCAGAGAGTTGTAAGTCTACCACCAATGCATCCATATCTCTCCATAGCTCTACTAGGAGTGTGTGTGTGTGTGTGTGTGTGTGTGTGTGTGTGTGTGTGTGTGTGTGTGTGTGTGTGTGTAACGGCTCGTGCTTGTGCACCATGGTTACTTACATTACATTTGAAATAAAATCATTTCCTGTCCGGTTTATTCTGCCTCGCCCAGCCTGTACCTTCAGCTCGGCGGGTCTCAGCGTGGCCCAGCTCGGCTTGGAATGAAACGGCGCGTCCATAATCTCTTTGCCGGCATGTTAATTTTCAAGTCAAAGGGGCAGCTCCCTTTTCATCACGGCGGAGGCTGTGGAATATTCAGCGCGCTGCAGATGTTCATGAATAATGTCTCTGGCCAAACCCCTGGCTGAGGCTGGGTGAGGAGGGGTGAGGGAGAGGAGAAGGGATGGGGGTGGGGGGGGGTGTAGTGAGGCCAGATGAATTACACGTAGGGGGGATCTGACAGGCGGCGTGGAGCTTTGTGATCATTCCAAAGTTCTAATAATCTCTCTCACCTTCTCCATCTCCCCAGTAATGAAAGAGAATAGGTGATTGCACCCCGGGCTATGTTCCCCGCGTAATGACTCCTCCAAAGGCACAGAGCCGCCAAGGAAAAATGAACTTTGAATGAGCGGCGAATTGGCTCTGACAGAGTGATAGACCGTGACACAGATTCTGTAGCAAAACAGACGTAGTGCTAATTGATTATCAATATTTTAAGCAAAGTGATGAAAATAAGCATTAAGAGATGAGAAGGGAGTGCACAACACTACCTTCGAGGTGGGGAGCGGGGGGAGGGGGGTGTCATTTGTCCAATCTCACTTGCTCTTTCTCTCCGCTGTGCTTCCATTCCTCCTGCGGCAAGGCTGTCTCCCCCGTTTCCACCTCTCCTCGGTGGCACTCTTAGCCTGCCCTCTCCCTCTCTCATGCATACTGCCTTTCTGTTTCCCTTCATCATTTCTCATGAGCTGACATTTTAGCTTTAATTGCCAAATATGCCCCTGAACTTGTATTAATTTTGTAATGCTTGACTTTATTTATTTCTTCGCTCTCACCTGCATTTTTTTGTCTCTGATGTTCTGCTGAGCCCCGTTATCGTGCCAGCGTCAGTCACCTTGTCCCTCAGAGTGGGTAATTTAGGAGTTCAGTCATTTTTTTTTTCTTTAAGAAAGAAAATATATGAAACCTTTTATTCGGATACATTGCTGGCGATGTTGGGCTGTGTCTCTAGATTAAAAAAGCGAATACAGTCCTTTGGGAGAAGTATTACATGCACACAAACACCCACACACACACTCATACACTCGACCCACCATCAGTGAAGTCCACACCAAAGAGCAGGCAGGGGCTAGCCGAGACCACCAAGTTTGTGTGTCTATTCTGCAGTGTGTGTTTGTTCCTGTAATGTGGTCAGTTGCGCTGAGCCCTATTGACGCTGCCAGGGTCCCGGCTCTCCTGCCTTTCTTTTCTAAGTGGCCGCCCTCCTGAACCTCCTTGTGTCAGCACTGCGATTAGCGGCTCCAGTTTACCTTTCATGTGCGGGGGTCCTGATAGACTTAGTCCCATCTCCCCCACAGCCACCACCACCACCTCCACTGCGCACACACATGAGACACACACTCAGTGGTGTGCCATCACAATGGCATCCAACAGGCTTTCAGCAGGGAAACCAGAGCCTTTTCTCCACCATTCAACAGCACGCTCAAGTGCATTCACATTGGAATAAATGAACAGATACACGCACACACACACACGCACACACACACACACACACACACACACACACACACACACACACACACACACTCAACGCAAGTATATTTTTGCACTGAAATTGCTGCACATGTACAACTCATCTTAACCACGAGGGCACAGTTTGGTTGTAGTTATTGCGGCCTCAAATTTAAGCAACTTCTTTATATTGGAAATCACTCACCAATGGTTATTATATCTAATTACTTATAATAAAATGAAGAGTACAGAAAATTTTATTTTTCATAGTTAAATGTGATCATTTAATGGGCATTTCTCTAGTGGTCAGTAGCTTTAAATAAGTAGTCAGAAAAATGATTGTTGTGCTTCTTTACAGTATGTGCACACACTACCACCTTTATTTGAATTGAGTATTTTTTCAACTGGACCAAAACTGTAAAATAAACTTCATCTAAATACTGCAGGGGTTGTTTAAATGTGCCTTAATCCTGTCATGATATCACAAATTCACGGGGGTAGTATGTAACTATATGTTTTGTGATAGTAGAGGTGGATTTTCTGCATTGGGGTGTTGCAGTAGCCACGTGTGGACGCTCCGTGCAGCCATACCTTGCTAGTGCTGACAGGCACTTACCCAAAAATGTGTAGAAACCTCAAGACCTGTGCTTGTGTTTTCTCCTGCGTGTGGGGGAAAAATGCTTGCTTTGTGATGGAGCAAAGCCATTTCCTGTGCAAACTTTCTGTTCATGGCGATGGCTGCGTTTTATCACATGAATGTAAGAATGTAAGCACAATTACTTCAGGTATGTAATGTGTGGCCTGATATTGTACAACTCATCCATGTAGTGTTGGGTGAAATCCCACCACTGGGACCACTGGAGCACCATGATGGATAAGCATAAAGCCAGCTTAACTGTGCACTCTCACCGGCAGAGGCAAAGCAACTAGGACTTATTTCATTTTCGAATGAGCACCATGAGACAAGAAGCAACAGAGACTTAAGCATCAGAGAGAGCGAAGCCACAGCTGGAGAGATCTTGGATTTGGTGGCACTGGAGGGGGTGAGGCAATAGCCATTTGAAGGGTGTGTGACCTAATGTTCATCTGTTGTGGCACTTCTTCTGGCTTTAGTTCCTATCAGTCTTCTTTCAGTCATAAAATGTAAGAAAAGCTGCTCTCTATTTTTGTCCTCATGTCATGTTTATATGGCTAAAGAGCCCTGTTGAGGTTTTCTGAATGAACAATGCAACGTGAATATTTTTAAAATAACGCTGGTAAATAATGCTCCAGATAAAATAAATATAGTCTAAATGAATGTCTACATATAATTACCAACAATTTATTTGCTACAAAAATTGGCTTTGCTTTGTGTACTTCAGCAGACTCTCTGGCCACCAGAGACAGTTACTTTCAAACAAAGTTGCCACCATTCTAAACGCATTGTAACACATTATTTTGTAAGAGACACTAACATATGCAAACTTGGTTTATACACCTTTCGCACTGAAAGGTTAGGTGAAAATATAGGCTAGGATGCAAAGAAGCAGGATAGTGTTTAAAGAGAAAGAGGTTAGGAAAAGATGACACAGGAGAAGGACGCAAAGGAGAAGAAAGGGAAAAAATCAAGACGCATAAGAAAGAGGCAGTGGATACATGACAAGGTTGAAGTTGAGGGTGAGATGTCATTCAGAGGCCCCAGGATGCTTAATATTTTACCGTGTGATCCCTGCATTATGGATTTGGTCTGATTGCCCTCTCAGGACCACTGTTATCCCTAACTGCTTATCTCAGTGAAGTTTTCATGACAGAACTTTTGTATTCCTCTAAAAGGTATGAAGGCATGCCCATCCTCCCACCATAAAATAACTGTAAATTTGCTGCTCACTCACACACACACACACACACTAATGTAATGTTTTAAAATCTACTGTACGCCCTAAAAGGCGGGAGCACTTGCAATTAACATGATATTTCCATAGTGAGGTTTCAAGGTTGAACTTTGTTTGACCTGGCGGCTGCATTATAGAGGCTTTGTTGTTAGCTTTCCCCCCTCAGGCTTTTGTGAGTGTGTGAGGTGCTCTTATGCCTCATGTGAATATTTTGACATCCGTGTGTGTGTGTGTGTGTGTGTGTGTGTGTGTGTGTGTGTGTGTGTGTGTGTGTGTGTGTGTGTGTGTGTGTGTGTGTGTGGTGTGTGTTCCTCAGGTGTGTTTATGTGTGCAGCCCATAGCAGTGCGCAGTCCTCAGAGTAACCTCCCTCTCTGATTTCCCTGACCGCTGGAGGCCTCTGATCCTCCCCACCTTTTCTGCAGTTCTACTCTCTGGCCCAGGGTCCGGGGCCTACATGTCCCTGAGCGCACTGGAGCGCGGCTGTAGTCGGGGGGATACACTTTTGCCCTTGGGTCTAGAGGGCAGGTGGGGGTGCTGGGGCTGAGCCACCCACATGCATTGAGAAGACCCCACTGTTCAGCCGCTTATTTGCGTGCACACATGAAACCTGTTCTCAACACGAGACCTCCGGTACAAGGTTGTGCCCAAAGGAAATAAAACCTGGACCCCAGTGTGTTGTCTGGAGCCGAGCGTTGTGTGGTGCAGAGGGGTGTGGAACGTGCGGCTGAGGATTATTGTACTGATATTCCTTATTATTCACTCTCACTTAAAACTGAAAATGTGCTATTTGGAGTCAGACTTTATCAGGACAAACAAATGAAAAGAAGCTGCCTAATTGAATTGCTACACACAGCTTTCCACGCAGGACAATTTGACACTCAAAGTTATCAGGCTCTCCTCTCTTGGTCAAGTAGTTGACTAATTGGTCATTAGGGTCTTGGCCTACCAAGATATTTTTAGCCAGTTAGCCTGTTATGGGGATGAGCCTTTTTAGTTATTAGTCGATACTAAAAACTGGAGTCACATCTCAGCCCTCTCAAAAAATATGCTGGAAATGCTTTGCCTTAAAGAAGCACTAGAACTAAGCAGATTAAAGAAGCGACTTATTATAATTATTACTAATAAATCTGTGGCATACTTTTTTGATTAATTGATTGGTCTTGGACAGTGTCCGGGGAGAAAAAGCATGTTCCCAGAGCCCAAGGTGACGTCTTCAAACAGTTCAAAACTTTTTATCATATAAGGCAAAGAAAAGCAGGGAATCTTCTCCTTTGAGAGGTTGGAACAACATGATTAAGAAATTATGAAAATTGTCACAAATTAATTGTTTAAGCTGTAAAATAGATCCTTCTACATGACTGTATTTGCCTATGGGGGGTAAAAGTACGAGAGAAACTGTTTTACTGAAACTATGTTAATTCAGTTCATTGATTAGTTGAAGAATATTTTCAATATTGTTTGGCTAAGAATTACTGTGTTACATTCGGCTGTGTAACTGAAGGGGAGAAAATATTAGTATTCGATACAAGCGTCATTTTACTTAGTTGACATGGCCATGGTAATGTCCACAAATATCTGTTCTATGTATAAACTGTCTTTCATTTGGTGTTGAGAATGAGAACGTAAATAGCATATTTTGCAGTTTGACAGGAGCAAGGATGGCAACTTTGGCCATAGATTCAATATCAGTCAAAAGAAAGCGTTTCCATGAGCAGAAACAAGTTTTCACCTCAAGACCTTAAATCTATAGAAATGTACTCTATACCCATTAGGGAGGAAGGCATTTGCATCCAGTCCACCATATGTTGGCCTTTAAACACAGATATACTGTATATAAAATCTGAATTTGAATTGTATGAGTCTGTGTTTATAGTTTGCGGAGAAAATGAACTCTGGACAGAGTTACCCCCTGTTTTATTCCTGGTGTTATTTTTGTTTTTTGAGTTTGACAGATGCATTCACCGCATGATCACTGAAAAGGAAAATACAAACATGGAACCCAGGTGTCTAGAGTTATGAGGCTGTTTTAAAAAATTAATAGAATAAATGTTGCATAAGCAACGCTCCAGAGTTTTGGATGCTGGTTCTGACATAGCGGGTGTAGGTAGGGAAAGTCTAATTTCTTCACACATTGAAATGAATGATCCAAACTGCCCCCTCTGACTTCTTGTATAGCATAGTGTAGAGATTAGCACGTCACTCTAGTTCTTATCAAGCTCATCTGCCACAACACAGTGTCAGCATGCAGTGTTGGCAGCTTGCATCTGGCTCCTTCATTTAGGCAATCATTCCTCTCTGAAGCATCCATAACACCACAGGAGTACAAGCCCTAATTGCTCCCCCCCCAGCATCAGAATATAGCTGTGTAACAAAACAAAAGCTTTTGAGACGATTGGCGATGAATAATTGATTCATTTTGTAAGATATCTCTCTCTAATTGTTTAGTTTGTAAATATTTCATGGGTTGCTTTAAATCAACCTGATGACGTAGAGGGCAGCCTGCGATAAAGATAAGTCAAGTTCAGGTCTCCTGTCTTCTGCCTCAAGGTATTCACTTTCTGATTTTCACATGGCAGAATGATCATAAGGTTATGGCTGATTCATGTGTTTTTTGTTGTCAGGAGATTCTCTTCAGGCCCAACACAAGTTGCGCAATGTATACATTAACTGCTACTGTGATGCAGGCTTGCCCTTGAATGATTTTATTCATTCTGCTGCTAAATATTTAAATAACATCTCTTCATGCCCATCCAATCGGGATGCAGGTACGTTTGTGATATGTCCCATGTCAAATTATACTTAACAGCTACAAGGTCTAGATTAGCTGCATTTGATAGAAAGTCCTGTACAAACACACAGGCATTTAAACACACATGCACACGCACACACAAACACACAAACAAACCAGGCCTGGTTGCTGCCTCCTGCTTGTGTTGTCTGTGTGCTGTGACACCTAGTGGTTGCTCCTGGTGTTGCGTCTTCCCATGAGCCATTTTAGCTGTACTCCTGCTGTGTAGGTTTCTGTAGAACAGTATCTGTAGATCTGCTTCCTCAGATACAGTGGGTTTCTGTCTCATGGTTTTTTTTTTACCTGAAGACTCAAAAAGCTTTTTTGCCTAAATTTATTGACTGCCTCTTTGCGCAGGTACAGTATTGATCTTAAGATACCCTGGTAAGGTCAGATGAAGAACATTTATTTATCATTTTAAATGCAGTGGTATTCATGTTTTTAACTCATTCACATGGAACCTGTATATAAAGTACCATTAAAAAGCATGCAATTTGAATAGACTAGATGTGTAGGAAATGTTTAGCTAGAAAATCATTGTTCCCCATCTTATTGTTATATTTACCTATATCATACCTAGACCACTTTTCTGTGCTTCTCATCTCTGATTTATCTCATTTAGTAAATTTAATGTACAATCCCACTTTTCTTTGTGAGACCCAAGTAGACTAGTAAACCTTTGATAACACACAGTGAAGTGGTAACTGTAACCTTCAGGCATCCTGCATTTAAAGCTCTGCCTCAGTATTACTTGAATTCAAACAGAGTATTTTGGGATGCAAAACTTGTCTCCTTCCCTATCATTTTTTAATTCCTTTACAGACGAAAACTCAAAGTTGCACAGTTGAGCTCATGTCCTGCCTGCCCCTTTTGGTATGCTTGTCCACTAGTGCCAAATAATATTAGAAAAGAAATCGCATTGGAATATCTTTTATTGGACTTGTTTTATAGAAACTGCTTAATGTGTTGAGTTAATTGGTCAATTAATCATGGCACTTTAATTCAGCTTCCATCCATAAATTCGTGTTTTCCTTACAGTTAAAGTAAAGTTTAGGTTGGCAGCCTTGGAAAAAAACAGCTGTATGATGCCTCGTGTTGGTGTAAGTTTTGACCATTCTTTTGAATACCTCTTTGGTAACAACCTGAATCAGAACCAGGTCTTTCTCAAGGAGTTCATTATTTCGTTGCAGCATTTGAAGCCTTCTTCATGCCACGCAGGACCAGCCAGGGCATCTGAAATATGCGTTTATGACCTTGAAATGGTATTTGTTTCTCAATCTGTATGGTGGTGAGCCTAATTTGACTTTTACAATCCATTCCCTTACAGAAGGACTGTGACATACTATAGCGATATTGTTGCTGCAACAATACATCGTTCTGCATGACTCTCAGTTGTCTGTCTGTCTGCCTTCTTGCTTGTCAGGCCTGTTATATGCCCACCTGTCTAGTCCTCCAGCCCCATTGTGTTCTTATGTTTCTTTGTCTCATCTTTCTGCCTGTCAGGGCTGTTATTTGTCAGTGTTCCTAAGGTCTGTCTGTCTGTCTTCCAACCTGTCTGTCCCTTATTTATTTATTTATTGTGTTATCTGTCTCTCTGCTATTCAGCGTTGGTCGTAGGCCTGGCTGCCGAGCTGCACTGTAAAGTGCTTGGCTGATTGGAAGGGACATTTTTCCAATGGCGCTGTGCTGCCTCTAATATTCTGTTTGTCGTTGGGTGTGAGGCTGATGTATCACGCCTCCTCTCCTGCTGACATTCAGATTCACTTTGATTGGCGGCTGGACGGAATGACACCCACCACTACCAACTCCGCTAACATCGCTGCGGCTCTCACATGCATGCGTAAACACACACACACAGTCAAATGCGATGTTTCTGCGTACTCACAGTCTGGTACACAACAGATGAATATGCCTATTACGCCAACCCATACCCACTTACATTTAGACGTGATGAAATGCATTTATATATATATACTCACTCGTAAACACACACAGACTAAGTGGATAACTGTTGTGCTGACCTCTGTCTTCAGCACTGCTAGTTTGTAAGTGTTGTATTGTGTTTATTGAACAACGTGGGCAGATTGCTGCTCTTCTGTTCTTCTCTCACCTCACGAACTCTATAATATGATAGCCTTTCTCACTTCTAATATTTACTGTACCCGGCCTAAGGCCCAAGCTACCACACTCCTGTGTTGAATAACATCTCTCTCCTTCTTTTTCTCACCCTGTGTCCCTCCCTTCTCCTCCCCCAATCCCTCCTTAATAACTCTATAACTCACCTCAGCCTTAGATTTAATTGCTTATCTGTGTGTAAACGTATTAACCCTCTGCTGTATCTGTTTTGCTGCCGTCCCGGGGGGCCGACAAGCCTCTCTGACTGCCGTGCCTTACATCCAATGAATAGTCCTTCTCTGAGTGGTAATAGGGAATCAGCATCGTAGCAGCAAGCATTGGCAGCGTGTAAGAGATAAATCAGATTGGGGGTCTTGCTTTGCCAGTTTATTGAATCTAAATTGCGTGCGCGCGTGGCCCCCGCCGGCCCTACACGGCCCATCCATCTCCCGGCTGATAATGGAGCGGGCCCGATTCCACCTGGTGGGAGCATTATTACATTTCCCCTCTAACGAGACCCAGCTAAACCTGCCAAGGGAGGAGGACAGGATAGAGGAGAAGAGAATAGGAGAGAAGAAGATAGGAGTGAAAGAAGATGTTGGGGGAGGAGGAGAATAAAGAAAAAGAAAGGAGGAGAAAAGAGATAATAGAGGAGATTCTGTAAAAAAAGAAAGGAGAAAAAAAAAAGCCAATTGCAAACATCCTGGCAGCCTGCCTTTCCCTCCCACTCTCCCTCTTTCTCTCTTTCTCACTTTCTTCCTCTCTGTTGCTGTGCATAAAACATCTTCTAGAGCCATCAGAGCTACATGGCCCCTGGGCCACTGAGCTGCAATTACACTCATAATCACAATGCGATTTCACTGACGGTCTCCGCCCCTTTCTGCTGCCATCCCTCCTCTTTCCCTCCTCCCCTGCAGCCAAGACTGAACGAAGTCTAAATGAAGTGAAAGGCCTCTCCTCTCCCCAACACCCGGACGTTTATTACCCGCTCTAATAAAAGTCCATCACAGAATTATCCTACAATGAACTGGAGCCACTAAGTTGCCAAGAAATATACTTCCAATAAGTGGCCTCTTCACTCAGTGATGCCTATATTTCTAGATGCGTACAGCTGTGAGCTTTAAATCTTTTTACATGCTTTTTACAACTGTAATGTTAACAGGCTTTTCATGATAGTGTAGCAAAGTGTGTTGCTGTAATCTATTTTTTTGCAGTTTTATCTTCTTTTCTTTCTTTTTTTTAAGCCGAGCTCCTTATTGATGTAATTAAATCGTATCCCTGGCTCAGCGCGCAGGCCTACTTTCATTGTTTTGAGGGGGCAGGAGCCCCGTGAGGCAGTGCACTGATGAGAGATGGATAAACAGTTTGATTTGCTGCTATCGCCCCCAGGCACAGTGTACTGGAGAGATGAGCAAGAGAAGGAAGAGAAAGCATAAAAACGGGGAGGGGTGGTAGAGGGCAAAACAGAAGGAGAGAAGAGAGAGCGAGAGGATAAGAGAACCTGTTTTGGGGGGGGGTAGAGGTGGAGGATAAACATGCAAACAAAAAGGGGCGACAAATCACTCATGTTGTTTCTGTGCACGGAGGAAAAATCTTTTTCTCTTATTTCTGCTTGTTTGTCTGTTTCCCTCACTGTCAGTTCTTCTTTTTTCCTACATGGCCCCCTATCTATCTGCCTATCTCCCTTTCCTTTTTTTCCCCTCCTCTTTCTCCCTCCGACTCCCGCCCCCTCCTTCACACCACCAGTACCGCTCTGTTTCCTACCTGCCTCTCGGTAGCCCCAAGCAAAGAGGGAACTGAAGAGTGCAGAGAGGAATTCACTCGCACACACAAAAAAACCCCACACATATACACACCTGTGCATACAAGAAAACTCATGAATGCACTTGCGAAGATGTGCAGGATGGTGCAGCCCGTGGTTTGGTTTTTAGCACCCTCGTACACACAAACTCACTAAATTATGACTGTGTTAGCGAAGTGAAATATATTGGTTGCTGTTGATTTGGTTAGGCATGCTTCCATACACACTCAAACACACACACACAGACCCTAGCTGAGGGAGGTAGAGGAGGGTTCAGTCATCCATGTAGAGTCATTGTTAGTAAAGATGCGGAACCTCCAGACTTAACCAGCCATAACAGCAGTGTGACTGGTTCTTTGTCTACGCCAATTACTGAACAAAAACAGCAGCGCTGTCACAGAGAGACTAGCGCAACCCATGGCTTCCTGCATCTAAACTCGCACACACACACACACACACACATAGATGTGCATGTGTCGTATTTTTATGTAACATTTGTTAACGCCAAGTCTAACACACAATCGGACACAAATCGATGAGCGTACACAAAACACACATGCGTACGCAGGCATCTCAAGTGGTGCAATAAACCACATTCGGACACCCACAGCTGTGCGCTAACACAAACATTCTGTAAGCGCTCACAAACACTTACACCCACTCTTATGTTTTATAAACTTCCCCAAAACAGAGCTGCGCTCTCACTCCCTTCCTCCCCCTTCTCCCTCATCTGCTCGCTCTCCTATTCTGTTTCTCTCTTCCTCCTTTTTTTTTCTTTCTCAAAGTTTAAACTCATTAAGTGTAATGATATTGGAGACTCAATTTTACATAGCTCACTCATCAACCAAGTGAGATAGCAATAAAGGCAAATGGCTCCGCCGAGGCCTTAACGCTGCAAAATAAATGATGCGCCGCAACGGAAATGTAATTAATTTAGAGGCAGTATTGATAGTCCTGCCATACATGGCATTATATTTTTTAATGTGGCTTAACATCTTGATTATTCAGGGGGAAAGGCGGAGGAAAAGGGAGCCGAGACAACACGGCTCATGATGAGAGATGCTTAAAATGCCCTGACGAGTGTTTACTCCCGCTGCCTCACTTTCTCTTAAGCTTTTCATTATGCCGAGACGATAAACACCTTTCTGGAAGACACGCTGACTTTTACAGGGGGTATGAAGGGAAAGCAGAAAAGGAAGGGTGCCGCCTGGTAGGGGAAGGAGAAGAAGGCATTATTCATATGTTTGTTGATTTTTGCACTTACTGTTGATCCAATGATGTGTTTTCTGATAATTTTCTGCATTCTCTGTGATGAGTATCAGTTTGTTTCAAAACACAATATCTCCCACTGAAATGCAATTTGTGGCTCGTACGTACAAATGTGTATTGTTAAAAATGGGATCATCAAATTTAAATTAAAAAGAGATAGATTTATTTGTTTTTATTTTGTTTTCAGTACAAACATATAACCATAAATAATCATTTAAACCTCAATTAATCTTCAGAAATGCTATACATAGTTTCTTTGATAAAACCATCATGAGGGGTTCCTGAAGCTCAGCTTTGCTCCTAACTCTGCCGTCTGCTGTCTTTCTTTTCAGCTAAGACGGACGAGGTGCTGAAGGCTAAAGTAGCCAAGAGAGAGGAGGAGGCCCGGAAGAAACTAGAGGACCGTGAGTTATATGTGTGTGTGTGCTTGCTTGTGTGTCTGTCACTGGTCCAACATATGGACTTTTGGCACCAAAACCAAACCAGTTGGTTTTAAATTGACAAGACAGTCACAAAAGAAAATAAAATGCATAAACCATAAAATGTAACAAAAGAATAAACTGCAATATTAAAGTTGTTGTCAAGATGATGGTTGATAAAATTGAATAATTCAAGTAACTTTGTTTTATGTTTTGTTCTCCATCAAATAGCCATTTATATCACTTTTGAGGAGTGGGAACAGAAAATACAAAAAAAGTTTTTTTTAGGCTGGAAGACATCTGTTACACCACTTCTGTTTTTACATGACTGAAATCAGCTGGAACTTGTTTATCAGATAAAAACAAAAGGCAAACTTGTTCTGTGTGCACTTAAACTTGTTTTGTAAAGCTTCCATGTCATGAATGTGAGCCAGAAATTATAATATAAAGTGCAAGAACGCAAAATATGCCTGTTAGTTTTGGAAAGTATGCTCATAATTCTCATGTCAGGTGTTTTTGTAGTTCCTGCACTCTCTGCAATGTTAGTGATTTTACACACTCAAACACATCTAATATGCTTTACATAAACAGATTAACCTGTCCTTGTCTTGGAAACAGGAATTCTTCATCTATATTTTGTAAAACATGAACTTAGAGATGCTGATTACACCCCATAGTTTTTATTAAGACAGCTGTAATCTACATAAAGATGCATAGTAGGTGTGCAATGCAGAAATGTGCTTAGCATTGCAGCCCCCCCCCTCCAGTACCACTAACATAGGACATGCAGACACACACACACCAAGATTATCTTGATACACATTCTAATAAAGTCAAGAGTAATTGCAGTGGATATGCTAGTAGTAATAAAAGTCCTTAGGATAGAATAATGACCCAAGTCCTTTTTCTGACCAGAGCAAGATATAAATGAGAATATCAAATGTGCCGTTATCAATTACACTGTGTGTGTGTGTGTGTGTGTACATGCACACACGGGCATGTGTAGTAGCACAATTTGTTAGAGTGTGGGTGTTTTTTAAATTGCTGGATTCTCTTTCCACTCTTTTGGTGTAATTTTTTTGTATTTGCATCGAGCAGGCGTGTCAATGTGACCTTTAGAGTTAGCTGACCTTTTAGCCAAATGAAAGTCCAGCCATCAGAAACTAATTAGCCCTGCTCTCTTGCTTTGGTCCCCCAGTTAAGGGAAGAATTTATTCTCTCCTTCTCTCTATTGCGCCCGGTTTAGTTTAGTTTTCTCATCCTCTCCACCATTCTCACATTCATATTATTCATTTTTTGTGGTCTTAGCATGCTCTGTCTCTTCCTCCCCTCCCCTTTCTGTTTTCTTCTCCTACTTTCTGTCTCACATACTCTCTTTCTTCCCACCTCCACTTGTCCTCATCAACCATTTCCACCTCTCTCCTGCCCTCTTCTCTGTTTTGCTTTTACTCTCTCCCTTCTCTAGCTTCTCTCTTCTCTGTGTGGAAGCATTGCCAAAGTGGTGACTAAGTGCCTCGCTTGGTGCAACAGAGCAAGACTCCCAGTCAAATAGCTTTCTTAAGCTAAGTTCACGCTGCACTGTTGCCTCTTTTTGGATTCAGCTGACTCTTTTTTCCCCCCCCTTTGCTCAAAGCTCTCTCATCCTTCACTCCAACTGTTCGTTCTGTGTGAAATAAGGTGTTGCGCTTGATTGTGTAGCGGAGTGGTACAGTACAGCATGCTGTGCAGGCGCTGCCTTCGAGGACGATCATTTTATTCCTTTCCCTGCACGGGGACACAAAGTGAGATCAGAGAGGCTTGACAAAGTGGCCCTGATGACTTGCCCTTGCCTTGATAGCGAGAGAGGCCCTACCGTCACAAATGCACATGAACACACATCTACAGAAGCAGAGTCAGCCAGCTCCATCCTCTTCTGCTTAAAATGGAGGAGGTGCTCCAATGCTGCTGCTAAACAGCAGATCACGAGGGGTCTCTTTATTCCCCGCAGGGCCTCCTAAAGTCAACGCAACTAGAAAGTTTACACTTGAACCTCTAAGTCAACTGAAATGAGAAAACCTTTAAAGAGAATAGAGGGGAGAAGTGAAGAACACTACCACCTACACTCCTTGTTCATAAATAGATTCACATCCTAGACTGGCAATCCGTTTGAGTTAGTTTAGCCCTAATCGAAACCACCGAGATCTGATTCATGTGATTTCTGATATGCAAGCTATTATTGTAGCGAACTGTGGCTGCATACTGCCGAGCCCTGCGAGAAGAGAGAGGGGGTTTTATCAGCAGGGTTTACTGAGAGAGAGAAAGGAGAGGATCAATAACTGACCCTGTGGTCATCAGTTAACAAAGTAGTGTTCACTTAAAAGGAGTGTTTGGCTTTCTGGTTAAGGGCAGCCAGATGATGCTAGTGGTTGAAAAAGGAAATGTGATATGAAAGGGTGTGAGGATAGGAGGGTAGGATGATTCCTTTGTTAGTTGCATGCCTTGTTTAGGCTATTAAAGCAGAGGGAGAGTTGTTTGTGTGCCCAGGAGGCTTTTAGCTAACATGGTGTTCAGCGATAATAAGATGGACTGACTGTGTAACACAGACTGTTTGTGTGGAGTCCGCTGTCAGCTGGCAGCATATAACCAGAGTCACTGTGTGCGGCGTAGGGCTGGACAATAAACCAAATGTATCAAATTACCGACATTAATCTCTTTACAACCTAAACATACTCATCTGTTCCCTTTCTTATGGACACTATTATACATACCTGGAGAACCTGCTTTGTGTTTCATTACTGTCAGATCCAAGTAGTGCTCCCTCCCCCTTCTTTATGCTCAAGTTGCTCATGTTGTGCTTTTCAATAAATATCTTGAAACTGACGATAACTACAGCAGCCACTGATCTGACCAAAATAATCTAAAACCGAAAGATATTCAGTTTAATGTCATCTATGACAAGGAAAAACATGCAGTCCTCACATTTAAGAAGATGGAACCATGTTTGTGATTTTTGCATGAAAAATTACTGAAACAATGATAATAATAATAATAATTTTCTGTTGACCCACTAATCAATTAATTATATAACTGCTTAGAAAAAGATATTGTTGCGTGAGCCATAACATAAATCAGATCATTTAATAAAATATAAATTTTATTGTTCAGCCCCAGTAGTATGTTTTTTTTGTTTGTTGTTGTTATTTATTTAGATGTAGTTCATTTCACAGAATCAGTTCAAAGATGATCAGATCTATAGACCTACTGCAATCCACCGTAAACTGTACAGTTTACACTAGTGCTGGGCAACGATTTTTTATTGTTGTTTTTTTTGTGTGTGTGCTATACAAAAAATTGAATAATGAATTCTACAGTATTTCCCACTTTTAATTAAAATGTGCTTAAACTGCTAAATACAGAAAAGTACATTAACATGTGGTTTGCAAACTCTTAACAAAAACAAAACAAATAAGGCTTTACACAGTAGCAATAAAATATTTCTTGTAAATCTCAACTTAAACATTAATGGAATCAAATCAAATCTAAAACCAAAGCTATTTAACACTGCCAGGGCATTACCTTTTATAGCTTGTTAAAACAAGTTACCATCAGAGTCCAGAGCCATGATCATAACATCATAACAGGCACCTTCTGAGCAACAGGTTTACACATATAAATCTGTTTTATTAGGGTTTTTTTCTGAACAGGTATCAGCAGAAACATTTTTTCTTTTGTCATGGAGCAGCATAAACAGTCTATGTTCAGTAGCAAGTGTCCCTGTTAGAGTGAAGTGAAGTGAAGTGCTTGCCTCACGCACACACCCACCCTCTGCCGAAGTTGAATTGTCTTGAACGTGTTGTACTTGACGCGGAGCACAAATCGTTGGAAGAGAGACTGATCCTCGCTGTTTGTGAGTTTTTAGAATCTATTACTGTTTACTAAATAGGACATCATCAGGAGGGAATCCGCATGGCAGAGCATCCCCGCAAAACTAGATGAAGGCCTATCAGATAAAATTATGTAACGTTAGCCTATAATTTTAAATAGATTACAGTTGTGCAGCGCACATAAGCCGTTGCCATGGTTACTATCCATAGAGCGCCTGCTGTTTACTCGCGGCGTGCTTGTCTCCTGTTCACCTGAAGAGTGCAGAGCAACCCCGCGGGGCCAAGCGACTACACTGTGATTTAAAGAACGTTTCTAAGACCGACATCTTCCCCAATAGTAATCTGCATGCAGTGTGTAGCTATCCACTTCACTATGACATTTGATCACTTGTCTTGCTTTTGTTTATCTACTTCTCCCACACACTGCATCTAAGGTAGTCTGCCGAAGCCTCCGTCCACTGTTTGTTTGGGAGGGTGATTTGCAGGCTGATCAACATCCCACCCCTCCTGTGACCCATGGTTTCACTGTATGTGTATTCAGATCCAGTGAGCAACGGACTTTCAAAATAATAATAATAATAATAAAACTGCTTTAACATGCAATAAAATAATTATCGACGTTAATTAATTGATGTGTAAACGTACCTAGCCCTAGTTTATACATATACAGTACATGCAGGTGTTTGTTCAAGTCCAACTGGGAATGCCGAAAGTTTGATGTCGAGAAATTAAGAGCTAGAATAAAATGTGACGAGAAAGAGAGATGTCAAAAGTGTCTTATCACACCCCACCTCACTAATATTGTACCAATAACTGAGTCAGGTGTCAGGGGTTGGTTGTGCCCTTGTGTTAAGTCTCCCCCTGCTTTTCTTTATATACTTAATGTCCAGCACCAGTTAACGAGAAAGGTAACGCATCAACCAGTTGACATGAAAATTGGTGTCAAATGCTTGATAACCCCAATTCATTTCCACACTCAATCACAGGTTACTTCAAAAGGCCCTAAACACACACTCTGAACACTGTCCTCTAGTGAAATTTGGGTCCTGTGTGTCGTTCATGAGGCACTGACAGAAACTTTTTTTCATTTGTGCAGCTACTCTCCTACATACAGAATTATGTAGATATGGATTGGACACTTGCCTATAGCCTACGGATGGTATTTTAGCCTTTTGCTGCTCTGTCCCCATTACCTCAAAACCACCACCAGATTGGGAGATCATATATTTTAATGAGACGTATAATAGCTCTTTAACCCATATCATTAGGGGAATATATACCTACGGTTTGCTCTTTTGGCAGTTAAACGAAAGGACTGTTTCCCTAATTACGCGGTGTGTAGGACAGGTCACGGGTTGGGTGTGTACCTGTCTGTGTGTGTCTTGTGTTCAGGAATTATATGACCATTAAATATTCAACCACAGGCCCCCTCCAGCCCCCCCAACTTCCTCGACCTAGCATCCATTAACGCCTCATCACCGTTTAACTAGCTCTGTTGTCAGTCACCGCAGGGCTTCTGCTGAAACACAAAATGTCTGCATTTGGATTCTTGCCTTACTTGTTTGAACATATAGAAAGGAAAAGGGAGTGAGAATATACACCCCTAACAATTGTATAAGTCAAGGACAAATCCATATCAGTGAAATATCATTAAAGGCTCATGTGCCTGCACCGCCATTTGTTTTGAAATAATATTTCTCTTAGGTGTGATTACATGCTCTGCTAAACAATTTGTCAGTCAGCTAAAATTTCCGCTCTGCATGCAATACCAGTGTGGGTGTGTGCGTCCATAATAAATGATGTGATCCCTTTTCTAATTGAAAATAATAACTAATCCACGGATAACAAGCTCTTGTATAATCCAAAGCCGTATCCCTTCAGTTCTGGCCTATCTCGGCTGTAATAAAAGACAGGAAATGAGAGGCAAGTGAGAGTGGTGGCTTGGACATTGACGCTTAATGTAATCTGCCTTGAAATCAAATTATTTGACCTGGAAAGCCTAACAATACAAAACTCCTGCCGGGCTGCTGTTAAATATTTAGCACGTGCCTGTCATGAATACAAATGGTGCGCAAATTAGAATCTACAGGCGCGTGACCCCCATATCACACCCTGGGAGCACAGGGGGGCTGGCTCTGCTTTAAATGTTTTAATTACCGGGGCCATGGTGTGGCGTGCCACGCTACCTCGCCGAGCAGCATCGGCGCTGCTCAGGCTGCCACTTGAAGGACAAGCGGTGAAATTCATCCTCTGGTAAACACGAGTGATCTGGTGTCCATGATCTCATCACATTAACTAAAACATGAGGGATTCAATAAGGAGAGAGTCTGAATTATACCAAGCTATAATTATAGTTCCCAGCATCCTCTCTCAGGGTAGCGCATTATACTATTTCTTTTTTTTAACTGTGTTCTCTCCACTGGCTATATGATCTACCATAGGACTCGAGGGAGGCACTGTATTGCTCTTGTGCACTCTGCGCTGAAGGAAGATCTGTCTCAGTGATTTTGATGTAAGAAAATCTGGTTTGTATCGATTCGTTATTGATTAGTGGAGTTAGCCTCATCTCCTGTCGTTACTTCAGATAAATGGTCTTATTTGTTGTGTTATTATGTTCACCACAATCATGCCAGGAACAGTCAGAGGAATATTGAACCGACACTTCATTGGCTTTATGGGTTCTTTTTGTTCCAGGAATTAAAGGATGTTTTCTGCCCGTATAGCAATGCAGAGAAAGTGTGGGAAAGAGAGCACCCTGACAATCAATTACACCTTCACTTAAAGGTCTGTTTCAAACAGAAGAGCTTTCCACACTTATTTCTGATTTTTGTCCTGCCTAAATAATGATTGATTTAGAGATGAATAGCGCCACAGATTCAGTCTAGCCATCTCTCTTTCTATTTTCTCCGCTCTCCTCCCTATTCATTCAGGTTTGTGGTTCCCCCCACGTTGAAATGATTAGTTATGCAAGGCTTGTAAGCACTGAATCAGAGTTATGGTCCCTTGGGAAATAAATTTGGCAGAAAATCAGTGTGAGAAGATTTAATTATCACGAGGAGACCTTTTTTCCTTGCCTTGGCCCAATGAAGCCCAAACTTCTCTCTCTCTCTCTCTCTCTCTCTCTCTCTCTCTCTCTCTCTCTCTCTCTCTCTCTCTCTCTCTCTGCTCAGCTCCACACGCATCAGCCAAAAAAAACCCTGGCATGCAGCATGGACGCCAGCCCTCTCCTTGCCTTCCTTCTCCTCCCAATTTGTTTCATTGCACGGTGATAAGCCAAGCAATTACTGCTTTATTGATTTTTCATCACTGCAAATTTAAAGTTGATTTCCCCCCCCTACACCCCCTACAGCTCGCTTCCCCTTTTCTCTGTCAGAGATGGCTCAGCAAGGTGATTAGATGACCTCCTGTCCTGCTGGTCCTGTGAATGAGTGGGGCCGCATGCCGAATTCCGCTAACCCCTTGTGACCCTTTGTTGTCCCGGGGTAATGGGATGCTGATGCTGCCCGATGTGGCTGTCACTTCTGCAGCTATGGAGCCTATAGTGTAATCATTTCTATAAGGATATCTATGGAATGACATGTTCCATAGACATGATAGCAGCCTAGCTATCTCTGCCATAGGCTGGATTACACAGAAATTGACCATGCAAGCTTGCAACCTGTGTTCATTCAGATCAAGTGGACAAATGAGTGACAGTGCCCTTTTACCCTCTGTGATTGGTAATCGTTTCCTGGGTCACCCTTATCAATTAACCTGTTACCAGTGGACCGGAGTACGCTCAGTAACCTCGCATGAGTCACCAGGCTGATATATTTTTCCACATTTCCTGTCCATATTATTTAGGCTTAGGACAGTGTCACATGTACTTGTTGAAAATCTGTCTTGAGTAAATTAATGTTCAGAAACAAAAAAATACTTGAGTGCTCCATGAGACTTTTTAGCAATTGTTTTTACAATTTATTGTTACAGATTTTTTTTTTTATTATGAAAGTTGAACACTGAATCTAGTTAAATAATAAGTATAACTATTTCAGCCATAGTAATGGACCCTTAATTTATTAGGGAGTTTGAAGGTAGAGTGCTCTACAGTAGCTGCTCTACTGAAAACATTCCCAGTATGTGAAACACACACACACACACACACACAGTCACACACACACATTTGTGTGTCTGGACATGATCATACACAGCAGTAGTGTACTTGGTGCAGTCAAACAGGGTGGTCAGACTGCTGTGATTACACACCCGCAGACTGTTGCAGGTCAAAGTTCTGGCGTCCTGGGTGGCTCCTGCAAGGTCTGTCATTAGACATCAGAGGTCACTTGAGAGAGAGAGAGAGAGAGAGAGAGAGAGAGAGAGTGTGTGTGTGTGTTAGGGGGGGGGGCAGTATTATGTGCTTGTGTGTCTCTTTTTTAAAAGTATGTGTGGCAGTTGTGCTGTTGGAATGCTTGAAATGAGGTTGTATGAGAGTCCATGTGTGTTTGTGTGTGTGTTGGGGGGGCTTTGGTGGCACTACTGTAGACATGTGAAAAGAAGGTCATTACACAGCACAATTATCAACACTTTTCTGAAATATACGAGTGCATATTATCAACAAACCGAGAGCAACATAGAAAAAAGTAGCAAATAGTAATAATACATACTACATAATACTGACATAAGCATTGCAACAATTCTAAATCCACATATGAAACACTGTACATGCTTTCAAACTGTGCCTCATTAATTCAGGACTGTTTGTCATTGGTCAGTTCCATTAATGACCCTGTTCACATGGGACCAGGATCCACAACTGTACATACATTACTGACAAATTGAGCATCTCTTTGTACAGCCATTATAAACTCAAACCTGCAGTGTTCAGAATAGATGGTTGCCTCAGCAGAATTTGTAATAATCAATTGTTGTGTCATACTTGAGGACACCAGAGTATAGCCACTTGGGTTTCTTGATTCAAACCTGTGTTTAGTAACACTTTTATACAGTCAGGTATGTGCCTTACCCTGGCTGGGTGCCACACAAAGCATGATGTATGTTGTTCTATGATCCATGGACGTAGATTTAACCTGATTTATATTATTTGTGGTTGTGGTTGTGGCACCAGAAAATCATGTTACACATCAAATATTACACTCAGTCGTTTTCCTTTTTGTCAAAGCTTCTGCAACTCATTCAGGGATAAGCTGTGCCTGTGACATCAGGACAGGTCTGGTGATCCCAGACTGGAGAGGGAAGAGTATTTTGGGGTGGAGCTGACTGACGGTGTAGTTAGTGTGGGATAGGGTGACGTTCAGAGAATGTGTAGGGGAAGGATACCATTTTAAACGTGTGCATACACATAATCAGGGTGCAGAGAGAAGGACTGACAAACCCCTTTTCACACACCAGTACAGCTGACAGAAATCAGACTAATCAGGACTGACTAGACATTATAGTCACACAACTATTCATGCATTTCTTTCCTGTAATTTAGGCCATGAAGGAAAATAATTCTCAGTGAGGAGTTTTGGATTAACATGCAAATGATGATGTCACTTTTGTGTGTTTATTTTGCATGATTCCCTCCAATAAGTTAGAATGCAGCAGAAAAAAAGAGGGTAATATATTACACTGTGCCAAGGTTATTAGTCTACAACTGAGGTCAGAAGAGGAGGATGTGGGGGCAGTTGCCTAATTAATTACTACTCAGACACACACACACACACGGCCATGACCTTTACTAATATGGTTTGACCACACAAACAGGAGACTCTCTGCCTCTCTGTCCCTTTTCCTCTCTCACCAACACACACACACACACACACACACACACATACACACACACACACTCATCCTGTCAGGAGCCAGCAGAGTGAAAGGCAGAATCAATTACACCCCAACTAAGGGGAAAGAGCTGGTTGCTTGATGGCTACATGTCAAGTAGACTGTAGGTCACGAGGTATGTGTGTGTGTGTGTGTGTGTGTGTGTGTGTGTGTGTGTGTGTGTTGACACTCATGTATTAGTGTATGTGAAAATCGAGCCAGTTTCCTGGATTCAGATTACATCATTTTCATTTTAAAGACCGTGCTCCAATTAAGTAATTAGCTGCGTGGTGTTTCTTTAATTATAAGAGTTGTTCATAAAAGAGCTGCTGACCAGCCTGGGATCAAAAAATGGAGACCGCTGCACTTTTTCCCCCCCCCCCTGCGCGCACACACTCAAACACAAACACACACACGTGTACACAGCCCAGTTTAACATCAAGTTAATGCAGTCAAATGCATGTTATTTCTGGTAAAGGGCAGGGCAGGACTCTCTATTCTAATCACACTAAAACAGCACTGTGCTTAATAAAGAGCTCCATGAGTCTCACAGACAGACAGGCTATTATTGTACTCAAGGTTACTGATCAGTTAGGAGAGGGAGAGATGAGTTTAAGGTACGCGTTCCTTCTATATTCTGTTGTATTTTTACAACTCTCCTCCTTTATCTTTCAAAGCCTCTCCTATTTTCTACTAAATACAAGCTGTCCTTCAGTATTGTGTGTGGAAAGTGTTTATTAAACCAGCCCCAACGAATAAGTATCTACTTAATAAATGTCATAATAATAAGTGTCACAAGGAAAGAGTCTGTGTCTCTTACAGTATGCTAACACCATCTTCCTTCATTACATTTCTACTTTTATTGTGTGTATCCTGTGTCTTGACAGAATATAAGGAGGAAAACATTTGTTTTCCAAATTTTAGGAATGCCACCAGTCCCCTTTCAAGCCCATTGACAGAGAAAGTGTCTGTGATCTTGAAGATCTCACCACTCAGCCTGTGAAAGCTTCACTATTTAATGAGATTCTGTGATACTGCCCAGGCGCAGGACATCGGCTAACACTCATACTGCTCTCTTTCTCTCCCTCAAACTAACACACACACACACACACACACACACACACACACACACACGCATAGCGAGAGAAACACACCCACCTGGTTTTGGTTAACCCTCTATGTTTGCAGTTAGCACCGTGCAGTCAGGTCAGCAGGAGCAGTCAGGTCTTAGCTAGGATTTCAGATAAATAGCTGACTTATATGCAGTAAATATACAGTAGAAGCCTTTAAACTTTGCTTGCACTAGTTTCCTAGAAGAAGTAGACCTTGTTCATTCATATACATGATAGTGATAGGTACAATGTCAACAAGGCAACAATAAACATGTCATCCCTGATGAATGGTAAATTTGCCATCTGAGCCAATTACAAGTAAATACTGTATGTTACTGTTTTTGAGCTGTAATGCAAACAGTGTTTTTGAAAGAGGGATACGTAGCATGCGTTGCATTACTTTCCCAAAACATTTGTCTCATCAAAGTCTCATAAGTTATATCTGAGGTTTGCATGACAGGTACGTGAGCAAACAAATGTAGAAACTCTTTAGATCAGTCAGTGCGGTTTCCATGGCAGAATCAATTACATACATCATTATATATAATGTCTGGGGCTGCAGATATTGTGCATGATAGATAGATGGAAGCATAGACCGGGGCCAATCTGTTGTTTCTTCCCATGATTTCATTATGGGCACAGACAGAAGGAGGCTAAACACATGCATTTAATTGTAGTAGCAGGATTTTATTTTATTACAAATGGGGAGAATATATTGTAGAGTAGCCGAACCTGGATCAGTTGAGGAGAGGAAGTTCAGAGGATAGATGAGCAGAACGGGGTTTAATGACAGAAGAGAGAGAGAAGAGGTGAGTCAGGAGGGATGAGCGAAGATGTGGAAGGAGATAGCCAAGCATGGCGCGTGGCTGCCATGTCATCCTGTCATTAGCAGGTTGTTTGGGTCTTTAATTCATCATTCAGACCTTTATTGACTGGAGAGTGGGAGATCGCTATCACTTGGAGACACTAGAAGAGCGCATGTGTTTGACACTCAGTCTCCAGCTGCTCTTCATTTCCTGACACCAAATAGATATGGCATAAGATATCGCATAAACATATCACATACCATTATCTGCTAAGGTCAAATAATGCTCAAGGCTACATGGCCATTTTATCCCAAGAATGTGATCATATATGGTATTCTCCAATAAGCTCCACAGTCTTTGGAGCTGATAATTAATATAAGAGGTTTAAGGGGGACAACTGAGCGTTAGTGATGTGTGACAGGCCCCTGATGCCAGTGACAGGAGTCATGAGGACTGCAATCTCCACAGAGACCAGTTGACACTGCGATAACAAGGTGAGCACCACAGGGGATCACTTGCCTCTGTATGTGTTTGTGGTTGAAGGTGCATTGTTGGGAGACATGGGTTATGGAGACATGTGGCTTTTTTGTAAAGGGGTGGGGGTGTAATCTATGAGTGACTGCATATTGTGTGTGTGTGGGGGGGGGGGGGGTCTCGTGGTCTCGTGGGAACGCACATTAGACCAGCTTAGCCACCTGCTCTGTCATTGGACATCTCCCTGCTCGCGCACTTACAAACACATACATACATATATACGCACACTCCGTGGGGACACACGCAGGACATCTGGCTCAGCCTGTCAGAATTTTCCTCTATTTTGTGTGACCTGTTGACCCCAGCAGCCACAGGCGTCAGACAGGTATAGGCATCAGCATCACCGCGTCACATCTTGTCATTCTTTCAATGCTCCCCTTTGGTCGTGCAGATGTCATACAGATCTGTGCAGAGGAGGAGAAACCTGTGGTGGTTTAGCTGTTCTGGACATTTCAATTGTTTTAATCGTTCAGGTGTTTCTCTGCCTTCCTCCTTACTCATGCCTCTGGGTCGCTGAGCTGTATTAGTCTGCTCACATGATCCCCATCTCCTCTCGTTCTCCTTCTGAATGTATCTCTGTATATAATGTTATGCAAATATTGACGTGCAGCTTTGGCCTGCTAGCTATCAATTGAAATCAGCAAATCGATGGGCCTAATAGCTGCTCATTATCCACTTGATGCATTTCCAGGGCTAACATTGGAACCTGTCAGCGGTTCCCTAATCAATACAGTCTAAAAGTATTACCTAACCAAGGCCCACACCTTTTTAATAACGCAAGTTGGCTGTCTGGCTTTCTGTCTAGTGGTGCAATGTGGAGCAATGTGGAGCAATAGGTCTGACTTGATGGCTCTGGGCCTAAGTAGAAGAAGCTTAAACTTCTCTGTCATGTCAACACAATATCTCATTAGCAGCAACATTCGCAGACATTAGGTTTCTTAATTTATTTGTTTTAGTGACGGTGTAATGGAAATCCTCATCCGCAAAGCAAAATGTCTCTCAGAGAGTAATTTGGTGCTGATAATCAAGTCTCATCAGTCGGATTTTAATAAGTAACCTATTGTTTCATATTTTCTGTTGTTGTTCAGTCCAATTCCCAGGCATGCGTTGGAGCAGCCTGTTGTTTGGGCCTGGAGAATCGTACGGTAAATACTTTGATGCAGCCAGGATGCTGCTGCTGAGAACAGGGCCAGACCGGAGCCCCTCTATCGCCCCTAGCACACAGCCCTGCTAAGCATAACTCAGCTGTTTGATGCCAAGCTCTGCGAGTGTGTGCCTGTGTGCGTTCATGCGCGTGTGTGTGTGTGTGTGTGTTTACCCAGCTCAGGGGTTACATAAACAAGAGCAGCTAGCCTACAGGTAAGACCCACAGGAGACCAGCCGAGAGAGAGAGAGAGCGAGATGGAGCACTGGTCTCTTACCTTGGCATTCCCCTGGTTTTGTCGCCATTGCTGGAGCTGGATATTCACTAATGAAGGGCAAACAGGAAAATGACTAAAGGAGATAGTAAACAAAGTTGCACATGCACACATCGAATACACTCGTGCACATGTGAGTGTGTTAATATAGTTAACTTGGTGGAGGCAAGCATCCGTGCATGTGTTTGTGTGTATCCCTGATGTATCGGGGGCTGCTGTAAAGAGATGGGGAGAATGTGGGTGGATGGGGGATTGGAGGCGGAGGCTGGCAGCGGGGCAGTTGGCCGCTGGTGCAGAGGGAGAAAGACCGAGGAAGGGAATTGGATGGGGGGGGTTGGGGGGGGGTTCTGCGGAGATAAATCATTAGAGAGCAGGTTATTGGAAATGCAGAGAGATAAAAGAGTGAAGAAGCCAGTAATTGCCTTAAAGATCAGACTACAAAGCATTACTTTAGATTTTACAAGGCCAGTCGGCAACAAAAGAGCAGTAATTTATGAGCTGAGTGAAAAAGAATAGCATAATTACATTAAAAATTAATGCTAATGAGGGCTAAAATGGGGAAGGTGGTTATTATGAAAGTTTGTATTCATCTTCCCTGGGTTGAATGATGGCTAGTGGCTTGATTAATGGCTTAATTTCTATCAATTAGCAGGCAAAAAAATCTCCACTGAGACGGGCCTAAATTGAGCATTGAATTACACATCTTTACCACGGTGCAGAGAGAGAGGTTGGGGGCAAAAGAGGGGAGGGCACATTATTGAAATCTGGGAAACCAAGAGATGTTGTTGCGCGTGAGCGTGCGAGGAAGCGTGAGCGTGCGAGGAAGCGTTTGTGTGCGTGCACATGTGAAAGCCGGGTTGCGAAACTTAAATAAATGTTTATCCTCATGTATTCTAAGAACTGTTGTTTGGGGGGAAAAAATGGGATTAGATTTAAAACAAATCTTTGTGAATTTGAATCTCTTTCTTTGACAAACTATGAATATTATATTCTTTGATTAAACTGGCCAAATTAAAATGGGCCTTTTTTTCCCTGACATGACGAGACCCAAATGTATTTCTTGTACTCAATGTGCTGAAGTCACACTACCCAGCATTAATAGAGCAGCACAGTTTACCCTTTCTTTGCTATCGTTGATTCATTTTTAATACATTCATTAAATGCCTTTAAGCTCCCTGTTTGCCATATCATTCCAAAATATGATCAGATTTGCCACAATTTGTGAGACCTCAATAAAACAAGCAGTTTGTTTTCCTTTTTATTTATTTTTCTCCACACAATAACAAGTGCTGCGGTGATTTAGCTGGCACGCTAGTGCACTCAATCACTGTAATTAATCAGAAACAGCAATATATTCAGCTAGGCTGCTCCTGATTGACAAACTGTAGACCAAAGTCAAGTTTACAAAGACAAGGCTGCCATACCCCGGGGCCTCTTCTCACATGTCGACATGTGCTGTTGAACAGCGCCCTCTTCTGGCAGGGAAGTGTAACTGCTGCAAAACGCTCTCATCTTCAAGGCTGAAGGAGATGAACTGAAATCTGTTTTCATTGGCTGGTTTGATTTTCTCTCCCATCTTCTGGTCTTAATCAATGAAGTGGACAAACAGCTATTTAGAGAGAACAATAGCCTATTGATCCTTAGCCACTCATCAGCACGGAGCCTGTCTGTCCAACTAATTTCAGTAATGAGATGGCCAAGTGAGTTTTCTGACTCCCTCTTTAATACACGTGCGCACACACACACGCATGCATGGGCACAAAAATATGTTACATACATACTTTGCCCAGTCACTATCACTTACTCTCATCTTCTCTCAAATTCAAAACAAAAGTTTATTGATTGAGTTTGATCCCATTTCCTGGTTTGCAGTAATGGTTGTAATGCATTTCAGCATCCAGACACAAATTCCATAGAGAGCTACCAATAACCTAATTTAAAGCAGTACATACTGTACATTTAATTGTCTGCTTTTGTTTCTTTTCCTTCCTGTTTCTTACTCTGTTTTCTCTCTCTCAGCTTTCACTTTATCTTCCTCTCATCGCTGCCAGAGAAGCGTTCCTAATGCGGTGACAATTGAGTCGACCCGTTAAATTAATTTGCCAGATAATGTGTCAATATTAAATATCAACTTTGACCTCTCCGAGCTGTGTAGTGCGCTCGCCCAGCTAGAGTATTGATTTTTGTCTGCCTCTGAGCTTGCTAGGCCCGCACTCAAAGTCCATTATTTTTGATTTTCTCATGAAATACATATCTTTTCCCGCTGACATCTGACAAACAGCATATGGAAGTCATTTTATCTACTAATAATGTGTTTGTCAAAAAGTCTGAGGTCTTAATGGATTCCTGCAGTGCACATGGACAGCACAGAAACAGACAGGCCTGCCAAGGAGATGCTAGCAGATATGGGGGGGTGGATACATGTCAGTGTGGCTGTTTGTGTATTATTTCTTTATGTAGGGCATTCATGCTCAAAGGACAGCAGAGAAGGGGTAATTGAGAAAGTGAATTATTAGCACTGAATTAATTATTGGCCAGTCGAAGGCATTCGTTTTCATTTGATCACTTGTGCAGCCATGCAGTGAGCAGTGATGATAGTGGTATGAAGGACAGGCCACAGTCTCCAGGAGGATATTGGGCCAGTGTTCAGACTTCATCTAGCAGCCCAGTCAAGGTAATGACTATTTTTGGAGCTGCTGTGCAATGCGTCCCTGCTCACATCTTCCCGCACAGGATGACAAGCTGATAGTCTGTCATATAGGAGGCTTAATTCCACTTGTCACTCAGTTGTCCAATTCTGCAGTGCATTTAAATCAAAACCGAGTTTGTTTGAGTGCTATTATGAACTATAATAGGGTGTGTGTGTGTGTGTGTGTGTGAGTGTGTGAGTGTGTGTGTGAGATAGCATGTGATGCTTTGCTGTGAAAGCCGGAACAAATATTCATTTATTCATTAAACACCAGGGCCATGAAGATCTGTTGTGACACCCTTTCTGTAGCTGCTAATGGATTGAATTAATTCCTGCTATTAGCTTCAATTGCATGCTGTGTGTGTGTGTGTGTGTGTGTGTGTGTGTGTGTGTGTGTGTGTGTGTGTGTGCGTGTGTGTGGCCTGTACGTATTATTTATGCCAGACGTGAGTGTGAGTGCAAAGTATGTAAGTTTGCAGACACACGTGTACATGTGGGAGTGCTTGTGTCCCGATGTTCTGTGTGTGTGTGTGTGTGCGTGTGTTCCCATTTGTGTACTTGTTTTCATGACACAGCCTACATGAGTGGAGCAGAGAAACATGGATGTCTGCTGGATTGACAGATAGAGAGATGGGAGAGTGCAGGAGAGGACGGATGGATGGGGGAGAGAGGGATGAATATTGACTGATCAGTGGAAAGATTGACAGCCAGAGAATAATGGGAGCATTCAGACTCTTTTTCTTTTTTTCTTCCCTCCAGTAGCTAACTTTTCTGGTGCACCTATTTTTGCCCTCCTACGCTACGAAAGACAGCTCTTGAATTCTTGAAGTCATTTATTATCTGGTATGCAGAATCCTGGTGTGTTTATATCCAAGAGTAATTTACTGGAAACCATTTCTGTCTTTTTGTTTGATTGGACAAGCCGGAGCAAAATACTTTCTGATGCATGAAAACTGTATGAAACCTAATCACATTTAGTCTCCATAATGCAATTCCATAGCAGCAAGTTTGTGTTCATATTTTGATTATTTTAGAATGCATTATCTGAGTGTAATTCACTGTCTGGCTATTATCTTGTTAGTGTTTTTTTTTCCACTTGCCTTTTGTAGCAACTCTATGCCCTTGGCTAAGCAAGAGTCCTTTTTCATAGAGGCCAAGATTAAAATAGGGGAATATCAGATATTTCATATTGTATGTGTCACAGAGAATTATACAGAGAGATAACGTACAACAAATGAAATCTGGTGCCTTTCAGAGAACAACAAGGGATGGCTGACCCTCTGTGTGTGTGTATGTGTTTCTGAACATGTGTGCATGTTTTTGTTCATAGCCTCTCTTCTGTGTAACATGTGTTTCAGAGGGAACTTCTCTGGAGGAGCAAGTGCGAAGGATAAAGGACATTGAGGCCATCGAGAGTGATTCCTTTGTTCCTCAGGCTTTCAAATCATCCAGGGATGATATAAAGGTGCGTTCTGTCTCTCTTTCTCTCCCTACCCCTCACTCTCGCTATCTTTTCACTCTGTCTCTTATTGAATTTACCTCTCTGCAACGCTGTACCGTCTGTCCAGAGGCAGCCCAGACCAAATCAAACATTCATTCACCGCCGTTTGTTCCGACCTGAGACGGTTTCATCAGACGCTCCACTGTTCGCCGCCTCCAAAGCGGCAGCACCCACACAAAAGCCACAGCAGGCAACAGCCATCCTCTGTCTTCCTCCCTCTGTCTCTCTGCTCCCCCCCTCCTCCCCCTTGGTTGTGCAGATGCAGACAAAACACAGAAGTCATTATTGAAATGTCTCTGAAGGACCAGGAATTAGATTTGTTGGGACACATGGCTGTTTTGAAAAGATAGGCGACAACATGTGACAGGAAACCTGCATAGACTTTTGGGATACAGTCTGGGGAGTCTGACAAAGGTCAAGACCCATGTGGCTGCGACCTAACCAGTCTGACGGCACAGGCTGCACATATCTTCCCTGCTTGTGAATGTAATGCACCTTTTGCTACTTAACCAGGTTCTTCTATATTGCTGGGTGGCAGCTTTCATTGTTCTCACTTATATCTCCTGTACGGGTCTGTTCTCACATGTGTATAAAGTTGGATTAATACCGTAAAATCACCTCACAAAACATAATTTAGAAAAACTGTTTTCTTCAAAAGCTAAAGAAAATATAATTTCTAGTAAAAAGAAAAAAGGGTGCATTTCTGCAAAATTTTAATCGGATGCTTTTTGAAAACAGAAGTGCCTTAATGAAATACAACGGATGAAATAACAAGTTTAAGTTTACAAAAACTAATTTATAACAGATCTTTGTTGGTTTTCAGATTAATCTCTGGGGTATCATTCTCATTATTAGTCAAATATCACTATTAAATAAGATATCCAGAAAATTAATTCTTAGTTGGGAAGATTTCTGTCTTTCAGAGTCTTTTAGCTATGTCACAACTTTGGCTCCAATGAAGAGAATAACTGCTACATATACTGCACATTTAAACATTGTTTGACTACCCTAAACAGATATCTTTGGGTTATTTAATTAAATGATAATTAATTAATCCATTTTAATTTAAAATATTGCCAAAGATTTCAAATAAGCTGCATGTATGCTCAGCATATTATTAGCAAGAATGGTGATGAGCAGTTCTGATATTTGGCACATCACCATACTTATTAGCCGGTGTGTTTTATATCTCGCTCACTTTTTGTATCCTGCCAAATGAATTTTAAGTAGCTCGTTCCAACTGGGTAAACATTTGCTCTGGGGCTGGGTTTAGGAGTGTTTGAAACATGAATGGGCTTGGCAAAGTATTCATTTTGATATTTCTTCTTTATCAAGTACAACAAGGAGAACTGGCCATCCTTCCAAATATGGGGCTTATTATAGTTTTAAGAAATACCTCTAGGGATGGAGGAAGAATCATTGCTAAATATCCCATTTCCTTCTTGGAGATCAGTTTGGACTCACCAGACGGAAAACCTTCATGGTTGCTTTAAGTCCTTCTCGGTTGTAAAGAAAGGGGAAGATACATTTCCTTTGGCTTCAACTGTGACAAAATGTGTTGAATGTTGCGGCATAACTCGCCAAGCTAAGGTGTCATACAGCCGATTCTTTGAAGTGTTAAATACCTGAGCCTGTTCTCGCTGCAGCTGCTAATTTAGCACAGTGAGTCTTACTTACAGAAGATATGAGGGGAGAAACACATGCATGCACACACAGATAGATGAGACGTAAAAAACTGATTCAAGATACAAGCTGATTGCTATCAATACACTGCTTTCTAGACGCTTATTGCATGAGCCAAACTTTCACTGCCATCTGCTGGACAAATGT
Organism: Micropterus salmoides; assembly: GCF_014851395.1. Lineage (NCBI taxonomy): Eukaryota > Metazoa > Chordata > Actinopteri > Centrarchiformes > Centrarchidae > Micropterus > Micropterus salmoides. Next base: position 23,519,719 of record NW_024042261.1, on the reverse strand, counting down.
CATATTGCTTTTTCACAATTCTTTTCTGGGTCCCTATTCTGCACTACATACTAAATGTTTTTAGGATGTTATATATACCGATCTTTATAGTATATTTTTCATTGTCAGTGTACAGACATCTACAACCGTTAATGTTTTATACCAACAGGAAATAATTTGGGAGAGCAAAATGTTTTCCAAATATTAAAAAATGCCTTTCCCTTTTGCTCTGCAAGATCTTTTTGTTTTGCAGCCATGGGTAGAGTCTTCATTTCTGTTTGCATTGCATATATAATGTATGTACGGTTACTTTGGCTGATATATTATTTTTTTAAATTTTGCTTTCACAATTTATTAGTCCCATCTACCATTTATATGCTTATATTTAATGTCATGTTTCTTTATCAGTATGTCTTTGGGTACTCTAAAGCCTTTTTAAATGTTTGAATGTGCTCATTTAGTGTGAGTGTGACCCGTTTTTTGCATGTTTTGTGTATTTCCGTGAGTACAGGCTGAGCCAGCTGAGGTGAAGCTGGAGTCAGAGAGGGCAGATTTTCAGGACATCACTCTTCCTATCTCCATAGTCTACAATGACAGTGACACGCTCGCCCATCCCAGTGTAAGTTCTCACAAGGCAAAGCATTCACTGATTTTTTTTTCCAGTTTGCTTCAATATCACACCAAGCTGTCATACAGTTCTATAACCCAGATTTTTTTACACCCCTTGAACCAGTCAGCAACTCCCAGTCCTCTGCCACAGCTTGAGCTGATCTCGCTTCTTGTCATTTTATCTTTTGGGTACCGTCTTGTTTTTATGGTGCTTATTGATTGGACGAACTTGGTAAACTTTTTCATTTAAAAATGCCGCTGCTGTTACTAACACCACTACCATTTACACCAGTCCTGCATATTCTGACACCGTGCTTTGTAAAGAGTGGGACACTGCGGTATAGTAGATTATAGCCTCCTTACATCACCTCCTCCCCTGCCTACAGACCAATGATGAAAAACGAGAAGGAAACTTTAAACTCCAATAACGCTCCCTGGGGCTTCCCAGTCATCTATCTCCACTGGGGAAACTAAGTTATGCCCTGATGTATGCAGATAACCCCCTCAAATACACACACAGCCCTGTAGCTCAAATGCGCACACACACACACACCCTTAGACAGGCTGATGTATGGTAGCAATATGCCCCAGGCGGGCCCCGGCCTTAGCTTCAGCTCCAGCTCCACTTCCAATTAGAACAGATGAGTCCCATTAGCCCGGCCCAGATACTGTCATCCCACACACACAGCCTCATTAGCACCATGACACCAGCGCAGGGCAGACAGACAAGAACTCAGTGGTGTTAAATCTAACACACAGATAACATGCGGCGCAGCTGTAAGCAGCGTGGGTTAGGAATGAAGGATTGACGTGGTCGGGGTTGCTCTACAATCTGCATAATAATAGACACATATCATAACATAGATGTACAGTACGTACGCACAGCCGGCATGTCAACATTAACTCTCACACAAACACACACACAGTGGATACAGGAATGGTCCTCCAATTTCCCCTTATGCCTCAGTGCCTTGCTTCTCAGTCTCATAGTCATTATGTTACTTCCTAATAAACAGATGCCTTCATTCATCAGACACTTGCAGCAGCAGTTTTATAGCCCTCTTACAATCAATATCACATACAGCTGGTGATGTATTGCGACAAATACAAGTCGCATGCGTAGGCCTTTTATGTCACCAGGCTAACACATCACTAGGCCCACAGAGCTACATGAGTTATTTGTTGGAAATAAAGTTTTTTTATTCTCATGAGCATTTTGAAGTGAGTAGACAGGGAAAGACTAATAACAAATGTAAGATACCACAGCCTTCACTCTAGTTTTAGAGGATCATCACTGTGACTCAGTCCATACTGAGGTCACATGGGTGTCAATGGGCAGTACTGACAACTCTGTGCCAAGCTCAGGAACTTACTAGGAAACGTAGCTCATTCATTTCTGTCACATTCCTTCAGGTTTTGGAAGGCAGGACTGGGCAATCATAACACTACGGCTACAATCACTGCCAGAGGAGACTGTGGAATAAGCTGCTTCAAAAGAAGTAGTTAAACTAGAAATGTTTTGGGGGGGTCAACAAATTCCACTGCTGTCGGTCAAGTTACTTTTTTTTATAGAGCGCAACATTACAAATTTGAATTCAGTCTATCCTTAAATAGGCAAATTAATTGGGGGAAATTAATGTGAAAGTACATAAGGTCAAGGTATGGGGTGTATATTATGTGTCTACCTGTAAAAAAAAAAAAAAAAAAAAAAAGAAATTTTTTTTATTTCAAATTATTTAGAAAATTGACTTTATGGTTTCAATTTCTCAAATGTGAGAAATGGCTGTTTGCTTGTCTTACATTACTTCACCTTAAATTCCTCCAACTGATAGTCAAAATAAGACATTTGATTTGGAAATTTTCCGATGTTTTATAGAATATTGGTTCACTCACGTCTAATATTTTAATTTTATACCTTAAAATATCAGAAATGCAGTTTTTATTTTGTGTTTTTAAGTAGGCCTACAGTTTTTCTACTGTTTAGTTCTGTGGTCCCTCCCTGTCCTCATTTTTCACTTACTTTGTCTCTCTATGCTGTCCTGCAGTTGTTTATGGACAAGGAGAAGGCTGAGGAGCTGTGGCTCAGCAGACTGATCTCGCTACGGCAGGAGAGGCTCATGGGAAGTCCTGTGACCTAAAGGACACCAGAAACCCAGAAGATATTTCCTGTTCCAAGTGCAGTTTCAGTTGCTTTGATTGTGTCTGTCTTGTATTAGGACCTTGCAACGTTTATTACTTTAAATTTCCACTAATGTCTCCTATATATTGTAAAAACATGTCAGAACTTAAACAAATGAACAGTTTTTGGTCCTGGTGTGCTTATTATTTTATTAATGTGATTCAATTGAACAATCTACTGTTCTTTATTTGGCTTCATTTATTTTTAATGAAGGAAGAACCTGTTTTATTGTGTACATGTAGCATTTGATACATTTTGTCTTTTGTAATCAGCTGAGGTAAATAAAGATAGCTTTGGGATTTTTTGGAGTGAAAACTGTCTTGTATTTTTGTGAGTGAATGATGGAGCTAAACCAGTAAGTGGGATTGTAATGATAAACAGCAACTCCCTGGTCACCATAAACTTTTTTTCAAGTAAGATAGCAGCAGTATCTTCAGATAGATGTAGATAAATGAGTCACCCAGCGGTAATCTTATCTCTTTTGTCTGCATCAGGATTGACAGAAGCTTTGCTCCTCTTAAATACATAGACTCATATTCAGTGATTCATGTTTATTCAGTTTTTTTGTTTCTGTTTGTAGGGATTTAAGGCGATGGTAGAGTGCTCTCTGAGGCCTATTTGTGGAACCACCAGATGGTAAATCTATACTGAGTCTGGGACACCGTGTGTCACTCCCATGCCTAGCAAATAGTCGGTCTTGTAATGAAATAATAAATGTGAATGTACTAGATTTGCTAAGGCAAGCACACAAATTAAGCTTTGCTGGGTGAGTGAAGTGTGTTTACCCTCCTTAGGTGTAAAGTGGCTGTCCATAATGTCTTTTCACCCTACAATTACCAAACCAGAATCACTTCAGAAATTAAACAGTGTAGTAATTTAATCCTAAAGAGTTACCTCGTGTGATTTCTTCATCTCAACAACTGTTGATAATTTTTGCTGTTCTGAGTTGGTAGAAGTAGCTGAATAGGGGTTACACAGACCCTGAGAGAGTACATATATTATTTTGGGCTGACATGCACAAGCAACAGACTAAAAATTTGACTTGTGTAAGAAATTTCTAGAGTGCCGTAGCCATGACAGCCACCCACAACATACAGCCCGCGGATAGAAGCTGTTCAAAGCCCCGAATAACCAGCCAATCCGAGGGCTGGATTCACGTCACATGGCCGGTGTCAGCGTGAGTTCGGTCCTAAATGAAATTGTATTGCCACCTCCTCTATAGTAACCGAGGCTGAGCGGTGGAGCTGGGACACCTGCGGCGAAAAGGATTATTTATTATATTTAAAATATTTTCCTCGGCTTTAGGTTACAGCTTCAAAATCCGCGGACATGTTCAGCAGTAGTCTCAGGGAGTTTGACGAGGATCCGTTTTTGTCGTGAGTAACGTTAACGTTAGCTCAACTGCGATAGACCTGTTATTAGAATGTTTTGGCATCAATTAAAATAAAATCAGCAGTTTACCACGCTCTAGCCCAGTCAAAACAGACTTTAGGACTGTGAAAGAAAACCCAAATTAGCAAACTAACCATAGGTAACTTAGCGATATGCCCACAAACTAATAATGTAATATAAATTTGAAGCTAACGTTCTTATCTTTTAACCAGGTTAACGTTAAATAAACGAGTGTTAAGGTTACAGCAGAAAAGGACAAATGTAACGTAAGAGATCTACTTTTAATGATTGTTTTTATTAAAAATATTAGGCCAAGTTCTAACATTAGGCCTAGTAACTCACTCACGTTGGCTCAGTAAGTTAGATGTGTAGGTAAGTTACCTAAATAGTAATAAAATGTGGCTTCCTACACATAACGTTATAGGTAAGTTGAGCAGCTTGTTAACTGTTTTCTTTGGGCTCTGTCATGTGACTGCTACTGTGTCCATAACTTGTTAACACTATATTACATTGTAACGTTAAATCACGTTCACAAAAGCCATTCCAGTTATAATTTAAAGAAGCTGTTACCTAACTACAGCTGCTGTAAGATCACTGATTTTTATGTGACTTTATATTCTTAATGTAAATAAATAAAAAATGACATGGGAGACTAGGCATTATTTTGTCTCCTCCATGTACTTTGATATATTGTATCATATTAGGAAGGGAATATAAAATACAGTTTTAAGTAACAGACTTTCCAGTATAAGTGAGAGACAGTAAGTAGTAATTGATCATTTGTGAATAACTGTTTACATTGACACTGGTCACTTTGACTCATTACATGAGGAAACACCTGCTGAGTTAGTGGGGCCACACTTGACCTGACCTCTAAGGCTAGTAAGTAAGTAGTAAGGGTGGCTGAAATTATTTTAGGGGTGCTTCTTTTTTAAATATGTTGTGGTCACTGAAGAATTTATCTGTAATGGGCTCCAAGCTGGTGTAGGTTATGTAAGTCACTAAATACAGGAGTAGATCCCAACTCAAAAATCGGCGTGCCACTATTTTCGGCCGATATGAGCTAATTGCAGATACATCGGTATCCGTGTTTATAACAGCCGATAAATGACAATTAAAAAAGAAACTCAGAGATGGAAGACGGATCCTTCAGTCATGTATGAGTGGTTGCATAGGTTGTCTTTTTTTGTATACATTTGAGTCTTTGTTATTAAACATTTAATAAATTATTCTACTATTTATAACAACAAAAAAAGTTTATTGTATTATCTTGGTGAGTTCTCTTAACTACACATAACACATGTTAGGGATAATCTTTGTTTATGTTATGCTTTCTGAAAAGAAGGAGAAATAAAACAATATAGGTCAATATATTGGAATATCGGATTTTCAATAAGTCTAAAAAATCCCATTTCAGCCGGCTCTATATAGAAGTACAGTATATGTGGTATAGAGACCTTTTCAGTTCTTTTTCCTCTCCAGGAACTTGATTTGAGGATGCTGATTTGCTGTGATTTGCTGTCCTTAACATCATCTTGCAGATTTGCACAGAATTCCAAAATTCCTTAGATTCACGTTGTCTTTACTTTCTCTTCCTCTGCCATAGGGATCCTTTCCGGGCTCACAGGGAACATATGCGGCAAATGATGCGTAGCTTCTCTGAGCCATACGGTGTGCCCTTAATGCCCAGTATAATGGATGGGAGAAACCGTGGCCGTGAAATGACAGAGCATCCTAGCTCATCCACTGCGCTGAGGGGCGAACACAGGGTGAGGACATGCATTTCGAGATGCACTCCTTTTACAATTTTGAGTGGTTTGTCTACTTGTGTGAATAGGCTATAACGCTATACCCAGTGTTTTCCAGTATCCATGTGTGTACAGACACGTGCCTAGTGGACATACATGTCATTTGGGTCTGTGTGGAACAAAGGCTGAAGCCGCTGCTACAGCAGTTCACTCATACAGTTAGGCCTTGTGTGGCTTATAACCACTGAAGTGTTTGGAGGGAGTGTTAAGTTTACTAAGGTTATAGTGGAAGCTGACCACTGGCAGCATAATTAGAGCACCTCTCACTGAGGTATGGGGCCATGTGAGTCTCTGGTTTACTGGAAGGGCAACCCCGTTGGCCTCTGTGGACAGTTATATCTAGCCCTGAGGAGCCCTATTTATAGTGCATTGTTCCACTGACACACTGCTTTCTTGCGAATACACGTACAGACTTCTTTAACACTTAAACCAAAAGGACCCCAGAGAATTCTGCTTTGCTCTCCCGAGGTGAGCTGCTGCAGAAAATAACAGTTTATTTTCATCTAATTCTTTTTGGCCTTGTTTTTATGTTAACTTAAAATATAATTTGTCTCCAAATAGAACCACGTCCCCGGTAAATCTTTAATTTCCCACAATTCTGTTGTATTAGCTTAGAATAAGGTTGTAAAAGTGTGGTCATGTTATGGTGGTTAGAGTGTACTCGTTGACCATTTGTTTGCCTTGGAAGATTCTGATGTTATTTGTGCAGCATTGTAATGAAAAGGCCAGCGGGCGGGCAGGGGGGTAGATTTGGTCTGCCATGTTTTGCACCCGTTAACCTTTCAAAATCAAATCAGCCCCTGTATTCCTTATATATCCCCGCTAAGTCAAACTTAGTCCCTGTCATCTTCTTTGATCCCACTACCTCATGAGAGCCTGTATATTTATCCTCGATAATGACTTTAATCAGAAGTCCAGCCCCAATAGCCAGCAACCTCTCTTTATTAGCATCATGGCATTAACTAGCTAATGCCAGCTGAGGAGGGGCTCTGAGCACTTGACTAATGACCTCAGTGACAGTGAGCGAAATGGAGCTACACTGCAAAATATCAATCCAAACAAATCATTGAATCTAATATTAGGAGTAATATACTGTTTTTTGTAAATGTTTTGTTGCATGACTTGTCCTTCAGAAAATGATGAAAATACAGTATCTCAGTCCACTGGCAGAGTTATGTTTTTCTTTTTTTGTGGAACAATAGGATATTATGAGGTGAGTTTTTGCAGCACAAAAACAAGGTAGGGTTCTACTGAGCTGGATCACAAGCTGCATAGGGGAAGCAGATGTGAGAGCTTTGCAGTTTGAAAGAAAAATATTTCTATAGCCTCCCTTAATTGTCACGAACAATAAACCTACTCTGTGGTAAAATAGATGGAATTAAGCTTAACTGAATTACCATACAGATCTACTTTTTTTTTAATCAAAGAACTCCCACTCCCACACACACTAATCTCAAATATCTGAATATAAGGAGCAATCTTGTGGTGCCCAGCAGTGGTCAGAGGTCTAAAGCTCTGGTGCTGCGTTGTTTGGCTTTGTAAAGCCATGTGTGCGGATGTCATAGACACTTTTCCCGTTGTTGTTCTTTTGGTCCATCTGTTTTGGCAGAAAGTGCTTTGGCAACCCCGGTGCGTTAGCAGCTAGGTGACAGACCGCTCACTCTCATGCCGCTCTCCAGTATCACAGGCACAAATGCACACACAAAAATATATGCACAAACACATACATACAATTTTAAAACATGCTCACAAGCATGATTACGCACAGTCAATTTAATTTAGTTTAGTCTAGTTTAAACAAGTTTATTGGCATGAATGTAAAACAACAATATTGCCAAACTACAAATAAATTACAAAAGAATTTATTTTATACAGTTCATTAAATAAAGTAAATAAAACAGTAAAAGTGTGTGTTTTGTGTGTAAAAATAAATGATTAAATATTAAAAAAATAAAATAAAATATAAATAATAAAATAAAAAAACTGTAAGCGTGTGCATGTGATGTAAGTTCAGTTCATGTGGTTCATCACATAAATAAAATAAAATATTAAAAATTAAAACTAAATAAATAAATAAAACAGTAAACATGTGTGTGTATATATTAATAGACAAAAAAATCAGTATCAAATGTGAAATTAAAAAAACAAACAAATGAAAATAAAAAAACAAACAATGAAAATAATAATTAGAATTTTTTTCAGAATGATTATTTAATATAATTATCAGTCTGGTCTGAGTTTCAGGTATGTGTACACATACGAGGAATTTGTACATTGACTCTGGATTGTACATTGCTGATGATGTGCTTACTCATACAAAAATAAAATATCACAATAATAAAAATAAAATCAGATCTTCAGTGTAGACAACACAAATATACACACTATTAACAAAAACAATATAGACATATTGACAATTGACATATTGACAAATAGTGCAGTGAGCAGACTGCAAAAAGATGCAGGAGTATGTACATGTCGGAGGTGGATGTGATATACAGGTACATATACATGCATACATGTACACATAATGAAGTATAGTGCAAAGGATGCTGGAATAAATAAGTAGTAAGTATTTTATGCAGGAGTAATGACTTGAGGTAGGTGGATTTGGTATACAGTATCTACAATATGACAATATAACAGTATGTTATGTTAAGTACTAAAATAGAGAATGGTGAATAAATAATAAGTGTTAGCCAGTAAACAGGTGGCTGATTAGACACAGAGTTATAGGGGAGTTTCTGTGTGTCTGATATAAATTCGAATTCAGGCTATATTTGGGAAATGTTTTGAAGTGTTTCTCTTAATGTTTTATATTTAGGGCATGAGGTTAGAAAGTGCAGTTCTGTCCTCTGCTCTTACAGAACTCGGTGTGGAAAGATTCTATGATTGTTTTGTCCCATTTGTCAAATTCAGAATTTAGTTTTGGTCCACAAATTTCTAAGCCATATAGAATTATTGGTTCTAGTACAAATTGGAAATTTTGAATCCAGATTTCATCTGGCATATAGATTTTAATGTTTTTTTATTGCATAGAAAGCTCTCCTTGCTTTGTAGATCTTTAATAGCTATGTTGAGGTTTTCTGTGTATGTAATGTTGAAGCCAAGGTAAGTTTAGTTTTTTGTATATTGCAATTTAGTGGTGTCTAAATAGAAATTGTGTGTAACCTGATTTCTGTATTGTTTCTGAAAGATCATTATCTTAGTCTTTGCTGTGTTTACTGTCAGGGTCCATGTCTGACAAAATCTCTGCTGCTGCAAACCTTCTATAGTAGGTGAAAGCAAAACTAAATCATCTACATGCAGCAGACCTCTGATCTCTGTGTCGTTCAGGATGAGGCCAGGTGCTGCAGAACGCTTCACTTTTTGTATACATGTTCTTAATCAAATCATATGTTGTTGGTTTTTTTGTATTTGATGATTTCGTTGAGGATTCCACAAGCCAGTCTCTGCATGCAAAATAACACCGACACACTGACTTGCAAATACACACACATTCGCCACATAATACTGAAAGGCTTGCACTTCTTGTATTAGCTTGCTAAGCGTTAGATTCCCAGTGGGGAAAAAGGCCCGTCTTACCTTCCAAGGCTGCTATGAGTTCTCACATTTCCCACTCTCTTGCCAATGTATCCACCGCCCGGTTTATATCACCTTTCAAAGTACTCATTCATCTGGACACTTATATATAAAAGTACAGTCGAATGACAATCAAGCATCATTATAAGTTAGGTGTACTACTTTCCATAATTCTTTGGTTTGTACTGAGAAAGCCTGGTGGTACAGGGGCTGGGAAAAGGCAGTAAGTAGAGCTGATATCATCTATGATGTAGATTTATATTTTCCCCCTGCTCTGACACTCTTCAAAAGTGAGAAGAAACATTTGGCAATGTGAAGTTTAGCATCCTTATTCACCTACAGCAGTTTTAAAGACAGATTCAATGCCTCCTTATTTTCTCTATGGTCTTCTAGTTCCAAGAGCACACATTTAACAAAATTCCTCTAACTCCCCCGGTGATGCACCACTTCCTAGGAGCTATGCGTTTGCAGTACAACCTCAATTTTAGTATGAATTGTATCGACAGTACATGTCCCCGATGGTGTGACTCATAGCTCCCCCAGGAGCTGGAGCAGCCTGCCTCAGAGGGCACAGTGGCAGGTTCAATATCAGATAGAAAAGAGGATGCCAATCTGCAGTTGTCCAGACAGCCTAAAATAATGTGTTAAAGACCACTGGGTCTACGTTCCTTATTTTGCACCCACAGTCTCTCCTGTGCTCAACCCCGGTCTAAATATAATGCTGCAGATATGTAACTGGCATTTATTAGTTCATACATGCCACTCTGAGATAAAATTGGCCATGCGGCTTCAGAGATACTGGTCAGGAGCGTTTTACATCAGCTTGACATTTGAAAAGAGCTGAGAGAGCAGCCTTGGACTCTTTGGCCCATGTTAGATCCCTGTCCTGACTGGTCTGTCCAGCCCACTGCAGCCTTCCTAGAATGAAGCTCAGTTTCAGTGTTAAACCCACGCTAATCTCTGGCAATGCGACCCAATTACACATGGAACACAAGTCATTCAACACCCCACTGATTACGCATAATACCCCTGTGCATCACACCCCAAGAAAGCACACACATACACACACAAACAGACACATACACACACACCGCGATGCTTATCCAAGGCTGGAGGGTCATGAACACCTGCGGTTTTGGCTCAGAGAACACAGGACTGAAGGCTGCAGGCTGCTCCCTCCTCATTGGCCTGCCAGTCCTTGGTGCTTGCACTCTCAGGAGGTTCACGGCCTTGAAGGGTTGTGCTTGAGGCCATGTGGAGAGCTGTGTGTAGCTGTGTCGAGGGCTTAGTGACCGATGTAAGACAACCTAACAGCTTACTGGCAACAACCTCAACAACCATGCAAAATGTCAACATGTGTGTGTAACATGCTATACAAATACTATGCTTTGTTGCTAAACTGATATTGTTTCAATCCCCAGGATATGAGCCGGTCATTGTTGCCCTTTGGCAGTAGTGACAGCACGGTCAGTAGAGTCCTCTGCTGTTCAACTGCACGATCATATGAGTTTCTCATTTAAACCCATGCTGGCCAAGTGCATGCTCCAACTCTATAACTGGTCCCAGTGTTTCCTCTACATTCACTCCAAATTTACTCCAAATAATGCCAATCTATGAAGTACTGCGTTATTCCCATCTTCATATTGCCAGCAATCATTTTAACTCAGTCACATTATGGTTTAATGGAAATTGGAACATTGCTTAAAGCTTACCTATTCTCCTTGAGGCCACACTTCACCCTCAGGCTGTGCAGGCTGTAAAAGTGCACTAGTGTAGTAGTAACTACAGTGTATAGAAAAGTTCTAACTATGACAAAGTTGCAACTATGACTATGATAAAATAGCCGTAATATCTGTAAAATGTTAAACACTATCTACACATCACAAACAAGATGCCTGTTCCACATGCTGTATAATAGGACATCAAGTTTAACTGTGAAACTAATTAATCAGATTAATTAACAGGTAATTTGCAGAATTGTATGGAATATTTTGAATGTGACCCACGACTAACTTACTTGTCATTACACCCTCCTCACAAAAGCACACACACTAGTAATACCACACCTAAATATATATATATATATATATTCTTGTGGAAACACTGTGACCGGTGGGTTGCTTTCCTCCTTTAACTGCAACATCATCACCTTTGTTCCGTCAAGAAAATCTCTTGGAGGGGATGGGTGCAATTTAATGAGGAGTGTCTGTTGTACAAGGCTAATGATGATGATGATGATGATGATGCATCTTTTTCTGTCAGATTTGAGTCCTGACTGCACGCTCACAGAATATCTGTCTAATCTACTGTGAACAAATTTCATTTGCATGGTGATTGATGCATTTTTCTGCAACATGCATGACTGTCTTGAGTGGTGTGCAGTGTTTTTCCAGGCTCAAAATACGGTGGTACCCCAGCTGTGCCCTACAGAAACGTTTTGTTTGTTTGTTTTTAAATAGGAAAATAAATATGAACATAAGGCAGTGCTTTGTATTTATATAATAATGACAACAATTAATTCAAAATATATATAATATAGTTTACACGGTCATCAACAAATATTACAAGCAGGATTTATTTCCAGATCATTTAATCTGTTAAGTTCAACACCCTGCTGTAAATCTGACCTTCATCAAACATGGAAACAGGAAAAATCTTAAATAAAAACATATGTATTTGCTCACTGGACTTGGTTTGTAGTTTTGTTACGAGTGTTACTAGGTCACTTATTGTGAGGTGATAAAATGTGAATGTCCTAGTTACAGTGTCCCAGATGGCACACATGCAAGATGCATTTAGCACACTGTATTCTGTGTTTGTACACATGGTGGAGTTGTTTACAAGCTGATAATGCCTAGTGACTGTGTGGCATACGAGCCCAGCTGTTCAACTCTTGCGGCCTTTGGCTGTTCTTTTTCCCTTTGTGTTTGTGTAGGACATGATGAGGAACCCCTTCAGCATGTTTGACAACATGATGGCCAACATGAAAAACAGGATGGAGGAGATGCACAGAAACTTTGTGAGTGTATTCGTCTAACGTTGAATTTGTTGTTCGCTTCCTTTTTTGTTTTGTTGCTTTCGCCGACTGTTGTGGGACATAGACTGTATTTGCTTAACTGTGTGTGTGTGTGTGTGTGTGTGTGTGTGTGTGTGTGTGTGTGTGTGTGTGTGTGTGTGTGTGTGTTCCAGGAGAATATCTCCACAGATACAAACACCCACTCATACAGCTCCTCATCAGTCATGACATATTCAAAAGTTGGAAATGAGCCTCCCAAGGTCTTCCAGGCGACCTCATCAACACGCCGTGCCCCTGGAGGGGTAAGTACCCCATCAGGCGTGTTATACCACATTATTTCACAGTGCTTTAGAGCACAGTGCAGAGCTCAGAGAAGTAAAGCTGTATGTGGAAGGCTCACTCATTCTGTCCTTTGTGAGTGATCATCGTGATGACTTCCCCCTGGCCTTTCCTTGTGAGGAGATTATCGCAAGCTAACTTTTCTCGCAGTGGTATATGATGACTCTGTTCCGTTAAGGTGTGCTGGAGATCATTTCAGTGATCCTGCACACACATTAACCATGCTTGATTGCACCAGCTGTGTGTAAGTTCTCTCCTAAGTTAGCGTGTAAAGTCAACACTAGAGGCTTAATAAGTACAAGTAAGTTTGTAACTTTAATCAGTTACTAAAATTGGTTGAACTGTGATTACATGGGGCAGAACCTAACTAGTTTAGACATAAAGTCATAACTAAGTGGCCAATAAACAATCAAAGATTGGTAAGTTCAATCATCACGGTTACCGTGCACGTTAGCTTTCTGGCTGGCATAAGCCACTTGGCATCAATGCACATGGTATTAAAGCTAGATCGACATTAAAATGTCATAGCAATACATTAGGTCTCTACTGGATTACTGGGTTGCAAAAGGACATGCAATTAATGAAAACTGATGCTGTATCACCATTAGTGAGTATTATTCTGGGACATTATCTGATTCACACCTCCCCTGGGGTATGTGTAACTATGTAGTTGTTACGTAGAGTTGTTATAACTTATCTCCCTGGTGCAATCTCTTTTATTTTAGCAAAGCAGAAATCACAACTTAGAAATTATTTATATCATAGGTAGGTTTGAACTTACACACAGCTGGTGCAGCAGGCTGCGGGCCCTGGAACTGGCACTCCTAAATGGAATGCAGCCATTGATACTATTATTAGCTAGTAAGTAGTCAAACCGTCTAACTGTCTACATTTGGACTGGACTGTTTATGTAAAGGAACAAAGGAAATAAACGTGTTGATTGCTAATCTCTGGAATTAATCTGATTTCTCATGGACCAACTGATGTGTCTGATGGGTTTAATAATGTTTTATCACCAGATCAAGGAGACACGGCGAGCTGTTAAAGACTCTGAGAGTGGTCTGGAGAAGATGGCCATTGGTCACCACATCCAAGACAGGGGCCATGTTGTTGAGAAGAAATACAACAAAAAAACAGGAGAGAAGGAGTTCATCCAGGACTTCCAGAATCTGGATGAATGTACGTGAAAGTGAGACAGGGAATGTATATATGGGCTGCTTTCCATCCCCTGATAGTGCGCTCTCAAATCCCTGAATTCTGCTCCTTTATCAAGTTGCTGCAGTAGTTATGCACATTTCCTACTAAAATAAATGCATGAAGTGAACCACATGGAGCTATTTCAGAAATCATTCTGGAATGCTTTCTAATTTTGTCAATTAAATTATGTACTGTACTGTACTGTGATTACATAAACAGTAAATACTGGTTTACTAGCCAGCCATAGCTTTAGCACCGTCTTTTGCCATTCGGCAGATGTCTGAATGTGGTCAAATCATACATGTTTATGTGCTCTGATAAGTCTGGTGGTTAAGTAGACCAGCCACTCGGACGCAACATTACTGCAACAAATATGCCACTGTCCACGTACTTCTAGACCATCAGTCCACATTACAAATGTTTCCTAACATGATCCTGATCCTCCACCCCCAGCTGAAGCACAGTCTTTTGACGATGAGTGGAAGCAGAAGGTGTCAGAGTTTCAGCCATCTGGCCCCATGTCTCGCCTAGAGGAACCCCGAGTCCGTGGTGTTCACCGGGCAGCCCTCACCGGCTCCAAGCAGGCCCACAGGTCAGTATTACATGCTCAGATGCCGCGTCATGTTGAAGACAGGCCAGAATCTGCAGTTCAGGATCAAATGACAAACAAGACACTGATAGTACACACATCCCGTACACTTAAATAAGTATATTGTTATCACCTCACGATACAGTGAATCTGAATTGTGATTATTTCCTTCGTTTTGTATTTTCCACAGTGACCAATCAAAGGGCAAGGCTGAGGGTAAACGCCACACGAAAGGCTCGACAAAGCAGTAAAAACATCTGGTTGTGTGCTTATTAAAAGTCTTTCAAGCATCTCATGCTCCACCCACTGTCACTGCCCCATTCCAGTGGACACTAATTTTGCTTTTTCGGGGGTGAAATTACTCCTCCCATCTCACTGTTGATATTTTGAATCTCAGCACAGTTCACACTTATTTACATAAATATGGCAAGACTTATGGGGCTATGCTGTGGTGGCATGAACCTAAAATGAAGGTAGTTGAGACGTAGAAAAAAAAAATCTAAAATCCTATGGTATGCTTTGGAGAATGGCTGAAAGGAATGTGAAATATATGTGATTTATAGTGTGTTGGCTGTAGAACAAGCAAAACCAGCAAAATACTCCTCTAACAGTAGTAATTAGTCTTATATGCTTATAGAACAGTTCGATAAAGGTACAAAGGGTCCTTGATCTTTTACAACAACCGGGATTAGTATATCTGTGGATGTTTTGGTGTTAAAAACAATTAAATTAAACTTGTGTGCATTGTAAGAAATAGATTAACATGTAATTAAGGGTCATTGGCACTGCTTGTATCACACATAAACAGTCAAAGAGCAATTCATTTATATAATGTTGCATCAGAGAAATAGAATTAGCTAATTTTCATTATGCAACAAGACACCAAATGTAGCCACTTATTGACCGCTTGAAATCCACTAATGCACTTGTCTAAATTGTCTTTTTGTAATTATATTGTGTAGTGTTGGATGCTCTAGATATATGTATTTTATCTGATGTAATCTTTGTAAAAAGAAAAATAATACTCTTCCCTTTTTATATATTACTTTGGTTTCTCTTGTTTTTCATCTGATGAACTCCGTGCTGCGCAGCACAATATCTCGACAACGTCTGGATTATTCTCAACAATTCGAGCTTTGTTCATGTATATTTATTCAAGCTTTACAAATAAATTATGTCAACACAGACTATGGTCTCAAAATAAAAATGTGACAATATGAAGATTAATTTGTTGGGGGTTTTTTTTTTGGGGGGGGGGGTGGGTTGGTTTATTAGTTCCACTCACTTTAATATTCACTGATAAGGAAATATAAGTTTACAAACACTTAATTGTTAATGAGTAACTGTATGTTTGTTTCTGTAGACCTGCAGACGTCTTGTGAGAGCAGGGGCATGTATTCTGGTGAACTAACTTCTATTTTTGGATCTAAGTACTTGTCAGTAGCTCAGATTGGTCTGAGATGTTACACAGCTGCAAGCCTATCTGACTGCATGAATCCCTTAGCTTTCAATATACAGATGGCAAGGAGCCTCTGACCTAGGCAACAAGTTCACTGACACCCTGGAAATCTCAGTACTGTAACTGCTCTTGACATAGTGACGCTCATAATAGTTATACACTGTCACCCAGTCTATTAGCCTACAATATGAATTGCACTATCGTCCCCCAAAAAGTCTACTCTTTAAATTCCCCGGGGCCACGGCTCTGTTGCCACACAGAATCAACACTACTGCTTCAATTGGGGTTCATTCAGATAATATTTTTACAGGATCCTTCAAGGGCAAATAGTTTGGCTATTTTTTAATGCAAGTGACCACTTCCATTGAAAAGAGTGACATTTTCCCCTTTTACTATATCCAGTGTTAAAGCTTATACAACTTTACTGCAGACAAATAAGATAAAATGGTCAAATTAAACTATGTGGTTATTTAACAGCACAGCTGAACGAAAGACTTTGCTGCAGATTTTCTTTATGATCTTCCCACAATATTACAGTACCCACAACTTTTGAATCATGCTCCAACATTACATCCTCCTCATTAGTTAAAGATGTTATTGATAGACAGGTCTTCCTTTGTGCATCTTGAATAATGAGAAAACATTAGTATCAGTAGAAAGGTTTTAATATTCCATACAAATAAGCTACAAAAGACCTGTGAATACTGAGTTGGCTGCTACAACTCTGCCACCACCTGCTGGTCATCTTAGAATATGACTTTTTCCACAGGAATCTTTACACAGTGTTCTCAAAAAAACAGAACTTCAATAAAAATCATAACCAAATATACAGGATCTTGAGAAAATGAAACAGCATCTTGACCAATGTAGCACAAGACTGAGTTCTGAATATGGGACGTCCCCAAATATGAAATCTTTCCTCTTTTTCAAAAGTGTCACTAGATGCAAAAAGAGTTGGGTTGGTCTGGGCCAAGGACTACATGATTCCCTGAGGCTGTGCCTTTCCTGCGATCTTCTTGGAACACTCCAGCAAAGCGTTGTGAATATCTTTGGCACAGGAGATCTGAGACTTGATCATGCCGAGGTATTGGGCATAGGACATGGACTCTGTCTGCACGGTGTCTGGCTTGGTGGCTGTTGGGACCAGGTTGGGTGAATGTTTGGCACTGTCGATGCTCTGGGAGAGGCACTCATATGCCAGCCGCTGCACAGAGGGGAAGAAAAGCATGTGTTTTTGTAGTGTATGTGGCGTGTGATATACACAGACAGATACATAACTTTTTTTCTTTTAAAGACAAGGTGGGAAAGCCTCTCAATCAACATTTGAACTGCAGAACAGGAAAACTTGATTAAACCACTGCTGATGAAATTCTTCAAAAAAAACTACCTCACTTATTCCCAGTCTTATCTTGATGCCAAAGTCTGTTGTGCTGCAGTGTATACATTCCTACATTTGTATCAATACCTCAGAAGCTTTGATATTTCAAAAACCCACAGAGATAAAGATGCGAGTTGCGTTGGCAGGATGGTGACTCACTCCCCTCATCTGTTAAACGTTAACTATGTGTGGCTTTAAGAGGGTTGGACTATTTGTTTTCTTATTTACAAAAACAGAAAAAAAAAATTTGAGCAGTTGAATAAATACAGACAATCTTGAAGTAAAAATAAGGGAGAGAACTTTAGTATCAGCTGTGGTGACCAATGAACAAAAGGACATACACCATCAGTCCTGGCTCCCCATCAGTACTTTGGTGTGTATATTGTGTTTAAGTCTTACCAAACACAGCTCCAGTTGATCGCAAAGGGCATAAAACTCCTCTAGGCTTTTGTCAAAGCGCTGAACAGAGGCGTCGCTGCTTTTGCTAAACCAGAATAAAAACAAAACAAATCAAAAACCAGGACCGACAGTGGCAGAAACATCATTCATCTCAAGGCCGCTGTTGTAAATTGACGGTCCCCCGACAAGGCTACTTACATGCCGTTGTCAATTGACGTGTTATGGGCCAAATTCAAGGATGCTATCTTCATTACATTCTGAAAATGAAAAATAAAGTTTCTTTATCTGCGACACTACAATATTTTGCCAGTGAAGTCGTTCAATCCAACTTTAACGTATGCTATTGTTAGCAGATGTCTCAGCAGCAGTTACCTGCAGACTCTCCTTCAGCTGTGGGATGAGCATCTTAAATCTGAGAACCGGATCAAAGTCTTGCTGTTGGCTTAACTGCTGCTGCTGTTGTTGTAATGAAGTGGGCTGTTGTAACCCGGCCTGAGACATCGGCCCACCGGGCTGCTGCTGCTGAGAAGCCATCTTGACCAAGCCGGAAGAAGAATTAAACATCCGGTTCATCGTTTTTCAAAACAAAGCGCTTCTTCTTCTTTATGTTTTACAGCGGGGTCCAGCTTATTTGCCACATTACCGCCACCTTCTGCTCCGGAGTGTGGATCAGACAATAGACTTACAATCCAGAGCCCTTGAAATAGGGCGATCTAAATCTAAATCCTTTCACACAAAAAAAAACTTGCCCTACATTTTGTCCTCCATGCTTTACAACCTAATCCTACTATAAGATCCCAATCCGTGTCAGCACCATATCCCTGCTCATCCATCATATTCTGTAAGGAACCATGGATGTATCATGCATAGTCTATGATATCATGTGGGGGAAAAAAACTACAAGAAAACTCTTATAAACCCTTAACCCTTACCCTTATAAAAGCTACCGTGACTTTGCTTTAATGTGACATGTCCCTCACAAACCTGTCTGTTGTTTTCTAATTATTTTCACTGTTTTGTTTAGTGCACAGTGCCTCAACCTCAACATTGCCAGGAGTCTCTTCTCTCCTGTGTTCCTGTCCTACTACCCTTGTAAGTTTGACACTCTTTTAAAATGAATACAGATGCATCCTTTTCCTCTCACTGTCCCACCTTTCTTGCCACATTTAGTTGTTTCCCCCCCCTCATGTTACACATTTGACCTCTGCTTTACTGATACTAATTTGCATTTGTGTCCCTTCTTTAAAGCCCTTTTTGCAAAATCATTAACCCAGTCATTTCCCCTCACCCTTACATATGCTGAACCAATCCTGCGCTACCAATTCCTAACCCATTTCCACTAATACCTTGTTTGCCTATTTAATGAGCTATACTCCTTGGTTTTCTCGGTGGTTCCTTGAAGGCAGCAGCAGCAGCAGCAGCAGCAGCAGCAGCAGCAGCAGCAGCAGCGCCGCGGCGGAAGAGAGACGGCCCTGCAGCCGCTGTTCTCTGGCAGAAACCCCGTAGTGCAGTACAACAGCGCCATTCGGTAACTTCAGCAGTATCTAAAATGGCAGGAGCTGATGGAGACGACTCTCTCTACCCTATCGCGGTTCTCATTGATGAGCTGCGAAATGAGGATGTTCAGGTAGTAATTTTCGACTTTAATATTCATTTATACTGTACAGTAAAATCGAGCCATTCTGGCGTATTTTCTCAGTCGGGCATCTGATTGCTGACTAGCTAATGTGCTAACGTTAGCTAGCGTTCCCGGCCAAGGCCTATCAGGAATGTTCTGCCGGGCGCACCCTGTCTTGCTAATCTAGCTGGTTTGCTTTCATCATTTACAACGTTAATTGTATAGTTGGATTAACTCTCGTTGTATTTTTTAATTGCTGCATACACCTGAAATGGACAGGTAAAACAGTTAATTGGGAAACGTAAAGACAAGCTAACCAGGTCACTGGTTTAGCCGCTAACGTTAACGTCGCATCACTGGTGAACAGCAGTATGCTAGCTAATTGACTAACGTTAAAGTTAGCAATCACAACAGCAGGGCGTTGAAGGCCGCAGTGGGTGTTACTCGCGGCTATTAACCTGTTTATGCCTTATCAATGAACGTTAAGCCAGCGTTTCGATATTTGCTATCTCAGCTAATCGTCTCTTGAAACGCTTTTTATGCAAAGACGCGGACCGTAGTTAGCCCTAATAAATGGTATATCCTGCTTGGCTAAGTATCGTGAGGCTTAACGTTACTTATCGACACTGGTAAATGTGCTTACACGTGATTGTGAACGCTTGACTAACGTTTGCCTATTTTGTGCACAGTTACGACTGAACAGCATCAAGAAGCTGTCCACTATTGCTCTGGCTCTTGGTGTTGAGAGGACTCGCACTGAACTCCTTCCTTTCCTCACAGGTAATGAAGTCAGTCACCAGATGTTTGACACAGCAGCTATGACCTCAATGTTATTGTCAACCTGTTGTCACATGGAGAAATGCAGAATGTGTTGAACTTTAAACCATTACATGCTTTTGCAATAGCTGTCAGTTATCCTGTTACACTTTGAGACGTGTGTGTGTAAAATTATATATATAAAATAAAT
The DNA here is from genome assembly GCF_014851395.1 of Micropterus salmoides. Lineage (NCBI taxonomy): Eukaryota > Metazoa > Chordata > Actinopteri > Centrarchiformes > Centrarchidae > Micropterus > Micropterus salmoides. The sequence continues at coordinate 23,499,208 of NW_024042261.1, read as the reverse complement.
AACCAGTCTTCTGTCATCATTTAGACACCATCTACGATGAAGATGAGGTGCTCTTGGCCTTGGCTGAGCAGCTTGGCAATTTCACTATGTTGGTGGGAGGGCCAGAGTACGTCCACTGTCTCCTGGTAAGCCACTAAAGATTTTATTTAAATGCATACGCTTATTAGGGGACAGATCTTAAGGGACAGAAAACCCATTTGATGTTGTCAACACAATATGCTGCCTTATCCATTGTAAACCATGGATATGTTACATAATGCAAGGATACAGCTCAGGATATAGATGTGTACTGTAAGGCTGGCTGTGGCCACACAGACACTGTACTTGTTGTTATGTAGTGCTGTTGGTCTCTTCAGAGGGGTTGTTGATTTAAAAACTAACAAAAAGGCTGCATTATTTCAAGTTATGGAAATGTCTGAAATTGACTTTCTAGCTGAAAAAAAATTAACCATGAAAACCCTTGCCCATTTGGATTTTATATAGACATTTCTATAGTTTCCTCCCTACACAGTCCACAGTGCATACCTTTTAGATTACCTAAACCTCAAATATTGTCTATGAAGAGTATTTGATATTGCCCTCTACCTGTTAATACATTCAAAGTATAAAAAAAACACAAACATTTGCATATCTTCTATATGTAAATAGTTGAATAACCATATCTGACCTTATTCCTTCTTGATACTCAGCCTCCTCTGGAGAGCCTTGCTACAGTGGAGGAGACTGTAGTTAGAGATAAAGCTGTGGAGTCCCTGCGGAAGATCTCTCAGGAGCATTCACCAGTTGACCTGGAGGTCCACTTTGAGCCTTTGGTCAAGCGGCTGGCCAGTGGTGACTGGTTCACTTCTCGCACATCTGCCTGCGGCCTCTTTAGTGTCTGTTATCCCCGTGTCTCCAGCACTGTAAAGGCTGAGATCCGCCAGTAAGTGGCTTCTTAACAAAGGGAAACACTTTTACTAATTTACTTTTGACCTCAGGTGATTGTTTTATGCTTCAAACCTGGTTTGGTTTTGCAGTCAGTGTTGTTTCTCTGATAAAATGTCTTTGTGTTTATCTGTAGGCATTTTCGCACCTTGTGCTCAGATGACACTCCCATGGTTCGTCGTGCTGCTGCATCTAAACTGGGGGAGTTTGCCAAAGTCCTGGAGCTTGATTATGTAAAAAGTGACATCATTTCCCTCTTCACTGCTCTGGCCTCTGATGAACAGGTATCACCGCTAGTCTTCCTTCTTCTCAACCTAAACTGCTGTTGTACTCCTGTGTTTTGCAGTCGCTGCTAAATCTATTTGGCTGGTAAATACGCATGAGAATAGATTCTTAGATGCATTGTGATCCCCCCCACCCCCCCACCCCCACCAACTGTTTACAGGGGTTTTAGAGAAGCTGTACAAAGGGGTAAGATGAAAGTAACTGGTATGTATAAATAAATAAATAAATAAATAAAGAAGAGGAGGGGAGAGAGGGGAAGGAAGTTAACTGGAGAATGCAGTTTTGAGGGCCTGTTGTGTTGCTGCTTTCACAGACCTGTGGCGACGAGTGGAAGTGTGGCAGAAGTTTAAAGTGGATGTTGTATTTAACCGGGAACCAGTGGAGGTTATGATGGTCGGGGGTTAAGTGATGTCTGTGACGGGATGAAGTTAGAAAGCGGGCGGCAGAGTTCTGGATGTATTGTGGATTTCACTGATTATTTTGTTAGGTGAACCGTAGAGGGTGCTATTGCAGTAGTCGAGTCTGGAAGAGCATGAAAGAGTATTTCTGCAGCAGCAAAGGATAAGCAGGGCCTGAACTGGGCCAAACTATTGCCACCACGATTGCTGTTGAGCTCTCATTGTTACAAGGCAATGCTCTAAGGATGGCTGCTAATAAACCTGATATTGCATATCCCCCTGGCAGTCAAGTCAGTTGTGAAGTGATACACCTCAAACGTTCATTTAAGACGGCATCACATCACCCGAATGTGCCACTTAGCGGAACAAGACAAAAACTGATGTAAGCTAAGTCCTTGTCCCTTCAACGTTCAGCTGGCTTCTATCTGCAGATTCAGAATGTAACACAGTAATGTGCGATAGTGTTTATGCTGTATGTTGCAAAGAATACATTTTTAAAGCATGTGGTCAGAGGGCTTAAGCCCCGCTACAATGTGCAGTTTAGTCAGTCTGTTGTCTGCCCTGTATTAAATGAGCACAAGCTGCAGATCAGGAATTGTCAACAGTTCAGTCTTATGATGGAGCATAACTGTTCTTATTCTCTTGACAGTATGCCAGTATTGAATTGCTTTAACTCTTAAAGAAAAAGTATGGCCAATGTCTTAATTTATACTCCTAAAGCAAGTTATCTATCTAAACAACAAGATGATGGAAGTATATTCATCTGTTCATTTTAATTATGAGGGGGGAGGGATTCATCGATTATTTGTGATCGCATCCTAGCCCTCTGAATTGGAATCAAAACATGAGGTACCTAGAAATTCACACCCTTACCAGATGACCAGCTGATCCCATTACCTTTCTCCATCAGGACTCAGTGCGGCTGCTTGCAGTGGAAGCTTGTGTCAGCATTGCCACTCTGCTGCCTCAGGAGGACCTGGAGACCCTGGTGATGCCAACCCTGCGCCAGGCTGCAGAAGACAAATCCTGGAGGGTCCGCTACATGGTGGCTGACAAGTTCTCTGAAGTAAGCAGACAACTTATTTCCATTTTTTTATTCCCACATTGTGGTCGTCAATGTCGGTGTATAATTGTCTTTAAGAAATTCAAGTTGTCCAGATCCTAAGAGAACCATTCAGCTCAAACAGTGTTTGTCTGCTCATTGCAAACAAAGCTTAATGCATTGACTCAAAGTCAGGGGGGGAAATTATGTTTTAAAGTGTGGGCACGTTTTACTGTCCATCATAAGGGCAAGTTAGAATGCAAATCTTTGTTGGCAATATATCCCGTTGAACACATGAATCTGACCTTCAAATCTAAAATGTGTAATCGTTAAAGAGACAAAGACAGATGAAGGATTCTTTAATGTCCATGCCTATTTTGAAAATGGAAGCTTTGTAGCACTTTAAGTATTGCCCCGTTTTGACTCTTAATGTTTGAGGCTCAGTCTGGTTGCAGAAAGTAGTTTCAGAGTGCTGGTGCTTCAGCTTTGTCAAATGTCACTTGTTTTGTTATTTTAGTGTATGTGGTTTAGCTGTTGCGAAAATACTTGTCAGTAAGATTATTGCTGAACGGAGCACTCTGCTGGTAGATGTGCTTTTCTGTTTTCTGATAACCATTTGATAGATCAAGAAAGACAACGGGCATGCAAGTGGGAGTGAGAAACTAAACTTAAACTGACATGATTTGACAGTCAGTCAGGGGGGAATGCACATTTGAATTAATTTGAACAAATTTCATGTCATTTCAAATTTTTTTTCAAACTTGATTTTTGGAAAAAGGGAAAGCCCTAGTCTACTTCCAAGGTTCATATTTGCAACTAAATGTTTCCATGACAGTTTACATAGAACGCTTCAATATCTTCATATGACACAGTAACCTACTTGAGTTTACGCATTCTGAGCAAGAACAAACCTTTTCTTTGCAAGCTTATTGTTGGAGCCAATTTTCAAACTCAATGAAATGTCAACCTAAAATATGATTTCAAAAAGCTTTTCTTCAGGTAGAAATTATACATATTTCCCCCTCCAACAACCACCGTACACACACATCCATCCCTGTTACAAATTTTAAGTATTTCTTTGTTTAACATGATCTTAAGTTTAACAAATTGAAGGTCAAATGATTGTGTAAAAATTGACATTAGATGTTACTTTTGTCAACATAGTAGAACTATGTTGACAAAAGTAACATCTAATGTAACGCCACCTGTTGTATATCTTTTCATTACTTTTTTTTTTTTTCTTTTCAAATTCTTAATTCTCCACTAAAATTAGTCATGAATTTTTGTATTGAAATCCCCCACTGGCTTATTTGCATAGTGAGCCATGTTGATTTCTCTGACTGTAGCTCCAGAAAGCAGTGGGACCGGAGATCACCAAGAACGATCTGGTCCCGGCCTTCCAGAATCTTCTGAAGGACTGTGAAGCTGAGGTCCGTGCTGCTGCAGCCAACAAAGTCAAGGGTCAGTACATGAATGTGCATTAATTAATTAAAGCCTTAATGAAACAAGGCTGAATTGAACAACTTGTTCAAACATCTTTGTTTGTCCCATATTTTATTGACAGTGTACCCTTATTCTTTTTGTTAGAATTCTGTGAGAACCTCCCAGAGGACAGTCGTGAGCAAATCATCATGACTCACATTCTGCCCTGCGTCAAGGTAAAAAAATAAACCTTTGTCTGCCATATTTTGATATTTCTGTGATGCTTCACTTCTCTTTTTTCTGAGTTAAGCATGGACTGTAGGCATATCATTTTATAGTCCTCCCAAAAGCATTTAGGCAGGCATGTGGTCTTGTGGCTTCCGCTTAAATTAAAACTTATTTTTTTGTAATGCCATTTATTCCTTTTTATTTTATTTAACAGCTCCATTGCTGATATCTCAAGTGTGGTGATGAGTCCAACTGGCCAAGCAACAGAAGTGGTTTAAACAAAATTATGTGAACCGCTAGTATAGATATGAAACTGAATGTATACACAAACGCATCTATTATAAATTGTCAGGTGCATAGAAAAGCAGTGTGCTCATAATGACAAGTGCAGGAAGTGTAATGAGAAAGCTACTTTGTAAAATTGAATGCACACTTATAACACACAATTTTGATTAATTTTCACTATTGATTCAGCCCCAGATTTCAGCAGGTGATGAATAAAATGTCATAACAGGCCAAAACTATGAAAATAAGAACAAAGTTGTGGGGGAAAAATGCTTTGAAACAACAGACTGGCAAATTTTCAAGAACAGAAATATTTCCACTCCTCTAGATTAATCTGTGTGCTTCGTTTTTAATCTGAAAACCATAAAACTGACCCAAGTACACACACAAAAAAAGGAGAGATGGTCTGACTGTAACCTGACAGCAGACCTTTTAGATATTTAATGATAACCACTGACATAACGCTAACCATAAAGTACTCTTAAGGGAAGATCTTTTGTGTGGTGTTGCAAAAGTCAGGCAAGACAGTGTCTGTGTGCAAGTGTTGGTCAGATTTTGAACAGCAGGTGGCACTGTTCAACAATAGTAGTTCAGTTGTAGTGCTACAGATTTAAACATTCTTTCTACCAGTTTCACATACCACTTTTTTTTTTTTTTTATTTGTATGCACTAATGTTATTGGCAGCACAGAAATTCCTATGGACTATTGTTAGTACAAAGTACAGATCAGTGTCACAAAGGATCATTCTGCTTATCCTGTCAACATACCCACAGTGGAACAAAGCTGAACACGTAGCGACATACTGACAGACAACTTGGGCTGAACACTATACAAAAAGGCCTGTGGTTATTTTGACAGAGATTGCAATATGAATCACGTTTTTATTTGGAAATGTACAGTAAATTTCATTTCCACTGAAAAACATAAACAAGATGATTTCTGCTGGGGTCTGTACCAAATGAGCATATTCCCTTACGTTATGGACAATATGATTTGTAGGCTGGGCATCACGTCATTTGACTGACAAACTTCGAACGCTGTACAAATGACACGTGATACTTGCACATAGCATGTTGCTAATGAATTTGTATAATGTAGCGGAGTTGAATGATTGCTACCATTTTCTACTATAGAGGGTATGCGCATGACGTCACAGAACGCAGTTGCGCTCACTGAGTGGCAGAAAGACAAGCAGTCCACCATGTTCTGGAAGGGGAAGTGACATCAACGCATACCCTCTATAAGCTGTCATGTGATATTGCATTGATTTAGTTATTAGTTAGTTTGAGATAGTCAGTGAAAATGACAGGGTAAAATGTTTTGGGTTTTTTTTTGCCACTTGTTTGTATCATGCCATTTCTGTTTTTGTCCATATCATATTTGAAGTTATTCCACAGTCATTAAACTGCAATGACTGTTTGTCTGCACTAGCATTCAAGTCAACTTTGCTGTGTATTTACACTCAAGTCGATTATAGCCTCCCTGTCTGTAGTGTGTTGTGAATATGACCCATAGCAGTGCTCTTGATTCTTATTTACGCACTTTTGGTCTTAACTATTTGTTTGTGCTGATCTGTGTCTCCTGTGTGTCTCGTCCCCTGACCAGGAACTTGTTTCAGACACCAACCAGCATGTGAAGTCAGCCCTGGCCTCAGTCATTATGGGCCTTTCAACCATCCTGGGCAAGGACAACACAATAGAACACTTACTGCCTCTCTTCCTGGCCCAGCTCAAGGACGAGGTAAAGGAAACGCACACATGTAATCATTGGCCCCAATTTGTCTCTTATATTTTACACAGCTGGCTTTTGAAAACCCTCCAGGCTGTGCATAATTTGGTAACATTCATAACAAAAGCCTCCTTTGACACGTCTTGCATATGACCAACTTCTCAGACCTAGAAGAAGTATCTCTGAGACGGGGTAAAGGCAGCCACCGCCACCAGATGTACCTGGCTGCCACCTGGTTGGGTAGGAGGATGATTCATGCAGTTGGCAGCCAGAAAGAGACATTACAATTAGAAGGCTGAATTGCTATGTCTAGAGGGAGGCATGATAAAACAGTGCCACTAGAAAAGTTATTGCTTGATGCGTTTTGATTGTATGTATGGTTTTAAGTAGTAAATGTAGGTATTTACTGGTTATAGTAGGTTGAACAAGGCTACACTTCAAGCTGGTCATTAGTTTATAATGAAATTGGACACCACCTTTCATCAGCCTGTTTTGCAATTGTCAGTAGAAATGCTGTTAAAATGATTTGTTCCTGCAGCTGTTTCAGTAAAGGATGGTAGAGCTGTGTGTTCTGAGTCTACATAAAGGTACAATGGGCTGGGTGTGCTGGTGAATATTTTTGTACATTCTTTCTCTAACGGGTTCATGTAGAGCAACAATAGCCCAGTCTCACAACATGTCCCTTGAAAACATTTCTGACATTAATCTGCATATTGAGATCAGACATGAGTTTGGCAGGTTTACAAAAAGGTGTGTAAGTGTTTCGGAAGGCTTGAGGCTGTCAGTTCTTCCACTGCGTTACTTAGTTATTTAAAGGTGGCCCAATTTCCTCACAGCACAAGCACAAGAGTGTCTAATTAGATTACAGTCCAAACTGACAGCTTTGACGTGCAAATTTCAATAATTCAAGGTGCATCTATCTGAGGATGGTTTCAGAGGGAGCAAGATGGAGAACATTCTGCAGACATGTCATTCAGTCAAGAGCTGAACTGTCATGGTGCCTTATTTTGCTGCTACTGTTCCCACTTAGTTAACGAGACTTATTGTCATATCATCGTGCAGTTTAGGGCTTCTGGCTTTTGGACTATATAGGTGAAAAGTTTTGTTTAGCTGTTTCAGTTGTTAATCTTTGTCCAAATTGGAACCAAAGCAGATCTCCGTTTAAGGCTCTTGGATATAAACCTGGTTTACATTATTCTATACAAAACTCTTTTTTGTTTAGAGTGACTGAAGTGTCTTTGCTTAGTCCAAACCAAGAAATTTGCACTTTGGAGAGATTTTAAAAAGTACTATAGTTGTTCAGTATAAAGCTAAAAGCTTTTATTTTACTTTAAATTACATCCGGTTTTAGCTTAACTTGTTTTTCTGCCAAAGTGCCCTGAGGTTCGTCTCAACATCATCTCCAACTTAGACTGTGTGAATGAGGTGATTGGCATTCGTCAGCTCTCCCAGTCCCTCCTGCCGGCCATTGTGGAGCTGGCAGAGGATGCAAAGTGGAGGGTCCGCCTCGCCATCATAGAGTACATGCCCCTGTTGGCAGGACAGCTGGTGAGTCATGGGATATAGTAACACAGTTGAAACCTATATAAAATGTTTTGAAGGTAATCATTAGGGATGCACCGAAATGAAAATTCTTTGCCGAAACCAAATATAATGGAAACTTGCCAAACACCGAACAAGTACATTCACATTTTTGCCTTTTTTTTACCATTGCATAAATTAAATAATCAAAATGTGCTTGATTATTGTTTTGTTATAGGCTATGTCTAATGTATACTTTGACGTTGTTGTCAATTGATCAGTCATGTAGCCTATATAGTCTACAATTTGCTGTATAAATGGTTGCTTTTTAAGTCGTCCTTATGTTAAAGGTTTTGGCACGTTATAAATTCATTTCTTGTGAATGGTTGTGGCAGGGTTTATGAGGCCTTTTCATAAGGCTTTGATCCGCGGGGTCGCTTTGCGCTCATCAACAGGCAGGCAAACAAGCCCTCTGCACACGCCCGCTGCAAGAGTTGAAATGTCAAACTTTTCCCTACAGTTTATCGACAGACAGAGACTGATCTGCTGTTTGATCAGAGTTTCCTCACTAATATAACTTTATCTTTAGGCCACCAGGTCTTAAACAGGCGACAACCTTTGCTGCTGTCTCTTATTCTGCTATGGGGGGGGGGTCTCAGTATATTTTCCTGCTTTTTTGCCCTTTGCCAATCACATGCCTGCACACTGCTCACTCGACGTAATTCTTTAGTAAAAATTAATCGGTTTTGACTCATTAGCCGAACACAAAGTGTGGTTTTTTGTTTTTTTCAGATGATTAATTTCGTTGGCCGAACATTCGGTGCATCCCTAGAATTCATTGTTAATACCATTTCATAGAACCAGAAATATTAGCAATGTGGAGACGAATACACTTTTGTCAGGTCTGATTTGAAATGTGGACATCCAGGAACACGCTCTAATCAGTGTCCATGTTTCCCCAGGGAGTGGAATTCTTTGACGAGAAGCTCAACACCCTTTGTATGGCCTGGCTTATTGACCACGGTAAGGCACTCTTATAGGTGAACAAATTGAAGTAGTCATATCCATGCATAAAACTGTTTTTATCTCAAAGTAGTTTGTTAAACACAGATCCTTAGACAAGCAGCTTTGTTTGCCTTAATCATTTATTCTTTGAATACAGGGTATTAAATTGCAACAATATCTTATCGTGACATAAGTATTGTGATGATATTGTATCGTAGGGCCTCTGATTCCCACCACTAATAGTTAAGCTACTCTGCACTCTGTCATGCTGTCTGTATGTCGTACTTACTACCTACTTACCTACGTAGTTTAACCTTGTTCTTGTAGGCTGCAATCTGAGCTGTGGCTGTATACTGTACCTAATGGAGTTAAAAAACACAGTTGGGTCTGTGGATGACTTTATATCTGAGCAAGTTTGCCCTGGGCTCCTCTACACAGCAGTTTAATCTGTTCCGAGAGACATCACCCATATTCAAATGGAGCCTGTGTACCCATCGAGCTACATAATATACACCCAGCGCTGTTTTATAACTTAAAATGTTTTTTGCATACGTTTTTCGCTCAGTGTATAGTGTTCTGTTCACATGGAGTTTTCCAATTAGAGACACATGCTTGCTATTGAGGACAAAAGGCCAGCTGGGTTACATCATTGGAATGCTGCTGGTGTGAGTTTCTGTACATATGAGTGTGTGTGTTTGACTGGGGTTAGGGCTGTGCCACCCTTACGTAAGCCTTTTCAAAGAAAGACAGGCCTACAGAAATCAGCACAGAATCTTTCCCTCACTGAATTTGTTATGAAGAGAGCTTAAGATGTTACATGACGTACAAATGCCATGATTTCTGGTTTCATCAAACCCATACTTTGACATTGCTCAAAGTAAATTTACCCAGGAAACTGAGTGAATTTTATATTGTCTGTATAGACTGTGTGTACCAAATTAAGTCAGGTCAGTATTATTTAGATAGAGACCCTGAAAGGCACAACACGAGCACATCATCCTCACAGTATGTTGTCACTGTAATTTTCCAGTGTATGCCATCCGTGAGGCGGCCACCTGTAACCTAATGAAGCTGGTGGAGAAGTTTGGAGCTGAGTGGGCTCAGAATACCATCGTGCCCAAAGTGCTGGGTATGGCCAACGACCCCAATTACCTCCACAGGATGACTACTTTATTCTGCATCAATGTAAGTCAGTGGCATCTTCTTCTATAAGCTCTTTGTCATGTTTAGATTCTTGGAGTTACTTTGAAGAGTTTTAACATCCAATTAATGAGACACATTTCTGTACTATCAGTTTCTGTCCAATACTATAGTGTTAAAAAATAAAAAAACTTATTTGTCCATTATCTGTAAACTTTATTCACTGTTGTCATCCTTGGTGACCACCTGTATTGTGTCTCAGGCTTTGTCAGAGGCATGTGGCCAGGATATCACCACTAAGCAGATGCTACCAGTTGTCCTTAAGATGTCCAATGACCAGGTGGCCAATGTACGCTTCAATGTGGCCAAGTCCCTCCAGAAGATCGGCCCCGTCATTGACAGCAAGTATGTGTTGTCTTTGTAATATCCGCATCAGATGTTTTCTCTACACAGTGACTCGCATTAAAATCAAGAACTAGCATTGACAATTGGTTTAAATGATTCTTGTCCTCTGTCTTTGTCCCAAAGTGCCCTTCAAGCAGAAGTGAAGCCAGTGCTGGAGAAGCTGGCCACAGACACAGACATGGATGTCAAGTACTTTGCCCAGGAGGCTATCAGTGGTAAGCATTTCCCTCTTCTGTCATTGTAAACAGACATTCAATGACATGAATCATATTTGATGTGTTTCAAACTTAATGTGGTAAAAATCTTACTCTTGTGTTCTCCTTTTCAGTTTTGGCCCTAGCATAACCAACCGGACAGGGCTAAACCAGACAACCACCCGAAACAACAACAACAACGCAAACACTTTTACAAGATATTTATTGATGTTCAGGAACAACTGGTAAATGTATAGAGAACGCTGTTAACAATTGTTAAATCTGTTTTCTTTTTTCCTTTTTGTTTACTGTCCAATGGTAGTCCATGTCCAGGCATAGCACAGGCTTCTTTTTTGTTAACCTTCCTCTTTGCTGTAAATGAGTGCTTTAACAAGGCAAAGTGATGAAACCGCATTAAGTGGTGCATGCTGACTAATGTGCTACTGTACTAGCTAGGCAGCGCTAACCAGAACCCCTTTCACATTCCTCCCTGTTGCATCTTTGGCCACTGTTGTACTTTAGCCACAGTCGTTGCAGCATACCACATGTCTGTTTGCTACCTAGGGCCACGCTAGATCTCTGTACTGCTGCTCTCTGTACTGCTGCTCTCTCCTCCCAATGCTAGACACAAACTTTGAACAGCAGATGGTTCAACAAGCTGTTTATTTTGCTGAGCCTCCTCCCCAGTCAGCTATATCTCATTTCCATGAGACACTAGGGAGGTTCTCCAGAGAAGTGATTGAAAGTGCAGGTCTAGTAGGCTGGCCCCACCCCCCCACCAGACCAAACCTGTTGTCTCCTAAATGCTTCACAGGATTGTTTTGTACAGAGCTCTGACAAAGAAATAATGGGGTGTCCATTACTGCATGTAATTTGATGAACTCATGATTGTATGTACTAATCGATCTCAAATAGTGTCCTTTCTCAGCTCCATCTACCAGACTACACTCTTTGTTCTCTACAACAACACAGATTGAATTAGTCAAATAAGTGTATGATCTCGGCCCACTGTAATAGGGACCAGCTCAGCCGTAAAGTGTTGCTCATAATTATCCCTCCTCCAAGTCCTCAGTGAGTTTGTTGATATGCTAGGGTGGGAAGTAGCATCAGTTATGATTTTCTGAAATATTTTCTCGGCATTGCTCTTACATTGTGCCAATGACTTTGATAAGTGTTTTTGTTTTTTAGTATGCCTGGGTAAACAGTTTTCATCAGTTCTGTCAAGAGACGATGTTCTTTTTTGTGAGGGACGTTTTTATTCGTGTGATGTTAATGAGATGGTAAAACTAAATTGACTACAGCTACCAGGGCCATGGGATTAACAAAACCATGGCACAGTGTCCTGGAGCTACCCAGTTTTCCCTCAAATCCACGCTAAGTCCTGCACTGTACATGAGGTTTAAAAGCATAAGGTCAGCAAATTTGAAGGGCAACCAAAGGGTTCCTGCTTAAAAATCTCTACACAATGGAGAATCAGTGCATTCTTTCAAAGAAGTTGGATGGGGGACATGGAGCATGTGTACGTAAGGCTGCATAATGTTTTACTATGGGGTGGTTATGGGCGGGTTGAATAAATGTATCGTCTGTGTTGATTTAAAAAAAAAAACTTTTCTTTCCCTCTACTACCCCTGCTGCCCCCCCTTCTCATTTTGTTATCTTGAAATAAACCTTGATTGTTGATTGTCCTGTAACACAAAAGACTGCTTTTATTTTGAGTTCTTTTCACAATTGGGATGCTGTACTACTGTATCTTGATCTGAATAAAGTAATACAAAGGAGTCAGTGAAGCCTGGTTTTATAATTAGTTACTGCTGAAGAGTGTCAAGGCCTCTTGTTAGTAATTGCCAATTTGCTACATGGTGACACGCAATAGGAAATTATTGTATTAAAGTAGACACTTTATTACAACTTATAATGAATTTACTAGTGAATTACCAGTGAAATATGAAATGCATTTATGTAGAACACATATTACAACTTTTTTTTTTTTTTTTTTTACAGTAAAGTTAAAATACAACTACAGGTGCTGGTCATATAATTAGAATATCATCAAAAAGTTGATTTATTTCAGTAATTCCATTCAAAAAGTGAAACTTGTATAATGTATACATTCATTCCACACAGACCGATATATTTAAAGTGTTCATTCCTTTTAATTTTGATTATAACTGACAACTAATGAAATCCCCAAAATCAGTATCTCAGAAAATTAGAATATTATGAAAAGGTTCAATATTGAAGACACCTGGTGCCACACTCTAATCAGCTAATTAACTCAAAACACCTGCAAAGGCCTTTAAATGGTCTCTGTCTAGTTCTATAGGCTGTGATCATGGGGAAGACTGCTGACTTGACAGCTGTCCAAAAGACTACTGACACCTTGCACAAGGAGGGCAAGACACAAAGGAAAGCCACAGAGGCTGGCTGTTCACAGAGCTCTTGTGTCCAAGCACATTAATAGAGAGGCAAAGGGAAGGAAAAGATGTGGTAGAAAAAAGTGTACGAGCAATAGGTATAACCGCACCCTGGAGAGGATTGTGAAACAAAACCCATTCAAAAATGTGGGGGAGATTCACAAAGAGTGGACTGCAGCTGGAGTCAGTGCTTCAAGAACTACCACGCACAGACGTATGCAAGACATGGGTTTCAGCTGTCGCATTTCTTGTGTCAAGCCACTCTTGAACAAGACACAGCGTCAGAAGCGTCTTGCCTGGGCTAAAGACAAAAAGGACTGGACTGCTGCTGAGTGGTCCAAAGTTATGTTCTCTGATGAAAGTAAATTTTGCATTTCCTTTGGAAGTCAAGGTCCCAGAGTCTGGAGGAAGAGAGGAGAGGCACAGAATCCACGTTGCTTGAAGTCCGTGTAAAGTCAGTGATGGTTTGGGGTGCCATGTCATCTGCTGGTGTTGGTCCACTGTGTTTTCTGAGGTCCAAGGTCAATGCAGCCTACTACCAGGAAGTTTTAGAGCACTTCATGCTTCCTGCTGCTGACCAACTTTATGGAGATGCAGATTTCATTTTCCAACAGGACTTGGCACCTGCACACAGTACCAAAGCTACCAGTACCTGGTTTAAGGACCATGGTATCCCTGTTTTTAATTGGCCAGCAAACTTGCCTGACCTTAACCCTATAGAAAATCTATGGGGTATTGTGAAGAGGAAGATGCGATACGCCAGACCCAACAATGCAGAAGAGCTGAAGGCCACTATCAGAGCAACCTGGGCTCTCATAACACTTGAGCAGTGCCACAGACTGATCGACTCCATGCCACGACGCATTGGTGCAGTAATTCAGGCAAAAGGATCCCCAACTAAGTACTGAGTGATGTACATGCTCATACTTTTCATGTTCATACTTTTCATTTGGCCAACATTTCTAAAAATCCTGTTTTTGTATTGGTCTTATTCCCAGAGATACTGAATTTGGGATTTTCATTAGTTGTCAGTTTTAATCATCACAATTAAATGAAATAAACATTTGAAATATATCAGTCTGTGTGTAATGAATGAATGCAATATCCAAGTTTCACTTTTTGAATGGAATTACTGAAATAAATCAACTTTTTGATGATATTCTAATTATATGACCAGCACCTGTATGTAGAGTTTTTAGGTTTACAGTTTAGTTTGACATGAGAAGGAAAAAACTACTGAAAATGTCAAAGATGTAAACCAATGGAAGGCCAACATCATACTACCAACATAATTAATGTCTTTTTATAGTTAATCAACCCAAATGAGACATTAAAAATATTATATTTTCTAGGGTGGTTACATTTTGCAAGTTGTCTATAAGCCATGCTTTTTGCCCATTACTTTGCCACAATATTATGTACAAATACAACTAGAAAAGGCTAAATTAAATGAAGAAAATGGATGTGTGGTTGGTGCTGAAACATTTACAGTGGAAACATTTGAAAAAGTTTAAATACTGTAAGAAGCTGGGGAGGCAGTCAAAATACAACTTGTAGATGAAGTTAAAAGGGAAGTGGCAAAATAGTTTGCATGTGTGCATTGAGTGAAGTTGTCCAGTAGAAGTATCATTTTAGTGGATATGCCTGAAGGGGTTGAAATTGTTTCAGTATGAAAGCAGATGAATCTGCAGTTAAAGAATAAAGTATAAAGGCAATGGGAATTTTTATCTAAAGAGTAAGAGATTAAAGTTTAAATTTCTGTTGCTGTTTAATGACTGAAAGCAGCTGAACTACTTTTTGAAGAGTAAGAGATGGAAGCAGTTGAAATGTCACTTGATGTTCAATGAGTGAACGTATTGAAATGTCAGTTGAAGAGTAAGGCCCGGATCAGACAGAACACGTTTTTTGCAGTGAGAGGCGCCTGTTTTTAAGTGTATTCTATTGGCAGTGAGCGTTCTGCCCGCTGTTTATGCGCCTTGAGCGCCTGATGCGCCTTGCGTTTTCCAAGGAGCGCTCTGAGGGCACGGAGTTGAAAAACATTCACCAATCAGGACAGCTGATTCAGAGGTTGCCTAGCAACATGAAAAAAAAAAACGCAGCACACTGCTCTTTTCCAAATTTAACCAAAAAAGGCATTGCTGTGCACCTTGCGTTTTCGAACCTGCAAAACGCTTTCTGTCTGATCGGGGCTTAAGAAATGAAAGCAGTTGAAAATCTCAGTTGATTAATGACTGAAAGCGGTTTAAATGTAATTTGAAGAGTAAGAAATGAAAGCAGTTGAAATGTCATTTCAAAAGTAAGAGATGGAAGCAGTTGAAATGTCAGATGATCTTCAGTGACTGAAAGCAGTTGAAATGCCAGTTGATGTTTAATCACTGAAAGCAGTTGAAAAGTCAGTTGTAGTTTTTTGTAGAATTGCTCAATCTTTGTCAAACTGTATAGTGACCGTGAGTGCACAATAATCTTGAATTGATTTGCGGTCTGGACCCTGCCTCAGCCACTCTGGGACTTACCACTGTTGTTTTGAAGCCATTCCTATGTAGCTTTGGCTTTATGCTTGGGTTCATTTTCTTTCTAGAAAATAAATCTACCCAGTCACAGTTCTCCAGCAGACGGCAGCAGGTCTTTTACTGCGTTCATTTTCTCCGTAATCTTCACAAGCCATCATCCAAAGCAGGATAATGCCACCCCCTGGCTTCATGATGGGGATGAAGTGTTTCTGGTGATGTGCTCTCAGCAAACATAGTGTTTATTACAGTGCAAGAAAACCTTGATGTTTGGTCCTGCTGGGCCATTAAGTTGTTCTGTATCCAAAACTGCCTAATTATACTCACTGGCCACTTTATTAGGTACACCTGTTTAATAACACAAATAGCTTATCAGGCAATCACATCGCAGCAACTTAATGCATTTAGGCATGTAGATGTGGTCAAGACAACTTGCTGAAGTTCAAACCAATCATCAGAATGGGAAAGAAAGGGTATTTAAGTGACTTTGAATGTGGCTTTGTTGTTGGTGCCAGACGGGCTGGTCAGTGTATTTCAGAAACTGGTGATCTACCATCTTTAGGGTTTATAGAGAATGGTCCAAAAAAGGAAAAATATCCAGTGAGTAGCAGTTGTGTAGATGCCTTTTTTTGTCAGAGGTCAGAGGAGAATGGGCAGACTGGTTCGAGATGACAGAAGGCAACAGTAACTCAAATAACTTGTTACAACCAAGGTATGCAGAATACCTTGGTTGCACAACACCTCGAACCTTGAAGCAGATGGGCTACAGCAGCAGAAGACCACACCGGGTGCCACTCCTGTCAGCTAGGAACAGGAGACTGAAGCTGGAGTCGAAAAGTCTTTTTTGCTTAGGAAGGTTCCTAACTGAGTGACGTGACCCGGAAGTATTTCAGTGGCAGCCATGATAACAGCTGGTCGAATTCTCTAAAAGCTAAGAAAAGGAGCCTGTATGCTTCCTTTCATATCTCCTTCCTATCCTCCTAGGGTACACTGCAACATTAAAAGCGCCGCACGTTCTCAAACTCAAACGATAAAATCCTTTGACCACATTTAGCAAAATCCTTGCAATACAGACGCACATTATAATTGTGTCTTTTTCAGATAAGACACTCACAATTTTCTTCTTTCTTTTGGTTTGCTTTCTTTTGGCTTTGCTGTAATCTGATGCTGTTTCAACACCGTTTTATGTTTCGGATTGTTGAAATAAGCTGTAAAGTGTTGTATTAGAATTTTCTACAATAAATAAAAAGAAATCACCTACCATGACAGATAAAGGATGATGATCAAGTTACTATTGGCTATTAAGCCTTTTCTCTCTTATGCCATAACTCGCTAATATGCATATGTCTTGAACTACTGAGACCCATGCGAGCTGTGTTAATAGTCTAGTAAAATTATCAAAGTGAGGATAATGTTGCAGTGTTTAGCCTCACGTTATGTATTGCCAGCCTTCAGCAATATCATTAATTAATTTTACTTCAGTCACAGATGCTGATACCCCTCACCTTAATAAAGGCAATGATGAAGCTGGATGACCTCTATAGTAAATGTAATACATTATTTGAGCGTCTCCCACTCACTTATTTATTTGTGGCGACCTGATACATTATCAACACTGACTCCACAGTGTTGATAATCATGGAGGGGGATACCCACAAAATGTGCGTTTCCTGCCTGGGGACGTCGCACGCCAAGGCAGCTCTCGAGGGGGCTGCCTGCGGCCATTGCGAGGCCCTGCCCCTGAGGGTGCTGAGGTCTCATGCGGCTCTCTTCCTGGAGGATGGTCGGATGCGTTCCTCCCGTGGCTCCGATCCTGGGGATCACAGCGTGAGATCTCCGAGGGTGCCGGGACGGCTGAGGCCTTTTCCTGGTCCTCATCTGCGGAATCCTCCTCCCCTCTTCCCCGGTCGGGAGCCCGTTTCTCGGCTTCTCCCACTCGAGGCATGAGTCTGGAGAGGCTTGCATGGTCTGACTCTGAGGAGCTAGACATGCTTAGCATTCTGGAAGAGGACTTCAGGGAGCCGGGCCCACGTCATTAGTCCTCGCCTAGATACGATGAGTTATTGAAAGCCGACGCGGGCTGTGGCCAAGCTGCACATTGATTGGCCACAGGCGGTGCAGGAGCCTCCGGCTGGCAGTAAACTTGATGAGCGGTTTCCACAGCACCGAGCGCCACCCCCGCGTTGGCCCTTGTCATTTTACCCGGATCTTGGAACAAACCCTCCTCCGCACGGCTGTCTACGTCCCCTCGGCTGGACTACGGCAACGTGACAGGAATCAGACAGCACGGCTACGGAGCGATGCCGCGGGTAGAGGAAGCACTTGCTAGCTACCTTTCTTCCACCCTCGCTTCATCCCTCCGGACGCCGGTGCTCCCCACCAAGCCGTGTCGGATGACATCCGATTTGGTGGGCTAGGCCTACATGGCAGCGGGTCGTGCCAGCCTGCACACGATGGCCGTCTTGCAGGCGTACCAGGCCGATCTTCTTCGGGACTGTGACCTAGGGGGGGGAGGAGAGCTAGAGAGCTACGGACTTAGCTCTCCGTGTTGCCAAGGAGACGGCCCGTTCCATCGGCCGCTCCATGGCAGCATTGGTGGCTACAGAGCGCCATCTGTGGCTCAACCTCTCGGGCATCCAGGGGAAGGAGAAGGCTTTTCTCCTGGATGCGCCCCTCTCTTCTACTGGCCTCTTTGACGAAGCAGTGGATGCTGTCATCAGCAGGTTTCAGCAAGCTAAAACACAGGGAGAGGCATTTGAGCAGCATCTCCCCCGCCGGTCAGGCTCCAGGACGGCGACGGCTCAGAAGAGGCGGGCGCAGCCCTCGTCCAGCGCCTACCGCCGCAGCCAGAGGCAGAGCGTCGCTTCACGGGATCCCCCTCAACCAACCTGGGACGTGAGGCGGATCTGAGGACCGTCCTTCAGTCTCGGCGGGTCCGGGGGAAGAGGTCCTGAGGCTTCAAGTAGGGGGAGGGCGTCTGATTTTGGATCTGCGGTCCCTGAACCAATCTCTGAGGAGATTCAGGTTCAGGATGCTCACCATCCCCACCATCATCAGTCACATCCAATCCGAGGATTGGTTTGTCACGATAGATCTGCAAGATGCTTATTTCCACATCTCCATCCGTCCCTCTCACAGGAAGTTCCTGAGGTTCGCCTTCGGGGGCACGGCTTACCAGTATCGGGTTCTTCCATTCGGCCTAGCACTATCTCCCCGCACGTTCACCAAATGCTGCGGCTCAACACAAAGAAGAGCGTGCTGACGCCCGCCCAGCAGACTACGTTTCTAGGGATGGTGTGGGACTCAACGACGATGCGGGCCCACCTGTCTCCTGCACGCGTCGAGTCCATTTTGAGTGCAGTTAGACCACGCCATCACTGTAAAACACTTTCAGAGGGTGTTTGGTCTCCTGGCAGCAGCGTCCAGTATAATACCTTCTGGACTACTGCACATGAGAGCCCTGCAGTGGTCGCTAAAATCCAAGGGATTCTCCCCGAGGGGAAATCCGCTCCGTCTGATACGGGTTACGAGCAGGTGCCTTCGTTCCTTGTCTGTATGGAGGAATTCTTGGTTCCTGTCCCAATGGCCCGTGTTGGGAGCGATCTGTCGGCGAACAATTATTTCGACAGATGCCCTACTCACGGGATGGGGCGCGGTCATGGACAGCCGCTTTGTGAGAGGCTCCTGGCATGAGCATCATTTCTCCTGGCACATAAATTGCCTGGAAATGTTGGCGGTATTCAAAGCTCTGAGGAGTTTTCTGCCCGCCCTCCGCGGTCGCCACGTCCTTGTCAGAACGGACAATACGGCAGTGGTGGCCTATTTGAATCACCAGGGGGGTCTGCGCTCGCGCCCGTTATGCAAACTGACACATCAGATCCTCCTGTGGTCCCAGCAGAGACTGCTGTCCCTCAGAGAGATGTACGTCCCTGGGACCCAGAATCAGGTTGTCGAGACAGCAGGTCTGCAACTGTAGTATTTTGCATCAGATAACATTAGCAACTGCTCACCGTTAGCCAGCGAGCTAACGTTATCTAACTCAGCCAGCTAAAGCACAACATTACAATATTTCACATGCATTTGCAATAATGTTACTTCACCTGTCCAATAGGAAAACCAACTCTGTGTCGGTTTTGTCAGTTTCAAAACAAAGCAGAGGTCTCTCTCCAACACTCCAGCCTTACTGGTGTTGACCGACATTGATTTGATTCTAGTTAGTGGACTGCATTTCGTTAGCTGCGGTGTTGTTGCGGTAAGGTAGTCGGCAAGAGGCTCGGGAGCACGCACACAGCTAGAACCCGACCCAATTCCATCACATAAGAAGCAGAATAGTGGCTGTTCCAAGCAACAGAGAAAACAGACTTGTGGTTCATTTCTATGTGAGGATACAGCCCGTTGACAAACAGGTAGTAAAAAAAGTGATTTTATTGAAAAACTGCGTATAGCCTTATGAAGTCCAAGAATGGTTTCTAACAATACCATTTTAAGCATGAAGTACAGCTCCTCAGCCTGTAAACGACTAAAGAAAATGTTGGATTAATTTCACATGTTCCCATCTCATAGTTTGGTCAGCTCTAACCTGGCAAGCAGCTGCTGTGGAGATGAAAGCGCAGGTCCTTTGGGCTGTTTTGGCCACAGGGAACCATGCAGAGGAGGGCACGATCTGCAGCTGACACCTGCCCCTCTCACCCTGACTACTGCTGGGAAAAGGAACGCTGCAAAATAAGGGCTGGGTTGAGGAAGAATATTTATCTTTCTCAAGCAAGTTTAGTTAGAATGTATGAAAAACAAACTTTTTTTGACCACATTGAGCTGCACCTTGTTTTTTGCTGTATGTGTCAGATCTCAGTTGCGCCATTGTTTTTGTTCATTCCAAATGAGCAATCAGCAAAAAGGATTAGGGCAATAAATCAGATATTTATGAGAATCTCAGCATTACTTTTTTAATCTCCTCAAATCTCCCATCAGCCCTCCTTGGAGCCATGTGCCTTCCCAATCCTCCACCCAGCTCTTTGACTGTATACCTCAATGCCACAGCACATTATGCACATATACTGTAATGCACAGGCTGGTGTAGCTGCTGTGTGTCAGCACATTCTGCCACAGTGAGACCACCTTGAGAGCTATTTAGAATATAGCAGCTCCAAGGCACGATGAGCTTCTCAAGCAACGGTGCGAAGGAGGAGGTGGATTGATGATGATGGAACCTTTGCGACAAAACCAAAACATAATCGAACGTACCACAATCAGACAAGTTTTTTCTTGTCTTTTTTTTTTACAAGCTGGTGATCTAGAAGCAGAAGAAACACGCCAAGCTTTGGACTGCAATTTTTCCTACAACTGAAAAATCTTCATTAAAACATGATTACTTGAGGGCGAGGGCTAATCCGCCCACTAAATCCACTGGAGTTCATGAGGCAGTAATGAAACAGCAGCAACCTATTTCTTTCTATTTAGATCCTGTTATTTGGGGGGATTTTCAGCAGCCAGAGCCCTTGACAGTGCTGAGAGCCCTGACGTCAATGCAGCTGCCTCCCAGGACTGTGTCATTTATAATGAAAGGAGTCAGGCAAAGCCTCCATCCACGCAGCACAGTGCGCACGCGCGCACACACACACACACACACACACACAGGCATAGTGAGGTCAGATGCTCTCAGGGTGACAAATCACAAACATCAGTCAGGGAGAAGGAGAGTGTTGGCCCACTCATTTTCCTTAAGTCACCTTGTCACTTCAGCCCCCTCTTATTCTGTCATCTTTCAGCGATGCAGCACGGGGTTTATAAACTGCCCAAACTTTCTTCCTCTAGATAATATCTCAGTAAACATGATCGCTCAAGCAGCGTGTGTGCGTGACTCTTGGCTCGGCTGCAATGTCCAGCAGGAGTCTGCAGGAGCTAATTTTTCCAGGCACTACTGGGTCATCTGCACTGGGATTTCTGACTCTGTCCATCTGCTGGCCAGCATGTGTTCAGCGTGTATTCAGATACGGGGGACTGAAGCTGAATAATGGGGTACACATGTGTGTGAATGCAGTATGACCTTCAATGAAGAGCTGAATCTTAGTTCCACTGGTAATCCTGAGCTACAGCATTTACGTCAGACTCACTTACTATGAAGCTGCACTGGGGTTTGGAGTTCTTAAATGATCCTTTGTGTATTGCACAGTATATATCACAGATATAGCTTGTTACAAAAGTTTTTTCCCCCTCGAGCATTTTTTTTGTGTGTGTGTGTGCAGCTTTAATCCTGAACTGTGCCTTGATCTCCTGCTCTGAAAGACGCAGAAGGATGTTGTCATCCACCCTGCTCCCGTTGTCATAGCAACCATTGATGTCATTACAGTATACTTTGGCCTGATGAGGGAATAGGCCTCTGATATTGTGATATTTTATTGAAAAAGATATAAAGATGATTACCACTGTCTGTCCTCGTATCAGCTTTCTTTTCTGCAGTAGTGTCTGTGACAGGCAGCCTGCCGAGGGTCTCTATAGCAGACAATGGCACAGACTATGGGCTATAAATAAGTACATTTAACTGGAAAAACACTGGCGTCTTTTAGGGAAATTTCCTGTGAGGTTGCATTTTTCAAATGTCGAATTAAATGGTGTCAAAGTGCCATTTATGTTTTATCTGCTGTTGCCCCACCCCCCTCTCCCCTCTCCTCTCTCATACCAGAGCAGGAGGTGTTGAGCAGCAAGGAGGAGGAGATGTATTTTTCTTTTGTGTTTTTTTTTTTTTTTACAACCAGAGCATTTAAAGCCACTGTCTCGCAGCACTTTCCACAGAGTCAAATTAACTTTGCATTAAAGGCAACAGATGCAAAATGTGAGGCTACGTCGACTGAAATGCGATCAGTATCAAGGGGGAGTTTTTATTCGGGCATAGCTGAGTGTGACCCATCCCATGCCTCAGACTTATCAGTTTGGATCAGCAGTACCAACAGTGTGTTGTGTACATGGTCTGATCCCAGGAAAAGAAGCGCGACCCTGGTTTCCATGAACAGATTGACCCCTCCCAGCCCCACCCCCGGTGTATAAGTGGGATTAGCTGTCCTCTGTTTGAGTGGGCTGATTGGATTGACGTGTTCTCTCTACATGATCCTTTCCACACAAGAGGGACAAACCTCTGCTCTCAGACAGCAGTGAGATGCCCTTTCATTTTCCAGTAGTATAATTTGCTCAGTGTGTATTTACAATCTTCCTCTCAGATGTGTAGCCGAGGTCAACCAATCAGAGCTTGGCTCAGGACAGGCCCCCCTTTAGCCGCACTTTACTATCGGAAAAGGTGTTTGAGAGAGTTTAATAAATATTGACAGGCGACTGCCATGGAGATGGACTAAACATGATGTCAGATCAGTGATCTCGGGCCACTGCTCAGGGCTTCAGTGCTTATCAGTAGTGATAAATGATTCAGTCTCTCCTGTGTGTTATCTAGTTGACACATTTCAGTCTTTAAAACTAGTTTTATTTGTCCATGTTCTAAGTTATCTATTTGAGTTCTGCTCTGTGTTTGCTCCTTTTTGTTTTGGTGGATGCACATTTGGAATTTATTTTTAGGAAAGTAGCCCTGTGAAATTTCCAGTAAGGCACCTAGTGGTTACCAGAAGCAGACAACAGCCCTCAAGTTCCTCATATTCATTGTGGTGTCCGTTAGTTTGTGTTTATTTGATTTGTTGCACAATGGATTGGGAAAATACTAATAAGCAGAACTGGAATTGTCAGTACAGGTCCTCCATTATTTATAACCTGTAAAGGGGCCTTGTGTCAACATTTACATGTTGAGAGTAAATTGTGTTTAACCAAATCAACACAAAAAAATGATTTTTTTTGCCAATATTTGGGCAAATAAAACCAAAACTGTCTGCATGGCTACATACCAGTGAGTGAGAAAATGTGTTTTTCCGTCATTTGGACAAGCCACCCCTTTAATGTGATCTGTCTTGAGAGGCCCTCTTAGTTTGTCAGATCTAATATGTCAAGTAACCTGGCACAAACAACAGAAAAGTGGGCGTTAACTCTCCTATGGTAGGGTAGGGTTGGATGTGTCTGAATCGTTATTTTGTATACACAGTTTGACTTCATGTAAATTCCTCTCTGCTAACCAAACCTGTGCCCAACAGCAACTTAAAAAAAGGACTTCCTTATTTTGTCTTCTCGCCTATGAATCAGACCAAAAGATACTGAAAACAGTTCTGTGGCTCCTGCTGGGTTGATCGCCTCTGGAGCTTTAGTTCCGGTTGAAATGATTTCAGCTTCAGCCGTGACTCAATAGTTTATATGAAGCGCTTGGTGTGATAAATTTTTCCAGGTCATTAACCCACGCCTACACTGCTCAACCCTGGTGTGATATCAGCACGGCTGCAGCTTATACTTACAGGACAATTGGATTATGTGGAGAAGACAGCAGAGTGTGTGGTAGAAAACACTTGTGTGTGAGCTCTGTAGCCATGTTTCCAATAACCAGGTTTAACACAAGCAGTATCATTTTAAAAGTAGTGTCCCAGCACACAAATGATGCGACTCAACACACACAAAAGAAAACACACACAATATCTTTTTATGTTCAATAAATCTTTTTTTAATCTCAACAGCAAGTTAGCTTATGTGTGGTCAACATCAATGAAGGTAAATATAAAACTGGATTTCTATTAATAGATTGATGTTTTTGTTTTATCAGCAGGAGGTGAAATTATGATACTTGGAAACACGTCTACTAGAATCTTCATGACTTTAGTCTTCAACTAGAGAAATATTGCTATAATACTTTTAAATGGCATACACTGATTGACCAACAAGAGAAAAGCACTGTAGAGAAGCTAACAAAGAAGCTCCAAAACTCCACACGGTGGGTCGTACAGGGAAACTTCTGAGGGACTTTGGTTTTGTACCTTTGTAAAACCTGGCTCTATTTACTTTCGGAAGAAGAAAAAAAACAACAAGTAATCATAATAAAATAAATGATAAAAGGTTCAAACCAGGAATAATGGAGCTATTCTAAATCTTAATTTAGACTGACAAAAGTAAAAGGCACACTGAACACTTTTTCACGTTCAATACAAAATTTACCTCGGTGAAAATTTGGGCACACACTGAAGATTCACTACCTCTAATAACACTCATCGGAAACGGAGAAGTGTTATTCTTTCTTGGATTAAAATCAACAGTCAGATAAAGTGTTACTGTGTCTGGTCTTTCTTTGAAAAAAATGTTTTGTGTCCATTATTGTTGGGGAATAGAGAGGAGAAAATGTGTTTCCTACAGATTGCGGTTTGTTTCATCTACCAAGAAACAGCAGAGCAATGCAAACCTTTTCCACAATCACAACCTCCTCTCTCGCTACCTCTCGTCTCCCCCTTGTTGTCAAAGTGCTCCAGTATTCATATTCCACAGATCATCCTGTAGCTGTCCTAGCCTGACCATTGACAAAATGAAAGAACACAATCATCAAAATGTTCGCTTAAAGGCGAAATCCACCCTTTCATACTCTTTATGACCACCCTGTATTGACAATTTAATGTTATTTAAACTCCAGAATTCAGGTTAATTAAGAGTAACTCTTGTACTCAAGTCCCTTCTCTTTATAAAAGGACATTTTCAACAAGGCCCACAAACTGGGTGTGAGCTTATTCCTGTCAATAAAATGTGGGTGTATGACCATATAAACATATCCAGCTAACCAACTAGTTTGTAAATCTTAGGGTGGAACTATTAATGCAACCACAAGACCAGTTTTGCAACATCTTGTGGCTGCAGTGTACTCTGGTATATTGAGGCCATTGTTGTTGAAGTTACTAATATCACTGCTGTTAGACTGTTAAATGTCAGAACAAAACGGTGACTTACCAATTGCTCATAGAGCAACTGCCATTAAAACTTGTTTTCCTTGTTTTGTTTTTTTAAAATGTGAAAGTGGCATGGACAGAAATTTTCATATTTGTTTATGGGAAAAAATAAATATGTTTGTGTTTTGGACTGTTGGTCAGACAAAACAAGCTCTCTGAATATGTCAACCTGTGCCCACTGAAATTGTGATGGGCATGTTTTACTATTTTATAGACCAAACAACTAATTGTTGTGAAACAGTGTTAAAAGCATTTTAGGGTGGATTTTCCTTTAAGTTTTTGCACAGGACTGCAACCACAGTTGGTCCACGTTTTCTAGCCATCATGTAAGACTGTTTAGCTGCAGTTATAAAGACGGCTAGTCAATCCACCTCTGTACTCTAGAGTCTGATTGTCCAGTTTACAGAGTCTTGTCTGAAGGCCAATCTGAATGCAAACACTCCCGCAGTTTAACCCATGACCACCAAAGTCACGCAGTCTGGCAGACGGTTACAGTCCAATAATCTCTTAGCCCTCTGATGTTCGCCGTCTTGTTATTCTAATGGAAAGTATTTTTTTTTGTTTTTTTTTTAAATCATCATCATCTGTCAGAGAAAATACATCTATGTGCTTCAAGTAGATTGAACACAGTCTAAGTGCTGTAAAAAATAAAGACATAAAGAAAATCTCTCATCTCGTTGCTGGCTTGCTGTCAGTCAAAGAGCGGTGGTGAGCCTGTAGTCAAAATCCAGTGTCAGCAGCAGCCCCAACATCAGAGAGGAAACATTCTTTTATAAAATCTAATGCAGTGAATCTTTAAGGGGTCATTTCATTATTATAAACAAGATTCATCATTAAAACAACACAGAGGCATGAGTGGAGCATTGAGGATGTAAACCAGAATTAACCTAAAAGCTACAACTGTGCACTGAGGAAAAAAGCACAGTTTGTGTTATTTTCGAATGGCGACGTCAATACAGTTTTCGTCTTTCTCAGTAATGACGACAAATGTTGTTATGGATGCAGAAAATCTGAAGTAAGAATTGTGCAAACAAACATCATCACACTCAAACATACTCACACAAACACACACATGTATACATACAGCTGTCTCCAGGCTTGTCCCTGCACTTCCAGGATGAGCGAGTGAAAGATTATCTCCTGGTTACATCATCAGCTCAAGTGACATCACTGCTGACGACTCAAGAGGTCCCCGGGAACCAATCAGAGTTGGCTGTACAGGTGAGGCTTCCGTTCATAATCCCTCGACATTAAGAATTAATATTGCTTCAGTATTGCCACAAAAATAGAATAATATTGACTGTCTAACACTGCTACTTCTCAACCAAACACATTTATTACATCAGCCCTCATTTATCAGGCAAACACATGACCCACAATTCAACTGTTAAATAGACAAGTGGCCATTTCGCCTGCAAAAACGTGTAGTTATCCAAATCTTACTGAGTATAATGAAACCTGGCAAGTGTGTGCAATCGGATGGAAAGGTGGAAAAGCAGTTCAGTAGTGTAAGAAATAAATCAGTATCAGTAGTTACAAGTTTCAAAATAAAATACAAAGAAAACAAAGAAACTTATTTATGTCACATAGCCTATACTAAAGACTGCAGCTACAGAATTGTGTTACATCTATTTTCATTACGCAATTAACTATAAAAAATAGCTTGGAGAGACTTTAGTGCTGTTAAATGCACTGGTGCTTGAATCTGCATGCTTAGAGTATTTGTTTAGGCAAATGACAAACAAAGGTTACCTGTTGTTTTTTGTAGGAATACGGTATATGTATATGGTAGTGTTGAAACCTATGCACTAATGAAGAGGATCATTATGTTAGCCTTTACGGTCACATTAGTATGTAAAATAATTTCTAAAAAGTGGACAAAAACACCTTTAACACTTGAATATGCAGTGATATCCATGATACCATGATAAATGAGGGCTATTTTCTCTTGTTCAGTTGTTTTTTATATACTGAAATTGAAAAAATGCACAAAAGTGCAACCAGTCTATTGTTGTCAATGGTGTCCTATTTTAAATACAAAAAGCACTGCCAGCCATTGTCCTTTTGGTTGCCTGTCAGTCCTAAATTAGTTCACTCCCCAATCATTTCTAGGTGAAATGCTGCACTCCATGATGTGGAGCATCCCCCCGGACTGCACGAAGCAATCCTCATAGGTGGCACAACGTCCATGACACCGGCAGCCTCGCCATGTCAGAACGGCGAAAGCTCACATTGTGCCGCACATCGGACCTGTTCCTGCCTCACAGAGCTGATGAGAACGAGAACAAAGAAGGACAGGGAGAAAGGGAGGTAGGCTAAGGGAGGATTTTGGTAGAAAGGTTGTCTGAGGTTCATCACAACTAAGAAATGAAGTTTGTATTAGTCATACAAAAATTAACACTTCTCCTTCCCTGTTGCTACGCTTGTGGCCTCCACTTAGATCTCCATTCTCTCTGCTCTTAGTGCTGTATGGGTTCTCATTGCTTAATACTGCTTTCTATTAACCCCCTCAGCTAGTTGACCAGTACGAAACCATGCTGGGAGTCCACAGTCTCCATCATCTCACTGTCCAGGAGGGAGCTCTGCAGCTCAGGCAGGACCAGGCTGTCTGACTGCCCTGGACCGGCCAAAATCCCGGCCATGGCTCCAGCCTCAGCCTCTCCTGGTGCAGGCGGGGGCAGCGAAGAGGGGTCCAGCGGGAACTCATACTGCTCTAAGTGAAGAGCCTCAGTTGAAGGCCCCAGGACCTGCTGGTCACATCCTGCAGGGTAGCTGAAGCCCAGGCTGCTGGCAGAGGCTTCATGCGGCTGGGGATGGTGGAGCTGGTGGTGGAGGTGAGATCGAGGGGGCAGGTGCTGGGTGTAGTGGTGGTGGCTCATGTAAGGATCATAAAGCAGGCCCTCGCCCGGTTCCATCAAGGGGCTCAGGCTGTGTGGATGGCTGAAGGGGGGCGAGGCCTGAGGACTGCCCTGCTGCTGAGGCTGATGGGCGGCTGACATGGGGGGGCCCTGAGGGGAACTTTGAGACGCTGCCGGGTCCAGAGCAGGGCTGCCTGTTGGGTAAGATCCTTCATCTATCTGCATCTGGTTGAAGTAGGCCTGCAGCCCCATGCCCTGTGACTGCTGCAGGTACATCCTCTTCTGATTCAGTCTGTGGGGAGAGCAGTAGAGCCTGCTTTGATCAAGACAATCATTTGAATCAACACAAGAATAAAAAGCTTTCAAAATATATGCATAAGCACTTGTGGGCAAGTTTTTGAATCAAGATGGAATTTGGAAACAAAATGCTGAATTCAAATATGGGTAAATAATTAGCCTGGTTCCAGACCACTCAATCACTGCTCACATCACCAATTCGTTCAGCGATTCAAATAGGTCTGCTGTGCTCATTGATGGTTGGAGAAACAGCCAACCAATCAGAGTTTAGCAGATGGGATCGCCATCTTCCAACATAGCTTGCTTGCTACCTAGCTACATTCATGAATAATAGCAACAGAAAAATGGAGAAAACGGTGGATGAGGTTGACGGATGTGTTGCTCGATGTAGACATGTTCTTCAAACATGTCTTTACTAATTCAGGCTAACTTGCTGTTATCAGGCTAAAATAATCCTGTTTATTCTCATCCAGCTAATTTGATTATTTCAAAGCAGTTCTTCGTCATGATCCAGCTAATTGTTGATAAGCCTGCACTTTTAAAAGTTTGGCCTTAAGGACTTGTTGCTCTGACAACAGTTCTAGATGAATTTTAAACCAGTTTCTAAGAACCTAAAGATTCACATCAATTTGTCAACATTATTATCGGAAAACTCCCGATATCTAAGTATGAAGAACGGGGGCATGATAAAATAAAATAACCCCCCTTCTAACAAGAAATCAACATGAACACAATGTCAGAGTGGATGGATGACATTACACAAAATGGCACTTCAGTCTGATTACCTGGCAAGGTAACTGTTGCTCTGACACTAGTTTCATTCCTGGGTGTTCTGTTCTTGTACAGTAAAAGTTTACGACTAACTCTTTTTATTTGGATTTATTTGCGATTACAAATCTGCAATATAATCTTCCAGCAGTAAAAGTTCACCACAGCTAAATAACCATAGGAGAAAAAGCATCAAAACTGTATAAATACAGTGCGTTTTACCTGTGTTCCTGCAGCTGTTGCTCTAAACTTCGAGGAGTCTCCTTACAGAAAAGTTGGCAGCTAGCAGGACTGTTAGCCAAGACGTTGGCCTTTTGGACAGAAGAGAGATTGGCATTGATGACTGTACTAAGGATAATTGCCATGGTAACTGGCTACAAACTGTTTAAACTCATTATTGCTACATCACGGCAGAGCCAAATCATTATCAGTGGATGTTACGCAAAGCAGCTTTTTGGCTTGATAGAGGAAGGCAGGTCTGTATCTCGTATAAATCACTGAATATAGTGATAATCAGTGGGTGCTGTCAGTGGTAGACTGTACCTGTAGTCTGTGAGTGAGGTATTGTGTCTCCAAACTCTGTCTGCGGGACAGGAGAGGCGGCTGTGGCCCACCTTGGTATAAAGCTAGGCCCTCCTGCTGCTTGGACGCCTCACCCTTCAGTCAAAAAGTATAAAGCATTAGAACAACGATGATGTTTATGATCATGTACACACAAGCACACGGACACACGTATCCCAGATCCCTTCTCCTGTCTGTTAATAAAGCTGTGTCAGGGTCTGGGTGCTTCATCATGTGGTCTAACTGGATTATCCACGCTGTCTCCTGCCCAAATGCCTGTGTGGTAACTGATCAGCCAGATGCCTTTCTCTAAATGGCATGTACCACAGGGATTACGCAGTAGTTAAATGAAATGAAAGCAAATTAAAAGGATGATGGGGCCCGAGCATCATAACCAACAAAGAGCTGTGTTATTGCATTATGAGACATGGACAAAAGGAAAATGATTAGATCATGTCTGCTTCTACGATTGATTGTGTTTTTATTTTGTTTTTTTACACAGGATCTTTCCTCAAATTATTCCCTTTTCAGCACGTCTATGCGAGTGTATTATTTTGTGTATGTGTGTGCCTGTCTTTGTGATTGCAGCTTGGGCCTTTTGGGTGCCAGTCCATACTATGGTTAAGTCTGACTAACTTTAACAATGGCTGCATTCACTTTGGCCTAGGCTGCAGGCTCCAGGCCCCAGGGGGATGAGAGACAGTAAACAAGCCACAGTTGGCTGCCTCTCTTGGGGTTACACAACAGCCTGGGTGCATGTTTTTTTTCCCTGGCCAACATAGGGTGAGGATAGTAGAGGGACTGAGGCTGAGAATGGGTTTGGGAAGAGAACGAGCTTCAATTTGTTTGAGTAAAGGATGTGTGTGTGTGATTATGCGGTAACACTGACCTCCAGGAGGTTGTGCAAGTGGTGCTGTGGTCCCAGGGGTCCCATGGCGGCCCCTTCCCCGGAGCCCATCTGCTCCACCAGCAGCTGGACTTTGTTGAGCTCCAGGATGCCTTTGGTCCTCGCCAAGTTCTGGAGGTGCTGCCGAAACGCAACCAGACCTGAGAGCACAAACAAATCCAAACAATACAAACGTAGTATGGATTTTTACATCTGATCAACCAAATTACTTTTCTCTTCATAACAGGATGTCAGAGGCTCTATCCTCCCAGAGAGTCTGGCTTAATCTTCACTGATGTTAGCAAACTGGTTGACTGGTTAGCACTTTACATCACCCCTGCTGACAATGTGACTGGATGTACGTCATGAGCTGCTGTGGGTGTGTGTTTGTGTGTGTGTGCAAAGGAAAGTAGCTCTGATTAGACCCATCCAGTGGTGACGAGCTATGGCTGTGAACGATAGGACCTGAATCACCGTGATGGTGGGAGTTATTTAAAACGAGTCAGCAGTCTGACGCAAAAGAATCCACCACATCAACACTCTCCAAAGAGGATTACGGAAAATAAATAAATAAATAAATATCCAGAAATACCAACCGGGAGCACACAGTGCACGCTGTCAATGTAGAGCTATGGAAGTAACACACAGAATTTTAAGCTATAATTATAGTTTCTACTTGGCTAAAGCACAGGTGATTTTACAACCAGCAGGCACAGAATAAAGTAGCTGTAAAGGAGAAAAATGAGGTTGTTTAACATTCCCTCTTATATTTTGGCTCCTCTTTCTCTTTGATGTGGAGTACAGACAAATCCTGTCTGCCGTGGACTGAAACTTTGAAAAGAGAAAGAAAAGCAAGACGGAGACAGAGTGGCGAGAAAGAGACTGAGTGAAAGAGATGGATAGTAAGAGAAGGGGGGATAAGAGAGAGGCATGTGGGCTGAAACCTTCAAATATCCGACTGTGATTCATAACGTGAATCATCACTGTTGTCGGAGGGACTGGAGAGGGTAAGAGAAGGGAAGATAGAGGAGGAAGAGATGGGAAAAAAAGTGCAAATGACACTTTAGTGTGTGTGTGTATATATATGCCATATATACGAATGTGTGTGCGTAGAAGGGTGTGAGGGAGCAGCTGCAGCAGGGGTGTTGCGTCGGTGTCATGAGAATCAATGCTCTTCTTCTTGACTGGTGCTTTGTGAACATATACTGTGACACTTTATACATAAAACTCTTTGCAGCTCATAGTGCCTGGGCTTTAGGAGACGTGTCGGATCTGGCATTTAATTGACACTCGTCTCTGACACCAACCTGTCTTCTTTACTTTCACTACAGAAAGTGATTTTCTGTGTCACAGAATGCGATTTTCTGTGTCACAGAATGCCTTTCAGTAATCTCTCAAGAGCATGTCTGGACTTGCAGCATCAACCTGTGTAGATAGAGCAATAGGGATAGTATAGTGATGATAAGAGATGTCAAAATGTGTTGTGAATGTACTGCATTATGGACTATTGGGTACTGCTCTGATTTAGCGTTGCACTTCTGTAATACTGAATTCAGACTCAGGACGCACAGTATAAAAAAGAAAAAGCAATGCAGTTGAATCAGAGACACCATCTTTTTTTTATCTTCTTCCTCATCAAAACCTGCCGTTTACATTACCCACAATGCAACCTGCTGCTGACAGCAAACGATTTAGATGCGTTACACTAGTAGCAGCTGATGTAGCCTCGAGCTGTTAGCATCAAGCAAAGATTAGGATCAAGCTATGGTACAGAGGTCTGGTAACTGGTCACTTCTTTCTAACTCCACAGATTATTTCCATTATCAAATTTGTAGTCTTCAGACCCGACCCAGTGGTTGGCGAGGAACTTTTCATTGTTCTTTGCAGCCTCCTGTCGTCTCAATCATTAAACTGCACTGACTGCAATCACATAACACAAGCAGTTAAACCTTCTGTTAAGGTTGCTGAATGGCCTTGTGCATATTGAAGTCGACCCTAATTTGGAGCGCCTGGGTTTATCGAGGAAGACACTTAACCCATTATGAAGTCAGTGTTGTCTAAGTGCATACACAGAAGTGGGTAAATTGAGAGAAGCTACAAAGAGAAGAATGACTGCATATGGAGGAAACACTGGTGGTTCTGACCTTGAGTGAGGGAGGTGTCTGAGGCACGGCGTCCTTCTCTGAAGCTGATGGGGGAGCGGTTGTGCGCCTCCCTATGCTGCGAAGTCAGGGCTGCCATTGCTGGGTTGGCAGGCCGAGCACTCAGGAAAGGCGAAGGCGTGACGCTGGGGGCAGAGCTGTTGGGAGGTACCACTTCACTGAGAGAGGGGGGATCCTCCAGCAGACCGAGATCACTGTGCATGGAGCCCATGTCGTAGCCGATGTCCGAGTCCATGCTACCCATGGAGGGGTTGTGGCCTAGAGTGAACAATTTACCTGGGGGGACCACATGTTTTATTCATTTTCAAGGAAGTGAACCTGAAAAGCAGCTTCATTTTAGCATTAGATGCATGTGACAGAGTCTAAAGGTGTGTGTTCAATCAGGTGACGTCGTACCTTGGTTCGAAGGCCCAGGCTGGTTGGTCACCTCGGAGAGGGTGTGTCGCCGCTGGCCAAATCGAGCTGTCTGATAGGCCGAGAGCAGGTGGGGCGGATCATCCTCTGAGTCGGGCTCCTCTGTCTCGATGCCCTCATCGATTGACGTCTCCATCATGTTGCTAGGCGATGAGGTGGAGGACTTGCGGAGGACAGTGGGGGGAGGCAAGGGGTCCAGCAGGCAGCCGTTCACCTAGATGGGGAGGAGGGGGGGTGGATAAAAGAGACAGACAGAGAGAACGTTAAGTGTATATTCAAAATGAACTGTGCCACTCCACACTGAAGAAACCACAACACATTTTTAGTCAAATAAGGCATCTTAATCACACAAAGGGTGCTCACACACAAAATCCATCATTTTCACCAGACCGCTTGGAAACCAGAAGGCGACCACCATACTGAGAACGAGGGCTGTATTAGTTCCTGTCCTGCTCCTGGTTTGTCTTATGTTTGGAGTGTGTGCCAGCACGCAGGCCTGTGTGTGTTGGCCTAGAGGTGCAGGGTGGAGATAAAGGAATGCAGGGCCAGGAAGTGAGCTTTCACTGAAAGCGCTGTGTGACTGACACACACACACACAGATCATTTGCATGAGTGGCCGCAGAAACTGGAAAGCCTGGTGTTGGCCTTGAAAGAGCAACTTTGCCCAATTCCCCATCTGCTTTCTGTAGTGTGCTGGGATAGGAATGCTCAACCGACACACACACACACACACACACACACACACACACACACACGCTCGCGCGCGAAGAGTGGAAAACAACATTAAGAAATAGACGACGGAAAGGGGTAGGAGTCTTTAAAGGAGAGAGAAGTAAAAGGATGAAGAAGAGAGAGAACAAGCTGAACAGAAAAGAAAAACAAATAAAGAAGGGATGAGCTGATGGCTGACGGGTAGGAGGTCACAGTGGCGAGATTGCTGGAGCAGCGCAGCAGCTTCCTGTCCATGTGTGTTCACTCAGCTTCGCATTAGGTCACATCATCATCACAGGACCGCTTACATAACCAGGCTCCATTCACGCAGATAACACACTCTCTGTCTCTTTCTCTCTCTCTGCTCTGTTCTGCTTACCACACACACACAAGCCAGGAGGGGGGGATCCTCTGTGTGTAGCCTCTGCAGGTGTGTGAGGCTGTCAACTCAGACCACTGGTGCCTGTGTTCTTTAATAGTCGGTCAACTCAACAACGGGCCTAGAGGAAAAGGTTGCTGCTTGGCACAGATAAAAACAGAACGAGGGAGAGCACTGTGTCTGTGTGTGTGTGTGTGTGTGTGTGTGTGTGTGTGTGTGTGTGTGTGTGTGTGAGAAGCAGCTGTCCTGTCTGATGTGAGTGCTGGGATCGGGAGAATTTTTCAGAACATACTTTGGCAAGCTGATGATGTCTGTAATAACTGCAATGCAGTTATTACTGAAACACAGGATGCAAGTGAGCCGTCATTTGAGGGCAGAGGACAAACATGCGAACAAGATGACACCCACATCCCTCAGAACTCTGTTTTTACTGGTATTGGACCTACTTTGGGTGTGTTGACATCCTCCACCATGAAATTCTGCTCCAGGGGACATGCAGTTTGAGGGAAGGTGAAAGCATCAGAGGAGGCTTGGGGCACAGCAGGGGAGCGCAGCAGACGAATGCCCTGCGGGAGCAAACCCACCTGGGCTGAACCGCTGGTCGACTGCACAGAGGGAGAAAACGGAGATGGAGACAGTCTTTGACATTACATCAAAAAGCCTTCTCCAATTCATAGCCAGTACTTCACAACATCCTTGATAATAATGCAATTACGACAAAATTGAGCTGCTGTGAATTTGACTTGATAATCCAAATGAGACACAAAAGCCAGATCCTAGATGGTGAGGGAAATGAAAGAGAAATTGTACTGTGTCGCTAAGAAGAGACAGTGGAGAAAGAAAGGAAAAAAATTAATTATGTAGCTGAGGGAGACGAATTAAGATCAAGGCTGGGCGGAAAAGACTGGGAGAGCAGGTGAAGACAACCTGGCGGGATAAATAAACGAAAACAACGTGTTCTGTCCTGACTGTTTGTTCCTGGGTGCAGGTGTGAATAATGGAGCTTTGATCAGGGAGGTGTGGATGGTAATCTCTGTACACATTTTTCAGAACCACCCCCCGTGCCCTGTGGCTACCTTGACAACAGTCTGTTCTGCGATGGTGCTGGGCCGTCGCTGGCGAGCGTCGAGCCGTTGTTCGACAGGGAAGCTGCAGCGATGGGCCTTCAGCCGCTCCACCAGCAGGTAGTAGATAGCAGCAAAGTGGTTGTAGCTTTTGTTCTGCAGAGACTGGAGGATGACAGACAACATAAATGGCAGCATCTGTGGGTGAAGTTATTACTTAACAACGCCATCCATTTTGCATGACTTAACTGTGACAGCTCTTAAGATATGCTGAGATAATTCTTTATTTCTTTTCCCTGTGTGAAATTGGGTTAATGCAGCAGCTAAAGAGCAGTGTATCGATTAAAAATGCAGTACATGGAATGTATTAAATGAAAAGACAAAACATAGTGCTTATAAATTACAGCCTCTTCATTACGCTGAGACAAAGCTTGAAAAGACTTCAGTGGGTGAAAAAAATCCTTGGCCTAAAGGTTCAGTGAAGGAGTGCATATATGGATATGTCCCTTTTATTTTTCAATCAGGGCTAAAAAACCTTCACATATGATACTTGTGATATTTTTGCTGAATATTGCAAAATCATTTTAGTGATAAATTAACCATGCCCTACCAGAGCATCCCATTCACAGGCATTTAAAAATATATTTTCAATTTATCAGTATTTTTTAGTCACTATTTCTCTATGGAAATCCAACAAAGCACCTGACATTACCATACAAAAGACAATCTACAGTATATCCTAGTTTCAGAATCAGAATCAGAAATACTTCTGAGGGGAAATTCTGTAATGATGTACAGAATACTACCAGGCACTATTATTGTATATTTTAGAGTTAGAATATGGTCATACTTCTTAGTTTTAGTTAAGAGTTTAATTATTTATATTATTCCATTTTCTTATATACCTCTTTGAGTGTCCTTATGTTGATTGCTTTGTGATTCATGAGTGCCTTAGCTGCTGTAACGAAGCACTTTCCCACAGGGAATAATAAAGTGCACGTCTATTATCAGGAAACAATTCACAAAAGTAAACCAATAAATGAACACTACACATAGTTATCCATTAGTGCAGCTTATTTCAATGTAAAAAAAATTGGAGAATTTCAATTGTGACCTGCAGATCCCATCTATTTTTGCATGACAAAGCGCCACCACAAGTGTGCACTATTTGATGTCATTATAAGCTTGTGAATCCCCTTTTGTCAAACATTTTCCCTGATGGAGGGCCATTGATTGATTTGCATGCAGACCAGAAGAGTGCAGGCACTTATTACTTCAGTGTAGCAATATACACATTTTATCTTCAAAGCCCCATTTTTTACTGAGCAATAGATGTACATGAAGTGTGGTCTGCAATACACTACTACTCAAACCACACTTCAACCATGCTCCACCCAGTGGCAGGATTTACCAGAAGGTAGGCAACTTCCTGGGGAACCCAACTACTAGTTCCCCTAATAGGTCAACATACTGTTATGTAATGTAAACCCTAATAGGTCATATACTATCCTATGGTGTTCAGACTTTTATTTATACCATAATGAAAAGAATGCCATCAGCTCACTTTTTTCAGTGGATTATTATTGCTGCTATATAACCAGCATTTTAATGATGCAGCTAACTAATTCAATGTTTTGTGTGTAAAATCTTAATCTGCAGTAATTAGTAAGTAATTAGTAACTATAACGATCAAATAAAAGCAGTGAAGTAAAAGGTACAATATTTGCTTCTGAAATGTAGTGAACTAGTAGTAGTGTAAAAGTGGAGCAAAAGTATAGTACAAAAACATCAACATTGCACTATAATACAGTTCTCAAGTCAATGTACTTTGTTACTTTCCCCTACTGGATGGTCTAGTTAGCAGCCTATAATGTTTCCAAATAAGGAAAGGGTGAGAACAAGGCACAAGGAAGGCCCCATGTCTGGGTTTGCCTAGGGCCTCTAAATTTCCCACGGTCCACATGAATGAGGACCTTACTCGATTTTCATCCTACTTTTATCTTTTTTTTTGTTTGTATGTTGTTCAGTTGTACTGCTGGGCACTCACCTTTAGCATTCTGCTTGTATGCACATAGTACAAAAACTCTTTTCTGCATGTGTACAGCAATGCATATTGACTGTGACCTGTTATCTACATAACAGTCTGAAGCTTTGGCCTTTAAACCTCACCCCCGTCACACCCCTGTTGAATAAATAAAGCTGACTCCTCCCTGCAGATCACTCCTCACCTCTATAGTCTTGTGCTGATCGATGCCAAGGCTGTGCATCAGGCGAAGGACTTGTTCGCTGTACTCTCCTACACCCGCTTCGCCCTCAGCAGGCGGAGGCTGTTGGTACAGAACAGGCCTCTGTACGGGAACATACAGAGCCATCCACTTGTGCTCCTTGATCTGGGCCACAGACAGACGCTTTGATGGGTCCAGGACCAACATCCTGCGGATCAGGTGCTCACAGTCTGCGAGGGGTGGAAAGAACAATCACAGAGGATGTGAGAAGGTTTTTAATAGCCTTTCATATTTTAGAGCACCACTTAAGTTCGATAACGCTGAGCACTTCTTCAACCTATCCCAGATGAAGTGGGGCAGAAATAACACTTAGGAGCTTAAAATCTGCTCAGTTCTTTTGTGTCCTCTGCTGTCACTTCTGAACAGCGTGTCGACACTCTTTTCAACTTTCCTCCCCTCCTAATGAGAGCTCCTCACCTCTAGTTAGTGGCTAGATGGGTTTGACGTCAGACACAGCTGGGTTCTTAACAGGATTACAGTTCCCCTGGCTGCGCCGTTTTGGCCTGCCTGCACCCCTACTGGCCTGCACTGCATTCCTGCCCGCCACACGGCATCTTCACAAATATAACCTGCTGCTACGGTCTTAAAGCAAAAAACGGTTGTATTTTGAACAAATATGCCCTGCTGCTGGTCATTATTTCCTGATCTTTTAATACTCTGTTTATTGGAATTTTTAAAAATGAATGATCTCTACCTTGAGTTTTCATTCTGTGCTGTGCTTACATGATTAAAGTTGTTAAACTTCACATCAGTCACTTTTGGTAAATATTATTAAACGTTTAGCAGTTTTTGTGGAATTCATTTTTACTATGCACACTAACAACCTCCTGCATTTCTTCTTAATCTCCTTCTCTACCAGTGTCCACAGATATCCGGTCCTTGGTCACACAGTTAGGAGAGAGACCTTAGCAGTTCATAAGCCCAAGGACCTGGCTGCCAACATTAACTCCCTACCTCACATTCTTCCCAGTCGTCCTGCTGATCTGCTAACGTTTGCTTACATCACATTTTCTTCTACCTCGTGCCTGGTGGTTCAGTCAACTCAATTTCTTCCCCCTAATGTGCATAACCAGCGTGCCCTTCACTGCACTTTTACCTCATGCTGTGGCATCTTAGAAGCCTGAGCTGCTGTTAAGTTACAACCTGCTTCAAATATAATACAGTACAATTAGTTTGACCCAGAAGTTACTCAGGTTGCGCTCGTTGCTACAGCCGTGTTTATAGCAACAGTTCAAGCTGAGGACATTTTTCAAAGCTACTAACCACCAGGGAACGTTGGACTATGTAAAGGGGTCGGCATTGCACAACCGTCTGACTGGCTGGCTGGCTGATTGATTGACACGCTGTTCTTAGCCAGTTACACCACCATGACTTAACTACCGAACCATCCCAGTTAACACTTACAATGTCCCAGTGGTGTAGAGTTACACCAACTCCCCCAATGAAGGAGAACAGCACTCTGTTGTAAGAAGCTGAAGAGCAGAGAGTAGGTACTGAGCCTGACTTTCTGTTATCTATTTCATTGATCTTATCGGACTGATAAATAACTGAGCAGATAAATAAAAGGACTATAACAATGATATATAGAATGCAACCATCATGCATGACACTGAACATGACCAGAACCCTTCACACAGACATTCATGAATGAGATGCAACACAAACTGCGAGTCAAAGATTAAAAAACAACACCCTGTTTTGTTTCAATGTGGGCTGTGCTGTACTGTTGCAACGCAAGATAGAGGGGGTGTAAAAGTGTGTATTTTCATTTTTAAATCTGAGTCAATTTGTTCTGAACCAATTAGCCGATACATTTAATCACTTAGTCATTTTTAAAGCATAAAGGTGCTGCTTTTTCAGTTTTAAATAATTGTTAATTGAATATCTTGTGGATGTCTGACAAAACAAGCAATTTGAGGAATATTCTGACATTATGTGTAGATCAAATGATTTATTGATTAATCAAGAAAATACCAGTTGATACTTTGACCTCGCTGTTTAAGCTGCAAATATCATGCAGATGTAAAAGGTTTGTTGTTCTGGTTAACATGACTTGGCTTTTATGTGCAATATGCAACAGCAGGGGAGACACAAGATAACATCCACTGTAGTTGTTAAGTGAGTAAGTTGGGAGTAGACCACAGCGTTCACAGTGCTGAAATGTTCTAGTGAGAGTTTACTGTGCAGTGCTAGGATGTGCTGTGTACCACAGCATCGGCCAGTGAGAGCAACAAGGGGAGATGAGATGGACTGTTTCTGGATGAAGAAATCAGCACACTCTGTTCTCCTTGTTCAGGGAACAGGGGCTGGACTGGGGGTGGGGAGGCGGGTTTGAGTGTCAGTTTGGCCACGGGGTTGACATTATACTCCTACATTCCCCTTACGTCTTAATTGTTTCAAGGTCCTGAACAGAAAAAAGAAAAAGAAAAAAGAAATCTGGCTGGCTCTCTCTCACCACACCCCCTGTGGAGAAAGTGCTACAGACTTGCAGATGGGATCCAGAGAAACAGACAAGGCCACAGACGGACAGGAAGATGTCTCACAGATAGAGGAGCATGAGTCAAACAGACAAACAGACAGGCAGCGTCACCTCAGGGAGACAGACAGGGAAGCTGCAGGAAGGCCTCACTGGCTACTTCCCAGGTTACACAAACAGCTTCAGCTCTGGACTTAATCTGCAGCCAGCTAGCTAGCACAGCCGCAGACAGCAGGGCTGCCTTGAGAGAGTTAGCAAACCTGACTCACTCTGCAGCCTGCATTTATGCGCACACACACCGACACATGCACACACATTACAGAGGACAATGACAGAGTGTCTCCTACTGTATCCCCTTCAAATGAGCGTGATGCTCTCTCGTTAATGAAATGACCCCCTTTACTGGTTGCAGCCACAAGAGAGTCTGCCAGTGAACATTCAACAGCACAGTGACTAAAATAGGAAAGTGTGATCTATTCATCGGAGCGGCAGTGTCCTCTTGCAAATACACTGCATGCTTGTAAATTTACAGGAATGTGAGGTACTGAAGGGTGGGAGTTGGCATGGTCTCCGGTATTATTTTGTGTTTAATATCCCAGAGTCTCTTCTTACCTTCAGTCATGAAGTAGGGGATGCGAAACCTTCCTTCTAGGACTCTCTGTCGAAGCACGGGAAGAGTGGGCCCATCGAAGGGCAACGCACCGCACACCAGCACATATAGCACCACCCCCATACTCTGTGAACATGAGGGGAAGGTGCAGAGAACAAGGTCAGGAACAATCATTAGATTAATCAATCAGAGGTGTAAATAAGTTTAAAGATTTTTGTTTGCATTCACAGACTCACGCTGTACACACAAATGTATGAGGGGCTGTTAGGGACACTATTCAGAATTACCATGAACTTACCATGTACTTTTTCTCTCACATACA
Organism: Micropterus salmoides; assembly: GCF_014851395.1. Taxonomy (NCBI): domain Eukaryota; kingdom Metazoa; phylum Chordata; class Actinopteri; order Centrarchiformes; family Centrarchidae; genus Micropterus; species Micropterus salmoides. The sequence continues at coordinate 23,458,071 of NW_024042261.1, read as the reverse complement.
CATATGAAACTAAACTCATTCACATACCTCACACACATACAAGTGAAATGCTTTTACAAACACAACTGAAACACACACACACACACACACACACACACAAACAACTTGTTAGGGGTACATTTCTGTACATTTTGGCCTAATTCCAATACTGTGGCCTAGACGGTAAGTGCTACAGACGCGAAATTCACAGGGTAGGTTCAGACCCATGACACGATGGCAGTGCCGATTCGGATGGTATAAGACACATCTCTGTGCGATGACGTTTTCATTTCGCTAAATCGCGAAAACTGAAAAACTACAAACTCCTCCGAAAGTGCAAGTCCGTTCGGCACAAAACTTGGCATGGAGCATGTCTGGACCAAGCCGATAAAAGTTTGTAGAGGGAATTTTGATCCGCCAAAAAACATCCTAATTATAACCTAACAAATTTTTGATGAAATGCAAAAAACTGGATGTGATGTGATATCTTAGGTTTGCAATGGCTGATCTACACAAAACTCGGGGAACTTATCTGCCTCGCCCTTCAGATGGGCTGTGTGAAATGTGGTATCAATCAGCCTCTAGGTGGAGCTAGTAAGCGTATATCAAATAACACTCCCATAGACATACATTCATTTTATATCTCCGTAACCGCAAGTCCCTTTAGTTTATAACTCTGGTCGTTTATTCTCCACGGGCCCCCGAGCCACGGCGGGGTGCCCAGGTTGACTCGCGCGGACTCGTGGCAAGGGGGGCGGCTGCCGCTGGGAGGCTTGGACCCCGCTTACAACTGCTTGCAGTTCTAGTTTCACTTGTATCTGTATGAGGTTTTCAGTATAAGTTCGGTCTCATATGGGTATGTGAGAGGAAAAGTACATGTACATGCATGGTAATTCTGAATAATGTCCCTAACGGCCCCTCAACCAAATGCATGGTCCTTCACACAGAAACACAAGAACCCAGAAATTTAGTAAATGATTGCGATATACAGCATGCTACACGCTGTGGTTGGGAAATGAGTACCATATGACAGGAGCAAAAACTGCTGACTTTATCATCAGGACTTTGTTTCCATTGTTAGATATATAATAAAAATTCTCAAAAGCATCTGCTGATTTCATGTGACTCAGTAATGTAAATGTTAAAATTGCACTCAAGGAAAGTGATTGCCAAAGATTGACATGCAAATTCAATGTATGTTTCATTGTATTTGGAAAACAATATTTAAAATAAAATTGTGCAATTGTCTACCTCATGCATTCACTCATCTTACCCAGATGTCTAGCTGCGGGCCCTCATACTGTTGGCCCTCAAAGACTTCTGGAGCAGCATAAGGCGGGCTGCCGCACCACGTTGCCAGAGGCTCCCCAGGCTGGAAGAAGTTCCCGAATCCAAAATCTACACAGGGCAAACCAACAGGGGATGTGGTGGGTGGGTTGGGAGGAAAAGTTCAGATAATTTCAAAAATTAAAGTTTGTAAAAACTGTAACAGGCCCTTCCAATTTCTGCTGTATGCATGGTGATAAGCAGCAGCTTCCGCAAAAAGGCGGAACCGCTAACTTTAAGTATTACTTGTGACCATAAAAAGGGAAGAGGTTGAGCACATGGTGAATATTTATCATATAGCTACGGTGGTTGAAGTGGTCAAACTGTACAAAGAAAATGTCCAATGGCAGACTACACCGTGTAACTGACAGTTTATAAGTATCTCCATGGGGTGTGAAGGTTTTGCATAATGTAATATGTGATCCACATATTTGTACGCTGATGTAATGGGCCTTTGTATGAGGTAACCTCCCCTGGAGACAGACATGAGGTCATCAATGCTGTGCTCTCATTGGCTGACTGAAAAAGTCAGATCTGAATCTTCAGAGGAACAAGACAGAGAAGTCTAACTTATACTCGCACAAATTAGAGACAAAGCGTCGAGAATTTCATGTCTGCCTTTCATTAAAATCCAACTAAAAGCTGCAGTAATATCTGCCAAATCACTCTGAGCCCTCTAGCATGCCTGCAAATACTCAGCCATTCCTTTTTCTTCTATTAGTTCATATCATTCTCCCTCCCCTCTTTCTCAAACCTTCTCCTTTCAACAACGCTTTGTCTCCTCTACTCATTTGGTTGTACAAGCCTTGCTACTAATGCTTGCTTCTGTTGCTGAGATCATTAATCCAATAGTGCATCAACAGAAAATTCATTAATCACCATTTTGTATTTGAGTCATTTATCAAGAAAAAACATTTGATGATGTAGCTTCTCAATTTTTTGGAGGTTTTTATGTTTTTTTTCTGCCTCATTACCACTGTAAATGTGTATCTCTTCAACATGTGAAGGGCACTGGTTGGTGTCTTCAGACATTTCATAGCCTAAATGATTAACATGTCAGACATGTGACAGATAATATATAAAATAATTCCATGCTTAGTTAGTTGGGACCCTGAGATGGCATCATGGGACCTGACAGCTACAGGAGCAGACAATCAGGCTGACTTAACCCCCCCCCCCCCCCTTTTCCACAATTCGAAACAGTTACATAAACAGAAAAAAACCTATTGCAAAACAAATAAATGACACTGATAAAAAAAAGCTGACTTACATAATGGGGCTGGAGGTGATGTGGGTTCATGTTCACTCACACACACACACACACACACACGGCAGTTTGTGAAAGAGTATGTGTAACCAGTTCCTTTTCCTTTTCTCTGCATCATGATACTTTACATTTACCAAGAAACCATCTACAACCTACTGTACACTATACTCAGACTGACAAGCACACTCACACACACACAGCATTATCAATTCATCTGCAGATTATTTTGTTGGGAAAATATTTTGTTGATTCAACTTTATGGTCATTTTATAGGATGTTGTCGCACGCTATTGCATTATAAAAAATGAATAACACCAATCAGTCTAATGCAATGGAGTTCAACTGCACCACAAACTACATCCTGCAAAATGATCACCAACACCTCTATAAAACGGTCTCAAGACAAGCTGAACATTATAACCTTAATGACGGGAGGATTTATTGCAGGACTATTGTATTAGTGTGCATTAATTTTAGCTAGGTGTCCCTAAAAAACTGGCAACTGAGTGTATGAAACAGAGACAAGCATCAAATCCTCACATTTAAGAAGCTGGAAGTAGCAGATATTTGTCCTTGATAAATGACCTCAGTTATGTTTATTTTCTGTCCACTGACTTACTGATTAATTTACTGTTTCGGTGTGTGGGCATCTGTAGGCCAAATGGTTTTAGAGGTATACCATATACTGTGATCACAAGATCTGGCTGGGGACCTTTTGTATGACATTCCCCAACTCCCTTTCTCCCCTCTACTGTCCACTTTCAAATGAAGGCAAAATGCTCGAAAAATAAAAAAACGGGATGCGGTGACGGTGATGAAGAATCTAGACTGCATGCTGTGGTTTGAATGAATATAAAAGAAAAATATGGAAATTATAGTTCACTAGAAAATACATGTAGTAATCAGGTTTGAGAAATCAGCGCTGTGCAAAATTGAGAGATTTGACACTGTGTATGTGAGTGCATGTATTCAATCCATCTAATTACCGCAGTGCAGGTAGCGGCAGGTGTGGTTGAAATAGCGTCGAGGGTAAAGCCACAGTGGGGTTTATTACAAGTATGTTTACTGTCTGATGCTGCTGTGAAGGTGAGATGTGAGATGCAGGCACAGCGGAGCGGAGCTGTGCAGTTGGGTTTGTCGTCAGAAGCTGTGACCCATTTCATGGAGCTGAATACCGAGCAGACTGGTTGACGTCAAACGCTCCGGCGCGCTGCAGGCTACTAACAGCACTCATAGCTCAGCAGGAAGGGTGGGGTGCGGGAGCGTCTGTGTGTCGCGCATAACATTATTAGCATAATATTACCCTAAACATGTCACACTGGAACACACACCAGCTAACAGCTTATGTGTGTGGATGTGGCAAGTGTATGAGTGATGTCATCATGCCGCAGTAAGAGGACAGCAGTCAAAAATTTGTCATTTCTAACAAGGTATGGTTACGGCTGCAGCTCAGGATGCATTGCCCTCACTCTTTCCTTCCTCTTCTCGTGGCTTTTTGTCTCCTCTCTCGCACTTGTTATCACCTAAAAACTTTTTTCTCTCTCATTGTCTTTCTCCTTATATGCTTCAGGTTCCCAAACCCTAAGCCTCTTTAACTCTTTTTTTAATTGTTTAAAAGTGAGACTATGTCAGTAGTAAGTAACAAATTATTCCTCCTTACAAAAACCACATCAATTCAATACACTCATGGGTTTCCCAATACAACCTTACTACAATGAGCAAAAGGAGTCCAACATGTACGTACACCTTTGTGCCAAAGTTCGGACAGTTTTGGCAGTTTCACATGAGAGATATCGGTGCGTGTTTTACTCTGTGCTCTTCTCGCTTGTTTCGAAAAGTAATTACATGTACCTCTGAGCACCAACCAGTATTTACCAACATTCGAATCAGATCAAAGTTGCTGGGTTGTTTTGTCAATGTCAGTCAAATCTGATCAATCACCAAAGCAAATCCACACAGTCCTGATGAAGTGGATTAGTTTTTGAGTGTTATACTCAAATACCAGAGTTGGACTTAAGTGGCACACACAGTGACTTTAGACTCGACTTGAGAATTGTCCTCGAAACACTACAGACTCGACTCGGACTCAAGGTGGGGAACTCGTGGACAATGTTTATTTATCTGATGAGCTTGCTGTTATTCCCCTCCCTCCGTTACCTATAACCTGCCTACGTAACACGTAGTATCAGCTGCGTGCGGCCACATGTGTGAGAGGACAACAAACACTGGCAGCAGCTGTGCCATTCATCATAAACTTTGGCTTTAAAGCTTCATACAACAAAGCCCAAACAAAGAAGCGCTGAATGCAAAATAGGTTAGTAACCTGAGGTTAGTAAACATGTTTAGCTCAGCATTGGCCATCTAACGTTAGCTTGCTTCTTGCTTTACATACGACCTATGCGAGGTTAGGTCTGACTGTCGTTCGTGCACATTACATGGTTGTGCTCTGTAAGTGAAAAACAGGTTACAGTTACAGAATTCCTTATAGCTATGCCGTGTTATAAGCAGCCTGGACTGAACGCAGCAGGTGATACAACATTCATTATAACCACGAGTGACTTGAGACTTGACCTCTATCTCAAAGATTTGTGAGCATCTCTTTGGTCATGTGAGAAATTGAATGATATTTGTTTTTGAGAGTGGTTCTCCACTTTGCTTTTTTGTGACCATAGAAACAAAACACAACCCAAAAGTAAGAATATATATTTGTATATGTTGCTGCTAAGCCACAAAGGTTGCCTCCTCTCCTCCTCTGATCCGGCAATTTGTTTTTGTTTTTGTTATTTCTCCTCCTCTGTTTTCGTCCTCTTCAATCTGTCAACTTGAATGTAAAGGGGCTGTTTGAAGTGAAACATGAAGGGCACCCCCCGCTGCCGCTTTTCCCCTTTCCTCTCCAGCCACCATGAGCATGACCTTTCTTTGACTGACCGCTGCCTGGTTAAGCTTCATACAGACTGACCATAGATGGCCTTTAGAACGAAGGGAGACAACACTAGACTGCAGGGTATACCCAGATGCACAGCATATTCAGTCACTAGTACTGAAACCACTGGATTATTGGTCAAGAAACACAAAACTAAGACAATAAGCAATTAGCCTACCTGTTTAAATCATTCATCAAGCAAAAATGCCAACATTCGTGGGTTCCAGGTTCACAAATGTTAGAATTTGCTCCTTTTACCCGTTCTATATCACTGCAAACTGAACATCTTTTGATTTTGGACTGTTGGATTACCAACTGGACCAAGTGAGCAACTGCCTAGGGGCCACAGACCTACAGTGGGACCAACGGCTTCAGGTTCACAGTGTGACAATTAGTTAATGGTAATTTAAATATTTATTTGATTTATTGCAGAAAGTTAGCTAACAGAGGGTCTTCATTTTATTTTTTAGTTTCCTCCTCTTGGTTTAGTGTGCTGTTCATTTTCATTATGGCATTTGTGCGTGTGGTGTTGGAGGACAGATGACAGAAAACGCGTGGCACTTTCACCTGCCACTGTCTTATACACAGTCTGCAACATGCATTTTACTGAGGGCCGTTTTACCAATGCATCGGCGGAGGCAATGGTATCAGCAGTCTTTACATGCAGTTCAACAGAGTAACAGACCCCCCCACTCCCACTGCCGCGGTAAAGTAAGCGCACCATAAAACATAGTGGGAGTTATCGTGTGCAGTGCGTGACAGGACCATCCACTGTATGATTGATAACAGCTGATACGCGCACATTAGTTTCTATCATGGGTAAGTATGTAAGACAGTAAAGTGTACTAAACTTTACAGTGTAGTGATGTTAACAAAGCATATCTTTAGTGAACACTCCAGCCGGTCAGTTTTTGGTTGTCATGGTAATGTATTACGTCCGACTATTAACCACACCCCCATTCTCTGTTTGAGAAAGAACGTTCACCAAAAACGGCAGGTAAGGATAAAGAATGCTTAAAAGCAAGATTACAAAGGGTGTATCTTAAAAGACATTTCTTAAATGGAAATTAGTTTTAAAATCTTTTTTTTTGTTTATATTGTGCTTAGATAGTGCATTTAACTACATGACTTTGCATGTAATAGACACAAAATAAGAACACAATGCACAGAGTGTGGGAAGGGGGGCGCAGGTGGGGATCAGTAGGGGCACATAGCATATTTCTGTCCAGGGGCCCTCTAGTTGCTTAAACTGGTCATGTTGGTTGGGCAAAACTGAAGATTCAAGCTGGAAAACTGTGATGGACATTTTTCAATATTTGTCAGACACGTGACGAGTGGTGATGGTGCAGTGGATAAAACGCATGCCTTTGGTGTGAGAGACCCGGGTTCAACTACCCACTGTGAAGTCCACCAATGTGTCCCTGACCAAGACAGTTAACCCCTAGTTGCTCCAGAGGCGTGCAACCTCTTACTTGTAAATATTATTGTGAATAACGCAGGCTTTAAACTTTTAAGTAAAATCGGCTTTGCATATATTTTATGAGGAAGGAAATGTATTCAGCACCTTTGTTAGATCTCAAGGTGACACACAACGCACTTTGGTGAGTAACAATGAATTTTTCTAACATGACTTAAAACTCCACAGGGCACCTTACAAAGTCTAAAAATTATAAAATAGATTAACTGATTATGAAAATAACTATTAGACACAGCTCTAGATGCAGATGACCAGCATAAACACAAAAAGAAAAATTCACCTCTCTTTCAACCTGGTTAAACGGATCGCTGTACGGACGTTTGATGTGATGACTGTCTCTCATGGACAGTACAAATCTGACATATTTACTCGTCTGAACTCCATGTACTTGAGCATGTTGTGGGTAAGAGAAGCACAGAATGTACCTTTCTGCCAATGTCCTCCCGAGAGACGTTTTCTCTAATCACAAGCCAGGTAATGTTCTGCTCATTGTTTTCCTGCTTCAAATCTAATCTGCTGCGCTGACAATCGGCTGTGAGTCAGACATGTTTGTGAAAATTACTGCTGGGGTAATACCATCTCCAGGTTATCATCTTGGAGCCTTCTGAGAAACAGTGGACAGGATGATGCAAGTATCAGTTATTGTATAGTTCTGTCTAATTTGTCCTGACTTAAAAGCCACTGATCCCTGGCCACAAGTTATATGTTAACAGGGATGCTCATCTGTCATTTTCCTCACTTGAAATAACATTTATCAGACTAATAAACAGAGATTTTATTCTACTATTTAGAATCCATGACATGAAGTCCTTTGAGGACAAGAGGCCACCCCCGAGCACACATTCATACTCAGTGTGTCTGGTATCCTTTCTCACCTGTATTTTTAGCCGTCCTCATGTGATCAGCTCACCTTAGATGGATTCTAGCATCAGCTCTGAATAAAGCCCAAGATAAACCTTGGCCTCTTTCAGAACATTGTCAACGCTGCAGCCCTGCCACCCTGCTATGTACTGCTCCTTATCATTCTTCCCTTTATTCTCTCATCTGCCACTCTGTCTCCAAAGTAGCCAATCCATATAATCACCTCCTTGCCTCCTCCAATTAAACCCAGACTCCTTTCTGCCACCATCCTCATCCCCTCCCGGTCCTTCACAGACACCCCCTTCTCCTAGGTATTGACACTCTCACTAGCTAGCTCTAAATGCCAGTTGTTTAATAATCACACTTTGAAGCTTGTACAACAGACCTCCAGCTTAATTTCAAATCTCTGCCATTAGGTATGTTCCTCTTTTTGTCCCCTATCTTTAATGTTTTCTTCTCAAAATGAAAGCTAGGGGTCACTGGGGAGGGATTTCTGGCACATGCCTTTAGATTCTTGCTGAGATATCCGTTGCGGCATCTTTCAGCCAACAGCTATCTCGCAAGCAACCTCCGACCACTTCTCAACACTGTGCAAATGGCCTGGGCAAGTAGTTAAGACATTTTTGAACTGCACCGGCACTGAGATCATGGCAGGCAATGCATCAAAACTAAATGATTCCATAAATGAGTTTCTGGGTCCTGCGCTACGTTGTTATGGTACCTGCTATCTTGATGTTCATGTGGCCATCCAGCAGCAGATTCTCTGCCTTCAGGTCTCTGTGGACGATGTTGCGGTTGTGACAATACTCCACTGCCGAAAGGATCTGCCAGAACTTCCTCCTGGCTTCTAGCTCACTGAGACGGCCGTGCTTCGCCAGGTAGTCTGCAGCCAGATAGAGAAAGAGAAGGGTGATGTGTCATGTTTGAAGTATATGCAGATAATATTTTACATTGACTTATATAACATGACTCTACAAGCCTTTCAATCACAGTATAAGGTATCACTTTGTGCAGCTGAAAAGAATGCATTAGTGCAGGTTTTTCATTCCACACAGTGTTGGCGGTTGTGTTGAAAGAATAGATTACTTTTGATGAGGTGCAGGCCAGGTGTCAATAGTAGCTGTAGCTGTTCTACATTACAGCACGCCTTGTAAAATGATTCAGTGCAAAATGTAGAATGTAATTTTTCTTTGGAAACCCCAATTCTAACCCTGTGTGTATGTGTTTAAGTGTGTGTGTGCTTAAGAGTGTGTGCGCATCTGTAAGAAGGCAATATTTCACAGTGGAAAATGCACTGTGTTGTCATAGCCGGAGGAGGAAAGGAGAGGACAAGATTTCTGAGAACTGGCCTCCTGCTACAGAATGTCCACATAAGTACAAGTTGGAACATGGTGTGAGTTGGGGGAGGGGGTGGTTAATGGGTCGTTTAATAATGATCCAGAGTTTGTCAGTGTAGGATTGCATTGCACACATAGACAGTCAAACACACTTGACAATTAGTGGAATAAATCATGATACCAATGTAAATATGGATCTTAGTTCTTACCCAATGAGTAACAAAAACATCTGATTCTTCTGCTTATCCAATTTATCTGCTTATTTAGTAAGACAGATTAAGTTTGTGATTGTTTAGAAAGACGCATGTAACCGAGGCAAAAGTCATAAATTTTACTGTCTTTCTCCAAGCATCCAGATCACTGGCCTTTTTCCTCATTGTCTGCTCTCACACTGCCCACACTGTTTTTATAACCTTTCACACTCAGCGTTCCCTAACTCTAACAAAGTCGGCCTGACAGACTATTTACAGGACGCATTATTTTTTTGCAGCCCCATGAACTTTGGAAAGTGTGGTGTTTGTTGCTGTCAGCAGGGTTCCTCTTCACACCTCTCTGTCCAGATAGCCTGCAAACTCTTCAATTCACACTCTGTGGCAAACAAGATAGGACACTGTTGTGTTGGCTTTCCTTCCAGCTGGCATGAATACAGACCACCGACCAAACCTGACGACAATGCAGAACAACCACAACAAACCCAGCCAACAAACCTTCATATATGAGTAAACGGAGTGTGCAAAATTCAAGGAACGCAATTATGTGGAGACCCACATGGTCAATCTCAGAAGAGCATTTTTGTAATCACAAAGCAGAAAGGGAGTTACACCTTAGTTTGCTCGAGATAATAAAAAACAATGTTTTGCTTGGCCTTTGCATTTGTTAGAAATACTTCATATCTTTTTACGCAAGTAATAGTAATAGTGTTTTCCCTGGTGTGCACACACATTTATGCAAAGATAAGATCACTAACAGAAACTAGGCCTCTGCCAGGACGCACAGAAAAAGATAACTAAACAGGAGATATTTAAAGTAGAGCAACATATGTCCTGAGGCCAATGACATGGATCACATTAACATCTCGTCTTAACAACTGTGTATTGTCTCAACTCTGAGTTGACTTAAGGCCAGACTGTACAATAACAATGACTAAAGGCCATAAGTTGCACTATTAAGCTTCATGGAGATGATGCTGTTCCATCATTAACAGCATGGTTGATAAATAGCTAACATCTGACAGAGTGAGAAACCTGATTAGACAGTGGCTGGCAAATTCCATAGAGGAGGCCATTTAGTGACCAGGGCAGCATTCATGCAACACTGCTAATCAAAAACACACTGGGGAGGGGAATGTGTCGAGGAGGTCCAAGTATGCGCCTGAACAAGTAATAACCGTTCTGGGCTCAAACATCTCCGTTTCTTAGTCAGTTATTGGTCTTGGTCTTTTAAGGTGTCAGTATGCTTTAACTGAAGTGCTTGTTGGACAGATCAACAAGTTATTCAATTCGAGCATAGTATCACCACGTCGTCCGATCACAACTGAACAATAGGGTTTGTACTTCACCAGTTGCACTCGAAGGCAGGGTGAAACATCTGAGAGGACTAAGACACGATAATCATTCACAAACTGAGATAACGGTGGAGAACAGTTTCAGAAAACTTTCCTGTATGGAATTCAGGGTGTAGCACTCATTTGTACACACAAAAGGTGACTGAAGTTGTTTTGTGAGGATAAAATAAGCTTAGTGCTGGCCAATCACTGTGTGAAGTGGGCATGCCTGTGGACTGTCATTTTCTGAAAATAATCAGGAAAAAAACCCAACTAAAATTTTTGGACAAAAGCCCACCTAATTCTGATGTTGGAGCAGTACACAGCCCAAAGATATTCAGGTTACGATCATGGAAGACCAAGAAAAACGGAAAATTCTAGAAGAACCAATAAATGGATGGGATTCTGGCTTAAAAACATAACAGATTAATCAATTACTACTGGTTTCAGCTCTAAAAAGCTTGACTATAAAGATGGACGACACGATAGTTCCCCAAATATGAAACCATCTCAATCGCCTCCTGGTGGCTGGCTGCAGTATAAGGTCATAACCCCACAATGTTAGAGGACGGACATGAGGCAAACTAAAAAATAAAATTACACATCTACTTGCTCTACCGTAGCACTTGAAAAAACAAGCCATTACATTAAGCAATTAACACTGCGCAGCTAAACACACACACACACAAACATATGTACATACACAAATCCACATAATGCAGCATATTGCCCCAGTGGAAGCATGAGTAATCCAGTGACACAATGTTGGCGAGGGCCTGGACCTCAGCACAGTGAGGCATACAGAGCTGCATTCTGGGAAAGCGAACAGAACAAGTATGAATCATAGGGGTATTAGGGAACAGCTCAACAACCACTGTGTCCCACTTCTGCTGAGAGCAGGGTGAGGAGCTAAATCTCTTAACAGCTGCTCAGGTTTGGAAGGGACAAACATCATGTGTACAAACTGGCTTGTTGGCTAGACCTCTGGCTGGACTTCAGACAACACCGTGGGGCGGACATGGGGAGTGTGTGTGTATATGTGTGTAGAGGACAAGGGGCAAACACACACTCTGTTTCTACATCAGTAACTGATACCCAAACCGCTTAAATACAGCAGCCACATTAAAGTCACATCTCTGCTGGTGTTGAGATATGTTGGTGCTGATTTAATACTGGCACCCTCAGGGGTTAAATTGGTCTGGAGCCAGCTGGAGCTGAACCCGTTCATCCAAGTTCTAACCTGCCAAAAATCAGCTGCAGCTACTGCTTGTGACAGTTAACTTCGCTTCCATGAGATACTTAAAAGAATGTATTCAAGAGGTATTCAAATTAAATTTTGCCCACCAAAAAACAAAGCTCATAACTTACTAGAATACCCTTTCCATTCAAACTCTCGGGTAATTTTGCCCAGCCTCTAGTCAGGGCAGGGTTGAGTAGAGTTGGGTAACACGTTCAAATGCTGCCTTTGAATTTATGCCACATTACTCCAACAGAGTTTTCTATTTAACTACCAGAATGTGCAGGCATGTGATAATGATATAATTTTTTTTTCTGAATTAATTTAATTCAGTTAGATTTGACTGATTGACATGCTAAATAATTGCTCACAATCTGGGAACAACTTTGTTGCTTTTCTGTGAAGGTTCTCAGTCATCCAGGTCATAGTTATCCAAAGAAGGTTAAAGTCAAGGGCAACTGGACTTGGTTGAAGATACTAGAAGACGTTTCATCCCTCATTTGAAAGACTTCTTCAGAGCTGACTGACTGGTATGGAAACTTAGCTCTTTGACCTCTGTGGGATTGTTCGCCAGGATCGTCGATACCGCTGGTTCGTTAGTGCTCCTGGCTGTTTTACCGACAGTCGTTATGGTTGTTAGAACCACCCCAGGCCAAGTCTGAACAACCATGGTTGGTATCTTCACCTGAGGCCAAGAGGTTACGTTTGTTAAGTTTCCTGGGAAGTGATGAAAGGACAGCATTGTAAGTGGGGGATAAGTGGTGGCGCAGACCCCCGTCCTCTGTTCAGCAACGGCTTCTCAACCCGGATGTAAATGGCTTACTTGACACCTCTTTCAAACCATCCACCCTCTGTCTAAAATGTGCACCTCACTGCATTGGACTGCATTCACTAGATTGCTTTTCTTGTGTTTGGGTGTGCGGTCTTTGGGGTGCACCAGTATCTGTCTTAGTATGTTCCTGGGTTTAAAAAAAAAACAACAATACAGGGATGTTTCAGACTGAAGAAATCTCTTGGATGAGGGACGAAACGTCTTCTAGTATCTTCAGCCAAGTCCAGTTGCCCCTGACTTTAACCTTCTTTGGATGACTTTGTTGCTTCTTCAAAACAAATAAAACATGACATTGTAGTGAGTGCCAAGTAAAGGCTTGATTACATTGGATTACACTCACACAGATGAATCCCTGAAATACTCCTTTGATATTCCTACAGGAATGTATAACATACAATGTATCTAGTCCTCGATACTGAAGCCCAAATATAATTTACATCATGTGAAGTGTGTGATTCAGACTGAGACGAGTTATAATACATACTGTTCCCTACGGTCATATAGGCCTGGTCAGTTTGCACTGAGCTCTCCTTTCATGGTATTTTTATCTCCTAAACAATTAAGTATAAATGTTTTCTATTAACCTGCTTCTTTTGCCTGTAATCATGCCTAGTTGGACTGGATGAACAGCTGCTTCTTAATGCGATCAGAAAGCCCAACCATTTACAGACACAGAAACAGGTGTTTCGATGTGTCACAAAACACTGTCAGTGTGTGAGTGGCAATTAAAAACAGTGGGTGTTTTTGTCAATTAACAATGACGCACGCAAATTCATCTCTGCTCACTTTAGGCTTTCAATCCTTTAATACCCTACCAGGAAAAAATAGTTCTAATTTAGGAATTAATAATTTGCATTTTGCCGAGGTTACTTGAAGAGGCAGACATATAAATTACCCCCAAAATACATTTAAATCACAACCACAGGAATATCCAAACATTACAACTCTAAACAACTCTTTATTAATCTCTATTCATAATTTGTAATCTCCTCATGATGTCCAATGTTGGTTGTGATAGTTCAACAGTGAGAAGAATGGCCCTTCACTCCCAACCTCTAAGTAGTATTACTTTAGAATAAAAGATACACAGCTTAATAACGAAGTTCTGACATTTGAATATTTGAATCATACAACATAGGGTGAATGGTTAAACACCAAAAAAGAATTAGATGGCATGTTACAAGTGAAATGTGATGATTTACCTAGTGTTGTAATACTCAAGACCGGTCTTAAGACCACTTTTTGATGGTCTTGGTCTTGTCTTGGACTCAACCGCATTTGTACTCTGTCTTGTCTCGGTCATTGAGGATTGGGATTTTATTTCAAAACCAGTCAAGACCATAACTTTGGGAATATGAATAAATTGCTTTGCATTGTCCGATTTATTTGTTAAGATCCTAACTTTGATTGGATGTAAAACATTTTGCTTCAAATACAACCAATAACGCTAATTAAAAATGTTTTGTTACCGTTAACGACTGTCACCCCTCAACGCAATTGTAAACATGGAAAAGGAGTGTTGGATAAAGATGCTTACGGTGATTTCAGCTATTTTTGTGTATGTGTATTTTTTATTTTTTTTTTAAATGGGAATGTGGATCTTTCAGATCAATTTGAGAAGTACATATGATCTTGTTCCACATTTTATTTTGTGTCATGTAATGTGGGGAACTGGTCTTGGTCTTGACTCGGTCTTGCCCTCCCTCGGTCTCGACTTGGTCTTAGCCCCTAAAAGTCTTGGTCTTGTCTCTGTCTCGATAAACTCTGGTCTTGGTCTTGACTTGGTCTCAGTTTTGGCGGTCTTGACTACAACACTAGATTTACCTATTCCGTTTAGTTTATCTATTATAGTGCAGGGCTGCCACTTTGTGCAGATGTAAACATCTAAACAACACCATGTTATCTACACATGTTCTGATTTATGTATTTATTACTAAAACACTAAACAGTTTCCAAATGTCTGCAATCAGTGACGAAGATGAGCACAAATTACCTCAGCTCAAATGCAGAAAAACAATTCCCTTCTTGCAATTGTTCCTTCAGCAGTTTGATCCTTGAAAGCTGCCACGCAAGATGCTGCATGTCACTCAACTGATCATGTGGATGGGTAATGCTAGTTGCACCAGTCATGTAGCGACATTCAGTAGTGTTAGTTAACTGAACGAAGGATGGTTTTTGTTGAAATAGGAAATTATAGCCTTGCCAGATATGCCTTGGTACCAAACAACTGGTCCTACTTTGGGCCACCATTCCTCTATTGATTTAGGTTTTTTCAAAGTCAAAGCGGCCACACCCTGGCGGCCGTCAGATCTGAAAACTGACCCAGTAAATGTGAAGGTTTATGGTGACAGAAATTGACAGCCTAAGTAGGCTACATAAGAATGTGTCTCAAAAACAGTATTTCTTTGAAGTCTCCCTGTCTTATTTCCTTTCCATCAGTCAGACAAGAGATCTGCATGAGTGATTCTACTCACTGCCAGCTATTATACTCCCCTCTCTCCAGCAGTGCTTTCTTAAATATGCATGCCCTACATTTCCCCACCACCTTCCAAATTCAAATGGATGTCCCCTGCTTTCGCCTCTATTCTCCTCTGCTTCTTCTCGCCTCCTGCCTCTGCTCTCTGCAACTCTGCTTTATTTGCGGCTGACCCAATTTCCAGGTTTGATCCATCCTGCGGTTTTGAGGCAGACTGTGGAGCACCAGACTGACAGACAGACACAAAGGCACACCAACAAGCTGGCACGGATGCCTCTGCTGTGCCCATTACTGTGCCCACCCACCCCTTTGCGAGAATGAACCCATCACTCTCCGCCTCCTTCTACCAAACCCAGCTCTGCTTCTTTGTCTTTATGGCTCCAGACACACACACACACTCACGCACATATACACACTACCCCTCCTGCTCCTCCACAATACAATTCACTGTTTGGTCTGAAGAGAGAATCAGAGGCTCATCCATTGTCTCCCCGATTCGCTGTAACATGGTGGGCTGCTGAGCGTCCACATAACTTTACAGCTTCCACTCCTGGTAACCTATGGCCAGGAGCGGACCTGAGAAATTTCATGTCGGAAAAGGGGGAGGCAACTCTCTGGAGGGTGACAGTGGAGGAAGAGGCTGGAGATCTGGCTTGGCAGCTTATCCATTAAGTCTGAGTGCATCATGACTGAATCTCCACAAAGCGTATTTGGAAATCAGAAATGATTGTTCAATTTTGTGAGATTGAATACTGCAATACTAGTCTAGGGCTGCAGCTACCAGTCGGTGTCTGTCTGGCTGAGTCAACGCTGCTTTTGCAGCAGCTGAGGATGACATATAAATGTCTTACATAACTATGTTATGTTGTGCAATCAGGGCAGAGGGGTCTGAGGAATCAGGACACAATGGTTTTATAATACCCCGAGACGATCCATAAAAAACATCTATGGATTATGGAAAATGAGGTTGACCAATCATGATTGGTTATTTAAAGGAATAGTTTGACATTGTGGGAAATATGCCGCTTTTTTGCCAAGAGTTAGATAAGAAGATCGATAAGGATTTCATAAATGCCTGTAAACTATGAAGCTACAGTCATGACACAGTTAGCTTAGCATAGTGACTGGGAATAGAGGGAATCAGCTAGCATAAGTCTATCCAAATCCAAAGGTAAAAAACAAACACAAAAATCTGCCTACCAGCAACTCTTAAGCTCACTCAATAACATTTTTTGTTGTAGTTTGTATCATGACCTGTCTATCTTTATCGAGTCAGGCTAGCTGTTTCCCCGTTTCCAGTCTTACCTTCCCTCTTCTGCATGTAGCTGCATATTTAACAGACATGTTTAAGAGTGGTGTCAATGTTCTCATCTGATGCTCTGCATGAAAGCAAATATGCATTTTCCCCACAATATCAAACTATTAGAGTGTACTGTACAGTGAGGGCATTGTAATATTCCCATCATTAAATAGCTTGACGAGGCTAACAGGATGTGCTTCTTGGTCTAACTGCATTAGGCAGCAGTGGCTAACACATATGTACTGATACAGAGGAGTATTTGAGTCTGTTTTATCTCTGTGCTTTTCTGGACTTAACATTTTTAAACCACACTCTTTTCTCATTCATTTGTCTGCTTCCCAACTCTCTCTAGGTCACAGGAGCAGGAGCTGCTGCTGCTGAGTCAACATCACAAGTGGAACACTGGCCTCAGAATCACTCACTCACTCACACACACACACACACACACACACACACGACTATTTAGTTTACTGTAGACTATCGCTGGAGTAATCCTCTCAGCAACTGTGTCTGGAAGTAGGCCGAGTGCAAACATTCTCAGACCGTCTAATAGGTGAGGCCAATAATCTATGAGGATCTTGATCCTCTTGTAGGTTGTCCACTTCAGACAGGTCTATGCTTGTGTGATAAATTTGTGAAATATGTGAACGTAAGATTAGCACGTCTACATGTTCAGAACTGGAATGATTCCATAAATTTTTGCTTTTGAAAAAAAAAAGTCCTGCAAAAACTTGATCTAAACAATTATAACCATTCAACAAATACAAACATATACAACATATCATACACATGATCTTTCTTTCCGGCGTACTGGACTGAGATCGCAGTGTGTACATACTGTACAAATGGAGCGTGTGTGTAGTAGAGATAGCAGTGCATTTAATGCTATGGAAGACGAAGATAATTTCTTATCTTCATGTACTATTCTTGATATGTTCTGACTTGTCTGTCCTTTCCAGCATAAGTGTTTTTATTTGTCTGTCACTCTAAACCAGTGTGTAAACCACTTCTGCTGAAAAAACTTAGTAGTGTACCTTGTAAGTTGAGACTGTCTGCTTGGAAACATGTATTATGTTTATATGGAAAGTCTGAGTCTACTTCCTTATTGGTCACTTTTGTCTCTCAAAAACCTGGTAAATGACTGACTATCTGAAAAAATTATTGTTTATAGCAAAGGAATCCCTTTTTTCCACGATCTGTCCCAAAGGTCCAAAATGAATACAGCAAGCTGTTTTTTTCTCTCTGTGATCTGCTTCCGCCACTTGTTGCCAAATGAGTGAAAATTGGTCCTATTTAGTCATTTAAAAATCATTATGAAAGACCTTCAGGCTGCCCCGATGAATTATAGATGCATTGTTGATGTGACATCTGTTTAGCTCATATTAAGACTACTGCCTTTGCTTCACTCGGCATAGTGTGAATTTCAAAAAACCTTGTCCCAGAGTCTCAAATGTAAGGATCGGCTGTTTTTATTTGTCTTCTGTGATAGAGTGTGGGTTGGGTAAAATAAATTGTGATGGGCATTTTTCAGACTAAATGATTATTTGAGAAAACAGGCAGATCGATCAATAATGAATAAAAACATTTGCTGCAGCTCTACATTTTTATTTAAAAAAAAACTTATAATAATCTAAACCAGACACCGTCAGCATTGCCCGAGATATTGTGGTGCACAGATATGTAGTGCCATCGTAAGAGTCAGCTATAATGTCAACACATATATGTTTGTCTTTGTCTGTACATTTTTAACAAATGTGTGTTTGAAAAGAGGGTCCTTCTTTATTGCAACTTTTTGCAGATCTCGCAGCTCTTAAGCATCCCAGCAGTTAAAGTTAAAAACAGAAAAAGAGTTTAAACAGACAGTATTCAGAATTTTAAGTGCCATTTTTAGTGCCATCAAGTAAGTGAAAATTGAGGTGTGACATTGTTGTTGGCCAACAAGTAGAAAGTAATCTTGATGTCTGGCATAATCGGAACATTCAAGTAGTAAACCAGTGATGATGAAAGTAATTCTGCACCACCTATGGTAATAAATAACTCTTTTTCTCTTTGAAGCTGCCTCTCTGCTGCCTTACAGGCCATCTGTGATGTAATTTTATATGACAAGAAAACAATGTCAGCACATTTACCACAGCAATTACCAGGTTCACGTGACAAAGGCTATATTAGGATATTGTTCTCAGATTTCCATTAAACGTGACCTTTGAGATTGCGGCTGGGATAAGTGTAAGAGCAACGCAAACTCAAAAAGACTTTAATACTTCCTTGTTTGTCAAAAAAATAAATAAAAAAAATACTACTGATGCAACAGTGTAGATTTTTTGTGCAACTGATATGGGGAGGACATGAATGAACTGGGTGGGACAATGTTTTTAAGATACTGAGCGCAGATTGATCTTGTACCTTAAAAAGATCACTCACCGAATATCTCCCCATTCTTGGCATACTCCGTGACTAAGTAAAGCATGTTCTTCGTCTCCATCACCTGAGAGAGGGAGAAGGCGAAGGAGCAGGGGCCGAGGGAGGGGAGAAAAGAGTGGGAGAGTGAACGTGAATACACAGAGCAGACCACTTTTCAATAGCACCAGCATATAATAATCCAAATGAACAGTCTCCTGCAACAAGGGAGAATTAGATAAGGAGAAAGAAAAACAATTGACCAAAATATTACACAACTAGCTTTCTCTGAGGTTCAACCACAGTGTCTGGCATCCAAAAAGTCAAGAGCAAAACAAAATGCATGAATGGCACAGGGTCTAAATATGGCATTCATGAAAGAGAATGGAGGTGGACGGATGGTGTTGCCGAGTATACTTGAATTGTACTTAAAACCTTTCAGTCCTCACACGGTGCTGTTTCGTGTGGGAGGAGGAGAACCGATTTAGAAGCAGAAACACTCGGGAGATGAATAGAATTAAATGTGGAGGGGAGAATCAGATGGAGAGGGGAGGATGAATCAGACACAGTGAGCCAGACATTCACACTAGAAATCCCACGCTCATTGTTTATGATCAGTTTTCCATCTGTTACACTGACCGATTCATGGATTTAGGAAATGAAAGCCAGTTTCTTTTTTTCCCCCCCTTTCTTTTTTTGGGTTGGCCCTGGTTGTGTAACAAACACTTTTTGTCCTCCCTGTATTGTAGAGCTAGAAAGCAACTGATGAATTAAGCCGAAGTATAGGTAATCAGTATTGTTCAATCAAAATATGTAGCATTGTGGGCCAAGACCGCGTCTAATATGGGAAATAAACGTCTCTCGTAGACATTTTGACTTGTCACAGCAGGAAAAGCACAGGTGCAACTAACTGTATTAACGATGGCTCTGTTTCATTTAGGTGTGCCAATAAACCAGCATGTACAATAGCAGGGCCTTGGCACCTGCAGACCTGAGTGGAATGCTGCCATTGTTAATGTTATTAATTACACCTGTGTTTGAAAAGATAAAATCTCCACCACGACAGAGCTCTATTTTCAGTATAATCGTTTGTTCCTGTGATGGAATTCAGCAGCTACATGCTAACTGACTTCATGCATTGTCTGTCAGTCACAGATCTATTAGCTTTGGGCAGCATTTCAACTAGTTCAAATAAGTTGCAAGTAGCGCTGGGTGTTGTTTGACATTTTTTGATGTGAGTACAGTAGAGTTTCTCTACTTCTTTCATTTTCATTTGTTTATCAGAGACAACACACATTAATTAACATCAACATGATATAACTATGTCAGTTTTCGTATACATTAACCAATACCAAAAACATACTAACATACTTTTTTATAACTTACTTTGAGAAATAAAATAAATATTATTCTACAAAACACTGTTTTCCTTTCAACAAAAGAAGCCAAAGTTCACCAAATGTTAAATGTTGTCTAAACACAAGCAGTGGCACAAGAATTTTTATATTAAAAAAAGTCTACAATTGTGAAAATTATAATTTTAATTGGGAACAGTCCTGTCAACTAATGACTAAACTACGTCTATGCCAGATTTCCATACATAACAATTGTCAATTCTGCTTGGGACTCATTTCAGTTGGTACCAAAAAAAGATACTGCTGTTTGATACCTAGCCCTACTTGCAAGTCCAGATTTCAAATCAACGTGACACCCCGTGCTTTTGTATGGAATGAGTAAAGTTCAACAGGATGTTAATACTGTGTTACAGTAGACCCTGTGGCTGTACATGTACCATTTATATTACATGGCTGCAGCTGCTTAACAGTAAAAGCCTTTATTCACTGCCAATGATCACTATACCATGTCAATAGAGTAGAGATAATACATTAAGTATCAGGCCTTTGCTGTCTAGAATTCCCTGCCTGGGGAGCTCAGTGTCCACTGTGTGTATCTGCTTAAAATTTCACTTTTATATTTTGTACACCATACACAGTATTATATGTATATAATATTTCTGACTCCAGACACTTTATTGGGTCCCATAGTGCCCCTCTCTAAAGGTGACCCATAACATAATCGGTCAGTGTTAAACCAATTAAAACATATAAAAATAACAATTAGTTGGTGACTTTGACATGTACTGGGAGGACATCATGATTAATTTGAAGAGCATCTCAACACACAACATTTTGTGACTTCCTGGAACATGGTTGATATTCACATGAAGTATTGCATTGGCATTACTATGAAAGCACTGATAATCAGAGAGTGATTTTGTAATTTTAACTAATTTTAACATTTTGACTGCCTGTAATCTTTGTGTATGTACACATACTCTTGGCAGTCTAGAATTAGAGGGAAAGTGGAAAGCTGAACACCTAAGAGAGTCAGAGAATGGTGACATGTAAACAGGGAAAAGAAGTGAAGAAAATGATTGCAGACTGGGGTTAACACAGAAGAGGTCACACAACGCATGACAAACTACAGTGGGGTCCACAGTTTGATTGTCTGTGTCCCTTCATTAGCTAGGGCTTCCCTTTGGGCCACACGGCTGATCCCAGCTTATGAAACTGGAAAGGAAATCACTAATTGACCTGAGCTGATTGGATGGATGGGCCGTTGGAAATTATAATAGACATCAAAATAACACAGCAGAAATCTGGAACACTGCCACGTGGTTGTGTAATGATAATGAACACTCATTTACTTTTCCTAAACAAAGTAACAGGACCCAAAGACTTATGTAATGCAACTGAATCACCAAAATTGTTGCTAGTGGTTGCTATTTTGTGCCAGACAGCGGACATCACGGTAACTAGGTGAAACAAGTTTCCCTTTGGCTAGATAATGTACCAACAAAGTACAACAGCAAGAAAAAAAACATTTTAGAAAAAAAACTTAGACTAAAAATAAATGTTCCCTTGCACACGTGGCAATGCATACAGCTACTATAAAAAAGGTGCCAAGGTGGCATGAGGGACATGACATTTATGGGATTTACTTTTTTAAAAATGCCTTTAGCCCACATCATACTTATGATAGTGCCTGTGCAATAACACAACTGCAAAGACCACGACACAGCAAGATTATTTGCTTCTTGACCTTGACAAATTTTTGCTGCATGAAAGCATGAAATCATATCACAATTACAAATGCATTTTAAAAATTAACCATGATAGACACATTTGCAGTTTGCCAGGGAAGCCATAGTGTACAGTACATTTTTGGACAGGCCAAAGAGACAAAGACGATTGGTAATAGACCTTGTTACTAATATCATTAGCGATGGAACTGTTGTATTCAAGTGTCCCAGTAAGCCATGACAATGTGACAGTGAACCAGCATGCAGGACCTGAAACTGAAGCAGCTAAATGGAGTTAAGCTATCATTAATTCTATTTACACTTGTGCTTTACACTGTAACATGTTAAAATGTCAACCATGAAAACAACTTTTGGGAACAAGAACAAGACCAGAGTTCACTATTAACTGTGTAATCTCTTAACCATAAACTCTGAATTGTGCGTCCAGTGTGTCCAGAGGATGCCATGCATAAACCAGGACAATACTGAGGACACATTTGATGTGCGCATAGCATGGTGCAAAATTAACTTTTTTTCCACAGGACATATGGCTAGTGAATGTTCAAAGTGTACCAGCCACTTGATAGATTACCATTGTTTTTTTGGCTGGTGAGTGAAGTAAATCTACCAGCCAATCGCATATTTTACCAGCATTTGGCTGATGGCTGGTGCTAATTTTGCACCCTGGCGCAGAGGCATAAAAAGTGTTGACTTACTTTATTCAGCATCCCTCTGTAGATGTTGTTTTTACTTATGGAATCACACAAATTATCAAATTACTGACCTACTCTGCTGAAAACGGACCTTGTCCTTAGATATCTATTCTCAACACGACTCACGTTTCATTAAAATATTATACATATATGCTTTGCACTGGTTCATCTGCATGAAACTTCAATCTTGCTGCAGGTCAGCTTATCACGCACACTGGGTGGAGAAATACCAAAGGAAATTGTTTGTGCTGCAGTGCTGCTTGTGGTAGTTGTTGTCCAGCCACAAAAATAAAGCCCTTAAGCACATTAGATACTATTACATCTTTAAAAACATATAATAGGCAACTGCAGATCACTTTCTCTTTATAGCTAATCTCATTGGGCAAATACATATTGACACTGTGTCCCCATGTACAAATAAATACTTTTTAAAATGTACCATAAAATCAGGGGGGCACTGGCAAGAATTAATAATGTTTTTTAACAAGCAATGAAGCCATTCTGGGCTGAACTAGATGTTTTACAAGTAAGCTGACTGTCATTAAAAAGTGTGGACGTGACATAGAGTACAGCCTAAATAGAGCCTAACATTGCAGTACAGGTTAAATGTACTAATGCATTAATGTCCTGGTACAATAAGAAAACATTACATTTTAAATAACCTTTAACTACTAACATTACTAACTTAGTTTGAATCATTACAGAAGCACCTTCACACAGTGCAGAACACGCACAGATGCACATAACACCGAGTGTCAGTCAGTCATTAACTATTCTCTGACTCATATCTTAAAACTATCTAGCGGTGGCAGGTTCTGCTAGGCAGCAGTTGTTTGCTAATGCATTAGAAAATGACCTGGATTGGTCTTGCGCCTCAACACCCGCGAATGATAAAGAACCCGGGGAGAAGATCAACAAGGAGCAGCGGTGAATTCTTCACAAAAACAGATTTGTTCACAGATTAGCCAGAAGCATGGCTAATTCTCAGCCCCCTCAAAAGATATTACACAGGGCCCCCTCTGCAATGCATGTCAAGTGTTACAGTGTCGCCGGCTCTATTAGGGGCCTTCTTTGACCAGGGTCCAGTTTCACAAAGATACACTTCGACTATGCCTAAGATCTTACTAATAGCCATACTAAAGATAGACGTCTAAATGTATCTGTTACACAAACCTGTCTAGTTCTTGATTATCTTAAACTGGACTACTTTTCCATGAATTTGGGGTAAATAAATCCTATTATTTTTTTTTTTAAACCAAAAACATGTTTGACAGAGCAACCGTGTCAAAACACTCAGCTCCTTTCACATACATTTTACTTTTATTTACTTTCTTCAAAAAACGAAAACTTAAAAAAAAACTTGATTTGGAAAGATAATTGCGAGTAGAGAGAGTAAATAGTGTTAAGCCCACAGTCGACAGGAGCATCAAAAGATGTGTTATAGTGGGAACATTTAAGAAACCTCCCTGTGTGTGGCATACTAACTACATTACAGGGAGTTTTCGAGATATACAGCATTGCAGTGACATTCTTCACTTCATCACTGCTACAATGACAGTGACAGACTGCAAGGAGTTATGACGGGATGGGTCAAAGGAAAAGAAATAAATCTCCTGAAAATCTCTTTGACTGACAGCTTGTTGAAATGCAAAAATACCGGTTACAAAAGAAAAAAAACACAAACCAGATGACACAGCATTGCAACGTGGGAGATAACAGCTTAGAAAGATTTTTTCCATTAGATAGACAAAAGTCCAGAGGAAGATAGAAAATATGTATAGTATAAGTCAGTGAAAGTAGAGAGAGGAAAGCAGCACCACTAAAAAAGATTTTTGCTCACATCTTGGATGTTAGGCAGTCAAAAGATGTCGAACTACTTTAGGTAACACTTACAGAAGTTTGAAACTCACCTGGTACAGCTTGATGATGTGGGGGTGGTCCAGCATCTTCATGATCTGAACTTCTCTGTAGATCTTCTCCAAGTTAACAGCATCCAGTTGGGTCTTGTCGATGATCTTAATGGCCACCTGCAGAATGATCGAGCATCAAAACAACTATAATCAGTCTGTTTCTTAATAACAAACAATCATTGTTACGGCTCATCAGACTTGATAGGTAATACGAAACATCTCCCTGCACTCACACTAGTACAGACAGAAATTGAATATTCTCCATGAAGGAGACAGTGTGTTCTTTTCAGCTGTGAGAACAGAAAACTGTTTTCGAGACACAAGATAAATACTTAAACACAACTTGTGCTGAAACCTTCATAAACAGTCTTGAAGTTTCAGTCATGATGAAATATCCCATGAAGGCACACACACACACACACCTTTGATTAATGATGTCCGGTAGGTAACAAGGCAATATTAACATCTCTCCTCCAGACTGTCTAATAAACAACATTTCATCAGTGTGATCTGAAGTGTTCCAAGCGTCTGTGAGCCAAGCTGGAGGAGTAAACAACAGGAGACCCCAGTTCCCCTCTCAGCCATCGCCCCACTCTCAAAAAACTCTTGCTGAACATTCAGACTGAAAACAGGACAGCATTAAAAGGAAATGTAAGGGGCTGCTCTGGTGTTGATACACTAGAGCACCATAAATTAATAAATTCATTCAGAAACTACAGCAATAAAAAAAGAGCAATCACTAGTTGTGGCCGTAGGTGAGATAATAAAACAAACAGAATCTAAGTTTAAGTAATAGATCCATGAGTTTCAAGGTTTATCGGATGCCATAAAACTGCATGGCACTTGAATGTCTGTGACACAGGATTTCACTCTGGAAACTTATCACAGTGAAGATCATTCTGTCCTCCATCTTGAGGATCATCAGGTAATCTGTGAAATGACCCTGTTCACGTTACAAAGTATTCTACAGGGAATGCGCAATTGCATGTACTTGACTGGCAATCGCAGTGCATCGCCAGCTGACGTCCCACTGTGTTGCGCCACAGGTCAAATGTTTTCTGCTAGATGACCCTGCATTTTCAGTGCTGGCAATCCTGCTGTGTCACTGCAGTGGTATCATTGAAATAAATACGAGGGCTTTCATGCGGTACTCATGTCAGTCTGAACATAGCCTCCTTTGATCCTCTTTAGCATATTTGTAGTTAGCACTCACAGATGTGTAGTAGTGTGTGTTTTGATGCGTTTAACACTCTCCATTATTATCTCCCTACTGGCGGTACAGTCAAGTATGCAATTTGCCGTTAAATCCTATGAAGAAATCCAAATCTTTTAATGGCACTCCAGCTACAAGTCGATACCTCGTTAGGGCATACAATTTAAAATCACTGGCGGAGTACAGAGGGATTACAGGGTACTCAGCATGAAAAGATCTGAGCTAACTGATTCCACTGTCAACAGTACTAACACACACAATATAAGACTTCTTGTGATCTCTGAAGGTCATTATAGGACAATGACTTCAAGGGGAATTTAGCTTATACAAGTAATGAGAGCAGAAAGGCAGGACAATGCTATGATCAGAGATGGATAAATGTATGACCTGCTGACAGACGGGACCACATGGGCATGGACCAGCACTATGTGAACCTCTAAGCCCATGTAATATCCACATAATGGGAAGAATGGGTTAGTGTTACGCAGGAGCCATGAGTAGAAGAAATAGGTTATGCACACACAGGTACACCTATTTAGGAACAGGCACGCAAACGCACCAGATCTGCTGTTTCATGTGTCATTAAACTCTGGTTTTCTTTACATACACGCTCCAGGCTAACATCTCGTTTGCCCTGGCAAATACTCAAGCCAGATGGCTTCGCATAAAGTTGATAGCCTGCCTCTCCAGCTGACCTTGGCCACTCTAACGAACACCCTGGCTCCAGCCATGGGCCTGGGCCGAGCCAAACAGCTGCAGTAGCTCTCTGTGTACCGACCTGCGCTGAGTGACCTCTACCAAATCCGTGGCCTTAAAAACCACCAGCAACCTGCATGTTTTCATTCAATCGAAATATCACGCCAGCTGAGGGAGATGTGCAGCCACACCGGGTGTAGTGTCTGAATTTAAAACATGCATGAACACAGCTGGGTCCCTTCACACGTTTTAAAAACCTGATTAAAACCATAAGAGTCTAAAGAGCAGTTTTCTTGCCTTGTTATTCGGTCACCCTATCAAGGGCCTCATCTGGATGATGTAAATCTTTGTTTTTCTGTACCGTGCGATTGCAAACGTTCAACGACAAGCCGTTGGTGACTCTGAAGAGTGCAACTGTGTTTTCACAAGTCCTCACAGCAATTTTTCTGTCTCTCCCCCTCCGTCTCACACAACACAGCCTCCTCACACACATACATACTGGAAACACTCTCTAAATTAAACCCCTGTGTCTCATTTCATTACAACAGAAAGCCATGGCACTCAGTGACACTGGTCAAGAAAGGCATCTCTGTAGAGAGCTGACATAAAACTATTGGTAAACTCAGACAAATCCAAGCGCTGTTCCTCCCGCGCTCATGTAGATCGCTTGAGAGTGTGCAGAGGAAGTGGAGAGCCCAGAGCAGTGTCAGTGGATTGCCATCTACATACATGTGTGCAGAACACTTTCCAATTACCGAGCTCTGGCTGCCATATCCCACTCCTCACAAAGCTCACTGCAGAATAAACCACTAAATCTCATCATTATTTGGATTACATAATGGGGCAACCAACCCATGCTGCATGCCCCAGATACAGCAACAAGGATGTTTACACCAGCTAGACTCTTGAGTCCATACACTGTGGCACTGTCTGGGTCATTACCAAAAGGAGCACAGGTGTATGCTGCTGGTCTGGAAGTAGGAAAGAAAGCTTGCATGTTTACAGTTTGTGTTTCCCAGCACTGGTGGTCAGACCTCTTACTGGCAGTGATGTGGGCTGAGGGGGTGAGGGGGGTGAACGTGCAGTCTTGTCGTTGCTCCTGTACCTGCAGGATTCAAACATACCAGCTGTTGCTCACACTGGAGCAGCCAAGTGGCCCCGGCAGTTACGTGATCCAAGTTTCTCTTAGTGCATGATGTGGACAGCATTTCGGTATCTGCTATGAATATCTATGGTGTCAACTAGTGCATAAAAGTTATGTAACTCAGCCGAACAGTAGCCTAAGTTAGCTTTCAGGCTAACTAGTTCTCCGACACACTCACCTCGGTCTTGGTTATGCGATGTCGAGCCAGCTTCACGACAGCGAAATTACCCTTTCCTAAAGTGCGCTCGATGTCATAGAAGCCCACTCGGACCGGACCTCGGATCAGCGGTTTTTGGACACTGTCAGCCATGACCATGCTGTTTTGACTGGGACTGTTAGTGGAAGAGTCGGGGGTAGCCAGACGAGCAGGGGACACACGGAGGGAGGGGGGGGGGGGCTCACAAGGACTTGCTAGGCAGCTACAGATAAAGACGAAAGAAAAACAAACAGCCCGCCGCCGCTGCTGCTGCTGCTGCTGCTGCCGCCACCGCTCGGAGCGTGTCCATTAAAAATAGACAAAGTTGATTTTCTGTGTCGCCGCTGCCAGCTTGAACGCCAATGTGGCGACGCTCTTCCGTCAGCGCGGCGGTACGAAGCAGGCCATTTGCTGATCCCCGGGGCTTGTCACACCACGTTCTCCAATACAATAGAGCTATAATATTTCAGCTTGAGGTGCCTCTATCAGCTACAGAGCGCACGAGTTGACTTGCAAAGAGGCATCATGTTCTCTGGTTGACGTGTATTGACGTCAAAGCCATAGGGGTATTTGTTCAGGGGGCGGGGCCACGGAGCCGCTCCACACTTCAGTGCCAATTGGTTGCCAAGACAACCAGACCCACCTCTTACGTCAACCGGTAAAATTGCTATTCTGAAATCTGTTTGCTCGCCTGCACTTCCCTGATTGCACGCATTGGTAACTTTGAAGTTTTGCCCTGCAGGTGTTCAATGAGCTTTTGTCGGCTGCGAGTGAAAAAACGCCAAGGGAAAAGGGTTAAATTCATTCTGCATCAGCCTGAAACTGACCCCATTTTAACTGCTTAAAGTAATGTGCTCTGCAAGAATGAGTGGACTTTTTAAACAATATGCAATTATTTAATATATATTTATATATATATGCTATATATAAAAAAGAAAACAATTATATTTCACAGCATGTGTACTTTCAGTTATTTAATCCAGAAAATATTGCAATGGGCAGTACAAATCCCCTATGTTACAATATCTAACATTATATAATGTAACATGCAAGGACCTCATGTGAAACTGGACATTTATCAGCCACAAAGACGCTTTGGTCAGCTACATAACAGCACCATCTGTTGGCAAAAACAGGTAATTAAAGCAAGGCCAAACGTTTCTTTTTGAAATTTTGTTCAGTACAGTAGTATTTGTGCTTTAGTAACAGGCGTTTTACATTCACACACATTTAATGTCACACACTCCCCTACACATGCATTTGAATATATACCCAAGGAGTGCATCTTCATCAGCCCAAACTTTATTTGACACCCAAAACTCACTTCATGTTTGCGATACATACGGCACACGTTCACACCCAGCAGTTGTTCTCTTCAGCTCATGCAGTGACAGTCAAACACATAACAACGGATTACTAAGCGGGCAGGCAAAGCAGCGCTTCGAAGGCCTCTCCGCTGTCACGCATAGACTTCCTGAATGTAAGAGTTCCAGATGTGCTTTTGGCATTTCCTGTCTAACATTCTCCAAGAACACACTCAGCCTCTCCTTACTGGGCTTGCTACATCTTTCCGAGACGCCAAGACTCAACAGCCCACTCAGTACACACTCAGAAATAACACAGGCATTTGTGTTCAGTAATGTATATCCATGATTATTTTACAAATTTAAAAGGCAGGCATTTGTTTATACAAGCAACACTGATGAATGAGTCCATGGCAAATTCCAAACTGGTCCTAAAAAGTCTATGTTGTCAGATCAGTGGGAGGGTTCAGTTTCTCACACAGTCAGGTGGAGTTGGGAATGCCCACAGCTTTGAGGCTTGCTGGGGTCAGCAGAGTTCTGTCATCAGTTTTTCCACATGTACTGTCCTGTTCCCTGACATCAGAGTCCAAACAGGAAGGCTTACACAGGGCTGACACCACTTTTCAGGTTTAGGGAAAAGGTCAGAATAAAAAAAGACAATTTCACTGCCATACAGTGCCAACAGGATCTTTTGTCCCTGTGTCTCATATCGTGACGTGAGCAGGCTGAATGGCTGAGTAGTTTAATTTTGGATTGTTTATAACATGAGTAACCCTGCGTGAGTCCTCAAAACTTGTACTTATTTCCAGGTTGAACTGTGCAATTCACCGTGCCAAATATAGCAGCACTGCAAAACTGATCTGACTCATTTCTGCTTATTTGAGTTCATTAATGCCTGTCTGAAACCAAAGCCTTAGTGCTGCTGTGAAGTTCCATAATGTGTCAGAGAATTTGTCTGGATGATGTATTGTAATGACATTAATGCCACCATATGGTTGTCATTTATGGTTTTAAGTGAAGTGTCTGAACAGTAATTGGATGGACTACCATCATGTCCCCCTCAGGATTATAATAACTTTGTTGATCCCCTAACTTTCCATCTATTTTATACTTTAGTTTATACCCAAATACCTGGAAAACAAATGACATTCCCAGCAGCCTTAGCTGTACTTTATGTTTAGTGCTTATTAGCAAATGTTAGCATGCTAACACACCTAAGATGGTGAACATGGTGAACGTTATACCTGCTAACATTTAGCTCAAAGTAGCACTAGGCCTAAACACAGCCTCACAGAGCTGCTAGCACAGATATCTAATCTTAGTCTTAATACAATTAATTGATACAATTTAAAAATATATATATATCCATCTATCCATCCATCATCAACCGCTTATCCTGCGTACAGGGTCGCGGGGGGGGCTGGAGCCAATCCCAGCTGACATCAGGCACAAGGTACACCCTGTGCAGGTTGCCAGTCCATTGCAGGGCCACACATAGACGAACAACCACTCACACCTAAGGACAATTTTAAGGTAACTGATCAACCTAGCCAGCATGTCTTTGGATGGTGGGAGGAAGCCGGAGCACCTGGAGAGAACATGCAAACACCACACAGAAAGGCAATCGGGATTTGAACCCACAACCTTCTTGCTGTGAGGCGACAGTGCTAACCACCGCACCACCGTGCCGCCCTATATATTATATATATAATATATTATAATTTTTATACAACCCATCAAAATTTCTATTGAACCCAAAGGTACACCATTTATAATTTGATGAACAATTTGAGAACTTTCTATTGGTTGGGTTCAGGTGAGTTGGGGACCTAAATGTTGAGGCACACTTTACAAAACTTTGGGAAACCCTGCTTTAAGCATTAATCTAACTTGCAACTTTGGATGCTGGCTTCTCAGGATGCATCCCTAAAGATACACACAGGAGATCTGTGTTCAGATAATCTAAGTCCATGCTGACACAGCCAAGTGTTTAATAATCCTGCACCACACAAATAACCAGTCGGGTGTACAGGAAGAAAGGGATGCATAAACCTGTGTTCCTCTGTCTAGCTGACAGACACTCACAGAGACCAGATGGGCATCAAAAGTGTTATCCATAGATCTCATTTTCTACCCAACCAGTCTGACTGTGGCAGCGGCGGCTTTGAGCTTTGCAGGTCTCATAGATGTCATTGGTCACAAAGCCACTCTCCCTGTCTGTGCATGAAACATTCTCATAATCGTCACACTGGGAGTCCTGGGAAGGAGTGCAGAAGTACTTTGTCATGATGTCAGCTGGCATGCTGCTGTCCAGACCAGTGTGAGGCAGTTTGGTAATGTCACTAAAGGCGTAGGGTCCTTGCATGGCACAAGGTGAAGCTGTTGTTGACATCCACTGTTTTGATCTGCTGGGGTAGCTTTCTGTTTCTGTCTTCCTCCTGAATATGAAAGACACAACACAACTTAAAGAGAGACACACTGCTCATCAGCGACATTACAATTTCACAGACAACATTAAGTGAGAAAGCACATTTCCCTACAGGTTTCTAACCACAAACTTCTCTAAGACCAAAGATACAAGAGGCATTACATTGGCCAAAACTGAGTAAATTGATATTGATGTTTCATACATGTATTATACACATATATTAACTTCTCTTCTAAAATGCTTCTTAATATGTCAAAGTATTACTCTGCATTTGCATCTGCATTTGTAGTAAAGCTGACATGGTATGGTTTTTAGTATAATATATTTAGTATAATTTCTTTTTACCTCTTAGCGCGCTGTTTGTAGCAGAAGAACCCAGCAGCTGCAAACAGCAGCAGCAGTAGAGCAGGGATAGTTGCATAAAGGATGTAGGAAACATACAGGGTGTTGTCTGAGAGCGATACTGCAAAGGAAAGAACATTACTTGCCATAACTTCTTTTATGATTCTGTTGCTACTTAAAATATAAACATTTTTAGAAGTTTAGAAGGATTTAGAAGGGTATTAACTCTAAGTATCACAAATAAAAAATGGATTTTTTTGCATTTTCTTCTTTTATTACCTGATGGCTCGGGTAGGCCTATTTTTACCCTCTTGTCACTTTCTGTCGTCGAGAATAAGCTTGGCCTCAGAGATGGAACTACAGCATTCAGAAAACAAATGAACATCATCAGTTGAAAATGACGAGAAAAAATATGACACATTTATATATATAACCATTGCAGATTTGAACAAAAGAAGCAAGTATGATTTGAAATATTAAAAGTATTATATGTAATGTAGTCCATTTATTGGAATGTGCCTAATTGTTGGTGTTCCCCTGTTTATTTGTTATGCAAATTTAGAATAGCCCATTTGAAGTTTTTCAGAATGTATGTGAATACATGTGTTGTATAAGCTGACTATTTGTTTTCTGAATAACATCTATCTTGAATTGAAATAGACAGTTATTTGCTACAAGGCTCACTACACCATTCATGCACCATACTGCACAATATGTGATCGGCAGATTATACAATGTAAACCGCCCAAATCTTAAAATACCACTATAGGCCTTTATTTACACAAAAGGAAGTTTACAAAAAAGTGATAAAAAGTAGTGATGTTGTGGTTTAGTCTGACTTCTCTTGATCTAAGTGTAACCACATCTGCAGTAGCTTGTTATGTCTCCCACAGAAACAAAACGCATACATGGACAGTATGTGTGTGGTACTCAAGTGCATGTTGTACCTGCATGTGCTGTGTTCTCTTTCTCAGTAAGTACTGGTACTTTTTCTGCAAAAGACAGAGAAAATAACTAAGTAAGTTCATCTTTCAGTACATTATCCAGCCATTTAATCCTTTATATATAGAGTGATATAATATAAGTATGCATACACTGCTGCTTCACTTAACTAATAAAACAAGATAAAATAAATAAAGGCACGCATCTAAAAAAATGCTTCACATCCAAAATAGAAAGAAAGGGTAAACAACCATTAGAAAAAGGAAGTAAAATTAAAGGACCATGAGGAGATCCACAGACAAGTAAAAATCCAATACGTTTATAATAAATATTTAAATGATCAGGTATTAAACACAGCCATATATATCTATTTAGGTTGCCAGAAACCAAAACATTACAGAAATCCAGGCCATCAACATTACAATTGCACATTCCTTATTTAGCACTAGCTGTTGACAGCAGTGGTCACATTTTAGTACTAGTTTTCGGAAGATAAAATTCAGATTCTGTGGATTCAACAACCAAACAAAATCAAGACTGCCAAATGTCTATAATTCCCAGCACTGCACAGCAGTTGTGATCTACTGGCTCACTTTCAGGATATTTGCAGACAAAGTTGTTCTTGGAGTTGCAGTTGTCATCATTCCACTGGAACAGGAAATGACCTTCTTCGTCAGGTGGCGCAGAGGGCTGATGGTACAGAACCACACACATTTCTTCACCACAAGATGGCTCATCCCAATGCCAGTTCCTGCAGCAAATAAGATGCACAAGTTTAGACATGTATCATGTTTAAATTTGCAATTTACATTTATACGCGCAAAGCCTTACTTTATATTTATTTCTCTCATTCCCAAATTCTGTAGACATCCATCACTCGCATTATTTATTCCAATAATCCTTTGTAAGTCACAGGTGACTACGGCTTCGCTCATACCGTTTTCACTGATGCAGCCAAAACATTAATGCATAAAGAAATGTTAGAAAAGTGAGAAAGACCTGAACTTGGCCTTGCTTCCATCCAGCCAATAGTACTGCGAGGGGCAACCTGGGCTTGTGGTCCCTGCCCTGTACTGCTGTGGGCTGCGGCGGAGCCCGATCCAGAAGTCTCCATCTCCAGCCTGCAGCTGTTGTATGAACCTCTCCATCAGCTGTTGCTCGCTTTCTGTTTCAATGCTGAGCAAGTCGCCTCCATCCAACCTACAGGCCTGCCTGGCATCCTCAAAGGTCAGCCTCTGTCTGCTGTCCTGGATGTAGGACACCTTGTAGCATGGGCGCTCTGTCCCGTGCCGACAGATCCTTTGGCCTAGACACCACAGTCAGGATTGGGGAGATAATAGGATAAGGTTGTTTTGTTTTCTGAAGACTTCCTGTTCACCCACATGACATGATTACAAACAACCTACAGTATCATGGACAAATTTGAAACCAGACATGTTTTGCCAAGTTCTTCCCACATTTTCCCGCAACATAAGTACAGTTAAATGGTTGTGAAATATTACCTAAAATCTTTATTTTTAAGGGTTCAAAAAATATTAGTTCTTTCCAGATTAGTCTTGTGCCTATCAAACTAATGTTGATACCATATTGCACTAGTTCACAGATTGTGAAAAGAAACATTTTAAATATGTGTGAGCATGTCTAAAATGCAGTGGTTTGCTGAGGTGGCACAATAAGTAGGTTAATAATTGACTGAAGTTGTTTTATTTTGTCACAATGTATGGTGATTGTCTAAAGGCACTGATAGCAAATCACTTGTAGGTAATATGTGTTTTTTTTATTTTTTATTCCTCAACCAATAAACAGACAGCCAATATATTAACCCAATGATTCACAACCGTTTTTTTTTGTTTGTTTCTTGTGATCCCTTTATACAAAGCTAAGTCGCATCGTTATCAGTGACGATGCGACCTCCCGACTTCATATCAGTGATCTGAATCGCAAACAGTCTGTTGATGTTCACTTTCCACCCCATCACGAGCGTGCTGCTGTGATGCGTTTAAGCGCAGCTTATAATGCAAAACACTGTGTGCTTTAGGCTTCTTTATGGTGGCACTGGCATCAACCTTGTAACCGCAAACCACTTTCAAAAATGCACAAAACATTCTCGGTTAAAACAAACAAGTCGAAGTCTCACCTTGGAAATGAAACACACAGTATTAACACTGTCTCAACAGAGTTTAAACAGAGAGTTTTCGTTCGTAGGTTCTTACCATTTACTTTAGAAACGGATCCAGGGTGCAACAAAACTGCGATTACGGTGCCAAACAGCTTCATAAAATCCATCTCTACATGTTCGCCTGAGTGTGCTGAACGATTAGCTTTAAAAAGTATAAACTGGCTTGATAGACGAACTCCAGATTTCAAAGCCTTTGATAAACACAGTCTAATGATAGAGGGAGCAGAGTCTGTCCAGTCAAAAGTGGGTCGACCAGTGAAGGCGTGCATATGGCGTCTGGCTGAGGGGGAAAAAAAGAAAACAGGAGCGAGATAGTCCCAAGATTTTTACTTTGAACAAGACAAAGTATTGATTCTTTTCAGCTGTTCTTTCCCCCCTAGATGTAAACTCAAAACCACTGAGGTATGTATTCGTGCAGTCAGTGTGCAGCCTCTGTCCCAACACAGCTAATACTAACTAAATTAGCAAAATCCCATTTCACTCATAGTAACGACATTATAATGGAATGAATAGAGTTCTTTGTGCACACACTATGTATCATGCTCCCTGTATTAAAAAAAAGAGTGAGTATGTTTCATTCTTATTCCACACACACACACACACACACACAGACGATTGACTGCTGTCTGGGGAAAACAGCTCAGGAGAAAATTAAGCGAAAAAACAGAAATGGAAACAAGGTTGACTCAAAAACTTAAATGGTGCGTGTTAGAAGCACAACCCAGTATTTCCTTTTGTCTGGTAAACGCTAAGCTTGTGTGACTTGAAGTTTATCGACCACATGTCTGATGTTACTGGTGAGTCCCATGGCTAAATAAAATATCCAAATCTCCAGTTAAGCAAGTGTAAGCACTTAAAAGGAAACTGACTCAGAGCACACTGTGGAAACACCATGCAAAGGAGACACACAGCAAGGACAGAGAGCAAGATAGGGACAGAGGAAGAGATAAAGAAGAAGAGAGCGAGAGATTGCCCATGGAACAGGAAAGCATGCAGAGGAGGAAGAGGAAAGGATTTTTTTTTCAGAACCATACTTCCTGTTCATGGCTTTGCTTTGGTTTGGTTTCCAGGCACTGCGGCTTCATTTCCAGAATATAAATTGATTGCGAAAGTCTGGAGTAGTCGTGGGTTAGGCAACAAAAATAAATCATTTTACACTGCTTAATTCAGCAAGATCATAAGACTGAAAGTTTCCCAGAAAGACTGAGAGGGTGACAGGTTAAATGGAGGCCTGCTTTAGTTATGGTTGAGTGAAAGTAAGCCACTGTTGTTGTTTTTGTTGTGGTTAGACAAGACAGTCCTCAGCACTTCATTGCTGTTTGTATTTGTGTTTGTGAGACCCAATCTGAGACCCATCTGTTCTTCACAAATATATATATATATATATATATATATATATATACACCATAATAGCAGCAAATGGCACAGATGATCATTTAGCCCTCTACATTTCAATCCTAATAGCGGTAATCTCCTCCTGGATGACAATATTAACTTACACGGTGAACACGAAGGGTCACTGAATGGTTTAATGATATAAAAATTATGTGAATCATATGCCAAGGCCTTTGCAATTGCCAGATATCAACCCAACTCAACACCTATGGGGGGCATGTTGGTTTTGTCACCCATCTACTTATTAGCTCAAAAAAACAGTTTTTCTCCTCTGCTTACTCTCACATTTCTTTAGTATAAACCCCCACTACTAAGGGCTTTCACACGCTGCACCAAACTACACACTTATTTCACTAAACCTCACATTTCCCCACTAAAAAGAAGCAAATGTAGAAAACACAGATGGGAAAATGATGAGTAAAGAAAACTGACCAAACAGAAGGGACAAAATGATGATAATCTGCCATGATGTCCTCTTTTTAGGTCTCTCACACCTTCCATAGTTTTTTATTGCAGGCTTACATCTGCAGCCCATGTTACTGTATCTACTACTGTGACACAATGTACAGTACATGATGATAAAATATGTTGAAAGATTTCTTTAAACAGGAGAAGTTGTTACATGACACATAGACACATAACACAGAAGTCAGCTTTAACCTCACCACAGCCTGTAGGTTATCCTCCTACTGTGTTGGAGGGTTTTTAACAACATCCATCAATAGATGACATTGGAAGCGGAGTAATAAACACCAGTTCCTTTCTGCGGAGAGTTGAGAGAGGACAGATAATCACAGGCTGCTTTTCTGTGTGTAGGCCTGTTGTCTACTACCTGGCTTAAGGCCCTCGCTCTGTCTGTCTCTGCTGGAAACACAAGTGTGCGTTATGTGGGAGTCTTGTTATAAGACTGAGCCTCTGGATGCTTGTTTTAGATTTTCAAAGCCTCTAAAGTTCATTTGATTATTGGTCGTAGCGCGAAAAATGTTTGTCATGTGATGAAGAGCTGTGGCTGTGTTTTATAAACATACACTCTGCTGTTTAGCTTTTCTCACATCATCACTGTGTTTATTATTGGGCTGCAGGCTCAGAGATTATTCACTAAACAGGAATGCAGGACTTTAATGTTGGACTGTATATACAACTGTTACTAAGTAATTAAACAAAACAAAAAAAGCATATTGATTGATTTGCAATCAGGATGGCCACATAACAAATCAAGAAAGGAACATTTAAAAACAAAAATAATTGTATAAACAGACTTACTGTTTTGCAGATTAAAAACTTCTCCTTCAGGATTTGGGACACATCTGATTTAATTAACCTGCTGGGGGGCCCTGAGTGAAAAATGAGCAAATGGACACCAGATAATCTAGGATTATGCGTGAGTAAACAAATAAAAAACTAAAAAAAAACTAAAAAACACTTTCTAAAAACTACCTGGAGCAGTTGCACACTTTGCACCCAGTTGGTGGGGAACAGAACATGATTTTCTATTTACTCCAAATTACTTTTATGTTTGTGACTTTGTTAATTCAAGATTATTTACACTTTTTTACTTCGAAAGGGTGTCTATGTTTTTTGAGAACCAAAAACAGAATGGCTGTCACTGTGCTGTCTGTTCTTTGAGGAGGACTTTGTTTCTCTTGGCATGGACTCCTCAACACTGGTGAATCACCACCAGTGCGACGCAGACAACAAGGCATTTGAGCTCTGTCTAACTTTGGCCAGCAGATGACACCACACTCATTTCAGACTGGTGAAATAAGGCTAAGCAGAAACTCCTTTTTCAGTTATTGTCCAGTGACATCTGTGGCGGAAAGTAACTAAGTATGTTTACAGTTACTGTAATACAGTTTTGATGTAATGGTGCTTCACTGAAGTATTTCCGCTTAATGCAAATTACTGTACTACTACGTTTCAGAGGACAATATTGTACTTTTACTGCAGCACAATTTATCTGACAGCTGGAGTTAATGGTTGCTTATAAGATTTTACATTAAAAACACACATTATGAGCTTATAAAACACAACATGCATCTTGTTGTGACTCCTTGTCGTTCCACCAAAGAAACAATTCCCCTCTAAACTTCTCAGATTATTTAATTTAAATAACTATTAAATTTATCCAGTATTTCTCAAAAAGTAGTCCAACAACATAATTATAAATTTGAGTAGCAGAGTTGTTTCTTCTTCTTTCTCTGGATGGCATCGCCTTTGCCTCCATCACCATCTCAATGTTATCTTTGATCAGGATATGTCCTTTGACTACCACATAAAACAAACTTCAAGGAATGCTATTTTTTCACCAATGAAACATCAGACACATCCTGTCTCAAAATGATGCAGGAAAACTAGTCCTAGCATTTGTTACTTCTGGGCTGGATTATTGCAAATCCTTATTGTCAGGCCTAGACTTCCCATGATGCACTGAGCTCCTCTCTCCTCTTCTCCATCTCCATCTCTATGCATTCTTATGGATGGTTTGAAAGAGGTGTCAAGGAAGCCATTTACA
This sequence comes from Micropterus salmoides, assembly GCF_014851395.1. NCBI lineage: Eukaryota > Metazoa > Chordata > Actinopteri > Centrarchiformes > Centrarchidae > Micropterus > Micropterus salmoides. The sequence goes on along the minus strand of NW_024042261.1, from coordinate 23,419,060 downwards.
CCTGGGTTGAGAAACCGTTGCTGAACAGAGGAGGGGGTCTGCGCCACCACTTATCCCCCACTTACAATGCTGTCCTTTCATCACTTCCCAGGAAACTTAACAAACGTAACCTCTTGGCCTCAGGTGAAGATACCAACCATGGTCGTTCAGACTTGGCCTGGGGTGGTTCTAACAACCATAACGACTGTTGGTACAACAGCCAGGAGCACGAACCAACGGTATCGACGATCCTGGCAAACAACCCCACAGAGGTCAAAGAGCTGAGTTTCCCTACCAGTCAGTCAGACCTGAAGAAGTCTCTCTGATGAGGGACGAAACGTCTTCTCGTGTCTTCAGCCAAGTCCAGTTGCCCTTGAGTTTAACCTTCTTTGGATATTATTGCTCATTGTTATGACAATATTGCTGTTATTGATATTTGTATTGTTACAAATACATTTCTATGTGGAACATACATTGTGCTTCTCTGTTATCTCCTTCTTCCTGCTAAATGCAGAACTTTTACTTTTAGAGATTTATAGAATTTGTACATATTGATTATGTATTCTCAGCAAAAACAATTTAAATGTGCCCGGCAATATTTCATGTGATTACAGCATGGTAACAACATTTTGTCATAAGAGGAAATGCATGCAGCTAATTATTGATACACAAGTAGGTAAACAACAGAAGAGACAAAAACTCCTCTGGAATTTTGTTAACGATTTTTAAACGCATTTACTACTCAGTTAGTTGTTTATGTGATATGCTATATTCCCCCAGAGTACAGCACCATCTCCTCACAAGCTTCCCAGTGTATCCTCTTTCTTACCAAACTAAATCTCTCTCCTGCCCTAGGCCTTGTTATCATTGTTTTCCAATGTGATTGTATGTCACTAACTAGATCCTGGTGAAATGAAAGATGTGCACTACTCATGCACACAACACACTGTCATAATGATCTTGCCAGTCTAATTTTAGCCTCCATACTAAATAAAATGGTTAGATTATACTCACCTAAAGGATTATTAGGAACACCTGTTCAATTTCTCATTAATGCAATTATCTAATCAACCAATCACATGGCAGTTCAATGCATTTAGGGGTGTGGTCCTGGTCAAGACAATCTCCTGAACTCCAAACTGAATGTCAGAATGGGAAAGAAAGGTGATTTAAGCAATTTTGAGCGTGACATGGTTGTTGGTGCCAGACGGGCCGGTCTGAGTATTTCACAATCTGCTCAGTTACTGGGATTTTCACGCACAACCATTTCTAGGGTTTACAAAGAATGGTGTGAAAAGGGAAAAACATCCAGTATGCGGCAGTCCTGTGGGCGAAAATGCCTTGTTGATGCTAGAGGTCAGAGGAGAATGGGCCGACTGATTCAAGCTGATAGAAGAGCAACTTTGACTGAGATAACCACTCGTTACAACCGAGGTATGCAGCAAAGCATTTGTGAAGCCACAACACGCACAACCTTGAGGCGGATGGGCTACAACAGCAGAAGACCACACCGGGTACTCATCTCCACTACAAATAGGAAAAAGAGGCTACAATTTGCAAGAGCTCACCAAAATTGGACAGTTGAAGATTGGAAAAATGTTGCCTGGTCTGATGAGTCATTAGTCATGAGACATTCAGATGGTAGAGTCAGAATTTGGCGTAAACAGAATGAGAACATAGATCCATCATGCCTTGTTACCACTGTGCAGGCTGGTGGTGGTGGTGTAATGGTGTGGGGGATGTTTTCTTGGCACACTTTAGGCCCCTTAGTGCCAATTGGGCATCGTTTAAATGCCACGGCCTGCCTGAGCATTGTTTCTGACTATGTCCATCCCTTTATGGCCACCATGTACCCATCCTCTGATGGCTACTTCCAGCAGGATAATGCACCATGTCACAAAGCTCGAATCATTTCAAATTGGTTTCATGAACATGACAATGAGTTCACTGTACTAAAATGGCCCCCACAGTCACCAGATCTCAACCCAATAGAGCATCTTTGGGATGTGGTGGAATGGGAGCTTCGTGCCCTGGATGTGCATCCCACAAATCTCCATCAACTGCAAGATGCTATCCTATCAATATGGGCCAACATTTCTAAAGAATGCTTTCAGCACCTTGTTGAATCAATGCCACGTAGAATTAAGGCAGTTCTGAAGGCGAAAGGGGGTCAAACACAATATTAGTATGGTGTTCCTAATAATCCTTTAGGTGAGTGTATGATTGATTTCTATTCTGTTCTGTCCAATTCTAATAACAATATACTAATGTAGCCAGTTACTTTTAAGTCAATAAAATGCACATGTTGTCACTGCCCAATGACAGCAATGTATCTCCAAAATGTCAGCCCTGTTTTCAGCTTTATGACGTGCATTTAAAAAAATCCAAAGTAGGAACATTTTCTCACCCCATTAAGGAACACTTAATCCTTCGTTTATCTACCAAAATCCCTAAAATGTGAAATACATTGTTTTCATCAGGGGTACCAATATGTTCTTTTCAAAAATGTACTTACTATAAAGAAATATGTGCAAATAACAGTTCACATGATTATTTGATGGGTTATTTGTGGTTTATTCTGACCCATCAATTCGGAGCATCAGACATCTTGATCCAGACATTATCTCTGACCCAGCAACTATTATAGGTTATAGGAAAACAAACTGGAGAATGTGATTAGAATGTTATTTCCACAGGAAGCACAAGTGTGCTTGGAGGTAAAATCCTCACTGACACTGACGAGGACAAAAGAGACTGTAAAAGAGTCTATGGATACAGTAACAAATATCTTCTCTCACCATGGGCACTTTGGCAAAAACAATGATTCAGATTTTCATTCTAGATTTCTCAGAAACAATGGGGCTTCTTCTGCGCAGTGGCAGCTGTGGCCTATAGCTACTATGTAGAGGGAAATGAACAAAGGTTAGTCTTGGTTGGCTGAGTATTTCATTGCATGACAAGCATGATCACCTTTCAGCCATTCAAGGTGTTTCATTCTCAAGACATGTATCTGTTATTCAAGACAGATCTTTTTTCAGAGAAAAGCATTGTTGACGTTTTTGGTTCTGAATAAGAAGATTTGTGATTTATTTGTAATGCAGTGTATCAGCTATTTATGGGGTTATTAATACAGTATAATCAGAAGTAGCATATAAAATGCATTTATGTTTTAATAATTTCTCTTTTCAGTCGTTTTACCAATCACAACTGTATTCAATAGTTAGTGTGTTAAATCAAGAACCTGCAGGTTTTTTAGTACCTGTGCCCTGAATGGGCAAAAAGTAGAAATATGGATGAAATCTGGTAATGGCTAACTGTCTACTAAAAAGTTGTTCAACTTTGTTCTTCAATAATCATTTTTGAGGGAGGGAAACCTGAAACAGCAGATGTAGTTAACCCGAGGGAACTGTGTCAAATCCTACTGACACGTTAATCTGCTGGATTAAAAGATCTCACAGTGAACACTGCCAGGAGCTGCAACTGACTAAACAAGACGTCACGGTAAAAATGTGGAAGTGTGTGTGCTTTCGTGTATGTGTGTGTGTGTGTGTGTGTGTGTGTGTACATAGGGGTCTATAATTAGTTGAAGGGAGGTCTTAGGAGTCACACCTCTAGGGTTTAGGTGTCATAAAGTTGTCAAATACTATAAAAGCCACTTCTGTGACACCTGTTCAGGTACTAGCTAAGGTAAGGCCTCCTCAGGTTGTCACATTGGTCACATTGGTTTAAAATGCATTGATTTTAAATTCAATCAAATTTGCAACTCAATCTCTTGCTGGAATTTATAGTCACATAAAAATTGTTCCATCGTACGTTGATTTTTTTCTCTAAATAATCACTATTTATGTGCCTCTGCGCTGAGGCTGTTTAAAATGTTATTTAAGTTTTATTTTGTTGTATTTTTAAATTATTGTTGAAATTGTTTATTGTTTGTTCATCTAAGTACAGGACTGATTGTCTGGCTGAGCCTCCTCCAGACAGCATGACTCTTTACCTTTGCCTCCCTCTGCTGGTTGTGTTCCTGCAGCCAGCTCTGTGTCTCTTCAACTGCTCGTCCACATATGACAGGACCCCAGGTAGGTGAACTATTACTCCCCCTGGGTCTTTGCAGCAGCAAAGATATTAATTTCGCCTCAAAATCAAAATATTAAAACAGCGCTATCTTTTCAATCTCCTTGGTTTCTCTTCCCCCTCTTTCATAGAAAATTCAGACCTGACAGTTAACTGTGGCCCAAATACCATCACCCTGCAGATCAACCTGTGCACGGCTCAGTGGGCAGGCTTCAACAGCACAGACCTGGCTCTGAACGGAAACCACAATACTTCGGAGTGCCAGGGCTTGGTCGACACCAGTGTGGACCCTCCGATCATCCGTTACCAGCTTCCTGTTAACAGCAGTCAGAATAACCCCTGTCGCCAGTCTCTGCAGGTCAGAGGATGTCTGGCAGAAGATGAGCAGAATAATGTTTAATCACTGGAAAGATTAGGGAGATACTGACATGTTGTCAAACAGACACTAGCTGCAGGGCTTTTACTGCAACAGGAATTTTAACGGAACATTTCATTGAGGGTTATGTGGCAATACAGAAGGTTATGTAATAATTGTGTTTTTTGTTGTCTTGTTCAGATTGTGGATGAGGCCCCAGACCCCACAGGTCCCTTCAGCAACTTCTTAAGTGTCCAGTCAGTTATCATCACAGGGTACATTGACACACCCAGATCTAGCCTAGGGTTGATCAGCTACGCCACAGACCTCTACTATCACTTCTCCTGCCGCTACCCGCTGGAGTACCTGATCAACAACACACGGATTGTGGCGTGAGTAACAGTCCAACTTAAAAAAGCCAAAATTTGGCAAAAAGGATATTTCTAAGAGGATTATTTAAGCAAGTTGTAAATATCTAAGCACATGACATTGACATATACTTGCAGTAATTCTCTTTTCCATTGTATTTTAGCTCCTCAGTTTCTGTGGCAACCAGTGATAATAATGGATCCTTCATTGATACACTGAAAATGAGTGTTTTTAATGTAAGTACAAACTGGCATTCAGTTGCTTTAGACATGCTATAGAGACATTTCTCTTGACTTAAGTTATTGAAATGTCTTATTTCTCCAGGACACTAACTATAGCTACCCGTTAGTGGTACCTCCAACAGGACTTCAGCTACGGAGCAAGGTCTATGTGGAGGTCAAGACTGTTAACCTCACAGGAAAGTAAGCAAAGCCCATTTGGATACGTGGGTGCTCATAGTGAAATTGTTCATCTGAACACAAATATTGAAATAAAAGTAAGCACAGTGTATTTTTGTGGCAAACAGTTACTCATTGGCCCAATGTCCTGTTTTCAGTTTGAATGTACTGCTGGATCACTGCTTTGCTACTCCCTCTGCTTACAACATGTCGCAAAATGAACAGTTAAACTTCTTCACTGGGTATGGAGCACACATCCTTAGTATAGCTTAATACATGGGGGAAATAATATAATTTCACTTCTGAAAATACATAATATAAACTAAATCTAATTAATTCTCCACTAGCTGTTCAGTGGACCAAAGGACAACTGTGACAAGCAATGGCATTTCTACGGTTGCCCGATTTAACTTTGAAGCCTTCCGCTTTGTTCAGCACCGTGACCAGGCAATGTCCAGCATCTATCTGCACTGCATACTGAGACTCTGTGAGCCAAGCAAATGTCAAGAGCTGCTGTCTGTAAGTTGAAAAGTCAAGAACAAATGACTCTGCTTTAAAGACACCAGACAAAGTGAGGTACCCATAAGACAATATTTCACAGGTTTGAATGGCTTTGAATTTATCACCAGGTTACCTGTTTTAGGAGTCTTAGGAGTTGTAATGTTTTCTCCTCAGTATTGAGCCACATTAAATGCCTCAATAAACCTAAAACATTTAATAGTTGCTACTGATAATGTTGTTAGAAATTTGTGGAAAAACAGGAAATTTAGGGAGAGAGATGGGAAATGACTGCAACAGCAGCCCTTGCTGAACATATTCCAGTCAAGGGTGATGCGGTTCATGGTCAGCACCTTCAACCCCAGGTCATTGTGATTTCTTTTTCGAGTTTTATCATCATAGATGAAACTGAACCCAACTGGATGTTTGATGTTGGTTGTTTTTCAGGCCTGTAATAATATGAGAAAAAAAAGATCTTTGACTCCTTTTGGAGAAGAAAGCCGTGATTCTGCCACTGTTTCAGTTGGACCTCTCTACACTGCCAGACAAGGTTAGACCCAGTAAAAAACACCACTGTAGTGAACCTTTATTAAAAGTTGAAAAGTTTTTTCTTACTGACTCACTTTCTTATTCTTTCCTACAAAAGCCAGTCCATATGAACCTGGATCCAGTAAGTATATTTTGATCACATTCATCATTGTTGAAATAAATGTTAATATCTTAAAAAAATTAAATAACATAAATGTTAAATATTACGATAATCCATGTAGTAATCTCCATTAATCTCACTCTGCGTGAATCAGGTAAAAGTGCGGCATCAGGGAGGAATGTTGTGAACGTGGCGGGCCTGGTGGTGGGAGTGGTGTTTGGCTTGGCTACTACTGCCTTGCTGTTGGCTGGATCCTCCTGAAGACGATTACCTCATGCCTTTGATTGACAGATCAACTGGCAAACTGTCTTCGCCTCATCGCCTCATACCATGTTGTAACTGTATGTTTATTGTGAGACCATAAAATCTGATAATTTTCCAGTAGCAATCGAATGTTCTGATCAGGTGACCATGGAGACCAAGCAAATACTGATGTAATGTTTTCTGTCTATACTTAGCATATGCATGCAGGAGTCATTTATCTGTAATGAAGACAAACCTGAAATATTTGTAGAGAAAAAAAAGGTTTTGTATGTTATTAGAAATTTGCTTTGGCAATGGTTGTTTTTCTGCCCACTGACAGTCTGACCTGTTAGAAACAATTTCTGGGTCTCTTGTATATTGATTGCATTGCTTTGAACAAAATAGAATCTACATCTTATAAGTCTGTTGCTATGTTTTGTACAGATTAAAAATAAAGTTTGAAATCAGGTTGGTGTTGCACTCTCTCTGTGGTTGAAATTACGTAGTTAAAAATAATTACAGCAATTTGTATCGTCAATAACTTTACTCTCTACAAGCAGCATCTTTTTACATGGAACAGTAAATACTGACATTTACACACTCTTTCACATACAGAATGAAACAAATACATCAATCAAAACCATGCATTTATAAATATTTACAGGCTACTCACTTTGCCTACACAATGGCAAGAATTCAAGTGAAATGAATCATTTAAAAGGGACTATAACGGCAGTGAATTAGTAGTGTTTTGTTTAAAATGTACAGCTGTCTCTGTCACTACACTGAGTGCAGTATGTCTTGGATCAGAGCAGAGAGTTTCATTGAAAAGTCCTCCTGCAAAGAGCCACCTGGCTGCAGGGGCGAGGAGGACGAAGAAGCAGACAGGCTGGAAACTCCCTGGACCTCCAGCTTCTCTTCCAGCCCTTCAAACTGCCTCTCCATCCTTGCCTGAAACACTTTGCTCTGCAGGGCTGCATGTTGGCAGAACCGCTCCATGCTGGCTGTCACTTCAGCCTTATGAGTCTGTGCAGTTTCTAGCACAGCAGCAAGCTCTGCTTTGAGAGTCTCCACCCTGTTCTGCGCCTCCACCCTCAGTGAACTCACTTCCTGTCCCAAACTGGAGCTTATTTCCCGCCAGAGCTCTGACTTGGTTGCCTCTTCCTCACTAGAGCTGATCTCTTTAAGATGATCGATCACCCGGATGGTTTTAGAATGGAAGTCGCTGATGATGTCAGCCACCTTGGAGCTGCTGTGCTCCAGTGTTTGGCTAATCCAGAGGAAGGCTTCCTGATAGGGAGACGGACTGGCATCTGGCTGGGACTCTGCTGTCTCCAGGCCCTGCAGATAGAGACTCAGCTGGCTACACAGATCTTGGGTGTTGCTGCTGAGAGAACTCTGGAGTTGCTGAATGAGGGGAGCCAAGCGCTCCCTCATGTTGGCCAGGGTGGAGCTGGGGTGGGCGGCAGATGTGGACAATCTCTCCTGCAGCTCAGCCAGCTCTTGGCGCAAACGGGTACGCAGACGCTCCGACTCCATGATGATTTTGTGTTGCATCTCATCTGTCACAGGGTTTTTGCTGTGATCATCTTGGTTGTAAAGATCACTGCTGTCTATGTGGCTCTTATAGATTTGACTGAGCAAAGAGAGACAAAAGCACTCCATTAGAAGGTGTTTGGATAATTATTTTATTTAAATATTTCACCTTGACTTGAGTGTATGGATGCAAATCAATTTCATGTCTTTAACTGTTTTACTATACTAAGTTTAGTCAACTTACGCCACATTCTTTGTGCGTTCTGTCTTGTCATGAGCCTTGTTGTCCTTTGAATCTGTCCAGGTTGCCTCCCTGGTGTTACGGTGGAGTGGATATGCTAGTACAGACAAAGCAAACATAAATGAAAAAACAAAGTACAGTGCAAAATAAAGGGTATTAAACAGCATTTGAGGAGACATGCATACCTGAAGATGTCAAGAAGGACAGGGCGAGGAGCACAGCTTTTAGATGCATGTTTAGCTTTCTGTGGAGGGACAGATGAGAGAAATACATGTGAATTTCACATTACAACGAAGAAATGACTGAATGCTGAACATTTGCATCAATGATCTATAATTCCTTTTACAAACAGTCCCTTAGTCTAATACAGAAGACAAGAAGATCAATATTTGAAAAAGTGGCTGGCTTTACCTGTGGATCAAGGGTCTGCAGACTGACTTCTCCTCTCGTCTGACTTATAAAGGTCCTTATTACCAGAGTCGCTGCCCAGACTCAGTGAGTCAACAGACAACACGTGGCGGGTCATTGATTGATGATGACAGAACACAACAAGCACATACTCACAGAGCTACACACACACACACACACACACACACACACACACACACACACACACACACACACACACACACACACACACGTCATGTCCTCATAAAGTGTCCTCACTTTGCCAATAGCCTCCAGAGTTGACCTTTCATAAAACTTAAAAGCATTCTTCCAGTATTGATTTAAAGAAAGTGTGTCATGTCAATAAGGAGGCACCATGTCAAGATAGAGTGTAGAAATGACAAAACACGATAACAAGTGGTATGATATAATAAGAATAAAAATATTGTAATAATAAGACTGTAATACTGTTATAATAATGAAAACTCATCTCAATAAAGCTTTTGCACTTAGCCGAATAAAAAAGTTAAAATGAGGTAGAAGTTTATTGGAGCAACCCAGAAAGGTTCAACAAGTTCTCATTTGTGTGTCAACAGCCAGATAAGAAATGTGGCTGGATTTCTGTCTTTTTTCACGTCAAAGGTCCACTTTGCCAGAAACCAGAATTACGTGACTATTTACAATGGAGTTGCTTATTTGACCTATGGTATCTGTTGTAGCTTTTTAATGCATTATGCAAGATTTGAAATGTGTTTTTATGTTTTGTATGTTTTAAATTGTGAAAGAATTCAGTGTATCCAGTTCCAGCTTGATTATCAAGGCTTGTTTTGGATGCTTGACAATCAAGAGTTTACACATAAGTGTTTGTGCTGATAGCCAGGACAGAGAAGCTTAAAACAGCCCGGGTAAACACTGCAGATTATGCTCAAATCTGTGTTTGTCTGTGTTCTTTCTTTTCACCAACAAAACAAGCCAATTTATAAGTCAACTTGAAGTGCATTGAGTCTTCATGCTAACTTGCACTGCGTGATGCGTCTACATTTGTCAACATTGTTGATAAACTGGCATCATATTTCCAATGATTTCCTGTCTACGACCTAATTAAATTGCAGCGCATTTGTGAATTCACTGTGGAGGGTTGCATCAGTCACATGGATATGTGGGTGAAAGTTGAATCCTGTTCAGTTTGGCAAGTAACGAGACGTCATTGGAGGATCACAGTCCATGGCTACTGGGATGAAATATGTAGGTTATTCCAACAGTCCAACATTTATTTCAATAAAAGGTTGCACTTCATTTTACTGTACATTAATAAGACATAATAAGCTGCTTAACAAACTGAAAAATCAGAAAGGCCTATGTTTGCAGTCTCCCACTGTGTTCGGGCAAAATAATTCCCGGGGTCTCGCAGGTTTAAATGTGGGTGTGTACACTGGGAGATTATATTCTGTTACTACAGAGTCATGCACGTTATTTGTGTGTTCACAGGTAAAGGACAAGGTGGAACAACCCAGCGTCCCCGCGGTGAAGCACCAAACTCAAGTGAACTGCAATACACAAACAATCAATACATTTGTTAAAATTCCACATCCCACCCTAAGGCAGTGTAGCACACGTGGGGCAGAGCTAGAAATGACAGAAGAGCAGAAGGGACAAGGACAGGCAGCACAGGGAAACACATATAGCCGTAACAGTTTATTTAACTTGTACACTAATGATTGTTAATCTGTGCATCAATTAGCCATATTAGTCTAGTAGTACTATTTACTATTAAAGTTTTGAATGCTTATACCAAAGCATGAAAACCATGCCTTACACACAGGCACCAAAAGTACAAACACATTTTCAGCTTTACACTTTATAATCAATCCTGCAACACACAATTCACTACACACAGTTTCTAACATTACACACTTTGTTCAAGAACAAAAGGTCTTGCAGTTATTGGGAAAACACATTCATTCAAAATGTCACGATCCTGTCCTGTATGCTGTGTTTTCGGGTTTTTTTTCTGAGGGTTTGGGTTTGTAGCGGCTATTTAGTCTGTGTTTTGGTTCCATGTCTTAGTTCCCAGTCTAGTATTTATGTCGTAGTATTTACTCCTTGTCCTTGTACTTCTGTGTTGTGTTTTTGATCTGTTATGTAGTCTGTCTGTGTTTTGGGTTTCAGTCATGTCTGGTGTCTAGTTTACTCTGTGTATTTGTGCTGGCTGGTCTGGTACTGTCTGTGTGTCTGGTTTTGCAGTTATCCACATCTTTAAGTTACTTAGTATCTGTCTTATCTCGTATCTTAGTTCTTAGTCCTGTACCTTAGTTTATGTGTTAAGTGTTCACTCCCGGTCTGTGTACTTCTGTGTTTTGCCTATGTCTATCTGAGTTCTGTTTTATCATTGCTTCAGTCTGTGTTCCTTGTTGTTCATGAATTGTGTTTTGCATCTGCGTCTCTCTGTTCCCCCCCTGCTGTCTCTCTGCCTCGTTAACCCTGATCCCAGCCACCTGTGTTGCTCCCGCCCTGCTCGTTAGTCCCTGTGTATAAATGTCTGGTGTTTCTGTTCATTTCCTGTCCGGTCATTATCGTGTGTAGATGCTCTGTCGTGTGATGTTCTGTTTGCCTGCCTGTCGTGTCACCCTGTTTTCTGTGGATTTGGATTTTGGACTCAGCCGCTCTTTGTAAGTGTGCTTGCCTTTGATTCGTTTATTAAAACCCTTGAACTGTACCTGTCAGCCTTGAGTCCTGCATTTGGGTCCACCAACCTGCCTCACCACACACATCCTGACACAAAATGTGAAAACATTCCAACTAAGGCCTTTACTGTCTTACTTTCTCTAAAATGCACCTTTACAATAGATACCAGTACAGACCACTATAGGAGACAAGAAATTTGCTTTTGTTTCTGCGTATGCATCCTCTGTGTTCAATGCAAATAATCTTCCCACCACTATCCAGTGAATTGGTAACACTTAGCTCATATTCCTTACTGTTATCATAGGGGGAGATATAGATGCAGTCTTAGACTTAAACCATGACAGCTCAAGGGTCAATTACATTAATATCCCAAAACAAGCATCATGCAAGTTCAAAACAGTGGTGGATGTGCTCAGTCTTACTAATATCTGCTGGTGCATAATTCCTCAAATAGAGATTACACTTTCTCTACACGTCATCATACCCATCTCTGCAATCTTAAGACTTTGGTCCAATCAATAAGCAAGTGACTCCTTTTCCACACACAACCAATCAAAGTGCTACACTTATTCACCAGAGGCCTGTACCACGTAGCAGGATTTGAGCTTAGCTTCAGTACCTTGATGGTGGTTCACTTCTTACTGGAGTAGATCACAATGGTAACTTATGCTAACCTGCTCTGGAGCAGGTTATGTTCCACATAAGAGATCATCTCTATATAAAAACACCGCCTACTGACCAATCAGTTCTCTTGGAAAATAAGATCATCATCAGTAGGAGATCCCACAGAGTGTTTTATAGGCTGCTTTATGTTTGTTGCGGTGATACAGAGAAGCTTTTGTATAGCAATATCAGAGACTGATTGAAGTAGGCTACCAAAGCCTTGTAGGCTATAGGCTACTTGTAGGATTTTAAGATATGACAGGAAGCCTACTTACCTCTCTGGAATGTGTTTTACATTTTTTATTTTCCAAGTCAGTTTCTCAAAGCCGTTACAATAAATGGGTATCATTTTTCTTGTGAGACTGACTATTATGAGCAAATAGTTAGGTAGGCATTTTGAAATTAAGTTTAATATGGATGTGTTTATTTTAGGTTAGTCGTTTTTATCTCTGGTCCCATTCCCACAGTTGGTTGCAGTGCTGGCCGCTTCAGTAGACTCCTTGGCCTCCACGACTGGCTCCAGTCCGCCTGCAGGGCTCATGGTGTGTGTTATGTCGATAACTTTAATATTTTCTGGCAAAGAATGTCTCTTTTTAAGACAGACGGACTTCACCCAAACAAATGGGGCTTAGAAATGTTAGCTGCTCACATACAGCATGTGGTGCGGTCCTCCCCTCAGGACTTACGTGAATGACTAATCATTCATGCAGCACACCTGGACACACCACCGGTCACTGAACAGATCTCTGCCTCACTGCCACAAACAACTGTCTCCACCTGCTGGCATGTAAAGCCGTCTGCTCCCAGCGTTGTTCCAAAGACTTCTATTCCTGTCATCATCACGCATACACCAGTAAACCGAAATATGCACATCCCACACAGCAATCATAGTAATCTTATAAGGATTAGGACAACTGCACCAACTCCAGCACCTAGAACAAACTCATTTAAAATGGCTCTCTTCAATGTGAGATCACTTTCAAATAAGAATTTTATCTTAAATGATTTTATCATGTCTGCAAATCTAGATTTTATGTTTTTAACTGAATCATGGTTGCAAATGAATGACTAAAGCCAGCTAGCTGAAGTGTGTCCGCCTCAATATGATTGTTTTAGTCAACCGAGGGTCAGTGGTCGTGGTGGTGGGCTAGTGAGTGTGTATAGGAAAAATTTTAAATGTCATCAAGTACGCTGTGATGAATTTAATTCCTTTGAAGTTCTCACTCTTAAAGTTGGAGGGCTGCAACCTATCATATTTGTTATAATTTATCACCCCCCAAAACTGCCTGGAGGATTTTTATCAGAACTACCTGAATTTTTATCTACTCTGGTTTTAAATTATGACAGAATTGTTCTTTGTGGCGATTTTAATATTCATGTTGACCCCACCAATGTTAATGCAACTGACTTTTTAAATATGGCCACTTCTTTTAACTTCAAACAACATGTCAAAGGGCAAACCCATAACCGTGGTGGTCTACACTGGACTTGGTTTTTACCCTGGGTGTCAGCATTTCCTTGGTGGAATTAGTGGACATGACCATATCTGAACATGGATGTATTGGTTTTTAGCTGCGATTCACCTGTTACTCATGCCGCCTCACCAAGCTATGTGCATTCTCGCATCTTTAATGAACAAAGTGTTTCAAAGTTTTGCGCATTCTTTCAGAGCCAAAGCCAACACCTTGTCTGATTCCAACACCAACAATCTGGTCAATTAATTCATAAGGCCAAAATTGTCATACAAGCCATAAGAATACATCAAATCAACACATTCAAATTATAGGCTATGCCTGTTAATTTAGGGATTCACAACGTCTGCAGTCTTCTTCCTGCATGTGTCAGCAGCGGTGCTCTTCCTTTGTAAAATATGACGCTCTGCTGCCACTGGACGTGTCCATGTCTGCAATTGGTAATCTGCTGCTAACGCCGGCAACAGGACTCAAGGCTGGATTGGGAATCCCTGGGTTGACTTAAGGAGTAGATGATTAAGCTTTTTGCGTTCCGTCGGCATTACGTTGTCAACTGGCATTTGGGTCGGGGTCTTCTGCGTTTGCGTCGCGGTGCATCTGGGAGTCTTTTTTTTTTTTTGATTGATTTATTCTTTTTCTTTCTCCCACCCCTATTGGCTACTGGGGTTCTTGCCTGCCTGTTGCTGGGGTAGGTGTGGCACAGTCGTGGCGTCCCACTCTCACTAACAACTACATTCTTTAACAGGCTTATGCGCACACACATGTACACACACACACACACATACAGACACATTCACCCACACGCACACAGACACAATCAGTCTCACACAGACACAAACAAATTTAGGTTGTTCCTGGTAGAATTATTCCTGATGCTTTTCTTTCAGTTACTTATTTAAATTAATTATTATTCCAGCTCTCGTGGCTGTGCTGTGTTGCTTATTTAGTGTGTGTGACTGTTTCTTGTTTTGATTTTTCTCTTAGTTGTCTTACTATGTCAGCTGTTCATTGCTGCTGTTCGGCTGGTTGTCTTTTACTATTATTTTTATTTTTTGTTTGTTTGTTTGTTGTGTTTTTCTCCTCCTCCCCCCTCTCTGTTCTATTGCAGGTTTCGTTGCTTTCTGCAATTGGTGTTTCCCACAGCTTTTCCCTGTTGTCGCCACCTTCCATCCCCCTTTCCCTCTTCTCTTACAGGTGTTGTCCTTTCTCTGTGCTGTCTGTTTGTGCCCCCCCATCCCCGTGTCTGCCCCCCTGTCCGGCCCGGTGACAAATCAATACATAATTAAATAAATAATAAAACAGACAAAGGAGTATTTTAATACTCTCTTGTTAAAGTAAAATCTGTCTAGCACAATATGGTATCCAGGTCATTATACTCTATACCAGGCTGCTGGGCAGGACAGGTTTAAAAAAAACAAAACAAAAAAAAATTATCTGCTCCATGTGACATCTTACAACGATCACTGTTGTTAGGGTTAGTTAAGCCAGATAATGAAAAGATATCCTGGGTATGTTGAACTTGCTTCGTGGTACAGGCCCCAGGTCACACACCCACTCCTCACATGTGCAAACACGAAATACTTAATTGATCACTAACCATTCACTGCTTTAGTATAGGCCTATAAATAGGTCAAAGGTCAGATTACCTGTTTTGAACAATGGACAGAGAGAAAGGATAGTAGGAGAGCGAGGCAAGGTCAACAATGAGGACAAATTCAGAGTTGGAAGAGTTGGAAGAAGAGTATGAGGTGGAGGAAGAGGAGGAGGAGAAGGAAGAATAGGACGAGTTAGAAGAGGACAAGGGTAAAGAAGAGAAAGGAGAGCCATCTCTGATAAGATCAGGGCCACACTTATTGATCATATGATCAACCACAGGTTGACTAGGAGAGAAGCTGGACTGAGAGTCCAGGCTAATTTGAGTTGGTTACAATAGTGTCCATAATTCGAACCTTCAGAAATGAGAACAAGTATGACTATTTCAGCATTACACAGAGGTGTAAAGAGTACTAAAATATTGTAAAAATACTCTTATTTATAGGTCTACTTATTTAATTAAATCACAGTCTTTTGCGATTTGATAAGGGCACAAAGCCAGATTTTAGTTCATTTGACAGATACACAACATGTGATATACTGGACTATATATGAAGTCATATCCTTATTTAGGCTACATTAGTCAGACTTCATAGGCATAACAGCATAATTATAGTTTTTAATTAACATAGGCCTATTATGATAGCATAATTAATTAGTTACCAGCAGGGTGCTACTGCCACCCAACATTAGCAGTGTGATGCAGCCATGTCTTTTTGCCATTGATTTCTGTTTTTTCGTATCATCATGGATTATGCATAAAATGAGGAGCGTCGGGTTTCATGCAGCCAGAGGTAACGATCACCGATTGTCCGCAGCACGTCGGGCCACTGTGCGACCTCCTCTCCCCGGCTCTGTCCACTCCCTCTTGCTGCGGATGGTTGATTATAGTTCTCTCTGGCTGGATGAAGCCCAACGTTCCTGATTTTATGCATGATCCATGTGCTACTGAAGCTGGCGACGTTTTGCAGCACGAGTCACAGTCAGTTCTGCCTTTTAGGTACGTGCAAAAAGGAATTTTTTCAAGTAATGGCTTGATTTAAAATGTATATATGTATATAATACTTCAAACAGAACATACTTAAGTAAAAGTAAAATTACAGATTATAAAAACAACTTAAAAAAGTACAAGTGCACTACTACTAAACTACTCAATTACTATTACTGTTCTTTATGCATGACTTGCCGTCTTATGACAAGAGTCTTGAAGTCGTGGCGTTCACACTACGTGACTGATCGTTGACAGGGGGTCACACACTACACGAGCTGACAACAACTCTGTCACCTGACCGCTGGGCTCGAAACCACGTTTTGTCAAGTAAACACAGGTGAAATGGGAAATGGCGCGAAACTACACACGAAACAGCTGTTGTTTGTTATTACAAAGATAGCAATTATAAAGACAAAGAAGATGGATGAAAAAATGTATTAGCACATGCAGTTAGCTGTGCTACAGAGAGAGCTGGAGGTGAGTAAAAGTTTTTGTAGTTGCCTGCTCTCATTGGCTGGATGTGGATGTTCAGTCGCTGCCTCCTCCAGATATTTGGCAAGCTAGATATCTGGCTGGTGTCGGCGATGTGTCAGCGATGCGTTTTGATGCGTCGTTGAGTAGTTCACACATAACGACTGTTACATTACAGCCACCAATAACATTTTGATTCAAGACAAGACTTGGTTCTTTAAAGGTCCCATTTTATGCAGAATCCACTTTTTTATGTCTTTTCAACCAAAATATCTGTACCTGTTGTGTCTGAAGACCCCCAAACTTTACAATTACCAAGATATGGTCAAACGCTGTTCCTGGGGCACTTGTAATAGTTACAGTCGCTACCCAGAGAGGTTGAAAGGAGAAGTAGGATTTTTGCAAACCTTTCTGCTTCTTTCTGAGATCGCTTTTTCATTTTTCCAAAAATAAGAACATTTCTTCAGGGAGTGCAGTTATAGACTGTGGCAGTGCCATGCGAAGTATGACAGGTCCCACAGTTTGTCGAACTAAGCAACAGTAACTCAGGGGGGCTTGTCTTCACAAAGGGCACTGGATAGCTATTTTGTATTGGTAATACACCTGTTGTGAAATACCTGGTGTCAATAAAAAAATACCCCCCAAAAATGTCTTATCCTCTGTGTTTGCTTAAATTTGTTTGTGTCTAATAAAGAACCTATTATTTCTCTGGTTCTAGCATGAGTAATACTTTGTTACTGTGCATATAAACAGCACCATTGACTGTTCTCTGAAGACATACAGTTAATTGTTGAACAACAAGCAAAATGAACACACTGGTTTGTTGAACATATTACCTTAACGTTTGATGTTTTGAAATTCCTGGACAGCTCAATGCACTCTAATCATAATATGCTAGCACTGGGTCTGTTTCATTTGAAAATAGAGCAAAGGTTAACTAACTCACCTTAGTTACACAGGCATGCAGAGATTTCCATCAGAGGAAGTGTATTTAGGGCAAAGGTCTCCATGAAAAATAAAAAAACTTTACTTATAGATACAATACTTATTTAGTCAAATATGTATATTTCTTACCAAATAAAGTAACATGTTCCAGATGCAGGTTACTTACATGAATAAATGCATAAGTAATTTTTGTAAGCTAAACTTATCTTATCAGAGCATTGTCTTATTTTGTTTTCCAAAAGACTGCAAGCCAATCTGAACAATAAACACAAATGAACAATGGTAATAATATTCAGTATGTGTTTGTGAAATTTGTAAATTTACAAGCAGAGTTGAAAGTTGCTGCTGGTTATCTGAGCATGATCTGTGAATTTGACTGTAAATTCAGCATCTGCTGAGACACACATAGTGCTCAGTGGACTCCTCTAAAGCAAAGCTGTGTTGATGTATATTGGGAGCCAAATCATTAATCAGTTTTGTGGTTGGATTGAGAAGAACAAATGCAGTAAGATGATCTGTCAGCACCAGGCAGCTGCACTCTCTTTTTCCCGCTGCTTTCCACCAGAAACCTGTCTCTCCACTGTCACCTTACCTCACAGGCCTCATAAATCATTCAGCAGGCCATTGAAAGTTATGCAGACTAACTAGCCCACTACTTACCTCACAGCTCTGTCTACCTACAGACAGGCCAGGTTATGTGTGCAGAACAACATCAGACAGGAGACATTTATCAAGAGAGTGAGGTTGCTGCAGAATCTTCACAACTACTTTCTAGGCTTTGACCGAAACAAAGCAGGCAACCAAGAGACTATTTACAGATCCTGGATGAAGAATGAAACATTTCTGGAAAAGAGCTGAGTTACATGTGCACTTATCTTTTATTATCAGGAGGTGGACATATTAACCATGCTAAGGACATACAGATGCAAGAGTTTCATGTGCATGTGGTGGCTGAGGACTGTGCTCCTTACTCTGGTTCATGGAGACAACTTCAGTCAACAGTTCCAGGAGAGGCCGTCCTGCCATTCAGGTAGGCTGTCCTGACTGCACACAATGATCTTTTGATAACATGACAAAAAATGAACTGGAATATGATCCATACATCCATACCATCAGAGCAACATTATGTTATAAGATTTTTCTGCAAATAGTAGAGGTTTTATTTTCCTGGAATTGCCACTAACAGGTATATGCAGTCCTTATCCCATCAGCTTTTGTCTTTTTGTAAATGTTTTTAGTGAATTTTACATCTGCTATAATCATCAAATAAAATTATTTGTCAGAACATAACATTTTTCCCAATAGGTTTCTACTGCCCTTTGGGGAGCGTCACTCAAGTCCCCTGTCCTAAGGGAACATATGGGCCAACTGCTGGTGCTCTGTCCATAGACAGTTGTCTGAAGTGTCCTCCTCACCACTACTGTCCTAGACCAGGCCTGTCTGCCTGTCTGCCCTGTGGCCCTGTGGCTCAGCAGCCTCTATCTGGTCAGGAAACATGTGTCTGCCCAGAAGAGGGACAAAGTTTCCAGGTGACACAATTTAGGATTAACCCAGTCATTCTTGCAGCATGCGTGTTCCCCCGGTGCGCTTATGTGACTGTGTGGTTCTTGTTTTCATATCAACAACATTGCTTCCTACTTGCCACCCACTTACTTCTTGGTCCTGTGAGCTCCTTCTTTATTCGATAAATTCAAAGAAAAACTTTAAATGTATCAAGCCTATTTGATTTATTTTGTGTCTCTTTTAAGTCCTTGAATACATTTTGTACTCTAATATGAGAGTAGCCTCCTCACTGTCTCTCAGAAACTTTAGACTGAACAATCTGTAGCTTCAAGCTGAAAGAGCTCTAGATCAAGTTCCCTCACAGCAGGGTCTTGTTTCCTGGTCTGCTGCAGCTTGCACAGGTGTTGAGCCCTCTGCTCAACAGCTCATAATAAAGTGAATGAGATTTTTTTCTCTGACTGTGGCATGGGTGTTAGTGTGAGAACTAATGTCAAATGAATGACTAAATTAATAAAAAACAGAAGAAAGGAAGGAAGAAAAAACAGACAAGACATGAAGGAATCGATGACAGAAGGAAGCAAGGAAGAAAGAAAGAGGGAAGGAAGGATGGACAGACACGAGAGAATCAAAAAGGAAGGGACGAAGGAGGGAAGGAAGGTGGGAGGAAGGAAGAGAGGAAGGAAAAACTGATGGAAGAACCAATGAAGGAAGGAAGTAGGGTAAAACATAAAGGAACCAATGACTGAAGGAAAGAAGGAAGGAATGGTGGAAGAAAGGAAAAAGCGATGGAGGGACTAATAAAGCAAGGAAAGAAGGAACAACAGATGAAGGAATCAATGAAGGAATGAATGAAGGAAGGAAGATAGATAGATAGATGTGTTTTGACAGGCTTTGCCAGTGAATGAATGACCAAATTGGCATATTAGGTAACAGTGTGACCACAAAGTGAACTGTTTGTAGCATTTTAAAACACTGCTGCCTTTCCTGCAGACCAGTGATGGGCGATGCCACTGTACCAGTGGCTACCAACCTTCCAACAATGGAGATGCATGTGTACACAAACTGTACAATGTCTGCAGAGACGGAAAAACAAGAACACAGTATGGAGACTGTCTGGACAGACATCAGTGGTCACTTCACTGCAGGCAGCAGGTTAGACCTTGTGCAACTAATCACACGCAGATGCACACACTAAAGTAGAGCAAAGGTTATTGGCTTGTCTTTCACAGACAGGTACTTGATGCCTCTTGAAGATCTGTTTAAATAATGCGTGGGGATTTAGATAGAGACACAAGTTGTCATCTGTTTACAGAACAAACTGAAAAAACACACTCTACAAGCATAGCCAAGGTTAATGAATATAACCTAGATGTCTTTGCCCTTTCCACCATGAACCTGACAGTAGTTTATCTAGTTTAACCATAAACCGCTTCCTCTGACTGTCGGTTTGCCATCACTGTTCCCCCCACCCAGTGTTTATTTTTACACACTCAAACCGAGCATATAATACACACAGACAAAGATGGTACAAGCAGAGAAAAACTAACTAATATTTGCATGGTTTCAAAAAGGATTAGAGTTGACTAATAAAGCCTTTAGCTGATCCTAACTTTGTATTGATTACTTTCCTCCAGGTGTGTCAATCTGAAGAGGACTACAGAGGTTACGACGGAGAGCTGGGTCTGTGTGTTTGCAGAGAGCCTCCTGGAAGAGCTGCATGTGGGGGCCTATGCAGGCGAAGGCCGGATACTGAGTTGAAGCTCCAGTGCCAGCCCAATGGAGAAATGGAGCTGCTGTTGAGACATGACAGCCAAGTGAGCAATGGCACCAGCAGATGTACATAAACGCACACAGACACAAACATATTGATGCAAAAAAGAATGCACACTTTTTGGTATTTCGGGTAAGAAATTTTCTGCCTACTCATGACATCCATACCCATATCCATGTACTGTAGCTTCTCCATTGAAATTTGAGCCTTATCAGACAATGCACACAAAACCCTCATACAATGTCATCTTTATTGCACCTGGAGTCAAAGCATAAGTGTCTCTTGTGTTGCAGTGACCTATTAATGGCAAACATTGTCATTGTGTGTGCACAGGTGTTAGGCATCTCAGGCAGCATGTTAGAGACGATTTTTAAACAGTGGGACTCTCAGGGGACTCTTTTGTGCAACAGCCACCTCAACTCCTTCCATCCTGTCCACATTGTTCAGACAACAGGTGGAGACACACACTTTCACACAATACACAAAGTGACTTTCTGTCTGGCTCTCTCTTTCTCTGTTTGTCTCTCACATCCTCCTCTCTTTTGTCATCTGATTGCAGAGGCAGGCTTTCTTGGCCTCCTCAGCGGGCTCCCAAAGGAACTTCAGCAACTGTTTCCTTTCACCACACAGCGGGACACTCAGAGCTCAGCTGGTTTGTCACAACAAAACAACATTATTGATCATAAATGCACAAATGTGAATACATGATCCCTTTTACATAATGAATCATTACTACAATGATGTGTGCCATTGTTTTTTAGAAAGAGATTCTGACGTTTTGTGGGAGGTCACCAATATTG